>NC_135233.1:740006674-740631674 GCF_051348905.1 Ranitomeya variabilis
GTGACAGTACCCTAAGTCTGCCTTAAAGCAGATATCCGAAACTGGAAAAAAATGGCCAATCGTTAAAACCCTTTCAGGCCTAGTTAGTGTGCTGTTATGTGTATTCTGCTAAGTTATGTAAATGATCCCTATATGATTGGTTATGTCTGTAAATGACTTTACAAAGCATGTAAAAAAGATTGCACAAATGGTATGCTGAGGCTTTAATATTACACTTCATGAAAACTAAGAGTTCTAATCCAACACCTGAAAAATAACCCCATAGAATTATTCCTCTTCCACAAAACTTGACAGTTGTTACAGTACAGTCAGGCAGGTAATGTTCTGGCATTCGCCAAACCTAGCTTTGTCCATCAGACTGCCACATAGAGAAATGTGATTTGTCAAAGCACATAATGTTTCTTCTGCTCCAGAATCCAGTGCTAGTATACCTTACATCACTGTATCCGACACATGTCATCTTGCTTGGTGATGTAAAGCTTTCATTCAGTAGCTTAACTATGGAAAACCATGCTGTTAAACTCCTTTTTCAAAATTTTCGTGCTGATGTTAATGAGTCGCCTGCCAGGGCCGTGGGGTACTCAGTACCAGGTCTGGTACTTAAAGGGGATGTCACGGTGGCTGCGACCCAGCCCGTGGCCCTGGGCGCCCAAATAAAGGGGAAAGGTCTTTAAGGGATTGGTAAATAAAGTTTGTATTCGTGACGCCACCTGCGGTATTCGGTCAGTGGGGACCGATGCTGCTTAAAGGGGTCCTCTCGGGTGATGTTATGGCAGCTAAATGGTATAACTTCCAACAGGTGAAGTAGGTCCCCAGGTCTCCCGCTGTATAGATGTGGATGGTGCGTGGTGAAGTAAAGAACGGAGGATACAGGTTTGCAGTCTCTTTACCTGGTTTACTGAAGCTTCAGGCAACCGCAGTCCAGGGCACTAGATCACAGGTACAGACAGGGTCAGGTCGGCTTGGAAGCGAATCCAGAGTTCCCTTTACCAGGAGAAAACCTTCCTCAAAGCGCGGTGGTGTTGTAGTCCCTTACTGCTTATGGCTTCTAATAAGGTCCTCACAGTTCCTCTCTGTCCCCCATAAAATTTAGGACACAAACCCATATGACAGGTGACTCGAGCCTTTTTACAGGGTCTCTATCACGACCCGGGCCCTATATTCCACTGTGTCTCCTGGGTATTAAGGCAGACAGGTGATTTATAATCCAAGTGTCCTGCCAGTTTCTGCTGTGCTTCATGAAATCTGACACAACCCCGGTCTTCCGGCTACCAGTGTCTGCGCTCAGCCAGGGAGGTAGCCAAATTGCTGCTCTGATCCCCTGGTGTCACTCTCCTGTGCTCTACGCTCCTACACATCCACTAACAGTGTTCTTTCCTTCAAAATATCTCAATCTTGGAGCTGCAGCAACTCTGGCTGCACGGCCCCATGCACATCTCTCTGCCTCAGACTGCTCCAGTCTCCAGTCTGCTGTCTGGCACTAACTGCTCACTGACTTCCCCTCCAGCCAGAATATATATCAGGGAAGTTCCTTCTGGCCTTGAGTACGAATATGTCGTGTGTATGTGATTACCTGATAAAAGAGATCTTTCATCGCTTCCAAGCGTGACATCACTCTCCCCATGAAGAAAGCAATGCCACTGTGATGACCAGGACCCTGGAGCGTCACATTAATGCCAGTAGAAGTTTAGTTTTCTGCAGTTATTGATACAACAGAGTATTGGCGACTTTTATGCATTATGCTTCTCAATACTCAGCATTTATGAATAAATGCCAATAATATGTGTGTACTGCATACTAATAGAATGAGTGGCTGGACCAGTTTTTCATTTTATTAATTATTGGTAAGTAATGTTTAAATAATTTTTTGCTGGGTTACTCTTCTATTTGACATTTTCAATGTGTCTGTTATTGCTGAGATTATGTATTATGTCAAATTGTTAAGTTTTTCATCTTTATAAAAAAAGAACTGCAGAAAAACTACTGTATATTTTTTAATGAGTGAGAAATCTTTAAACTTATAATAAGGTAAAAACAAAGTCCAAACTATTATCTCCTCCCACGTTGCATTAGATAGATTTGTAAAGTGGCATGTCTGAATTAAATGGAATATACTGTATACTTAGCCAAGAAAAGGACCACTGTCCTCTGCATATTCATACAGGAATGGTTGGAAGGTTTGAACATGCTTGTTACTAAGTGTACTCAGCCTTTTTACATGATTCACCAAATAAATCATATGAATGATGTAGTTTTGCTCCCAGAATAAGGTCATAAAATTTAAAGCATGTTGTGATGAAGTTATTTAGAATGCACACTTATTATCTAAATCTAATATTTCTGAGCCACATGACAGACAATACATATTTAGGGTCATTACATAATTTATCTCTAAATCAGAATATATTAACACTGACAAATTTCCAAGGCATCTAGGCTTGATCTACTGACTTTACAGAATTTAGGCATAGACTACAAATCTGTGTATATGAATGGGTTCCAAATACACATTTTACCAATTTACTGCCTGGAACCTGTATAAAAGAAACATTTTCCACTTGTTCTCAAAGAAGATCACTAACAAAGCGGCGTAAATACAGACTGCCCATATGTTTCTTCTCATTCATACACATGATTGGAAATCTTCCTGAGGACTCAAGTACATGATCACTAAACATCTAACTTCATGACACAAAGGGAGAAAGCCTTTATGCACTGCTTTTTATCCTATTATCAACTTTCAAGGGGCTCTCTGGGACTACACGACTGATAGCCTATCCTTAGGGTATGCATCAATCTTATTTCTCTAATATTAGATAGCTTGGGTTCTACTTTCATAACCCCGCAAATCAACTGATTGAAAAGGCCATGACTTACCAGTGAACACCGAGTCTCCTTGATCGTTTACCAGGCACTGCTACCTTTTGGTCGAGGCTGTTTCTGGCATTACAACTAGGTCCCATTTACTTACTTCCATGGTACTAAGTCGTGATATTACTTGGTCATAGTAGTAGGTCGTACATCGCCTCCTCTAGCACTGTCCCCTGTACTAAGCATAGCACTCTGTTAGATCTTCTTTGAGGGTCCAAACCTCCAAGACAGTTTTCACCTTCATGACCAGTATAAATTTTACAATTCTGACCAGTGTGAATTTATGAGGTCATAACTCTGGAACACTTCAACAGATCCCACCATTTCTGAGAATGTTTTCTCATGACATATTGTACTACATGTTAGTGGTAAAATTCGTTCAATATTACTTTCATTTATCGGTGAAAATATTGGAAATTTGTCAAAAAATGTAAAAATTTCACAATTTTCAAACTTTTGATTCTTACGTCCTTAAATCAGAGAGTTATGTCACACAAAATATTTAACTAATAGCATTTGCCACATGTCTGATTTGCATCTGCATCATTTTTAAAACATATTTTTTTGTTAGGAAATTAGAAGGGTTAAAAGTTGATCTGCAATTTCTTATTTTTCCAACAAAATGTACAAAACCAATTTCTAAGGGACTACAACACATTTACAGTGACTTTAGATGGCCTATATGACAGAAAATACCCAAAAGTGACACCATTCTAAAAACTGCACCCCTCAAAACCACATTCAAGAAGTTTATTAACACTTCAGGTGCTTCAATTAATGCAATGTGGAAAAAACAAACATTCTACCTTTTTTTCCACAAAATTTTACTTTTCACAAGAATTTTACAACATTGAACTGTGAAAATAAAAATAAAAATCCCAAGAAATGTTGGTTTTGCCTCCAATTTTTCAGTTTTACAAAGGTAACACAAGAAAATGGACCATAGAATTTGTTGTGCAATTTCTCCTGCTTAGCTGATATCCTATGTGTGGTCAAAAACAACTTTTGAAGCACAGTGCAAAGCTCAGAAGGGAAGACTTGCTATATTGGAGTTCAGATTTTGCTGGAATGGTTTGAGGGTGCCATGTCACATTACAGAGCTCTTGAGGTACCCAAACAGCAGAAACATGTTGACATATACAATGGGGGAAATAAGTATTTGATCCCTTGCTGATTTTGTAAGTTTGCCCACCGACAAAGACATGAACAGTCTATAATTTTAAGGGTAGGTTAATTTTAACATTGAGAGATAGAATATCAAAAATAAATTCCAGAAAAATCACATTGTGTAAATTATATAAATTTATTTGCATTTTGCAGTGAGAAATAAGTATTTGATCCCTCTGGCAAACAAGACTTAATACTTGATGGCAAAACCCTTGTCGGCAAGCACAGCAGTCAGATGTTTTTTGTAGTTGATGATTAGGTTTGCGCACATGCCAGGAGGAATTTTGTTCCACTTCTCTTTGCAGATCATCTCTAAATCATTAAGATTTTGAGGCAGTTGCTTGGAAACTAGGAGCGTCCACTCCCTCCATAAGTTTTCTATGGGATTAAGGTCTGGAGACTGGCTAGGCCACTCCATGACCTTAATGTGCTTCTTTTTGAGCCACTCATTTGTTGCCTTGGCTGTAGGTTTTGGGTCATTGTCTTGCTGGAAGACCCAGCCATGACCCATTTTAACCCCTTCATGACCAGAGGTTTTTTTTGTTTTGCATTTTCATTTTTCGCTACCCTTCGTCCCAGAGCCATAAATTTTTACTTTTCCATCAATATGGTCATGTGAGGGCTTATTTTTTGCGGAACAAATTGTAATTTTGAATGACACCATTGGTTTTACCATGTTGTGTACTAGAAGACAGTATTTTGTTTGGGTTTTTTGCTAGGTTCACTAAATGCTAAAACTAATCTGCCATTATGATTCTCCAGGTCATTACAAGTTTGTAGTCACCAAATATGTCTAGGTTCTTTATTATCTAAGTGGTGAAAAAAATTCCAAACTTGCACCATTTTCCGAGACCCGTGACATCTCCATTTTTCGTGATCTTTCGTGAGGGCTAATTTTTGCACGCAATGCTGATGTTTTTAATGATACCATTTAGGTGCAGGTACGTTGTTTTGATCGCCCGTTATTGCATTTTAATGCAATGTCGCGGCGACCAAAAAAACGTAATTCTGGTGTTTTGATTTTTTGCTCGCTATGCCGTTTAGCGATCATGTTAATCCTTTTTTTTATTGATAGATTGGGTGATTCTGAATGCGGCGATACCAAATATGTGTATGGTTTTTTTAATTGTTTTATTTTGATTGGGGTGAAAGGGGGGTGAATTGTACTTTTATATTTTTTTATTTTTTTTAGATTTTTAAAAACATTTTTCTTTAACTTTTAGCATGCTTCAATAGCCTCCATGGGAGACTAGAAGCTGCCACAACTCAATCGGCTCAGCTACATAGAGGCGATGATCAGATCACCTCTATGTAGCTGACTTACACACTTGCTCCGAGCACTGGGTGGTGCTTATAGCAATCTGGCACTGACAAGTATAGAGGTCTCCAGGATGAACCGATGACCCCCGATCATGTGACAGGGTCACCGGTGCTCGTATTTCCGGTAAAACGCTGCTGTCAGAGTTTGACAGTGGCATTTAACTAGTTAATAGCAGTTGGTGGATCACGATTCCACCTGCTATTGTGGGCACATGTCAGCTATACAAAACAGCTGACATGTCTCGGTAAAGATGTGGGTTCACTGCCGGAGCCCACCTCAAAGGGAGGGATACTGGCATCGGCGTACTATTATGCCCAATGTCAGTGGGGTTAATGTTCTGGCAGAGGGAAGGAGGTTGTCACTCAGGATTTTAGTCCTGTGCCCTTAGCAGAGAAACATCCCCAAAACATAATGTTTCCACCTCCATGCTTGACAGTGGGGATGGGGTTGTTTGGATCATAGGCAGCATTTCTCTTCCTCCAAACACAGCGAATTGAGTTAATGACAAAGAGCTCAATTTGTATCTCATTGACCACAGCACCTTCTCCCAATCACTCACAGAATCATCCAGGTGTTCATTGGTAAACTTCAGACGGGCATGCACATGTGCCTTCTTGAGCAGGGGAACCTCACGGGCACTGCAGGAATTTAAACCTTTACGGTGTAATGTGTTAGCAATGGTTTTCTTGGTGACTGTGGTCCCAGCTGCCTTGAGATCATTAACAAGTTCCCCCCATGTAGTTTTAGTCTGATCTCCCACCTTCCTCATAATCAAGGATACCCCACGAGGTGAGATTTTACATGGTGCCCCAGATCGCTGTCGATTAACAGTCATTTTGTATTTCTTCCATTTTCTTACTATTGCACTAACAGTTGTCTCCTTCTCACCCAGCATCTTACTTATAGTTTTGTAGCCCATTCCAGCTTTGTGCATGTCTATGATTTTGTCCCTGATATCCTTATAAAGCTCTTTGGTCTTGCCCATGTTGTAGAGGTTAGAGTCTGACTGATTAATTGAGTCTGTGGAAAGGAGTCTTTTATAAAGGTGACTATGTAAGACTATGTAAGACAGCTGTCTATAATGCAGGTACGAGTTGATTAGGAGCTTCTAACTGGTCTGCAGGAGCCAGAACTCTTAGGGTATGTGTCCACGTTCAGGATTGCATCAGGATTTGGTCAGGATTTTACACAGGTAAAATCTGCACCAAATCTGCACCTGAGGTCACTGGCAGGTCACCTACGTTGTTCTTGCGTTGTTTCAGCATTGTAAGGACATGCTGCGCTCTGAAAAGACAGTTTCTGTGGGTCTGCCGCATGCGTCTTTTAATGCATAGTGGAGACGGGATTTCATGAAATCCCCTCCACTATGCTGTAACATCTACGCAGCGTCAAACACGCAGCGTTTCCTGAACGTGGAAACATACCCTTAGTGGTTGGTAGGGGATCAAATATGTATTTCTCACTGCAAAATGCTAATAAATTTATATAATTTATACAATGTGATTTTCTGGATTTTATTTTTGATATTCTATCTCTCAATGTTAAAATTAACCTACCCTTAAAATTTCAGCAAGGGATCAAACGCTTATTTCCTCCACTGTATGTGCCTCAGAAATTTGTACCACTGGGCAGTGAAGAAAGAATAATTAAATTATTACTGCTAAAATGTTGCTTTAGTCCCAAATTTTTAATTGTTATTAATAATAAGAAAACTTGGACATCTCAGTAGTGATGGGCTAACCTGTGGATGTTTTGGGTTCGGCAGAACTTCTAAAAAAATGTTTGGTTCAGGCACCAGAGCCTCCACACAAGGTCAGTTGGGAAGAGTAAAGGCAAAGTGACAGAATTGTCGCATCTAATGGATGCTCCAATTCTAAGGCGGCTGCAGGCTGGTATTTTTAGGCTTGGAGGGGTCAGATAATCATGGACCTTCCCAGCCAACAAATATCATGTCACAGCTGTAAGCTTTGCCTTTGTTGGTTCTGAAAAATGTGGAAACTTCACATGATTTTTTTAGGGTCCACCATATTTTTTTTATAACAAGCAAAGGCAAAGCAGACAACTGTGAGCTGATATTAATAGTCTGGAAAGGTCCATAGTTAAATAGACATTCCCGCCTGATAATATATACCCACAGTTGTCGGCTTTCACTTAGCTGGTTATTAAAAATAGAGGGAATCCCACATAATTTTTTAAATGTATTTATTTACTTAATAGGTTAAATAAAGCTAAACATCCTTTAATGCCACATGAAAGGCAATAAAGCGTGCAAGTTTATTACATGTAAGAGGCTTAACAAATTATGTATCATCAGGATATCTATCTATTCTGAGGGCTCTAGATGTGAATTTACTGAACTTAGCTGATGAAATGTCCTGCTTTCTTTGTGTGCGAGAAAAAAAAAATGATTGCACATGCATATTTCATGTGCTATCTGCTTTTTTTCTCGCATCCATTGACTAGCATTGGTGAGTCTCGTCCGATATTCACAGGCACTCGCAGCATGCTGGGATTTTTTTCTCATCGAGATTCTACTTGAGAAAAAAATCGCACATCAGCACTGACTCCTTGAATAACATTGGTACAAGTGCAATCTGATTTTTTTAATTTATACGCTGATGTGCGCGAGGCCTAATAGAAACATATGCAACACTTCTGCATTTTTCACCCACATCTGGTTTTGGCTTTAAAATACTGATGCAAAATACTGATCAAATAATGAACGTGTGAACGGTGCCCTAGTCTGAGGCTAGGGTCACACAACTGCAGATTCACTCATCTGAGAGAATTGGGCCAATTATGCTAATGAGTGTTGGAGCACACTGTGAGGAGAAGATGGAGAACAAAAATCCTCCATCTTCTCCATTCTGTGAGTCCACAGAAATCGGACTGATCTCGGATCTCATTCATAGACCTTAATGGACAATTACTGCGATTTACGCATCATAACGGAGCATAACAATTTTTTTTCTCATGTTAAATCTGCATGAGAAAAAAAAAACAATGATCAGCACACACTGCCAAATTACATATCACTGGTCCAAGTGGTATCTGATAAAAAAAATTAGATAGCACTCATCTGATGTATACGGTGGTGTGAGTGAGCCCAGAGGAATACCAAGCCTAGGAGGACAAATTATCTGCTTCCTCATTCATATGTCTGTGTTTTACGCAGTGTTTCTATTTGTGTTTTTACAGAAGAACAATACCTATTATAGTCTATTGTGCTATTCGTATGTCTGTTGTATTTTGTCGACCAAAGTTTTAAAAAGAAATAAGGAAATATGTCTAAGTCACAGATCAAAGTCGTACATTCAAGTCTATGAGTCTGTGAAAAACGCACACAGCCAAGGATGCCATTCTACTTCCATTCATGTGCAGCCCATTTTTGACTGTTCGATGGAGGTTTTTCAAGCTTCCCTTAGTGTTTTTTTATGTATACGAGCAATAATGATGGTAAAAACTATATATAGACAAAACACTTATAAAAATCGATCTGTACGAGATAAAATAGTCTGAGGAAAAAAAACCTGATGTTCGAATGAAGACTAAATCGGCTGTTGACAGTGTAAAATAGGCTGTCTGGTTTAGAAAACCCATTTTAAATACTATGTAAGAGGAATCTGAGTTAGGCCGGGATCACAGATGCAAGAAATATGGCCGAGTCTCGCATGTTAATACCCGGCATTGCCGCCATCACTCAGGAATGGAGCGTGCGGTTGCTTGTATTGCTATTTGGCCGCACGCTCCGCTCCTGAGTGACTACGGCAATGCTGGGTATTAACATTCGAGACTCGGACATATTCCTCGAATGTGTGATCCCGGCCTTAGGCCAGTCTCACACGTCCAGGTAATTCCGGTACCGGAAAAATCGGTACAGGAGTTATTCGTGTCCGTGTGTCCGTGTGCTCACGTGGCACATCAGTGTGGCACACGTGCGGCAGCCGTGTGCCGCCCGTGTGCCGACTGAGTACCACACGGACCATGTAGGAGACATCGCTACAGTTAAGCGCTGTCCCCTGCATTGGGTGCTGAAGCCGGAATTCATTCCTTCTTCCCAGCAGCGTTCGCTGGAGAGAAGGAATGAAAAATCAATGTTTTTTTATTATTTTTGTGTTTATAATAAAGATCCTTGCCCTATGGGAGGTGGAGCCGCATATTCATCACTGTAATGAGTGGCACCACGTGATTGCTCATACAGGACAAGCTGCGGCGCTGAGAGGAAGCATCGAGGGAGCTGGGTGAGTATTTTAATGCCAGCGGGCGGGCGCTCAGGGGGTGGGAGGCGGCAGGTGACAAGGATCTTTATTATAAACACAAAAATAATAAAAAAACATTGATTTTTCATTCCTTCTCTCCAGCGAACGCTGCTGGGGAGAAGAAATGAATGGCGGCTTCAGCACCACACGCTGGGAGGACAGCGCTTACTGTAGCACTGTCTCCTGCAACGTCCGTGTGGTACTCAGTCGGCACATGGGCAGCACATGGACAGCATCCGTGTGCGGTACGTGTTTACACGGACCCATTGACTTTAATGGGTCCATGTGATCCGTGTGCTCCCACAAACACTGAAACCGTGTTTTTCAAATGGACACACGGTCCGTGAAAACACGCTGACATGTGCAGAGACACATTGATTTTAATGTGTCTACGTGAGTCAGTGTCTCCGGTACGGGAGAAAACTGTCACCACATGTACCGGAGTCACTGACGTGTGAAACAGGCCTTAAAAAGGAGACCCTGATACTGGCGATGTTTCACTTATTGGGCTGATTGCTACAGTTTTGATAACATCAGTGTTTTATCTGCTGCAGGTTTACCAGTTCTCTGAAGGCTGCGCTCTGTATAAGGCCGGGGTCACACTAGCGATGAATACGGACGAGTGCTATGTGATAAAACATCGCATAGCACTCGGACCAGTGTTCCTCTATGGGGCAGCTCACATCAGTGGGTTTATTTTTGAGGCCGTTTTCAACATGCGAGTGAAATCGCAGCATGCTGCGTTTGTCACCGACACTCGTCCGAGTCTATATAAGCCTATGGGTGCGAGTGAGACAACGCACATCACTCGGATATCGCTGACCCCGACAATGGAGGAGATGGAGAAATTAATTTCTCCGCCTGCTCTGCAGCTGTGCTCCGATCCTCTCTGTGCGAAAGGCTCAGAGCACAGACACATGACACTCGGCTCCCGCTCCCGCTCACAGCAGAGCAGGAGACGAGGGTCCTTAGCATATTGCAACCGATGCTCTCACATCGGATGCCATACGCTCGGCCTAACCCCACCTCTATCACTGAGTGGCAGCTTTCTCTGTATACTGTGTATAGGCAGAAAGTTGCCAATTAGTGGTGGGGGTTGAGTTACACAGAACAAGAGGACTAAATGGCACTAGACAACAGCCCTCTAGTGATAATTTCCTGCTGATGCAACAGTGATTTTCTTGAAAGTACAACAAGCAGCCTAGTAGTACATCACTGGTATCAGGGTCCCTGTCCCTATATCATGCTGCTCTCATATTAACCCCTTCCTGAAAGCTCACGTACTAGTGCATCAGATGTCCCCTCCCCCTCTCTGGTGCGGTCTCCGGCGCTGAGCCCACACCTTTTCCGGCACATGACAGCTGATCTGATCAGCTGACATGTGCCCCTAACACCCACGGCTGTTAACATGTGAAATACTGTACCAGTCTGTCATCGTAAATTTGTGTACTGTAAATGATATAATAATAATAATAATAATCTTTATTTATATAGCGCCAACATATTCCGCAGCGCTTTACAGTTTAACAGTTTCAAACACAACAGTCATAGGTAACAATGTTAACAAACAATAATAAAGCAAAATAAGATGACCCTGCTCGTAAGAGCTTACAATCTACAATCTATAACCCTGTATGTAACCCCTTTCTCATGTACAGCACCATGGAATTAATGGTGCTATATAAATAAATAATAATAATAATAATAATAATAATAAATACTGCTGTCAAACTCCGACATTGGCATTTAACCCCTTCACGACCTTGGGTTTTTCCGTTTTTGAGTTTCCTTTTTTCTGCTCCCCTTCTTCCCAGAACCATAAACTTGTTATTTTTCTGTCAGTATGGTCATATGAGGAATGTTTTTTGTGGGATGAGTTTACCTTTTGAATGACACAATTGGGCTTGCCACATAGTCTACTGGAAAACAGGAAAAAAATTCAAAGTGCGGTGAAATTGCAAAAAAGTGCAATTTTACAATTGTTTTTTTATTTTGCTATTTTACCATGTTCACTAAATGCTAAAACTGACCTGCCATTATGATTCTCCAGATCATTATGAGTTCACAGACACCAAACATGCATAGATTCTTAATATATATATATATATATATATATATATATATATATATATATATCTATATGTATTGCCATTTTCCGAGATCTGTAGTGTCTCCATTTTTCGTGATCTCGGGTTGGGTGAGGGCTTATTTTTTATGTACCGAGCTGATGCTTTTATTGATATGTGATACAGTGACCCCTGTAACAGGTAGGGGGCACTGCATGGTTTCCCCAGTATGCGCACGGACTCGTATTGAGGCCGTGAGAATCCATGGCAGTTGTATGCGTGGATGTAATTATGAGACAGTGTCCGGCATGGTGGTTAATGGGAAGTATGTGTCGCAGAGGAGGAGGTCCTCTGTACTATAAGTAGTCTCCCTTGATGTGGGGTCTGGCGACCCATATTCCTCACCACTGTGTGAGGGCACTCACTGTACCTTGTTCCTTGCAGGATTATGAGGACCTGCAGTGATGTCAGGATCACATGACCAGCCCATGTGATCCATTACTGTGGGCGTGGTTACAGGTACATAGTGTGGCCAGGGTGTGGGTCACATGGTCTCCCTGAGGGCCCGGTGTACGGGCTGTGTATGTTCCTGTGTTGGAAGCCTGGGAGGAGGCTTCCTGGAAAGCGCGTGCTGGCGTGGGAGGTCTTGGGAGGAGGACCGGATCCCTGAGCCGCGCACAGTGGAACTTGGGGAAGCCACAGTCCTCCGGAGGGTCTGGACTAATGAAGTTATGCCATAATGGCAAGTTGGGGATTCCCGTGAGGCAGCTTCCCCAGAGGACTGACAAGGAGTCAGCAGTTGGAGCAGGAGCTCCCATAAGGTACCTCCACGAATGGTTGGTGCTTGTAACGTACTGTGTGATGTTAGCTGGGAGGGAGCAGCCCCCCCAGTTGTTAGTTTAGTAACGCATTGGTTGAGTTAGTGCCGGACAGGCTAGGGTTTATTTTTATGTTTTGTTTTGTTGCTTTCACATTAATAAACCTGACCTGAGGTCAGCTTACTCGAAACCTGCTGTACGCCTCGGAGTTCAATGCGCAAACCACGTGACCTTTGACCCCAGCAAAGGCGATCCCGGAGTGTGTTGTCACATTGTGGTGGAGAACGCGGGCACACGTGGATTTAGTTGCTGTGGCTCGGCGGGGCCACGAAGGTTGCGTCTGGCTGTAACTCGGCGGGGTTACGAAGCTGACAAGCGTCTGGCTGTAACTCGGCGGGGTTACGAAGCTGACAAGCGTCTGGCTGTAACTCGGCGGGGTTACGAAGGGGACCAGTGGCGTCCGGTGGATCGGCGGGTCCACGAAGTTGGCGGTAGAGCCTTGTGTGGAGCGTGGCTGCGGTTGCGGCAGGAGGTTCCACGGCAGGCGGAGCTGCAGGGTCTTGTGGTTGGCAGCCGGAGGTGCTGGTTGGGTGTGACTGCAGCGCGAGCGGTGGCAGTACCAGCAGGAGCTGGTGAAGTGACATGTAAAAGAAAAAAAGAAAAAAAAAAAAAAAGTTTTTTTTTTTTCCCTTTTCTTCCAAGTTGTGCTGACTCTTAAAGGGCCAGTAAAAGCCCAGAGACAAAGGGGTGTACTGTGCAAACTGGGGCCTGGGTGCCGTGGGGAAGTCCACAGGGTGTATCCCAGCGAGGGGTGTAACCCTAATAGTGAGCAGTGACCCAAATGGAGATGGTTACCCAAAAGGGGGCGGAGTCCCAAAAAGGGGCGGTAACCCGAACAGGGGTAATGGCCCGAAAAGGGGTGGAATCCCGAAAGGGGGCTGAATCCCGAACAGGGGTGGTATCAAAAAGCAGAGCACTTGCCCAAAAAGGGGGCGGAGCCAAAAAATGGGCGGCAATCAGTGAGGAGTCACGACTGTGTCCTTTTTGGCTGGATGGAGAGTGTGTGCAGGGGTTGATAGACCCGGGGAGAGAAGTGTCTTTGCTGAGAACCCTTCCAGGGAATTCTGTGTCACCTGGGGACACTAAACGTCTTCAGGTAGCCACTCTCTATGTTGTCGCAGCTGGTGTTTCCACATACCATGAGGTGGCTGTAGTCCCGAACTTGCCGTGTCCTATGGTAATAGGACAAGATTTGAAAGCAATGTGGGAAAAGGGTGAAGTCTTTGTGGATATAATGTGGATGGGAGGTAAGAATGTTGAGAATGCGCCCCCTGGAGTTGACAGTCCTAAGGTAGGCCTTACCAAGGGAAATGGTGAACGGGCTCAACTTAGTGACGCAACGTTAGCATTAGTTCCTCCCAAAGTTGAAAGGTCAGATATGTTGGTGACCAGAGGTAAAGGTGCGACTGCCCAACTAACTGACCTGACGTCACCTGAAGTGTGCCACGATACGACTGGTAGTGGTCTGGTGGATAAAACAAGTGGAGCTGACACCCAGACAGAGAGTGACTTGCGGGGTCCACATACTGTGGGGTGTGACACAGACTCTGGGGGTGACTGTGACAAGTCGTGGCAAGTAACAAGCGCATGTGCCATGGTGACAGGTGGAGGACGGGGTCCAGGACCTGTGGTGACGGATGGTGGTGACTCCCATTCAGACGGTGATACCAGTGGAAAAGAGTGTAATAAGGTTGACTCAGGCAATTCTTCCTCCCGTCGCTGGAGACGTAAAAGAGCCAAAGGGGCTGAACCGGTTGGTCCGTGTGAGGAATTGATGGAAGATGCTGAGGACCTGGGGTGTATGAAGTACTCTGAAGTCCCAGGAAAAAGGGACGAACCTAATGATGTCACCGCTGAGACCCAAGAGAGGGCCGACCCTGACAGTGCAGAGTCTGAGGGTGCAGAAGTGGAGGAGGCCACCAAGGAGGTGGTGCCTGAAGTAAATACCTCCTCAAGTATTGGATGTTCCACCAGTCCAAAGGATGGGAGGAGCAAGATAGAACTGGTTAAAGAGACGGTGAACGACCATCTCGAACGAGAAAGGGTCCTGAGACAAGCGGCTGAGCGCAGAGTGGATGAGCTGGAGAAGGAAGTCTCTGAGCTCAGAGGTCACCTGTTCAGATGGCAAAATGTGTATCAGACCCTAAAGGAAGACATTGACGTGCTCAGAGAAGCACTGAAAGGCCCTCTACAAGGAAAAGAGGTGGTGGTCGCAGACTTCTTGTGTCAGTACCAGAGTGGTAACGAGGTGAAGCTGCTAATGCCCATCTTGACCCGGGGTCTGGAAGAGGGTAAAGCTGAAGAGGAGTTGGCGCTAAAAGCAGAACAAGATAGTCACCCGGTTGTGACAGGTGTCTTGATGGAAAGGTCCATGGCAAAGCAGGAGCCATCCGTTCCTGAAGAAAGTGAGACTCCGCTCTTCAAGTGCGTGATAGATGTACCCGAAGAGGCGCAAGATGCATGTACCAGTGAGGGTGTGCATGAGGCCTTTAAAAGGGCAGTAGAAGCGTGTAGTGTGCACTGGGCACTGGAGACGAAGCAGTTGGTGATACTGTCGACTAAGGAAGTCACAGTGAAGAGGGTGGCTGTCCTGAGAGACATGCACCTACAGTGCCTCCACACGAAACGGATGATCCTGTTGAGAAATGAGAAAGCCGCTTGACGTCTGAAGCTTGTGAGAGAAGCTCAAAGTCGGCTAGGCCTTGTGGAAGAAGTGATCCAAGTGCCCAAGGCTCTGGTGGCGAGGCTCATCGGAAGACTTGGGAGAGTGATGCAGGAGATAGTGAATAAATCCGGTGTGAAGAGACTAAGGATTCCGGCAGATGACGAGGCCCAGGACGTGGGTGAAGATGGGATGGTACCATTCCTTATTGTCGGGTCCGTGGAGAGCATTGAGAATATCCGGATGCTGCTGGGGTATCGCGTGGCGTACCTAAAAGAAATCGTGCAGCTAAAACGTGAAAGGGAACTGATCCATAAAGAGCTGCAGAAAATGGGAAACAGGTGGCCGCCAGCATCATCTCGCGGGTTAGAGAGGCGAAGAGGTTTGCTAAGGGCTGAAGGTCCTCAAGATGAAACTAACAGAAGATATAAATACCGTGGAAGAAATGGCCAGCAGAGAGGTTACAGAAAGAGGCCTGATGAAAGAGATAAAAGTAGTGTCGTCTCAGTTAGCTCAGGCCTGAGTGACTTAGGTGGGAGACCCGGTAGCGGACGTGTTGACAAAGAGTCAAACCAGACAGGTCATATGGGTGCAAGGGGATTGCGACGCCACATTGACCGTGATGCCCAAACCCGACTGAGTGGGCCCTTTCGGCTGGTAGGGCAAGGTGACTTGCGTACCTGGTCTTGGGTCCCCAAGTGTGTGACAGGTGTTCAACCCCATAAGTTTGAACAGAGGGGGGGGATATGTGATACAGTGACCCCTGTAACAGGTAGGGGGCACTGCATGGTTTCCCCAGTATGCGCACGGACTCGTATTGAGGCCGTGAGAATCCATGGCAGTTGTATGCGTGGATGTAATTATGAGACAGTGTCCGGCATGGTGGTTAATGGGAGGTATGTGTCGCAGAGGAGGAGGTCCTCTGTTCTATAAGTAGTCTCCCTTGATGTGGGGTCTGGCGACCCATATTCCTCACCACTGTGTGAGGGCACTCACTGTACCTTGTTCCTTGCAGGATTATGAGGACCTGCAGTGATGTCAGGATCACATGACCAGCCCATGTGATCCATTACTGTGGGCGTGGTTACAGGTACATAGTGTGGCCAGGGTGTGGGTCACATGGTCTCCCTGAGGGCCCGGTGTACGGGCTGTGTATGTTCCTTTGTTGGAAGCCTGGGAGGAGGCTTCCTGGAAAGCGCGTGCTGGCGTGGGAGGTCCTGGGAGGAGGACCGGATCCCTGAGCCACGCACAGTGGAACTTGGGGAAGCCACAGTCCTCCGGAGGGTCTGGACTAACGAAGTTATGCCATAATGGCAAGTTGGGGATTCCCATGAGGCAGCTTCCCCAGAGGACTGACAAGGAGTCAGCAGTTGGAGCAGGAGCTCCCATAAGGTACCTCCACGAATGGTTGGTGCTTGTAACGTACTGTGTGATGTTAGCTGGGAGGGAGCAGCCCCCCCAGTTGTTAGTTTAGTAACGCATTGGTTGAGTTAGTGTCGGACAGGCTAGGGTTTATTTTTATGTTTTGTTTTGTTGCTTTCACATTAATAAACCTGACCTGAGGTTAGCTTACTCGAAACCTGCTGTACGCCTCGGAGTTCAAGGCGCAAACCACGTGACCTTTGACCCCAGCAAAGGCGATCCCGGAGTGTGTTGTCACAGATACTATTTTGGTGTAGATATGTTCTTTTGATCACCTGTTATTGCATTTTAATGCAATGTCACGGATACCAAAATAACGGAATTCAGTTGTTTTTACTTTTTTTGGCATTCAGAATCGCCCGATCTATCAATATATAAACATAATTAATCCAATCGGTAACCTGCGTAATGGAAAAAATAAAAACACCAGAATTACATTATTTTGGTCGCTGCAACATTGCATCAAAATGCAATAACGGGCGACCAAAAGAGCGTATCTACACCAACGTGCTAACAATGAAAACATCAGCTCAGCACGCAAAAAATAAGCTCTCACCCGACCCCAGATCACGAAAATTGGAGACACTACGGGTCTCAGAAAATGAGGCCTTTTTTTTAACAAACTTTGGATTTTTTTTTCACCACTTAAATAAAAAAGAATCTAGACGTGTTTGGTATCTACGAACTCGTAATGACCTGGAGAATCATAATGGTAGGTCTGTTTTAGCATTTGGTGAACATGGTAAAAAAAAAAATAACAACTAAAAAACAATTGTGCACTTTTTTTTGCAATTTCACCGCCCTTGAAATTTTCTTCCCGTTTTCCTGTACACTATATGGTAAAATCAATGGAGTTATTCAAAAGTGCAAGTCATCCCGCAAAAAAACAAGCCCTCACATGGCCATATTGATGAAAAATAAAAAAAGTTTTGGCTCTGGGAAGAAGAGGAGCAAAAAAAAACGGAAAATGGCGTGAGGATGAAGGGGTTAAATAGCAAAAACCTGATGAAAAATTCCCTTCGATATATGTGGATTGACAGTTGAGCCAGCCACTTATTAGCCAGACACCTAGTAGCCAGAACATAAATCAGAGATAGACCTCTCACTCTAGAAAACCCAGCACATTGAGATGGAAGGGAAAAAACGATGCCAATGGATTAGTGATTAAATGATCTATGGTCAATCACACTTTTCGTATAGTAAAATGGAAACGCGCTCATCAGAGATTCCTGATTTTCAAGCATGCGTGAAATGTCCTCTGAATTTCTCAGAAGGCCTAATATGATTTGGATTTGCAGTTAGTTTCGGCCTCCGTAAATGCAATAATATTCCCTCAGTAGTAATGATGACTAATCTGGATGCGTCATTTAATGCTGGTCATTAGCCCTAAATACCTCCACAGTAAGACCCTGCATACTCACTTCACAACTGAATGACTAATATATTTGTCGCATTTCCAGTAAACAGAAACCATATATGAAGAGATCTGCACGAATCTGATCTATTCCCTTTCTGTGACCAGTGCACATATTAAAGCTCTGATGACATGTGCATGCATTTTCTGTCGGTAACCGTCACAGACTGTTTTTGACCCAAGTTGTAGCTATTACTGAATCATGGTCCATAAACTGTAATCTATTAATTTTTCACTGCTGTGTCAGAAGGGCTGCAGTAAAAGAGGAATTTCTCTTAAAACCCCCATGACTTTAATTTTTGTTTTGGCATTCAAAATTTATGGTAAAAATAGTGCAATAAAATGTACTGTATGAGAGAGCGGTGTGTGACTGTGTCTAGTATTTGCTTTATTAATGCAGAAAAAAAGAAACTTCCCACTACTGTGTTTGGGATTTCATACAACTGACCTCAGTCAGGAACTTGTAGGAACCAACGCAGAATTTTCAGTTTTCAATACGTAACTTTCTGCTTAGTCACTAAGAGTTTGTTCTTTTATAGGATAGAAAGATTTTTTCTTCTTTTTTTTCCTAGTAATCTAGTAAATCTTACTTGAAGAGAGCCTAGCTAGTAAGATGATCACTGGGGTAATGGGATCACATGAACAGTTGATGGACTAAAGTGCCTATTATTCCTGCAGAATCTTTGTATCAAGTCTGATATAAGGAGGCCTTTAATGTAGAAGAAAACCCCAGAAACAAGCTGACTGTTGTAAGGGTCAGCCATTAGTGCTAAGTCGCATCATTTAAAGTAGGCACTGACAAAGGCTTTAGCTAGTGGATTAGAGGAAATATACTGAATTTAAAATCTCTGTCATATAGAATGAAATCTGTCCAAAATGCCATCAATTTGAGAAGGCCACCTTGTAATCCCAACCAAACTTCCTGTAACAGATTCCCAGGTCCACCTTGTATTAAGCATACTGCTCATCTCCTTTAAGAAGACCACCTAAAACACCACTTTTTAATGCTATGTTAGGTGTCTCTCTTAGGGTATGTGCTCATGACATCTTTTTTAGGCAGGTCACTTCTAAAACCTACTTAACCCCTTAGTGACCGAACCAATTTTGACCTTAGTGACCAGGCCAATTTTTACAATTCTGACCAGTGTCACTTTATGAGGTTATAGCTGTAGAAAACTTCGACGGATTCCACTGATTCTAAGATTGTTTTTTCGTGACATATTGTACTGGTAGTGGTAAAAAACTAAAATTTGGATAAAATTTAGAAATTTAGCAATTTTCAAACTTTTAATTTTTGTGCCCTTAAATCATAGAGTTGTGTCACACAAAATAGTTAATAAATAACATTTCCCACATGTCTACTTTACATCAGCACAATTTTGGAAACATAATTTTTTTTGTTAGGATGTTACAAGGGTTAGAAGTTGACCAGCGATTTCTTATTTTTCCAACTAAATTTACAAGACCATTTTTTAGGGACCACCTCACATTTGAAGAGACTTTGTGGGTCAATATAACAGAAAATACCCAAAAGAGACACCATTCTAAAAATTGCACCCCTCAAACCACATTTAAGAAATTAATTTACCCTTCCAGTGCTTCACGAGAAGTAAAGCAATGTGGAAGGAAAAAATGAACATTTAACTTTTTTTCACAAAACTTTTACTTTAGACCCAAACTTTTTTGTTTTCACAAGGGTATCAAGAGAAAATGGACCACAAAATTTGTTGTGCAATTTCTCCTGAGTACACTGATAAACCGTATGTTGAACTTTTTGAATGCAAATTTGGCGGGAATCGATGGTGGAAACCATGTCGCATTTGGAGACCACCTGATTGTCACGGGGAGACAAGGAGGGCGAGAGCTAATAACCCGGGCCCCTGCAATTTCCCTCAGACTAGAGAAACCCTGTCTGACCCTCTACCTGAAGTTTACACTGAAGGTGTGCATGTCCAGGCCTCAACCCTCACCCTAAATCCTGATTCAGCCCTAGACTGAACACCACTGCCCACCACCCAGTGAATGCAATAGACCAATACCCACAATTATAACAAACAAGGATAAAGGAAAATATACATCACGCCACAGTCAATCAGGAATACACTATAAATGTGCAGGGCAAAATAAATAGAAATATAGGAAGGAGTAAATAAGACAAAGGAAAATACACCACCAGCAACGAATCTCCAACAACCAGCTCTCCACTCCGGACTGCGATAACTAAGGATAAGACAGAAGCTATAATCGGCGACGCCCAAAGATCAGGAGAACCATTTAAAGGAAATGGGCATGGCCCAGCCTCCAATCCGAGGATCAGATAAATTAACCCCGGAGCAGCCAGACGAAAACTAGCCGATGCCAATGAGCACACAGTGGTCAAACACGGAATTACCGCTGTCTGTCAGATGACCTGGTCTGAACAGTGTACATGACAGTACCCCGCCTTCTACGAGGAACCCCAGGGCCCTCACGGCTTATAGGACTCGGCTTGTCCGGATGGCGACGATGAAAACACCTGACCAGCCGATCCGCATGAATGTCCGAGGCTGGTACCCAGGACCTCTCCTCAGGCCCATAACCACGCCAGTGTACCAAATATTGCAAAGCGCGGCGCACCACACGAGAGTCAACCACCCTGGAGACTTCAAATTCTAGGTTACCATCCACCAAGACTGGAGGTGGCATAGGCGCCGCGTCCACAGAACCCACCACCTTCTTAAGAAGAGACCTGTGGAACACATTGTGTATTTTATACACCGTAGGGAGCTCCAGTCGGTACGCTACTGGGTTAATGATGGCGGTGACCCTAAATGGACCAATAAACCGTAGACCCAATTTAAGGGATGGTATCTTGAGTCTTATGTTTTTTGTGGATAACCACACCCAGTCATCCACACTCAGGTCCGGACCTGGCACACGCCTACTGTCAGCCACACGTTTGTACCTAGCACCCACACTCAACAGGCGCTGTTTCACTCTCCTCCAGACTGATGACAATTGTGTTCCTAACTGGTCTTCCTCCGGAACGCCGGAAGAGCCTCTCTGACTCAACGTACAAAACTGAGGATGTAGCCCGTAAACACAAAAAAACGGAGACTCCCCAGATGACTCCTGGCGGTGATTATTGATGGCAAACTCAGCCAAAGGAAGAAAGGTAGACCACTCCTCCTGGTTATCAGTGACAAAGCAGCGCAAGTACTGCTCCAAATTTTGGTTCATACGCTCGGTCTGACCATTTGACTGGGGATGAAACGCAGATGAATGAGACAACTTGATCCCCAGCCGTGAGCAAAATGCTTTCCAAAATTTTGCTACAAACTGAGTACCCCTATCTGACACGATGTCAGACGGAACTCTATGAAGCCTGACCACCTCCTGCACAAACACCTGAGCAAGAGTCTTAGCATTAGGTAAAGAAGGCAAAGACATAAAGTGCGACATTTTTGAAAACCGATCCACAATCACCAAAATGACCGTGTTCCCAGCTGAGGGAGGCAAATCAGTGATGAAATCCATGGAGATTTCCGTCCATGGCTTACTAGGTACCTCCAGAGGAAGTAGTGTGCCAACAGGACGGGAGCGGGGCGTCTTCGCCCTAGCGCACGTGGTGCAAGCTGACACATATGAGACCACGTCCTGTCGGATTTGGGCCACCAAAACCGACGTGACACCAACTCCAAAGTACCTCTAACCCCTGGGTGGCCAGCCAGGACAGTATCATGATGCTCTGCCAACACCTTTAGGCGGAGATGAAGCGGTACAAAAGATTTGTTGAAGGGAAGCTCAGATGGTACCTCCTCCTGATACTCGGCAATCTCAGCCTCAACCTCGGTAGAGAGGGCTGAAACCACAACACCCTTTTGGAGAATGGGTACTGGGTCTTCCCGAGGTTCTCCCCCCGGAAAACACCTGGAAAGAGCATCCGCCTTAGTGTTTTTAGACCCTGGTCTGTAAGTGACAACAAAGTTGAACCGCGTGAAAAACAATGCCCAGCGAGCCTGCCTGGGAGACAGACGCTTGGCAGACTCCAAATACAGCAGATTCTTATGGTCGGTAATAACAGTGACCTGATGTACCGACCCCTCCAAAAAGTGTCGCCATTCCTCAAAGGCCAACTTAATAGCCAACAACTCCCTGTTGCCGATATCGTAGTTACGTTCAGCGGACGACAGTTTTTTTGAGAAATAGGCGCACGGACGCAAACCACTCAAGGATGAGCCTTGAGATAGTACCGCCCCCACACCAACCTCAGACGCATTGACTTCCACGACAAAGGGTTTAGATACATCTGGCTGCACAAGAATGGGGGCTGAAACAAAACTGTTCTTGAAAAATTCAAATGTGCGAACAGCAGCCTCAGGCCAAACGGAGAAATTGGTACCCTTTTTAGTCATGTCAGTTAGCGGTTTAGCAATGAGAAAAATCCTTCATAAATTTCCTATAGTAGTTAGAAAACCCAAGGAACCGCTGAAGTGCTTTCAGGTTATCAGGACGTTCCCAATGCAGCACCGCTTGCACCTTAGCGGCGTCCATTTTAAAACCAGAAGCAGACACAATATAACCCAAGAACGTCAACTCTTGAGCAAAAAATACACATTTCTCAAGTTTAGCATACAGCTTATTCTCTCTGAGAAGCTGTAACACCTGCCTGACATGATCTAAATGAGCATCACGGTCGCAAGAATATATGAGGATGTCATCTAGGTACACAATAACGAATTTCCCCAAAACATGCGAGAACACATCATTGATGAAATGTTGGAACACTGCAGGTGCGTTAGTTAACCCAAAAGGCATCACCAAATTTTCAAAATGACCCTCAGGGGTATTAAAAGCCGTCTTCCACTCATCACCTTGACGGACTCTTATGAGGTTGTACGCCCCCCTGAGGTCAAGCTTGGTAAACCACTTAGCACCTGCCACCTGGTTGAACAAGTCAGGTATCAGTGGCATAGGGTATGGATCACGAACCGTAATCTGGTTCAACTCCCTGAAATCCAAACACGGGCGTAATCCGCCATCTTTCTTCTTCACGAAGAAGAACCCTGCTGCCACCGGCGAGGATGACGGCCTGATGTGCCCTTTGCTCAAACTTTCAGAAATGTAATCCTTGAGCGCTTGTCTCTCCGGACCGGAGATGTTGAACATCCTTGCTTTAGGCAACTTGGCCCCTGGTTTAAACCTGATAGAACAGTCATTGGAGCGGTGTGGCGGCAACTCTGAACAACCCTTCTCAGAGAACACATCCGCATAATCCTGAAGTGACTCAGGAACGCTTGAAGTCACAGCGGACACACATGTGGCCAGGCAATTCTCCTGACAGAAATTACTCCACTGGATTATGTCCTGAGTTTTCCAGTCAATCACCGGGTTGTGTGTAGACAACCATGGAAAACCCAGAACCAATTGTGCCGGAAGACTCTTGAGCACCTTACATGTGACCTGCTCGAAATGAAGAACCCCAATGTGGAGTTTAACCTCAGCCACAAACTCAGTAATCTCCCCCTGTGGAAGAGGAGCAGAATTGATGGTGACCACACGGATAAGATGATGCAGTTTTTCAATCTTAAAACCAGCAGTGCGCGCAACTCCTCATCAATGAGATTTGTGGCGGAACCACTATCCACAAAAATAGTAATAGGTATCTCTCTGCCAGCGACAACAACTTTGGCAGGGAGCATGCACTGAGAAATCATCATGGAGGATATAAATAAGCTCAGATTGGACTCCTCCACACCCTCTGAGCTCAGTAGTTTTCCGCCGTTGCATTTTTCTTTAACAGCAGAGGACAGATATTAATAAAATGACCAGTTTTACCGCAGAAAAAACAGGCTCCCTGCTTCCTGAGTACAGGGGTACGATTCTTAACATGTGACACCCCTGCGATTTGCATAGATTCCGTGGGCTCACCTGCAGCAACCTCACGTGAACCTAAACCTTCACCCACAGGCGGTGTCTCATGATTCCCCTGACGCAAATGGCGATCAATGCGGACAACAAGACTCATAGCGGAATCTAGTGAAGCAGGAGTCTCGTACATCAGGAGGGCTTTTTTAACCCTATTAGAAACTCCATGAATAAAGTGACTCCACAATGCTGGCTCATTCCACTGAGTGTCAACCGACCAGCGGCGAAATTCAGAACAGTAATCTTCTGCAACACGCTCCCCCTGGCAAATAGTGCGTAACTTAGATTCTGCTAGAGCCATTCTGTCTGGATCATCGTAAATGTGTCCTAGAGCAGAAAAGAAACTCTCCACTGAGTTAAATGCAGCAGAATCAGACGGCAATGAAAATGCCCATGCTTGGGGATCCCCGCTTAATAATGACAACACCAGGCCCACACGTTGAGCTTCATTACCAGAGGAGATCGGGCGCATACAGAAATACAGTTTGCAAGCCTCATGAAAAGAAACAAATTTACTGCATTCCCCAGCAAATTTTTCAGGCAAAGGAAACTTGGGCTCATTAACTCCTCCTGTCGCTCCAGCTTGTATATTAGATACTGCTAGTCCCTGTTGCTGCACTGCTCCCCTCAACTCAGTGACCTGTAGGGACAGCGCCTCCAACTGGCGGGTTATGGAAGTCATGGGATCCATGACAAAACTCAGAGAAGAGAAAAAAAAAGGAACCCC
This sequence comes from Ranitomeya variabilis, assembly GCF_051348905.1. Classification (NCBI taxonomy): domain Eukaryota; kingdom Metazoa; phylum Chordata; class Amphibia; order Anura; family Dendrobatidae; genus Ranitomeya; species Ranitomeya variabilis. The sequence continues at coordinate 740,031,369 of NC_135233.1, forward strand.
TTTTTTTTGTGTTGTTAGGCCGATTATAATGTCACGGGGAGACAAGGAGGGCGAGAGCTAATAACCCGGGCCCCTGCAATTTCCCTCAGACTAGGGAAACCCTGTCTGACCCTCTACCTGAAGTTTACACTGAAGGTGTGCATGTCCAGGCCTCCACCCCCACCCTAAATCCTGATTCAGCCCTAGACTGAACACTACCTCCCACCACCCAGTGAATGCAATAGACCAATACCCACAATTATAACAAACAAGGATAAAGGAAAATATACATCACGCCGCAGTCAATCAGGAATACACTATAAATGTGCAGGGCAAAATAAATACAAATATAGGAAGGAGTAAATAAGACAAAGGAAAATACACCACCAGCAACGATTCTCCAACAACCAGCTCTCCACTCCGGACCGAGATAACTAAGGATAAGACAGAAGCTATAATCGGCGACGCCCAAAGATCAGGAGAACCATTTAAAGGAAATGGGCATGGCCCAGCCTCCAATCCGAGGATCAGATAAATTAACCCCGGAGCAGCCAGACGAAAACTAGCCGACGCCAATGAGCACACAGTGGTCAAACGCGGAATTACCGCTGTCTGTCAGACGACTTGGTCTGAACAGTGTCTGACATGACACTGATGTACCTAAACAGTGGAAACACCCTTTCTAACTCCAGCCCTAACAGATCCATAAACCTAACCCTAACCACAACCATGACCCTAACACCACAACCATAACTCCAACACCTACACCGTACCTCAACACAACTGTAACCCCAACACAATCCTAACCCCAACACAATCTTAGCCCCAACACAATCCTAACCCCAACACAATCCTAACCCCAACACAATCTTAACCCCAACACAACCCCAACCCTAGCCCCGACCCTATCCCTAGCACTAACCCTAGCCCCAACCCTAACTTTAGCCCCAACCCTAACCCTAGTCCCAACCCTAAGCCTAGCCCTAGCTCTAACCCCAACTCTGACCCTAACTCTAGCCCCAACTCTAGCCCTAACTGCAAAGAATGGTAAAAATACTTATTTTTTTAATGTTTTTATCTAACTAAGGGGATGACAAAGGGGGTGTTGATTTACTATTTTTTTATTTTGATCACTGTGATAAGGTCTATCACAGTGATCAAAATGAACCAATAGGAAAAATCTCCTATGGTTGCCGGGTGCTGGTTAGCAGATCTCGGCGGGTGCACTGTGCATGTGCTCTCTATTTTCTTCTAGGAAGATGACGCGGAGGGCCAGGGGACAGAGCAGGAGCAGTAGAATAAAGACAATTGAGGGGCGATCTAATAACCATGTATAAGTATATAAGGGGACAGTACAGATATCTCTCTGAGGATCTGTTTATACCAAGGAAGGTGACGGTCACAAGGGGGCATTCTCTGCATCTGGAGGAGAGAAGGTTTTTCCACCAACATAGAAGAGGATTCTTTACTGTTAGGGCAGTGAGAATCTGGAATTCCTTGCCTGAGGATGTGGTGATGGCGAACTCAGTTGAGGGGTTCAAGAGAGGCCTGGATGTCTTCCTGGAGCGTAACAATATTGTTTCTTACAGTTATTAGGTTATTTAGGAGGACATAGCTCTGGGGATTTATTCTGATGGAATATAGGCTGAACTGGATGGACACATGTCTTTTTTCAGCCTTGCTAACTATATTACTATGTTAGATACTTGGTAAAATATATATATATAGCATTCACCTGCACCGGCCGGGGCACGTGAGGTTTCACGGTCTTGTGGCTCTTGCCGCATCTATCGTTCTAACCCACCGTCCTGCTACGGCGGCGGTACAGCGGCAACACAGATTCCTCAGAACTGCTCCTCTCTATACCAGCGAGACAGTGAGTACAGCCCAATTACATATGCATGCATAAGCCGTGATATATCAGTACTATTAACTGTCTCACTGGAGGAAGATTGCCACTCATTTCTTATGCCCGGGTAACTGTCTCTATTTAAAGTAACCTGCTTCAAACACCACCTGACGGTAACTTACATACTCACCACCAATGAAACCTTGCTCACTCCTGACGTTATCAGTAGTAAGTATACTTAACGTTGTGAGAATTGGATCACAGACATTTAGAATCACACTTGTAAAAGGGTGTATATCCTTCTAAGCAGGAGGAACCGTTCAGCCTTGGAAAAAGCACTTTTAGCCATCACGACACCAGTAATAATTGTGGACACAAAAGAATCACGGTCCCCAACCGCATATTGCCATTTAGTACCTAAGTGAGTAGAAATTCTATATCTCACCATTCTACTATATTTATTTGATTAACATAAAAGCACCTGCTCTTTTTTTCTCTCTCTCTCTCTCTCTCTCTCTTATCCTTTAAAAAGATTCTACCAGCACCTATAAGGGTTTATCATCAATGATGATCTAATGAGTAAGTGCTTTTTGAACTTATATCCACTTTACTACACACATTTATTTTTTGCTTATGTAATGTAGACAGCACAGGTGAATGCTATATATATTTTTTTTACCAAGTATCTATACTACTTATCTAACAGGTCCACACAGAACCGGTTGTATTCACCAGCAGCATTCTACAGTAAGCAATTGTCTCTTCACCAGCAACTGCCTGTAGCGCCAGTGTTTCCCCTTTTTTTCTTTAGTATGTTACTATGTTATTCAGTGAATAACAGCGATCACGTGACTGGGGACGGTAAAAACCAAACCGAATCATATTTTCTGAGGTCTCAGCTACCCTCAATCATCTTTTAACAGCTTCAGATTTCAAGAAGTGACCTGAACAGCCTTCAGGCGGCTTCTGGTTTGAAGATACCACAAATTTAATAAACATGTCAATTGAGAGCCCTAATAGATAGACAGAATACGACTGGTGTTTTTGTATAATTTTACAATTGCATAAAAAACGTCAGGTTTTCCTGGAGCGTTTTTTTGCTTAAAAAACTTGGATTTCGCCTACATACCCTTACACTGATTAAGACTATGCAGCACTCTGTATAGCGACTGTGGGAATTTCTGTCACTATTGGACTCCACACTGTAACTAATTTGTACCCCTTTGTTTATAGAATCCTCTTTAACCCCCCCAACTTGCAAATACGCTCCCCTGATGATTCCTGCTTATGTGGGATAAAACCGTCGGTAGGGTCTTTTGGGTTTATATTTATTATTAGAATAACCATACTAAGGTACTGTTCTAGTCAGGGTGGGAGCAAATGCAAGGGGCACAACAGAGGACTTTGGCACATTTCCTATACCCCCAAGCTCCTGAATTATTTACCGACGCTGAATCTTCATTACAACAACCAGGTGAGATTGATCCATTTTTGTATGTGTACTGTTGATATTGAGCACCTTTGTTTGCATTTATGAACCTTTTTAAGGGCCTGGTTTGGTTTCTGCTTATCAGCCTATATAGCAACTTTTAATGGTATTCAATAAAGGTTAATTTTGGAATATTAATATTTTTTCATCTTGCTTTTTTCTATATTCATTTTGAGAGATTGGTACCCCTACTATTGGCTGGGACTCAGTGCTGGTTTATAACTTAGTGACTTCACCCAAGTTTAAAAGACATCATGTACACATACCCTTAAAGAGTTTTGTTTTATCTTCATCTTTCTTTTGTTGTTTGCCTCGAATTTCAGAAAAAAAAAATCAGATTTGCCAGAAACAAATTTTACGACTGAAAAAGAGACGAAAGAAAACATTCAAATAAAGGTTGTACTTACAATAAAAAATGTTATATAGAAGTCCATAGACCAGTACATAAACATTAAAAGTAATTAAAACTGTCCAAAACATTGAGGTACCAGGTTATAGGCTACAAAAAGAATAAAATGAAAAATAAACAGATAGGTAGCAAAGGCTTTATAACAATACAGTAATCCAGTCTATCCATATGGTATATCCTTATATGAAATACATCAATGATAACAGTATATCCCAAATATTCATCCAAAACTGCACTGATATTTTATAAACAGCAAGGTAGATATGGTACCAATAAAATTTAGCTTTTAATAATTAATTTAAAATCTTATAGACAAAAAACGACAAAACAAACATAATATATAGCAAAATTGAATGCACCCAGATCATAATATTTCTCCTCGGTGTATCAAAAATTGCTCAAAAGCAGTCCAGGGTCAAAACCCCGCTCCTAGGCGCTTGCAATTTGAGCAACAATAAAGCATTGACCTAAGGCCTCATGCAGAAAACTCTCTATGTACACCACAATCAACATAACTCAAATGATGAATATTACATAATACATGACAGCCATAAAAGTAAAGGACAAATGCTGAAAAATGGAACAGTCTCACCCAGATAATGTACGTTGATTTCGCCTGGTCTCACATGGACTGTTCCACCTAGATGCCTCCAATCAATCCCAAGGGAAATGTGGGGAAACAGGTGAAGTTCAGTCCCCGTATACTTAAAAACCCACTATTGAGATAATTGCGCATCAGGACTTAAATCCCCGTGGCCTCCCAATGCGTTTCACTCTCTCAGATCATCAGGGGAGGAAGATTAAATAAATAAGTTCCGGTTTGGGGGAGAGGAGATGTTTCCCTCACAAGGGATAAACAACCTCCATGTTCAGTAGCATCATGCGTTCCAAGCATGCGTTCCAGCAGGCTTCTACGTCCTCTCAAAAAGTCCGCCCCAGGCAGACGCACTTTAGACCCGCCCTCCTAACGCTGTCAAAATCAGTGCCCCCTGCCTATTCATCATGACAAATATGCCGCCCTCAGACTAAAGCGGTATGCTTACGCCCCTTCAGTATGTAAGACAGATACCAATCACAGGTCTGACTGGAGAATCATTTTTTCAACTTCTATACTCCAGTCTTGCCTGAATAATCAAACAGGCATGTCATATCAGCGGACCAACATATTAATGCACCTATTATAAATATCTGGTACACGTCACATCCATGAAAAAACATGTTAATGCACCTGTTATAAATATCTGGTACATTCCATCTGCTACTCATAGGAGCCTTAGGAACTCTTTTAGTACTCCCAATAATTTAACCTCAATAAATTGTGTGTCCCCATGGGTCCATAACTTGTCATTGCCCCATAATGGGAAAGTGATATTGAGGATAAGGTAAACTACAGACAGGACATCAAAATCATTATACTAGTTACACCAGAGGTGGGCATCAAAATATTATAGTCATAGAAAAGACTTGTTACCAGCCCTTGTTTTTGCTGGTTCATGACAAAATTTGTATAATTCTCCTAACTACCCTAATTGAAAAAGGGGGAGGAAAAAAGAAAAAAGCAGAGTGCCGATTTTAGCCTCAACCACAGACAACAGATTAGCATGGGATAACATAGGATAGGAAAGATACAAATAAGTGCAAGCCCTATCATAGCCCTATTTTACTCTAGTTCTTTACCTACCTACTAGCGGGGGTTGGCACCCTAAATATACGAGATGGCGCCCCCACTCCGCGATGGCTCGCCCTCACTAAGCCCTACTCACCCTATTCACAGGTGAGGAAAAAAGAAAGAAAAGACGGGGCGGACTTTTTGAGAGGACGTAGAAGCCTGCTGGAACGCATGCTTGGAACGCATGAATAATAACGTCATTAGGAGACGCGCACAGTTTGTGCGTAGCTAGGACATCTCAGGGCGGCATATCCGCCTTTACTCTATACTTCCGGTTAGTTGCACGTGGGTACGCACATGGAGGATACCGGAAGTGAAGGAGGTGGCTTTCCAGACCTTCTGGCACCCTGGCGTTATGGGGATTAACTCTTAACAAGTAGGTCTTTATATAAAGTGTAGACATGAGCGGCGGCAAACCGCAGGATGCTACTGAACATGGAGGTTGTTTATCCCTTGTGAGGGAAACATCTCCTCTCCCCCAAACCGGCACTTATTTATTTAATCTTCCTCCCCTGATGATCTGAGAGAGTGAAACGCGTTGGGAGGCCACGGGGATTTAAGTCCTGATGCGCAATTATCTCAATAGTGGGTTTTTAAGTATACGGGGACTGAACTTCACCCGTTTCCCCACATTTCCCTTGGGATTGATTGGAGGCATCTAGGTGGAACAGTCCATGTGAGACCAGGAGAAATCAACGTACATTATCTGGGTGAGACTGTTCCATTTTTCAGCATTTGTCCTTTACTTTTATGGCTGTCATGTATTATGTAATATTCATCATTTGAGTTATGTTGATTGTGGTGTACATAGAGAGTTTTCTGCATGAGGCCTTAGGTCAATGCTTTATTGTTGCTCAAATTGCAAGCGCCTAGGAGCGGGGTTTTGACCCTGGAATGCTTTTGAGCAATTTTTGATACACCGAGGAGAAATATTATGATCTGGGTGCATTCAATTTTGCTATATATTATGTTTGTTTTGTCGTTTTTTGTCTATAAGATTTTAAATTAATTATTAAAAGCTAAATTTTATTGGTACCATATCTACCTTGCTGTTTATCAAATTTTGGATTGGTAGGAATTTTTCTTTATTAATATTACTGATATTTTATAGAAACAGTATTTCAGTGATGATGAGAATCACAGCTTGATTCCCACATCAATGAAACGTCATAGTATCTATTGCAGAAAGAGTGGATAATATAATCAAGTCCTATGCTTCCAGTAAATGGGTGGCAGAGGCGATAAAGTAATGCTTTGTTCCAATCTGTCCATGTGATAAGTCCATATACAATGATGCAGTATGAGATTTATTCCAAGAGCAGCAACTTGCCCTGAATCTCAGTGTCTTCAGTGTCTACCATGCCTCGCATCTCCTGCATTGTCTGCACTGTCTAGACCATGATGTCATGACACCGCATGACATGTGTCCCACAATGTAGTGACATCACGGCCTAGTTAGTGTGGAAAACAGTGAAGATGTGATGACTAGTGCTAGATAATGCTGAAGATAGCCTAGTGAAGGCCTCACCGTGTGACCGGAACAAAGATAATGATTAGGTCGTTGAGATAGGTGAGTATAATTTTAATTTTTTTTTGTGTTTATCATGGTCTAGGGTCTTTGAATTAACATTGAATAATTTTAATGTAACTGTATTTTCCTGGCCAAATGCAAAGGAAGCTTCTTTGCATACATTGGATATCATAAAAGCAAAGTGATAAAATAGGCAACATGGCAAAAAAAAAGGTAATGTCCGTTCCCAAGATTCCAGCCTTGAATTCGTAGTTAGTTATACTGGACACTCGCATGAATCAGTCCATTATAGAATCCGCTAGAACATAAAACTTGTAAGTAAAATGTATCTTGTCTGTGAAGAAAAATCAGTACAAAGACTTTGTAATTATAGATGACTAAACAGCTTGGAAGTTTAAGTGTATGTTGTAACTGAGACAGACATATTACCGACAATTATTGTTTTTGCGTGGCCTCAAAACTATTTAGAAACATTCCTATTTATTAACAAACAGTTACCACCTAAAATCAAAGCAAATCCAGAAATGGTAAACAGCCAATGTGTGCACACAGGTAATTACTGATTCTTCACTGTTGATCTTCTCTAAAGAAGCAGCTAAGATCAATCACGTTAATATCAATGACACATTGTGGTATTATTGTTTTTAAAACACTCCCTTGATTTTGGCCACATTTCAAGCTTGAAAAAAACCTCAGTAAAAGAAATATTTCAGAATGGAAGCCTCATTCATGCGACACTTGATACGCTAGAATTGCCGATGGTCCATTACCTGCCAAAAATATTCACAAACTCAATTTCATAACTTCCTAGATTTCAAATGAAAGCTAAATCTGTCAATACAAGGATCAGTCAGTTATGCAGACGCTGAATTCACTCAGCTGTAGGTATCTATAAAGAATATAATATAGTGGTGTAAATGAAACAATAAATTTGGTTTTGTTTACTTCTGTCACCTAGTAAATTACTATTTAGGAGAAGTCTATTGGGGAAGCTATAATTGTTACCCACATTTTCCCTGATGAAGCACGCTGAGTAAAATGCATGTCGGGTTGGCCGGGCAGGTGGAGTCCCCCTTTACTTCATTTGGTACCATGCATCTGACCATAATAGTAATAATAATCTTTATATAGCGCTAACATATTCCGCAGCGATTTACATACATTATCATTACTGTCCCCGTTGGGGTTCACAATCTAAATTCCCTATCAGTATGTCTTTGGAAAGTGGGAGGAAACCGAAGTACCCGGAGGAAACCCACGCAAACACAGGGAGAACATACAAACTCCCTGCCGATGTCGTCCAAGGTGGGATTAGAACCCAGGACTCCAGCGCTGCAATGCTGCATTACTAACCACTGAGCCACCGTGCTGCCCATCATGCTGTAACATTGTCTAAATTATATTATATTTTGGGTGCTTTTCTATGCTGTGTGTGATTCCAGGCACCACTTTATGTATGTTGGATGGCTAGCATTACTATCTGCATTTATGCCATTGCTTACTGATTATAGCTGGCACCACTATATGTACCGTATATATATATATATATATCTATATATATATAATTGTCTAAGGCTACTTTCACACTAGCGTTAACTGCAATCCGTCACAATGCGTCGTTTTGCCGAAAAAATGCATCCTGCAAAAGTGCTTGCAGGATGCGTTTTTTCCCCATAGACTAACATTAAGCGACGTATTGCGACAGATTGACACACGTCGCAACCGTCGTGCGACGGTTGCGCCGTGATGTGGCGGACTGTCGGGACCAAAAAACGCTACATGTAATGTTTTTTGCTCACGACGGTCCGCTTTTTCCGACCGCGCATGCGCGGCCGGAACTCCGCCCCCACCTCCCCGCACTTCCCCGTACCTCACAATGGGGCAGCAGATGCGCTGGAAAAATGCATCCGCTGCCCCCGTTGTGCGGCGGAGACAACGCTAGCATCGGTAACCTCGGCCCGATGCACCGCGACGGGCCGAGCCCGACGCTAGTGTGAAAGTAGCCTAAGGGGCACTTCCGTTTGTTTGTCTGTTTGTCTGTCTGTCTGTCTGTTTGTCTGTCTGTCACGGAATCCCGCGACCAATCTGCAACGGGCACAGTCCGGCCGCGAAATGTCCGCTCCCTACTCCCCTGCAGTCAGTGCCCCCTCCATACTCCCCCCCAGTCAGTGCGCGCCGCCCACATAACGTTTTAGCAGTCTGTTAAACCAACTGAGTTACAATGCGAGACTGCTAAGTCATCTTGGTAATTTCGCAATGCATTACTGGGAACGGAAGCTGGCGGCAGCCTCGCACGCATCGGGACAACTTCGGTGGACGCCGGAGGGTTAGTATATAACTATTTTTTATTTTAATTTTTTTTTAGCAGAGATATGGTGCCCACACTGCTGTATACTACGTGGGCTGGGTTATATACTGCATGACTGAGATATACTACGTGGGCTGTGTTATATACTGCGTGGGCTGTGTTATTTACTGCGTGGGCTGTGTTATATACTATGTGGCTGCTATATATTACATGGCTGCTATATACCACGTGGCTGTGCTATATACTATGTGGCTGCTATATACTATGTGGCTGCTACATACTATATGGCTGATATATACTACATGGCTGTGCTATATACTACGTGGCTGTCTGTGTTATATAGTACGTGGGCTGTGTTATATACTACATGGCTGTGCTATATACTACGTGGCTGTGCTATATACTACGTGGCTGTGCTATATACTACGTGGCTGTGCTATATACTACATGGCTGCTATATACTACGATTCGCAAATTATTATCGCAATTTTATTAAAGGGTTCTCACAGATAACGAAGCCCTCACTGATCTCACTTGTAAAGGGGCAGATGTCAGGAATTGGTCCCCATTAGCTAAACAGTCATTTCTAAGGCTAAAAAACTGTTTCAAATCTGCTCCTATCCTGGTTCAACCCGACCCTTCTATGCCATTTGTGGTTGAGGTTGATGCTTCTGAGGTGGGGGTGGGGGCAGTGTTATCACAAGGACTGGCTTCCCTAACTAATCTCAGGCTTTGTGCCTATTTTTCAAATAAATTTTCTCCCGCTGAGAAAAATTATGACGTGGGCAATAGGGAGCTCTTGGCTATTAAATTGGTGTTCAAGGAATGGAGGCATTTTTTGGAGGGGCGACTCACCCTATTACAGTTATCACGGACAATAAAAATTTAGAATATATATCAAATCTGCTAAGAGACTTACTCCCAGGCAAGCTCGCTGGTCACTAGGGTTGAGCGAAACGGGTCGTTCATTTTCATAAGTCGCCGACTTTTGGTAAAGTCGGCGTCTCATGAAACCCGACCCGATCCCTGTGTGGGGTCGGCCATGCGGTACGCGATCTTGGCGCCAAAGTCGCGTTTCGTATGACGCGTTTAGCGCCATTTTTTCGGCCAATGAAGGAGCGTGGGCAGAGTGATGACATAGGGGTTAGGGCGTGTACGCCCATCATCATTTTATCGCTTGTGCGCAGTAGCGATTTGGAATGTGTAAAATGAAATTTTCAGTGCTGGGACGGAGGGGAGAGAGAGAGAGAGAGAGAGAGAGAGAGAAATATCCCCACTAAAGTGCATAGGGTTTCGTGTTCCGGCCGATCCTCGACTTTGCGCAGTAATCGGCCGATTTCGCCCGACTCGACTTTTCCAACAGTCGGGTTTTGCAAAACATGACTCGACCCTAAAAGAGTCAAGGTCGCTCAACCCTACTGGTCACTTTTTTTTCAGATTTCAGTTTTCCATTACTTTTCATCCAGGGTAAAAAACGTGAAGCCTGATGCTTTGTCATGTAGTTTTGAACCATTGTCCGTCCCCCTTTCTTCAACCCAGTATCGTGGTTGCCAAAGTGTCATCAGAATTGGAGCGGGAGATTGTGGGGGCTCAATCTTCAGCACCAAGGTCCAAACCTACAGACAAATTATTTGTTTGTTCTGTGGGAGTTCCATGATTCGAAGTTGAGTGCTCATCTGGGTAAAGCAGCCACGCGAGAAGCAGTGGCAAGAGTTTTTTGGTGGCCTTTAATGGCTTCGGATGTTAAGAAACATGTCGCTGCATGTGGAATTTGTGCCTGTTCTAAAAGCTCTCATTGCTGGCCAGCCGGGGAATTGGTGCCTTTACCAATTCCGGGAAGACCATGGACTCATTTGTCCATGGACTTCATTACCAATCTTCCATTGTCCTGTAGAAATACTGTTATTTGGGTAATTGTGGACAGATTTTCTAAATTAGCACATTTTGTACCCATTGCAAGTTTACCTTCAGTAGAGACTCTCTCTAGACTTTTTCTTTGCCAGGTGGTACGCTTGCACGGGGTGCCTATGAATATTGTGTCAGATAGAGGGACTCAATTTGTGTCTAAGTTTTGGCCGGCATTTTGCAAAAAATTGGGGATATCTTTGTCATATTCTTCAGCGTATCATCCAGAAAGTAACGGACAAACTCAACGCACCAACCAGTCGCTTGAACAAATTCTGCGGTGCTTGACTTCTACCCTGCAAAGCGACTGGTCTGATGCCTTACCGTTGGCAGAGTTCACCTTCAACAACCGAGTAAACCAGTCTACCGGTAGGTCACCATTTTTTGTTAATTATGGGATAAGCCCTCATTTTGGCAAATTCTCTCATATGGATTCCAGTTGCCCGGGGGGCAGAGGACGAGATCAATCGTCTCAGGGATCTTTGGTCAAAGGTTCGACTAAATATTTCTAGGGCTCAGCAAAAATATAAACGTTTTGCAGTAAAAAAAAAGGGACTCTGCTCAGATGTTGCCATGTGGAGATAAAGTTTGGCTTTCCACACAGAACATAAGGCTTCGAGTGCCCTCTGTCAAACTTGGACCTAAATTTATTGGCCCCTATGAAGTCATGGAGGTGGTGAACCCGGTAGCCTATTGCCTTCGTCTGCCCCCTCTTTAAAACTCCATAATGTGTTTCATAGGTCCTTACTTAAACCTTTGGGGTCAATGAGGGAGGATTCAGATGCCGGTCCTTCTCCAGTCTTGGTTGATGGGCATATGGAGTTTGAAGTGCAACATATTGTGGACTCCAGGCTGGTTCGGGGGTCTTTGCAATATCTGGTGCATTGGAGGGGGTACGGTCCTGAGGATCAGTCTTGGGTACCAGCCAGATCAGTACACACTGACCACCTGGTTCGTGCATTTCATGTCCGACACCCTGAGAAACCTGGGGGTCCAGAGGCTCCCCATTAAAAGGGGGTACTGTCATAGTCTGCTGAGTTTCCGGGGTTAGGTGGTTTTAGGGTTAACTTGGATGGCCTCACTCTGGGATTCTGGGAGGCTTCTTATAGCCTCATTGTGGAGCCATGCTCTGTCGCTTATTCTCTGACCCTTGGCCGAGTGTGTGACCCTGTTATGCCTGTGTTTTGTGTCTGTGCTTTGTGCCTCTGCTACTTTATGCTTGTCTGGTTCTGTCCCCATTTAGAGTTCTGTTTGTCCCTTTTGTACTTTGCTGCTATCTCTGTGTATGACTACTTGCTTACATTCTGACTATTCTCTGCTCGCCCCTTCTGTACTGCGCCGCCCTCTCTGTGTATGACCCCCATTTGTATGACTTGAGTTTTCCTTTCCTCTATTTCAGGGTGCCTGTAGAATCCTGCACTTATCTTCAGTAGCAGGATGCTAAGCCCCGCCCCCTGTTGTCACATGATCGTAGGTCCTTCTGTGTTCTGCTACCTTCAGCACGCTGCGCAGGTCCCGTCTGCCTGAGCTTTCCCCGTGCCATCTGACCCGGGCTCTCCCGCAGTGTGGGTGAGTCACCCTGCTCTGCCATGGCAGTGCGCCGGTGCTGACAGGGTCCTGATACCTACCCCTTCATCTCCGTTGGAGGCAGCTAAGGAGCTGCCGGGGGTAGGGGCAAGGCTCAACCCTCACCACAAGTAAACCCTGAGTCTCAAAGTCCTCTTAGGAGGAGGGGTCAGGGGAAGGTGGTAGTTCCCTCTGTGCGTAGTGGGGGTATGAGTTTTGTGACACAGAGATTTGCCTCTGTTGTCTGTTCCTCAAAGAGTTCAAGCTCACAGACACAAAAAGAGGACTTAAAAATCCTCCAAAATTTGAAAAAAATCACAGAGAAAAAAGCAGAGATAATTACCTGCTGAAGCCTCCAAACAAATGCACTAGCAGGGCGCATCGGACCGATGCGCCCTGCTAGAGCATTTGTTTGGAGGCTTCAGCAGGTAATTATCTCTGCTTTTTTCTCTGTGATTTTTTTCCTCAAAGAGTTCACCATCTTGTGGCAAACACATGCATGGAAATAAATGTTAAGGTCCGGACCTGTGTGTGAATGAGTACGTGTGGGTGTCCGCTAAAAACATTAAGTGGAAGTATGCTTCTGGGACCTGGAGTTCTAGTGTGATTGGGCTGTTTCCTTTGTCGGCCATTCTCAGCCCGGGAATTTTCCAGCTGGAGTTACCTCTTGTAATGCACGTACACAACGTATTCCCCAGGTCGGCGCTCTGGAGATTTGTGGCCCCTCCGGAGTCTATGTTATTACCATCTCCATTGGGCTGCATTTGCCATAAACCTGAGGATCAGGTGACTGCAGAGGTGAACTGTGGTGGATCAAGGCATCCTCACTGTTCTTTGTTTCTGGTTAGGTCTGAAGTTCAGGGTCCAGAGGGTCCCTCATTGAAAGGGGGGTACTGTAACGATCCATGTTTGGATTTGTGGCAGCTCTGTTTTCACTCTGTTTTAAATGTAGCTTTTTCCTTTCAGGACCAGCAGTGGTTAATATCAGTTTTCCCCCGTTGGCAATGAGCTGTAACTGCAGTGTGGCTAGGATAGTGATGTGGGTAGTGACCACTCCCATTCTCCTTTAAATGGTCACCTGATGCATTAGCTGACTGTCAGTGATAGAGCAATATACAGTGACTTAGCTTGGAGGAAGGAGCTCGCTGGCTGCTGTGGTGTATCAGCTGGTTTTGTGAGCTTGTGATCCTGGTGTCTTTATTCTGCTGTGCGGTGCGCTGCAGCAGAGGAAGTTGAAGCTAAGTTGTGTTTTTTGACCATCCCTTTCCTGTTTGTCATTATCCCCTGTGTGGTATTATCTGCAGTGGTGAGGATAGCGCCCTTTGCCGGCCAGTGCACTAGCCAGGGCAGTATTAGGTGACAGCAAGGGATGAGGTTCCTGATGGAGGTAGGGGGAAGGACCCACTTAGGGCATTAGGGGAGTGTATGGACAGGCTCAGATTTGAGCTCAGGTGGTGACCATCCCCCATTTCCCTATCAGTAGGGCCTTCCTCTCCCCATTTCCATCCCATTGTTAGTACGTTCCTCCGTCCGCTGACCAAACCCCATTGGGTTATGTCACATCATGACAGGCCATCTCATTCTCCTGACCTTAATATTATTGAGCCACTCTAGGGAGATCTCAAGAGCGCAGTTCATGCTAGACAGCTCAGGAATTTACAGGAACTGAAGGCTTTTTGCCAAAAAGAGTGGGCAGCTTTACCATCTGAGAAAATAAAGAACCTCATCCACAACTACCACAAAAGACTTCAAGCTGTCATTGATGTTAGAGGGGGCAAAAAACAGTATTAAGAAATGGGGTATGTGAAGTTTTGATGAGGGTCATTTGGATGTTTTGGGTTGTTAATATTAATTAAAAAGAGAAAACACAGTAGTTTCACAATAAATGGCTTCACCCAACCACTAACCATGAGTGGAGAAATGTTTTGGTGTTAACATTCATATTCTCTGAAAAAGGTCAAGAAAGCAAAAATTTTGCCGGGGTATGTAAACTTTTGAGCACAACTGTATGTCCCAAAAGTAAGGAAACATTAATAAACATGAAAAAAATCAGTATTTTGGTATAATTTAATACTGGAAGAAAAGCATATACCATTAATTATTTCAATATTTAATCTTACCAAGAGAGGATGGGATGTAAGTCTATATATAAAGTCACTTATTGGGATTTATCGGTTTTCATGGTATCTAGGTCACAGAACTCCAAATCCCACTGGATCAAGAAGAACGTCCTTGTTTCCCATTTTGATTTTCATATGATAGATGTATACTGTAGATATGGGATATATAGATAGATAGATAGATAGATAGATGTACACGAGATAGATATGGGATAGATAGATAGATAGATAGATAGATAGATAGATATGTGATAGATAGATATTAGATAGATAGATGGATAGATACATAGATATGGGATATATAGATGTGTATTGTTGTATGATACATTTGAGTAGGTATATACAGTATGTCTCTCTTGCTATATATACTGTATACATGTAACAATATAGACACATACTGTACATATAAGTCTATATATATTTTGAAAAATATATATTATATTATAATATATGTATTATATGAAACAGCAATCTGAAAATGGAATTTTCACTGACGCTCCATCTACACTTCAGGCTACAAGTTGTGAACAAAAAGGAGTGATTGGCAGATTTATTTCAAATAGGAAAATTAGTTTTGTTTCTTTATGTATAATGTGGTTTTTTTTGCTTATGTTTTTTTTTACTTAATAGTAGAACAGTGAAGATCAAAGTGCACTCACTGCGAGAATACGCATCAAAGTAAAATGCTATCTAGGTGGAAACACATCACCAATATTTCAGAGATATCATACACTTTTGATGTGTCTTAATTTATTCTTCCCCTATGGTGTAATGTTTGTCTTAGATGTACCAAGTATTACCCCAATCGAAAGTGACAACTCCCATATCATAAATATTTTATCAGTTTAACAAAGGGACCTTTGCTAACACATAGGCTACAACAAACACAGCCCACACAGTGTGGGAGCATTTGCTTTATTGGTAGACTACTCCCTTGGCATAGCACTGACATTTTGAATATCCTTATGCATGTTATTTTGTTGAAACTCCAAATTATCTGATGCCAAAGACAATATTTACTGGAAATTAGGGGAATTTCAAAAAGAGAGGTTATCGCAGGTGACATCAAAGTGATAGCCAGTGACACATCCATGATCAGGCGAGTGTTATTACCGAGGTTTTAACAGTTGGTTTGATCATTCAGTTTACTGGTATGTGGTAAGTGATAGCACTTCTCTATTCTCAAAGAAGATTTACAACTGCTGTGTGCTTTCTGTTTTTAAAATTTTCATTAAGGACATTTATAATTAAGGAAATCTGTTCTAGACCTGAATAACTAGTTTTAATTTATGGTTTGGTGAATAATGCATAAAAAAATATATAGCCTCCATTGCTATGAGGGTTCTCCCATAACTTGGAAGTGTGCAATCTATGGGCAGCATGCTATATAGCAGAAGAAGCTGAATAGATTGATACAGAGACTTAGCTCCACATTGGACTGGAATCCCAATCCGGAAAGCGCATGTTAACAACTACAAAGGTGCACCCTAATAGTGGGCAGAGGGGGCGCCTTAGGGTACCGTCTCACAGTGGCACTTTGGTCGCTACGACAGCACGATCCGTGACGTTCCAGCGATATCCATACGATATCGCTGTGTCTGACACGCAGCAGCGATCAGGGACCCTGCTGAGAATCGTACGTCGTAGCAGATCGTTTGGAACTTTCTTTCGTCGCTGGATCTCCCGCTGTCATCGTTGGATCGGTGTGTGTGACACCGATCCAATGATGCGTTCGCTTGTAACCAGGGTAAACATCGGGTTACTAAGCGCAGGGCCGCGCTTAGTAACCCGATGTTTACCCTGGTTACCATCGTAAATGTAAAAAAAACCAAACAGTACATACTCACATTCCGGTGTCCGTCAGGTCCCTTGCCGTCTGCTTCCCGCACTGACTGACTCCCGGCCGTAAAGTGAAAGCACAGCACAGCGGTGACGTCACCGCTTTGATCTGCTTTCACTTTACGGCCGGGAGTCAGTCAGTGCGGGAAGCAGACGGCAAGGGACCTGACGGGCACCGGAATGTGAGTATGTACTGTTTTTTTTTTTTTTACATTTACGACGGTAACCAGGGTAAACATCGGGTTACTAAGCGCGGCCCTGCGCTTAGTAACCCGATGTTTACCCTGGTTATCCAGGGACCTCGGCATCGTTGGTCGCTGGAGAGCTGACTGTGTGACAGCTCTCCAGCGACCACACAACGACTTACCAACGATCACGGCCAGGTCGTATCGCTGGTCGTGATCGTTGGTAAATCGTTTTGTGAGACGGTACCCTTAGAAGACAAATACACTATTACTGAAAAATAAACAATAGACAAATAACAGGATTAGTAATAGGCTAATAGCACCATACAGGGACTATATAATTATCATACACTGACAATAAAGTAGCTAGCAGTTCTGCAGAAAGTATAAGTGATTACACCACATTTATATACAGTGACTCGCAGTTCATGTTGTTTCTGATGGGAGCTATTCACTTTACTTTTTGCACCTTTTCCATCTTGCCCAGATCACCATGAAGACTTCTTCCATCTATTACTCATCTGCGGAATCTGCAATAAGGACACAATTTACTTTTCACATTTCCAGCATCCCCTACCTATTCCCAACCTACAGAAGCACCTCATCCTGCTGATAGAATTAGAGCTATGTCTGTTCCTTGAGTGCCATCTTAAAAGTAAAAATGACCACTTTACTTATAATAATTCAAAAAAGTGCCCCTTTAATGAGTAATAATGCAGTGTGCCCCTAAATCAAAAATAATAATGCCCAGAATGCTCCCCTAATCAATAAAGGTCAGAATGCCCCCCAAACACCCAAATCAATAATAATCATATTGCCCACATGTCCTCGCAATCAATAATAACGCCTATAGTGCTCAGTAATTAATACTAATAACACCCAACGTGAGACATAATTAGTAATAAAGACATACTGGTAGGGAATCCAGATTGTTAGCCCCACTAGGGACTGTGATGATGGTGATTGTAAAGCACTGTGGAATTAATAGTGCTATATAAGTGAGTAAAATAAATAATTTAAGTAACAATTACTCCATTAAAGGGGTTATCCACTTGTAAGCTGTGGCAGAGCAGTAGTCATGACTGAGCTGCTGTCCGGTTTTGCTCTGGCACTTTATAGACAACCGCTGTCCCAGTGTGCTGTAGGGTGTTAGGTGCATCACACTCACACTTGTAGGCCGCAGACTTACGCTGTCACCAGGCTTACGTCCTCAGGAGCCGCCACACACAATTCAAGGGCGACTGAGTTCTTTACAACAGGCAAACATTTACTGGTCAGTTCAAGTCCATCAGGTGGTGACATGTGAGATAGGGCACAGCATTTCACGCTTTTTCCTTCCTCAGTACAGTACCTCTTCAGCTCTGCCATCCATTCATTCTGGGCTACCCAAAAGCCTACTGTGTCCATCAGCCTAAGGGATTAGCTGTTCACTCCAGCAGTGTACGTGGGACCGGCCACCTGCCCTCCACGTAATTCCATGTCCACCCACCTCCTGATGTCAGAAGAACAGACCCGCACCTTGGCACCTGGCTCCAGATGTTCTAAGAATGTCCATCAGGGAACTCTGTATGGCTTCCCTGTGCCTCAAACGGTTGGCCCATGCTGACACTAGCAACCACCACACCTGAACTTGACCTTCACTGTGTACTTCATTAACTCCTGCTAACTTCCAGGAACAGCCCCCCTTTTTATTAACACTAGTTCCCACTCACTGGGTTAGTTCGATCATTAGCTACTTCCTACGCTTTACTATTCTATAGACTGAACCTAGTATTCTTATGCTATGTCCTATACTGCTGCCACACCATTTACTATGTAAACTGTGCTTAAACAGTGGCATTTAAAAGTTTGGGCACCCCTGGTCAAAATTACTCTTGTTGTGAGCAGTTAAGCAAGATGAAATGATTTCTAAAAGGTCTAAAGTTAAAGATGACACATTTCCTTTGTATTTTAGGGGAAAAAATACATATTTTCATTTTTTTTTTCATTTTAAAAATTACGAAAAGTAAAATGGGCTGATGCAAAAGTTTGGGCACCCTGGGAGATTTGTATGCTCAGGTAACTTTGACCAAGGTTTCAGACCTTAATTAACCTGTTAGGATTATGGCTTGTTCACTATCATCATTAGCTCTCCCTTTTGAAAGTATCTCAGCTTGTAAATGCTTTTTCCAGTTCTGTGAGATTCCTTGGTCGTCTTGCATGCACTGCTATTTTGAGGTCAAGCCACAGATTTTCAATAATGTTTAGATCAGGGGACTGTGAGGGCCATTGTAGGGCCATTGTACAACCTTGAGCTTGTGCCTTTTGAGGTAATCCATTATGGATTTCGACTTGTGTTTAGGATCATTGTCCATTTGTAGAAGCCATCCTCTTTTCAACTACTGCTCACAATAAAAGTAATTTTGACTAGGGCTGCCCAAACTTTTACATGCCACTGTACTATCCTAAAGCTATTCATATGCTTACCTTGCACTACACACTACACACATTATGCATTAACACTTTTCATGATTTACTGTACTGTACATTACCATAATACACTGCATAAGACGACATTACTATTACATATATAATCGCATGACGCTATACACACAATGCTGTTGTTGTTTTCAGGGGCAGGAACAGGGTAAGACAGTACACATCCCTACACACCGATCAGACAAACCCTTTGCAATTGCTATATTTCCTCGTGTAAAATAAAAACAGGCTATACTCACCTCCAGTGTCGGCCACAGGTCTCCCCCGGGTTCGTGTGATGTAGTTATGTTACGTGAGCCCTGCAGCCAATCAGTAACCACCTCACTTTCACTACCATAACAGACATTTGGAGACAGTCAACGCATAACAGCAACTCTAACTTCTTTTGCTTGTCAGTTTAGTGTGAAGGAAGTTACGCTACGTTCACATTTGCATTGTGCGCCGCAGCGTCCTCGCCGCAACAAAACGCATGCGTCGTGCGTCCCTATCTTTAACATTGGCGCCGCAAGGCGCCGCATGTACATGCGTTGTCCTGCGTTTTGTTGCGTTTTACGCCGCATGCGGCGTTAGGCCGCACCTGTCAGGGCGCGGCAGACGCAACATGTTGCATTTTTTGGGCGGCGCTGTCTTTTTTAAAAACGCATGCGTCGTGTTTGCGTCGTGTTTGCGTCGTCGTTGCGCCTTTTTTCCCATTGACTTGTATTGACAACGCAGACGACGCAAGTACTTGCGTCGTGGTGCGTTGTACGACGCATGCGTTTTTCAATTAAAAATGCAAAACATTGTCTAGACTTTGTCTAGACAAAAAAAGAACACTATATATAGAGAAAAAAAAAGGGGTTTGGCATTGTCTTTCACAAGGCTAGTACCCAAGACAAGTCACTGAGGAGAAACCTGCTTTCAAAACCTGTAAGTATATATTTCTCTTTGCATATTTTTTATTCTGTGTTTTATTTCTTGATTTTTATTTAATTTGTGCAATGTTTGGTGTGTACTATTGTACGGTTATGGCACTGTGGTTTGTTATTTTAAAATTTTGTGGTTTCATCTGGTTCTGATGTACTTCTGGCGTTATATGCTGGCGTTTATTGTCTTCGGCCTTGCTTGGTTTAGGATTGGTTTTATGGATTTGGGGTTGTTCTGGTGTCATGCGGTTGGTCAATGTCTTGAATTTTTGCAGATTTTTATGTTAAATTTCTGTAGCATGTCTTTTTATGGTTTCTATTGTTGGGGGTAACCGTATGGCGTTTTCTTGGCTCATGTCTTGCTGTGTTTTATTATGCTGTTGCCATTTTTTTTTCTGTCCTTGAGTGTCTTTTCTTGCTGCTGGGGGGGGCTACATTTATGATGTTTCATTTGTATTGTATTGTTCTGTGCTGCTATATGCCATTCTATTTTCAATTGTATGTTCCCTTTTTTTTTTTTTTTATCCTTTTATCTCTGATGGTTTTATGTCGTTTTCCGTATGGCTTCCGTATGTATCTCCTTTCTTGAATGTTTACATTGACAAGTGTTTAGTATGGCCTTTATTTTTTATTTTTTTGTATTTGGGGCCCTTTTTGGAAATTTTCGTGTGTTTTCTTTTCTATTTGACTATGGGTTATCTTTGTGTTGCTGGATATTGTAACAGCGGTTGGGCTGGAATGTTTATTGCTTATTATCTAGAATTGTATTTATCGCCTTTTTCGGATGTATTTCGGTGGATGTCACCAGATGCTGTTGTTTGGGATCATGTCTTGTTTTCATTGCAAATTATGGCGTTCATTAGGTTGCTATTTCATTGGGCCTTTTTTGGTCCTGGAAGGTTTTTTTTGGAAGTTTGTATCTTGCAAAATTTGGACATAGGTGTCTATTTTGGCTTAATTTTGTTTGTGTCTATTCTTGGATTGTTTTCTCTTGCAATGTATGGCGTTGTCGTGTCGCTTTTTGAGTTTGCATTGTCCTATCAGTCAACAGTCAATTGTGTTTGTTTTAATGTTTTGGGCATATTTTATTGTATGTGGCATTGGATGTGATTTTTGCCTTTTTTTGTTTTGGCAGACCAAAATTGAAAGAATGGCAAGTTCGTCATCATCTGGCCAATCGGCGCGGGGGAGTGCGGTGAGGAATTATGTCCAGTTGCTTACTATTCGCTGCCATTTGTAGCATTGACAATACTTTTTTATGCAAATTTTTACAGGCTTCTTCAAGTGAGGGAGAAGGCACACAGCGGGAGCAGAGAGATCGGGGCCAAGATGTGGCGTCAGGCCGGCGAATGAGTATTTTTTTGTAAATTCTTTTTTGGTTTGGAGTAGCATCCTGCTGTGAGGAACATTGCATTTGAGGAGCATCCTGGTTTCACTAGGGATGTTTCCTAAGATTAATTACATTATAGCTTTTCACGGCAGCAAGTATTGGGGGAAGGTAAAATAAAGTTGAACTCCCTGCACACAAACATTAAAAAATACAGGTGTATAAAACATCAATATACATACATCAAATGTCCAAGGATAGGGCAAAGGTACCTATCATGCCAGGTGCTGGTGGTTGTTAATATTTGCATCTTTTTAACCTATTTGTTTTCTAATTTTTCTAGGTTTCACAACGGGCCCAAGGAGACAGTATAGATGTGGACCTCCTAATTTCCAGCATCCAGGAGCGTGGCCCGTTGTGGGACAGCCGGGACCCTCGGCACATGGACCAGGTGGTGTCGAGGCGTTTGTGGGCAGAGGTGGCAAAGTCGCTGTGGGATGGCTTTGACAGTGCCTCAGCAAAGGACAAAGGCAACTTTAGTGAGTATTGATGAGACGCTGCTATGACCCATCTTGCCAGGATAAACACAACCGTGTGTGATGCGATCAAGGCCTAAACTTTGCATCGCACACGGTTGTTTTTTCCTTTTAAAATGCGAAATATGTAACCATTTTTTTTTATTTATATTCACAGTGAAAAAGTTGAGGACCAGATGGCGATCCATGAAGGACCGTTTCAATAAGGGGATCCGTGCTGCGGAGGAGCAAGCTCGGAGTGGTGCTGCTGCGTCCAAGTCGGTGCCCTATAAATATAACAGGGCACTAGAGTTCTTAAGACCGGTCCTTACCCGCCGACAGTAAGTATTTTGGCCACATACCATATTGCACATCCACATTGAACATTGCCCAGACACATAGCATATTGCCCAGCCACATAGTACATTGCACAGGCACGTACATTGTGCATCCACATAGTATATTGACAGGCCACTATATCGCAGCCACATAGTACACGTTCTAGCCACGTATCCACATAGTATATTTCCAAAGTAACATAGTGTATTGCCCATCTATGTAGTCAGCGTAGCATATTGGCCATCCTTTTACCCTAGTGGAATGGTATCTAGCCCATTATATTTATTTTTGGGTTTAGGCGTGAGTCATTGTAGTCCATGACAGGTTACGTTCTGAGTCAGGGTAGTTCTGATTGCAGGAATAATGATGACGTCTCGATCACATGATCCTAACGTCATGGCCGTTCCTGCGATCAGATCAGCAAAGTGTTTTTTTATGGGGGGTTTGTCTACTGTTTTTCTTAACTTGCAATGTGAGACTACCGTATATACTCGAGTATAAGCTGAGATTTTCAGCCCAAATTTTGGGGCTGAAAGTGCCCCTCTCGGCTTATACTCGAGTCATGATCGGTGGTGGGGTTGGCGGGTGAGGGGGAGAGGGCGCTGAGGCATACTCACCTAGTCCCGGCGATCCTGACGCTCCCCCTGCCCGTCCCACGGTCTCCGGGTGCAGCAGCCTCTTCCCCTGAGCGGTCACGTGGGACCGCTCATTAGAGAAATGAATAGGGGTGGAGCCGCATAATTCATTTATCTAATCAGCGGTGCCGGTTACCGCTGATAGAGGAAGAGGCTGCGGCACCGAAGACCAGCTGTCCGGGGGAAGGAGCGGGACGCCGGGAGCAGGTAAGTATGTCATATTCACCTGTCCTCGTTCCACACGCCGGGCGTCGCGCCATCTTCCCGGCGTCTCTCTGCACTGACTGTGCAGGTCAGAGGGCGCGATGACGCATATAGTGTGCGCGCCGCCCTCTGCCTGATCAGTCAGTGCAGAGAGACGCCGGGAAGATGGCGCCGAGGAGCTGCAAGCAAGAGAGGTGAGTATGTGTTTTATTATTTTATTGCAGCAGCACAGCTATGGGGCAATAATGGACGGTGCATAGCACTATATGGCACAGCTATGGGGCAATAACGGTGCAGAGCACTATATGGCACAGCTATGGGGCAATAATGGTGCAGAGCATTGTATATATGGCACAGCTTTATGTGGAGCATCTATGGGGCCATAATGAACGGTATGGAGTATCTATTTTTAATTTTGAAATTCACCGGTACCTACTGCATTTTCCACCCTAGGCTTATACTCGAGTCAATAAGTTTTCCCATTTTTGTGTGGCAAAATTAGGGGGGTCGGCTTATACTCGGGTCGGCTTATACTCAAGTATATACGGTATTTGGGCGGCATAGGCAGCATCAAGAAAGATTTTTGGGCCAAAAAGGTCTAAAAAAGATGACAGAGGTAGGCATGGGCTTGGGCAGCGGGCATGAACAGGCATTTTCTGCGGTAGGTATGTCCATGATTCTTATCGTCAGCCCTAATGGTCGGCTGACCATAACAATCAGCAATTTATTATAGGCCACACAGACTGATAGCCAGGGGATTGTAATGTATTGATGTGTCATGTAATGTTAATTTTAGTACAGGAGTTGGCGTATGTGCTAGGTAATTAATTGAAGACTAATTCTTTCCTTATCTTTTCACAGGACACACAGCAGCACCCTCGAGCGAGCTCGCCCCGCAGGAGCGGCCCTTCATGAATCGCCATCTGACCCGTCACAGCCCTCCCACAGCGACAGCAGGCTTGCACCACCATCTGGCGAACCGGCAGCCGGTACATCAGGTGTTCCCCTGCCCGAGGCCTCTGGCGCACCTTCGTTTGGGACTTACCGACAGCGCCAGCGGGCCTCGGACAGGCCAGCCATGCCCGAATTTATGCATTTGAGCACGGTTTTCCAGAACTGTTTCAAGGCGTTGAGCGATAAAATGGACACTCGTCTGTCCAGTATCGAACGGCGCCTTGAAAATATGGAAGCCGAGCTCGCAAATCCGGCGAAACATTTGCTCCTGCCAGGCCCTCATCCTCCCGTAGCAGTCATTCTGAGGGGGCTGCTGCGGGAGGGCGGCCCAAAAGAAAGAGGACACACACGGAGGCTCTGGCTGCTCCAATACCGACAACGAGGTCGCGTGGGGGCTCGAGTCGCAGCAGGAGCAGCCAGGGCCAAACAACAAGCTCGCAAAGGCTTGTGTTGCCTCCTCCCTCCCCTCCAGATGAGCCATTTTCACCACTATACCCTGCGTTGGGTTTTGAGCTGCCTTCCAGCCTCCTGGATTATGGGTCAACCTCCTCTTCCTCTCCCCATCCCCAAACAGCCCAGACGTACCATTCCCCGCTGGTAGCGGATGTTGATACCCCCTAATTTGATTTGCCCTTTTTTTTTTCTGTTTCCCCCCAATAAAAATTCTTCTTTGCCAAACAATATTTGCTCTTATTTTACAGGATACTTCTCGGCAATTCACGCCGTGCGCCGTCTACCCAAATTTAGGGCTTCAAACACCTCATATATGCAATGTCAGACAGTATTTTGTTTGGATTTAATGTTCCCTTTTTTTGGGCGTCTCTCTTTGCTGTAGGAGGTGTTTACAAACACTAAAGTGTATGAGGTGTTTTCAAAGACTAAGGGTATGTGTCCACGCTCAGGATTGCATCCGGATTTGGGCAGGATTTTACATCAAGATTTGTAGCCAAAACCAGGAGTGAGGGACAAATACAGAAGTGGTGCATATGTTTCTATTCTACTTTTCCTCTAATTGGTCCACTCAAGGTTTTGGCATACAAATCCTGATGTAAAATCCTGACCAAATCCCGGATGCAATCATGAACGGGGACACATACCAAAAAGGTACCTTCACACTTATGCTGCAGCGAAACAGACAATGATGCAGATCACTGCAGCATCGCTATTTGGTCGCTGGAGAGCTGTCTGTGTGACAGCTCTCCAGCGACCAACTATGCCGAGGTCCCCGGGTAACCAGGGTAAACATCAGGTTGCTAAGCGCAGGGCCACGCTTCCGATGTTTACCATGGTTACCAGTGTTAAATGTAAAGAAAACAACAGTACATATACTCACAATTACGTCCCCCGCCTTCCGCTACCCTGCAATGACTGAGTGCCGGCCCGAACAGCAGAGCCGTCACATCCCCGCTGTGCTGTGCATTAACTTTACAGCCGGCTCTCAGTCACTGCAGGAAGCGGACGCCGGGGGACGCGAAGATGAGTATATGTACTGTTTTTGGGTTTTGACATTTAACACTGCTAACCAGGGTAAATATCAGGCTAATAAGCGCCGCCCTACGCTTATTAACCCGATATTTACCCTGCTTCCCATTGTAAAACATCGCTGGTATTGTTGCTTTTGCTGTCAAACACAACGACACACGGCGATCTGACAACCAAATATGTTATATGGTATGGTCTAAATTTATTCTTTGAAGCCGGGTAGAAAAAAGCAAACAAACTTTGAGTGAACAACAACATTTTTATAACAAAGGGTTCCAAGTTTTTGACATTAGCCACATTACATTAGTGCACTATAGGTATATGGCAAATATGACATAACCAAAGCAACCTAAACGGATTACATTTCTTGCACATTTACTGGAGAATGAGTTTATTATTAAATTAAATTTTGAGCACAGTCACAGTCGAGGTATTTCTTGCTGTAGTTCAAACCAGAACACAGTCCAACAGTAACATCTACACCATTGTATCTTGCCATGACACACGGCCAACATCTGACACAAAATATGCCGCAAAACGATCCCTCATCTGCGCAATTTGAACACTTGTCCTCAGAGGATGATCTTGGTAATCAGGCAATGTGTTGGCTATGGGTTCATCCAGTTCCACACTCAGTCTCTCTTTGGCCAGAATATAATTGTGGAGAACCACACACGCCTTCACCACCTCATCCACTGTCTCAGTTTTCAGATTAATGGCGGATCCTAATATCCGCCATTTGGAGACAAGGATGCCAAAGGCGCACTCCACAGTCCTTCTGGCCCTGGACAGTCTGTAATTGAAAACCCTTTTGGTGTGGTCCAAGCCCCGACTGGAGTAGGGTTTCAATAGGTTGGCAGACATTTGGAATGCCTCATCCCCAACCACAACAAATGGCATCGCAGGGCCTTCGGTGTGGGGAAGAGGTCGTGGCTGTGGGAAATTAAAATTGTTCCCATATAATTTTTGGCCCATATCCGAGTCTTTAAATGTGCGCGAGTCATTTGAACGGCCAAAAGCACCAATGTCCACTGCGAGAAAACGGCAGTCCGCACCGGCAATTGCCATGAGAACAGTGGAAAAGTATTTTTTATAGTTGTAGAAAAGGGAGCCACTTTTCGCAGGCTTGGTAATCCGAATGTGCTTGCCATCCACCGCGCCAATACAGTTTGGAAAAGAACACACTTGCTCAAATTTCTGTGCGTTGGCCAACCAGATTTCACTTGTCGGGACGGGTAAAAATTCCTCCCTGAGATTATCCCACAAAGCGCGGCATGTCTCAGCAATAATTCCGGAAAGAGTGGAGACTCCAATCCGGAACTGAAAATGAAGGGATCTCAAGGTCTCTCCGGTAGCCAGGAAACTGCCAAGAAGATAAAGAAATTACATTAAAGTACATTGTAATTTATAAAAGTACATTGACCATACCAACCCCCCAAAAAAAATTAACCCAAAAAAATAAAAAAGTGAAAAACATATCCCAGTCATTCAAACAGCTACGTACCGTAGAGTCACCAGCAGCCGTTCCTCTGCGGAAATAGATCTCCGGAGCTGCGTGTCCTGCCTGCTAATGGATCCTTCCACCCGACGCAGAAGATAGCGGAAGCTGTCCTGAGACATCCTGGTATATTCAACATATTTCTCCAGGTTGTCATTCAGTTCGCCAAACAAGCAATGGTAGGCTCCACGGCTCTCCCGGACTTCCACGATAGGGTGTATCCAAAAGCGGCGACGAATCCATCTCCGTTTTTCCCTTTGATGAAAACAGGCAACAGCATAGGCATGAACAAAGGCAAATTCCATCTCCATATCCATGTAGATACTGTCCATGGTCCGCTCCATCATAAATACCAGCAAAATGTGAGGAAGTCATCTCTGGCAGGGTATATATACACAACATAAACCCCAACCCTCTTCTAGCCAGTGGTGCTCCTTAGCTATTGTGTCGCCCCTTTTTATTGGTGGGTGGGACTAAAGAATGACTCACTGCACAAAAAACGCATGCGGTGCAAAACGCTGCGTTTTTTTGGCCAAAACGCACCTACGTTTCCAAAAAACCGCTGCGTTTTGCGCCGCATGCGTTGAGCGCATGCGGCGCAAAACGCAGCGTTGGGCATGCGTTTGGCTGCGTTTTTGAGTGCGTTGTGCATTGCGGCGAGGACGCTGCGGCGCACAACGCAAATGTGAACGTAGCGTAAGAGGGAAGTGGCTGCTGATTGCCTGCAGGGCTCATGAAACATAACAACACCACAGGAATAGGCCAACACTAAAGGTGAGTATACTGTGTTTTTATTTTACATGGAGGAATATAGTAATTGAAAAGGGTTTATCTAAGTGGCAGGCAACCCCTTTAAAAGTAGTAATGACCCCCCAAAATATAGTATATATATATATATATATATATATACATACATATATATACTCCTCTAACCTTGAGTCTCCGACCACTCAGCAGTCCTCTCCAGCACAATTAATGGACAAGAGGAGGCAGAACAATGCAATGATGTCTGCACCAGGACGCTGAGGTTTTGCATAGTTCTACTGTCACACCCCCTCAAAGAAGCAGAGCGAAATGCGCGTCGGGGTGGAGGCGCATGGTGCCTAATCAGTTGTGCTGATTTATACAATAAGCTAATATCTTATATTTATTACGTAATTATTGTTGGCTACAACCTTACTCCATTGACAATATTGTATATGGCTCATGCCACATGCCTGTGGACCATGGTGGGCATGTGCCACTGGGTGTGCTTACCTTATCCTCTGTAACATGCTATGTTTAGATTGTACAGCATTTCTAAGCTATCAGGTTCCATTTCATTTTTCCAGTTTCACAAATTTTACTTTACAGTTGTCTACAGCATAGGCATGCTGGATAAATAAGCATAGATATGAGATTGATGATAGATAGATAGATAGATCTAAATTCAGTGTATTATTCTGCAGACTACAAAAGTTCAGGTAGACCAGCAGCAACTTTGCTTCCTGCCTACAGAAACAGAACTTCATGACATTAGCAGCATGATGTAGAGAAGTAGTCACAGGAAGTTCTATAAATTGTAGCTATATGATACATAGACTTGTTGTAGGCCACAAGGTTCATGAGAACATGCAAAAATCTTGCAAAATCTTGCAATTTAGACACATGAGTGACATGAGCAAAAACATTCTGTGTAAAACACATGAACATAAGTTTGGCTTATTCTTCATTCCTCGGAATGCCTAGTAGATACTCATCAAAGCAGACTGGAGTGTTTCTGGAAGTGATAAGTAAATGTATTGTGCGACATCAAACATTTCTTCAATTACTGGTAATTTTTTACATGGTTTTAAATGGAAACAGGAATGAGTAAGTAAATAACAGCATGTTTACGTTCCGACACTGGTAACACTGTACTTTTACAGTAAGCAAGTCATCCTATTAATGAAGTGAAATTTCTGTTTCTATTTTTCCGTAAATCAAATCTAACTGGTTTTACTTTCTTTCTTACCGGGAAGTTCCCAAAAAAATCACACTTTCACTCTATCAGCATTTTGTAATTTATTGAAGCTTTCTCTGCTGTGCTGATGCATTATCGTACTAAATGTTTCATTTTTTTACCTTCTGTGTTCATAGTAAATTGTATTTACTTTATGACTATATTTACATAAGAACAGTATTGGTAACATGTTTTTATCAGTACATTTATGTCTCTTTTACTCATTCCACAAAGTATGAGAACACACTGAAAATAAATAATACATTTATCTGAATCTGATCAAAAATAAATGTGTAGAAAAAAATCTCTTACTTCATATACTCAGACAGTGGCTCAGACATGCAGGCCTCTTCAATGTGACAAATAACTAACCAACCCCAAGAAAAGCAAGAGTGACACAATTTGGAAAGCCTGGAAAATCACACATCTGCCAGCACAGAAATATAAATGTAAACACAATAAAAAAAAAAAGCCCCAATAGTCTTCCAAAAAATTGCACAAAGCTTATGTTCAACAAAACAAAAAAACTGAGTACAAAGTGTAAGAGCATGTTCACACTGAGCCACTTCATGGACAAAACCCAAGACCCCCCCCCAAAAAAAATAAACTTTTGGTTCAGTCATTTTGTATAGCTTGTATCTGTTGATAAAACATTTTTTAGGAGGTATGTTGACAACATATTAGATATGTGTTAGATAGTTGGTGCCAGAGTAGGGTACTAAACTGTAAAATACAAAAGCAGATCTCTGCACACAAACTTGGAACTGGTAGAAATTAGAGATCAAGAAATCAATTTGATTTGGGTAGAATTATAGTAATTTGCTGAACCCATTGAATTCAATTTGTGATTTTGATTCACGACGAGTCATCAAAAATAGCCACCTCATTTTTAGACATTGCAGAAGATTGCATCAGCTACAGAGGGCTAACATGAGACTGGGTGCAGCTGGGTGGGCTTCCCCATAGT
Organism: Ranitomeya variabilis; assembly: GCF_051348905.1. Classification (NCBI taxonomy): domain Eukaryota; kingdom Metazoa; phylum Chordata; class Amphibia; order Anura; family Dendrobatidae; genus Ranitomeya; species Ranitomeya variabilis. The sequence continues at coordinate 740,061,503 of NC_135233.1, forward strand.
GCTTTGCAGCTGTCACATTACAAGGTATAGCACAGCCGATCAGGTGAGACTCGTAGTAATCAAACAGGTAGGTGGCACACAGAGGCGTAGCTAGGGTTTTGGTTTGGGGGGGTGAAGCTTCTGAGTGGGCCCCTAACCAGGTAACCTTCATTACAATTCGGTGACGCGCCCTAATAGTGGAGGAGAACCTCAGCAGATGACCGCGCTGTTACTGAAGATAATCTCTATTTAATGACCAACATGGATATTACCGCCATTTGGTCAGTGGTAGACACCAGTCCAACAGAACATGTAAGATCACAGCACAGTTACAGATAATGTCTTACCGCTGATGTTCTCTGATGGAATCGTTCACTTTTCCCGTCTTTTCCATCTGGCACAGACCGACATGAGAACTTCTTCCAGCAACGACTCACCTGCAGAGAATACAACAAAGACATGTTTCACTTCTCATATTCCAGCCCCATCACCATCTATTCCCAACCTGCACAAACTCCTCATCCTGCTGATACCCCAATACTGAGCCGCTGCTGCCGTATGTGTCCCTATTACTGCCCCTGATACCCCAATACTGAGCTGCTGCTGCCGTATGTGTCCCTATTACTGCACCTGCTGTGCGGTTCTCTGTGCCTTCTAAATTCTAAAGCACCCCTCTATAATATAGTAATGCCGGGTGCAAGTGCCCTAGAAAACAGTGCCCACATTTTGCTCCCTAAAAAGTAATATTGCCATGTGTGCCCCTTTGATAGTCACAGTAACCTGAGATCCCCTATAACAAGAAGTGCCCACTTTACATTTAATAATGTCCCAAGTCTGCCCCTGTACAGCTCCCCTAAACAGTATAAGGCCCCCTCAATGTATAGTACCATCCACACAGTATATTGACTTCTTAGTAGCCCCCAAACTGTTTGATGGCTCCAACACTGTATGATGGCCCCTTCACTGTAATCTCCACACTGTACCCACTAGATGGCCTCCATATAGTATAATACACCAGATCATCCTAAATATAGTATAATGCACTCCCCATAAGCCTCAATATAGTATAATGCACTCCCCATAGGACTCCATATAGTATAATGCACTCCCCATAGGACTCCATATCGTATAATGCACTCCCCATAGGCCCACCCTATAGCACAAGGCAGCACCCATAGGCAGAGTCTATAGCACAAGACAGCACCCCCATAGGCAGACCCTGTAGTATAAGACAGCACCCCATAGGTAGAGCAGCCCCCTATAGGCAGATCCTGAAGTATAAGGCAGCCCCCCTATAGGCAGATCCTGAAGTATAAGGCAGCCCCCCTATAGGCAGATACTGAAGTATAAGGCAGCCCCCCTATAGGCAGATCCTGAAGTATAAGGCAGCACCCCTATAGGCAGATCCTGAAGTATAAGGCAGCACCCCTATAGGCAGATCCTGAAGTATAAGGCAGCTCCCCTATAGGCAGATCCTGAAGTATAAGGCAGCCCCCATAAAAAAAAACAATAAATAAATATTCACCTCTCCTCCTCCTTGTTCCAGCGGTGCTCTGACCTCCCGCTCATCTTCTGGCCCGTGGGCGCCGGGTGGTGACGTCATCGCGCCCACTGTCAGCGTCGGTGATGCCAGACGCTGACAGGGGGATGATGGGAGAAGGAGCACAGCGGTGACGGGCGGAGGGCCCACTACTGGCACTGGGCCCCCCGGCCTGCTCAGGGGCCCCATAGCGGGTGGCAGAGCAGGGAGATCGATTCTCCCTGCTCTGCCGCAGAAGGTAACTGATAGTTACAGTTATGTAGCTCTGGGTGGGCCCCCTCTGAGCACCGGGCCCAGGGCGATGGCCCCCTCTGCCCCCTCGGTAGTTACGCTACTGGTGGCACAACTAGCTGTATATCAAGGCACACCTGTTTGGGGGAATCCCATCCCACACCCTGGATCCCCTTGACTTATTTGCAGTGAACATAGCCTATACCTGTGATTAAATGTCTTCATCCGAAATGTTACGTAATTCTGTACTTACCATAGGATACCAATGGACATGAAGTATTGACAAAAAAATCCCATTTGATGCATCTCTGAGTGAACTAAGTGCAGTTCCTTCACTGTCTAATATTGATCAGGAGGGACTGTCATAGCCTAGATAAAAGCAGAGGTAGGGAATGCAGCAGCCATTTTGAAGTGAATCTTGATAGTGAGAAGACGTCATAGCTTATTAATAAAGATAGGGAGACAAAGCCATGAAACAAATTCTACAAGTAGTGTTTGTGTGACAGCACAACAGTGAAGGATAGTTGCCATCTGTTTACTCATTGCCATGGACACTTAGTTATGTTCAAGACTATGCCTACAAAAAAGAGCATAAAAGTGATAGAATACAGTCCTAGGAGACCTCAGAGTGTTCAACACGTCTTTTCATGGCAACAAGAATACTTGGAATTTGTAGTAATCCACCGAAAATCACATTTTTATTTTTACATTTGCTGATGCTCGTGAATTTGAATTACAAAAGATTTGCTCATCTCTAAATAACTGTCACGATCCATGTTTGGATCTGTGGCAGATTTGGTTTCCCTCAGATTAAAACCTTTTTTCCTTTCAGGTCATATGGGGTTAATGCAGTTTTTCCCCCGATGGCTGCTGGTGTAATTGCATTGCTGCTTGTGCTGCTGATGTGGGTGGTGACCACTCCCACCTTCCTTTAAAAGGTCACATGGTGCATCAGCTGACTGTTGGTTACACAGGTCCTTTGGATACCAACCTTGCTGGAATAGGAGCTTGCTGAGTGCTGAGGTTCTACAGCTGAATACTCATTCCAGGTGCCTTACTCTGTTGTGCGGTGCATTGCAGCAGAGAAAGCTAAGTTTGCTGCTATAGTTTCTTTGTCCCTTTGTTGTGTAACTTTCCCGGTGTTGTATTAGTGCAGCGGTGGGACCAGTGCTCTCACCTGCCAGTTCCCTACATAGGGATTAGAGCAGGGCAAGTGAGGGACAAGGTATCCTGGTTGGCGATGGGTTGAAAGAACCCGTATAGGGACGGTAGCAAGATCAGGGCACAGCCTCAGGTGAGTGCAGGAGGTGCCCATACCCCGTTCCCTATTGACAGGGCCCACCGTTGTTAAAGTGTACCCTTGTGTGTTTCGCCGTTTTGTGACCATCCCGCCAGGTCATGTCACACCAGGACAGTCACAGCGTGACAATAACAGTGGTGTTTATTAAAAGGCAAGTCACATTGGGTACTGTTTTTAAATCACAGATTGCTGTGTGTCAAGAAGAAATGACATTGTATGCATGGTATCATGGCACTAATGAGAAATGTACTTCAGTCACTCAAAAGAGTACAGCCAAATCTTTGCAATAATCAATTAAGCCACCTCTATTGGGTTTATAAGAGTTGTCACCCACTGCGACAGAATCTTGAGTGCATATCTACCTTGCTGTGATAATATACACTCACCGGCCACTTTATTAGGTACACCATGCTAGTAACGGGTTGGACCCCCTTTTGCCTTCAGAACTGCCTCAATTCTTCGTGGCATAGATTCAACAAGGTGCTGGAAGCATTCCTCAGAGATTTTGGTCCATATTGACATGATGGCATCACACAGTTGCCGCAGATTTGTCGGCTGCACATCCCAAAGATGCTCCATACAAGGCAGGATGGATCCATGCTTTCATGTTGTTTACGCCAAATTCTGACCCTACCATCCGAATGTCGCAGCAGAAATCGAGACTCATCAGAACAAGCAACGTTTTTCCAATCTTCTACTGTCCAATTTCGATGAGCTTGTACAAATTGTAGCCTCAGTTTCCTGTTCTTAGCTGAAAGGAGTGGTACCCGGTGTGGTCTTCTGCTGCTGTAGCCCATCTGCCTCAAAGTTCGACGCACTGTGCGTTCAGAGATGCTCTTAGGCCTACCTTGGTTGTAACGGGTGGCGATTTGAGTCACTGTTGCCTTTCTATCAGCTCGAACCAGTCTGCCCATTCTCCTCTGACCTCTGGCATCAACAAGGCATTTCCGCCCACAGAACTGCCGCTCACTGGATTTTTTTTCTTTTTCGGACCATTCTCTGTAAACCCTAGAGATGGTTGTGCGTGAAAATCCCAGCAGTTTCTGAAATACTCAGACCAGCCCTTCTGGCACCAACAACCATGCCACGTTCAAAGGCACTCAAATCACCTTTCTTCCCCATACTGATGCTCGGTTTGAACTGCAGGAGATTGTCTTGACCATGTCTACATGCCTAAATGCACTGAGTTGCCGCCATGTGATTGGCTGATTAGAAATTAAGTGTTAACAAGAAGTTGGACAGGTGTACCTAATAAAGTGGCCGGTGAGTGTATGTTCTACTATATAACTTGGAAAATTTGCTATTCAGTGGTCTACTAAAACTAGGTACTGTAACAAGCACTGATGAAATTCTCTTTGTGGTCATATTAGAAGTATTCTTGGAAACTTCTTGGATGAGAAGCAATTAAGGAAACCAAACAAGGTAATCCAATATTGCTCAAGCTCCAAGTGAGGTACTACCTTAAATTTCATAGGGCTTCATATAACAACTGATCCAAAATGGACCTACAGTAGATGAAAATGAAAATGTTAACACTTTAGTTTGCTGAAAGTCCCCTCAACCATCAAGTCCCAACATGTCAATGTGTACAGTAAGTTATGTTGTAGGAGTTGTGACTGATTTCACAAGTACATTGGAAGGAAAAAAACAAACTCTGTGACTGCTCGCTGTCTAATGCGTAGTCTCGCCTAGAGGAAAAACTTGTGCCAGATTTACTAGTAGAACTGTTTACTTCAAATTAGTCAGAGAAAAAGAGCTGCATGTGCAGACATGATTTTCAGATAATTTCACTTTTATGAAAGGGTCTACTCTTAAAATGACGGGGTGAATAGTCAAGATAAGAAGCAAATTCTTTTTATAGTTTGTTCGCTCAAAGTACAAGGAGGGTTGACGATAGATTACACACACCCTTTGACGGGGATCTTAATCCTTTCAATAATTGTACTCATATTGCCTAACATACTCTTATGGAGAGTGCTAGGTAAGTGGCTTATGAGTGGCCTGGCCAAAGGTAGACATAACAAATGACTGAAGCTCCAATTGTTACAGGAGCACTGAGTTGTACATGCAAAGTCCTTGCTTAATTTTTTATTTTAAACAAAGGAAATCAAATTCATCAGATATGAATTAATTTTATTGAATGCTGCACACAGAATTTGTGCCAACAATTTGTCGCATTTTCGGAGTAGTGTTGCATCTTAAACCATGCCCATTTTTAACTAAAGCACACACTCTTTCATGATCCATAGCTGGCCAAGGTGCAGACGATGTGCATCAGTTAATCTACCACACTCTTTGGCTGTACAGATTTTTCAGTTTAAAAGATATCAATCAGCCTGTAGCCATAAATGATTTTCCCTTTTGTCTTAGGCATGGTTTCTATGTATCAGTGGTGACAGGTTAGTTACTTTATGCCTAGTGCCAAATTATGCACTTTGTGTACAGAACCAGTTTCCATAGCCAAATCAAAATAAGCTCTTTGCAACATTTTTGCTCCATGTCGAGGACCAGTCTAATGCAACAATATATGTAAATATGACAATATGTTTTCATAGCAATCTTTGGTATCAGTTCTAGCATCAGATTACATCTAGTGTTTTTGTCACAACCGCACACAGCAGACGGCACAACATATAGGAACAACAGGATGAGTTCAAAATTTTTATTAAAAAAAAGGGCTCCATTTTTCAGGACCTGTAGAGTCTCCATTTTTCGTGATCTGGAACTGGTTAAGGGCTTATGTTTTGCATGCCAAGCTGACTTTTTTTTTATTGTTACCATTTTGGTGTAGATACGATCTTTTGGTCGCCCGTTTATTGCATTTTATTTCAATGTAGCGATGACCAAAAAAACGCAATTCTGGTGTTTTGAATTTTTTTCTCCTTACGCCGTTTAGCGATCCGGTTAACTCTTTTCTTATATTGATAGATTGGGCGATTCTGAACGCGATGATATAAAATATGTGCATATTTGTTTTTTTCATTGTTTTATTTTGACTAGGGCGAAAGGGGGGTGATTTGAACTTTTATATTTTTTTATTTTTAAAAAGTTTTATTTGACCTTTTGCATGCTTAAATAGTCTCCATGAGAGACTAGAAGCTGCAGTACTTTGATCGCTTCTGCTACACACAGGAGATGATCAGATCACCTGTGTGTAGCAGAAATGCTCACTTGCTATGAGCACCTACCATGGGGTGGCGCTCACATCAATCTGGCAATGACAACCATAGAGGTCTGCTTCAGACCCCTGGGTATCATGCCAACCCATTGTTGACCTGCGATCTTGTGAGGGGGTCACCGATAGGTGGGATTAGGGACTCGGTTCCAGTAAGCACAAGTTAAATGCCGCTGTGAGAGATTGAATGCGGCATTTACCTAGTTAAGAGCCGCTGGTGGATCACGATTCCTCCCGCGGCTACTGCAGGCACATGTCAGCTGTATAGATTAGCTGTCAATTGCCCGGAAAGGTGCAAGCTCAGTGCCCGAGCCTGCACCAAACAGGGAGAGTCCTATTACACCCAACGTCGGAAAGGGGTTAAAGGGAGGTGGAAGTGGTTCCAACCAACATGAGCTGACCAGCATAAAAGAAGTTGCCAGCAAGAGACTGACATTAACTCTTGTTTGACTAAAGAAAAAAACTATTTAAATTCAAGCACACCCAGAGCTGCCACAAATCCTTTAATGGTTCGCGACAATTTTGCTGTGTTACCTAGTGATGAGCGAATATACTCGTTACTCAAGATTTCCCGAGCACGCTCGGGTATTTTTTAGTGCTCGGAGATTTAGTTTTCATCGCCGCAGCTGGATGATTTACAGCTACTAGCCAGCTTGATTACATGTTAGGATTCCCTAGCAACCAGGCAACCCCCAAATGTACTTAGCCTGGCTAATAGCTGTAAATCATTCAGCTGAGGCGATGAAAACTAAATCTCCGAGCACTAAAAAATATTTGGAGGACACCCAAGCGTGCTCGGGGAATCTCGAGTAACGAGTATATTTGCTCATCACTAGTGTTACCGTATTGCCATATATACAGTGGGTACGGAAAGTATTCAGACTTCCATGAGAAGTTCCCGTTCAGAGTTTAGCACCGGACACTAACTGTCCTGTACGAACCCTAAACTTTTAAGTTCGGGTTAGTTCATCTCTACTAGACACTAATAATACAGAATTCAAGAATCAGTGCTTTGAGAAGATAAAGTCCTACAGATTGCAACTTTCTATATGGTTACTTTACTCAATAAACAGGTTGCCCACATGCAGGAGGGACAGAATGAGTAGCTGAAAAGATTTATGGCTGCATTCACACATCTGCAAGTCACAGTCCATGACTCACACACTGGTCATGGGTTTTCCTACTTTAGACACATCTTGCAAAGACAGTAATCATTGGAGAAGGACATAGAATAGAAGGAACAAGGCAAAGAGGAAGACCAGCAACTCGCTGACTTGATACTATCAAAATAACGGCAGATAAGACCCTTGTGGACCTATTTCTACTTGCACCGAGTACCGAGGGAAGGCTGCAGCCATGAGTCAGTGGAAATCCTCCAAGTCAAAAAGCCTAAACGGCAACAATTCCACGTCAAGTAGCCTGGAAATGTGACCATTTAGCTTTTGAGCTTGTGGGTGGATGGCTGAAAACTTTCTTTGCTTTCCAAGGCCTGGGTAGGGACAGCTGAGCGCTGTGCTGGGACAGGTTTTTGGAAGTCCATAATGATGGTGCCTCATGATGCATGACATCTTCCCATCACCTCGTCTTTCACCTCTGAACCCTGGTCCTCCTGACTTGGCATCTTAACAACAACCTGACTTATCAGCAACTGTGTCTCATCATCATCTACCTCCTTAGACTAAATTTGCTGTTCCACATCGCCATTTTATGGTTCATCACTACAGCATCTCCTCCTGTCCCTCTTGGAACATGCAGGGTGAGAGTCCACAATCAAGAAATTATGTTGTAAAGAGCTCCTCGGAGTGTCCTAGTGCGGGATCACTGGTCTCCTGGGACTCAACATGGTAGGAGGAAGGAGGATCACGGTGAGAATTAAGTGCTCCAGACTGTGGACTGGAGGGACTGAACTGTATGGAAGACTAGGTGGTGCTGGCAACATTATCTGCTATCCAACCGACCACCTGTTCACACTGGAAATGGTGTCCTGTGTCTCCCTGCAAAGTAAGAGAGGAAGCTATTTGTCGTGAATGGACATGTTTCTTGTGCTCCAGCAACAGGTGTAGATGCACCTACATCCTCAGCGTCTGCATGCACCATCATCAGCACTTCCACTTCCCCATCCCTTACCGCATGCCTTAAGCATTTTCTAATTGCTAAGTCTCTGGAAACTAAGTTTATTTTCAATAAAAAATGCATAAGTTGGTCACCTGCAGTAGACAAGGCATTTTAGTGGAGTTTAATATGATTGTATTGTAACACAAAGTACATAAAACTGTATGGATAACTAATTGAATCCTCCCAAAATTTATATACCACCAAAATGTAACACTAAGCAGTGCGTTAAAGTCTAGGGATGACTAATTGAATCCAGGAAAAAAATTGCACTATTTTGGGGAGTTTTATATATTACCTTAATTTAATACTAACCCTGTCAAACTCTATAGATGACTACTTCAATTCAAATTTTTTAAAGTTTCTTTTTTTTAGTTTTATAAAGCACTGTTATGTAACACTAACCACATTAAACTGTATGGATTATTAATTCAATCCTGAAACATTTTTTTAACATTTTGTAGAGTTTTATATAGCACCATAATGTAACACTAACCATGTTATACTCTATGGATGACTAATTGAATCCAGAAAAAAAATTGAACTTTTTTGGAGTTTTATATACCACCGTAATATATCGCTAAGCACATTAAACTCTATGGATGACTAATTGAACTTAGAAAAAAATGTTTAACTTTTTTTGAGTTTTGTATACCAGTGTAATGTAACACTAACCATGTTAAACTGTATGGATGACTAATTCAATTGAGAATTTTTTTTAAACTTTTTTTCGATTTTATTTATACCACCGTAATGTAATACTAAGCACGTGAAACTGAATGGATGACAATATAGTCAATTGTTTCCTTTGTGAGGCTCATTCTTTATACCTGACATAGTGGAGCTCTCTTGTACTAGCTGCCATATCCCCTTATGAGTCCTGGTGGGATGAAAAACGTCAGGAGGCAGTCCCTTTTGGAAATTGCATAAAATTTCCACCTCATGATATGAACGTTTTTCTCAGTGGCTTAGTGCCTTTAGCTCAACATGAGTTTCTTTGCATATATGCTGGAGGTCCAAGCTACAAGCAGAATTGGGTGAGACCATTCTATTTTTATTTTATGGATCTTATATATATTATTGGGGCTTAATTGGCAATGTGTCAGTGGTACTGGCACGGTTATATGCTTGTTATACCTCATTAGGTCTGTTTACTACACTGCCAATGGTACTGGCATAGGTAGCATAGGATAGACCGTTGGTGCCCTGACTGAGCAGACTTGGTTTCTTGCAGGTCCTTGAGGGTTCTGATTTCTATATTTGTTTAGTCAATGAATCTTTTAAATACATTACTAAATGTTATGTTTTAAGTTTCCTACCCTGCTACTTTCTCAATTGTTTCACCCCTCAAAAAAAGAATTTGGTCACGTGCAGCAGCTATATATTTAGCAACAGAGTGCAAAGCCATAAGCCCTGCCTAGATGCTGTATTCTGCATCTCTCCCTGCTCCTGTAACTGTACCTAAGCTAAATGCATAATGTACTATATCTGATACAAACATCAAAGCACAGGATTAGCCCTTAGAATAACTGCTAGTATGATGGTTCAGCATCAGCATCAGTATCAACTATAGAGGACTCTGATTAGTTAAACTGTACCCACACAGGCCTAGATAACTACTCTCTCCTTCCAATCATAACTGTCCCTGAGCTTTGCAATGGCATTAGTGTGCCGAGCGTGGCGGCACCTGTCCTTTTAAAACTTCTGTTGTGGTAAATCAAGCCAGCCAGTCACAGTAATGCCACTACCAAGATGGCTATGGCACTACAGTGACTGGCCCACAATCCCTGCAAGTTCATTGCCTGTGTAACAGGAGCCAAGCATGCAGAGTGGGGATTCAAGCTTCAAATCTAAAGACTAGCCTCTGTTTGTCGAGTGCTGAGCACGTCCGAGCACCCAGATATTCAAGTGATATCTTAGTATCACCCAGCACGTTCGCTCATTCCTAATCCTTATTACTTGGGGAAGGGTGGGACTTTCGAGTGGAGTGACACAGAAAAATAAACTGTTCCAGAATCAGTAGACAAGAGCTAATTGGAAGTACTCAGTTTAAAGGCTCACACAAGCGTATACATTGGATACTTTACTCTTATCATACCTCTTTACTTTTGTAAGATTACAATGCAAAAAAAGAAAAGAAGACAAAAAAGATCACTATTTTCTGGTAGGAAGTTCCTCGAAGACACGCAACAATTGTTACTGTTGGCTGTAAGTTACCACTTTGAAAGAGGTGCAGTGAGCAGCTCTATTTTAGGTGTAGTAACTGCTCCTGGGTACTGCAGAACAGTTCCTATTATTTTGACAGGAGCTGTCCGGCAATACCCCAGAGCGGCCACTGCACATTGAATGGAGTAGCTCACTGTAGCTTCTTTCAATGTGTTTACATCTGATCTCCACTGAACCAATTAACAGCTAACCAATGGAGTTCCATGCAGTGGACCACAAGCGATCTGATATTGATCACCTATCCTATAAGTTGGTCATCCATATTCCATGAACCGACAACCCATTAAACTCTAATGAAGAGAACAGTATTGTGCACTGTTACATGGGTCAAAACACAAATTGCAATCAATGGACTTCTTTTTGTGAGTGTTATTTGGAAATCTGACAGGAAGTTTGTTTCATTCACTGAAAATGAACATTGATCATCTCAGTTACAACTAGAGATGAGCGGTGTTCGAGTCAACTGTTCGCCAATTTCAAATTCGAGCTGTTTTGGGCGGTGTTCGAGTCGTTCGACGAACCCGAACAATTTGCTTAAAATTCGTCTGTTCGAGTTTCTGTTCGATAACTGTTCGTTCACCAAAAGCCTAGCTTGATTTGCACATTAAAACTGTTTATCATTGTTAATGGACTGTTTCAGTGTATAGTGGGCGGGGGATAGATCTGTTCTGAAATAACGCCGATCTCCATTTTTTTTTCTTTCCCGCATTTACAGAGGGGCGGTGCAGTCTCTCAGCCTATCAGCAGTGCACACACACAGCAATGTGCATGTGATGCAGACAAGCAAGGGCATGTGTCATTGGCTGTGTATGTCACATGTCACTCCTTGCCCAATGAGAACCAGCCATTTGCCTCGTCGTCACCATTTCCTCACTGCTGCAGCTTAGTGTTAGACGGCACCACTGCTGCTGTGGGCGCTATACAGTCAAAGTGTCTTTTTTGCCAGCCAATTTTCTGAGAGATAGGTTTAGGGAGTTGGGACTAGTTGTGATATCAGCCCTTTTCAGGGTAGGTTACAGCAGTTCATAGCACTGTTTGCCAGGTAGGTCTGAGCCAGTGCTGTACAAGTGTTAGTCACAGCATTTGGTGTAATCTAGCTCAGCCAATCCTTTTGGGCTAGTAGCATTGTCTGATAGTCATCTGAGTAGCCCGCCTGTGAAGCTAGCTACACCGCCTGTGTATCTCAATTTTTACGGCATCTAACCCAGTAAATCGTTTTGGGGTTTTGGGCTTAGTAGCAGTGTCTGTACATCAGCAGAGTAGCCCGCTTGTAAAGCTAGCTACACTGCCTGTGTATCTCAATTTTTACTGCATCTAACCCAGTAAATCGTTTTGGGGTTTTGGGCTTAGTAGCAGTGTCTGCACGTCAGCAGAGTAGCCCGCCTGTAAAGCTAGCTACACCGCCTGTGTATCTCAATTTTTACTGCATCTAACCCAGTAAATCGTTTTGGGGTTTTGGGCTTAGTAGCAGTGTCTGCACGTCAGCAGAGTAGCCCGCCTGTGAAGCTAGCTACACCGCCTGTGTATCTCAATTTTTACTGCATCTAACCCAGTAAATCGTTTTGGGGTTTTGGGCTTTGTAGCAGTGTCTGCACGTCAGCAGAGTAGCCCGCCTGTGAAACAAACTATACCGCCTGTGTATCTGTATTTTTACTGCATCTAATCCAGTTGATAGTTTTGGGTCTAGTAGCATTGTCTGCACGTCAGCAGAGTAGCCCGCCTGTGAAACAAACTATACCGCTTGTGTATCTCTATTTTAACTGCATCTAATCCAGTTGATAGTTTTGGGCCTAGTACCACAGTTTGGCCACTCAGTTCTGCTCGGTTTTCATCCATCGGTTGTTGTGCCAACAACTTCAGATACAGAGTTGCCAATTAAGCACTAAAATGAGTGGCAAAATGCCTGCTGCTGGTGGAAAGGGGAATAGGCGTGTTGGAAAGAGAAAAAAAGGTTGTGTCCGTGGGGTAGGTGGTAAAGCAACAGTAACATCTGCAGGAAAAAGACCATCTTCCAGCCAAAGTAAGATGTCTACTTCTTTTCGTGGACAATCTGATATGATCCCTTTCTTACGACCATCGCTACAAGCATCGCCAAAAATTCCAGATGAGGCACAAAAACAGCAGGTGCTTGAACGGATATCAAGTGCTCGTTCAAGTGGGCTCTCCTCCAACTTCAACATCACAACTACTCCAGTCCTCAGAGTTGTCACCCCAATCAAACTTGCTTCCTCACAGCTCCCAAGTCTCCAGCTGCCCGTCTGAGCATGGGGTGGCACACATGGTTGAGTCTGTAGAGCTGTTTACGCATACTATAGCCTGGGAATCAGAGGTCTGCTCCAGAGCTTCTGTGAATCTAGATGAGGAAATGATCTGCACTGATGCCCAGAATCTTTGTGAGTCGGATCCAGGCCCAGATGAAGAAGGATCTGAGCATAATGTAGACCCTCGTTCCCAAACTGTAACTCCTGTTGGTGGAGACAATGAGGAAGATTATGATGAGACTGAGATACCTGATTGGAACGAAAACTTGACTTTTCAGTCGGGGCAGGAAGAGGTTGGCTCTGAGGACGACGGGTGTGAGAACACACAGGATGATGATGACGAGGTTGTAGACCCCACTTACTATCAACCCCCAGTCCGCTAGTCCATGTGGTCAGCAGAGGAGGTGGAGGAGGATGCTAGTGATGAGTCTGACGAAGAGGTAACGGTGTGCCTTCCTGGACAGAGACGGAGTACTGGAAGCATGTCAACAACTGCATCCTCGACCCCAATTGTGCCTCAGACCAGAAGTCGTGGTGGCTCTTCAGGTCGCACGGGCTCTAAGCCTTGCATAGCCTGGGCATTTTTTGACATCGCAAAGGATGACCTAACTCATGTTGTCTGTAAGATTTGTCAACAAAATCTCAGTAGAGGCCAAAAAATCACTAGCTTGAGTAATTCATGCATGAACCGTCACATGGATATGAGGCATAAGTTGCAGTGGGAAGCTCACTGTGTTACAATGCGGCCTAGTGGGCCGGGTCAACCACCGTCTGCCCCATCAAGTGCATCCGTGTCCTCTTCATCCTCTGTGACTGTGGGGACAGCAGTCGCACATGGTTTTGGAAGCAGACCTTCCACCTCTTTACCCGCAACAGCCAGTGTGATTGGCAGGTCGTCAGGACATTTGCAAGTGGAAACACCTGCTGGTATTGAGCGCTCTCCGACATCGACACCACATTTTGATGAAGGCAACATAACATCTCTGCCTGCACCTTCCTCACAGACCAGCAGTTTGCCGGGGACACCCTACTCAACTCCGTCTAAGCACGGCAGCCAGCCCTCAGTCCCTCAGATGTGGACAAGTAAAAGACCATTTCCTCCTAGCCATGACAAAGCTAAGAGGTTGAATTTCTCCATCTGCAAGCTGTTGGCTACAGAAATGCTGCCTTTCCGCCTGGTGGACACAGAGGATTTTCGAGACCTTATGTCCGTCGCAGTGCCCCAGTACCAGATGCCCAGTCGCTACTACTTCTCAAAGAAAGCTGTGCCTGCGCTACACCAGCATGTCGCACACAACATCACCGCTTCCTTAAGAAACTCTGTGTGTGACAGGGTGCATTTCACCAGACACTTGGACGAGTAGACATGGACAGGGGCATTACATGTCAGTGACTGGGCACTGGGTAACTACGGCGACATCAGGAGAAGGGGCTGCTGTCCAAGTCTTGCCGTCCCCATGAGTTGCTTGTCAATCCTCTGTATCTAGAAGTTCCTTCACTGCTTCTGCCTCCTCAACCTCCTCTCGGTCCTCCACCTGCACCCAAAGCCTGTCTGGTAATGCCACCTGCGATGTAACTGCACAGAAGGAATCCTGCACACCTCCTCAATATGCTGTCACCAGGGCTCAACTGCATCATGCAGTGTTTACATTGAAATGTCTGGGAAATGTGAGTCACACAGCTGAGGAGTTGTGGTCAGCTCTGGAGACCGAGTTCCATTAATGGTTGTCTCCACTCAACCTGCAGCCAGGGAAGGCCGTGTGCGACAATGCTGCAAACCTGGGTGCGGCCCTTCGCCGGGGCAATGTCACACACGTGCCTTGTATGGCTCACGTTTTCAACCTGGTTGTCCAGCAATTTTTATCCCACTATCCCGGACTAGATGGGCTTCTGCAGAGGGCACGGTCGCTGTGTGCTCACTTCCGCCGTTCGCATCTCACAGGTCGACGACTTGCATCTCTACAGAAGTCGTTGGGCCTGCCAGTTTACCGGCTAAAATGCGATGTGCCCACACGGTGGAATTCAACTCTGCACATGTTGCAGCGACTGTGGCAGCACCGACGAGCCCTGGTGCAATACGTTATGACATATAGCCTGGGCCAATGAGATCAAGAGGTGGGGAAAATCACCCTGCAGGAGTGGTCTCAGATCAAGGACCTATGCACCCTTCTGCACAGTTTTGAAATAGCAACGAAGATGTTTAGTGCTAGCGATGCCATTATCAGCATGACCATTCTGGTGATTTACATGCTGGAGCACACCTTAGTGTTCGGAGTCAGGTGGTGGAACAAGAGGAGGAGGAGGAGGAACAGGAGGAGTCGTATGTGGAAGGGATCATATCTCCAAGGTCAAGAAGGTTGGCAGCACCAGGGTGGCTGGCATTGGAGGCTGGGGGAGAGGGATTACCAAGGGCGCATGGTAGCAGCCAAACTGTTGAGGAAGGTGCAGGAGGCGAGGAAGAAATGGAGGACAAACTGGCGCTGGGCATGGAAGACTCATCAGATGAGGGAGACCTTGATCAAATTTCTGTTGTGCGAGTTTGGGGGGAGAGGGCAGACGATGGAAGCATGATTCTCACCGCGCCACCACCAAGACAACAAGGACTTGGTCCTCCTGGATGCGCAAGACACATGAGTGCCTTCTTGCTGCACTACCTGCAACATGACCCTCGGATTGTCAGAATCCGAAGTAATGCCGACTACTGGGTTGCCACACTCTTAGATCCCCGGTACAAAAGCAAATTTGGTGAAATAATTCCTGCCATAGAAAGGGATTCACGCATGCAGGATTATTCAGCAGAGACTGTTACAGAATCTAACATGTGCTTTTCCACAAAACACCAGTGGTGCACGTAGTGAATCTCTGAGTTCTAACTTGCCAACCATGGGACTATCGAGTCATCACTCAAACCGTAACAGTAACATCGTATCTGGTGGTAACAGCAATTTTTTCCAATCATTTCAAGATTTTTTTAGACCATCCTTTGCAAGGCCACAGGAGACAAGAAGTCTGAAGCACAGCCAACGCCTAGAGAGGATGGTACAAGAGTATCTCCAAGTTAATATCGATGACATGACTGTGGAACTGGACCCTTGCTCATTTTGGGCTTCCAATCTTGAAAAATGGCCTGAGCTCGCCACTCATGCCTTGGAGATCTTGTGCAGCCAGCGTTCTCTCTGAACGTGTGTTCAGCGCTGCTGGTGGTGTGCTGACTAGTGTTGAGCATTCCGATACCGCAAGTATCGGGTATCGGCCGATACTTGCGGGTATCGGAATTCCGATACCGAGATCCGATACTTTTGTGGTATCGGGTATCGGTATCGAAACAACATTAATGTGTAAAAGAAAGAACTAAAATAAAAAATATTGCTATACTCACCTCTCCGACGCATCCTGGACCTCACCGAGGGAACCGGCAGCGTTCTTTGCTTAAAATGCGCGCGTTTACTTCCTTCCGTGACGTCACGGCTTGTGATTGGTCGCGTGCCGCCCATGTGGCCGCGACGCGACCAATCACAGCAAGCCATGACGTAATTTTCAGGTCCTCAATGCCTAATTCTAGGCATTCAGGATTTTAAAATTACGTTCCGGCTTGTGATTGGTCACGTCGTGGTCACATGGGCGACGCGACCAATCACAAGCCGTGATGTCACAGGAGGCAGGAAACGCGCGCATTTTAAAATTACGTCACGGCTTGTGATTGGTCACGTGTCGCCCATGTGGCCGCGACGCGACCAATCACAGCAAGCCATGACGTAATTTTCAGGTCGTCAATGCCTAATTCTAGGCATTCAGGATTTTAAAATTACGTTCCGGCTTGTGATTGGTCACGTCGCGGTCACATGGGCGACGCGACCAATCACAAGCCGTGACGTCATGGGAGGCAGGAAACGCGCGCATTTTAAAATTACGTCACGGCTTGTGATTGGTCGCTTGCCGCCCATGTGGCCGCGACGCGACCAATCACAGCAAGCCGTGACGTAATTTCAGGTCCTGAATGCCTAATTCTGCATTCAGGACCTGAAAATTACGTCACGGCGTCGCGGTCACATGGGCGGCACGCAACCAATCACAAGCCGTGACGTAATTTTAAAATGCGCGCGTTTCCTGCCTCCCGTGACGTCACGGCTTGTGATTGGTCGCGTCGCCCATGTGACCGCGACGCGACCAGTCACAAGCCGGAACGTAATTTTAAAATCCTGAATGCCTAGAATTAGGCATTGAGGACCTGAAAATTACGTCACGGCTTGCTGTGATTGGTCGCTACTATATTGTAACGGCATCTAGCCCAGGAAATCCTTTTGGGCCTAGTAGAATTTAGTGCTACTCAGCAGCGTACCCCACCCATGAAGCAAGCTACATCGCCTGTTGATCTAATTACTAATTTTTAACTGATCTAGCCCAGGAAAAGGTTTTGTACCTAATAGCATTTTGTGCTACTCAGCAGAGTACCCCACCTATGAAGCAAGCTACACCGCCTGTTTACCTAACTACTATTTTTTAATGGCATTTGGCCAAGGAAATCCTTTTGGGCCTAGTAGCAATTTCTGCTACTCAGCAGAGTACCCCACCCATGAAGCAAGCTACACCGCCTTCTTTCTTTCTCAACCTAACCCCTCGGCTCTGGGGTGTCCGCTCTCCCTCCAGCTCTCTCCTTCTCACAGGTGGACTATCGCGTGTCTTCACACTGTGGCAAATCTTTTGGGCCCAGGCATAAGAAGTCGTCGAGGTAATGGATAATATGTGCTGCCTTACAAACGTCCATGACGACACATTCGAGGAAGCAACTAAACGCCTCAAATAGTGAGCAGGATATGGAGCACCCCATGGGCAAACAGAGATCTATGTAGTATGCTCCTTCACAGAAGCAGCCCAATGGGAGGACACTATTCGGAGGCACAGGTAGTAACCGGAATGCCCCCTCAATGTCTGTTTTGGCCATTAGGGTGCCCCTTCCCAACTTCTTGACCCACCTGATTGCCTCGTCAAAGGAGGTACAGTATATAGTACTGTACTTGGTTCTGCGTCGATGTTGTCATTTACTGACCTGCCCCTTAGATATGACAAATGGTGGATTAGTCAGAATGTATTGGGTTCATTTTTTGGCACAACTCCCAACGGGGGTACCACTATGTCTTCTAAGGAAAGTGTTCTGAATGGACCCGCTGCCATTCTGCCTAAAGATTTTTCTTTTTTTTTTGGTCAAGACGTCTGGGTGTTGGTAGAGGGAGTTTAGATTTTTACTCCAGCCTTTCTTAACTTCAGAAGGGCATGACATGCCTATATCTGTGTCTCCTCCTCCTTTTACTCCTCCACCTCTTTTCTTTTCGCATGACTATGTGTAGATGTGACTTTTCCATGTGTTTGTTGTGTCTTCTGAGCAGTTTGTCAGCTTTTGGACACCTTTTAAGGTGTTTTCTATGTGTTTTCCATGTGTTTGTGTTTCTGTTTGCCTGCCATTGGATTCAATGGGGTTCGACGGTGTTCGTCGAACAGTTCCACGAACAGTTCGGCGAACATCTCCTTGTTCGACGAACCGAACCGAACCCGAACACTAGGGAGGTGGCTCATCTCTAGTTGCAACCTTAACCGATTTCTGCCATTGGGCGGAATAGTATGTCCAAGGGCAGAAACCCCATTTTGATGTGGGCTCCGGCGGTGAGACCACATCAAAGCCGGGACATGCCAGTTGTTTTGAACAGCAGACATGTGCCCACAATAGGCGCGGGTGGAATTGCGATCCGCCTGTGCCTATTAACAAGTTAAATGCCGCTGTCAAACTCTGACAGCGGCATTTAACAAGCGCTTCTGGCCATCCGACCAGAAATACGCGCACTGCTGACCACCGTCATGTGATCGGGCGTCATCGGTTCATTGGCATAACAACCAAAGGTCTCCTTGAGACCTCTATGGTTGTTGATGACAGATTGCTGTGAGCGCCACCCTGTAGTTGGCGCCCATAGCAGTGCTGTAATTCTACTATGATCTGAGCATCGCCCCTATGTAGCAGAGCCGATCAGGATATGCAAGCTTCTAGCCTCCCATGGAGGCTATTGAAGCATGGTAAAAGTAAAAAAAAATGTTTTTAAAAATATGAAAAAATAAAAAAATATAAAAGTTCAAATCACCCCCCATTCGCCCCATTCAAAATAAAACAATAAAAAACAACAAACCTACACATATTTGGTATCGCCGCGTTCAGAATCGCCCGATCGATCAATAAAAAAAGGATTAATCTGATCGCTAAACGGTGTAGTGAGAAAAAATTTCCGCAGCGCATATGACATATTTTATATGTTATTCCAAAATCAATCAAGAAATATTAACTTAGTATAACTTAATTTCTACCAAACCCCAAAACCGTATCCATGATACATAATATATCAATAGGGAACATGGATGGGAGCTTTTATCACTAGTGGTTGTCCCTAGGGAGATGGCTGACCCTTATATATACCTCCCTCCCCAACTGTGACCCCTCCGCTCCCTTGTTCAATCCTAAACTCCACCTCTGATCTTTTGTTAACCCAGAGTCTCGCAACTAACTACCCAGCTCCCTTTATTTCCGCTTTAACCCCGTCTTGCTGGCCTCCCTTTAAGGCCAGCGGCCCAGTACGACCTCTCTTTAATTACGCTGCTACCGAACACCCCTCTCCATTTATATAAACATGCATGCTGGGAGAAGGAGAGCCTGCACTGTGATTATACTTGAGCCTGAAGCAATAGTTATCCCAAGTGTATGGCTGGCTTTAGAAGCTCCTCTAGATCCCTAAGGTAAATAACATACATTTTCACTGACTGATTTACAACAACTCTGAGCTAAACTATTTTTTCTTTTAACATCCTCAAGTTTTCTATCTTTTTTTGTCTTAAATTGCTATAAAAATGAGAATCATATGAAGAAGTCTATATGTGTCACGGTATATACTTGCATATCCTTTCCTTCTCTTCAAAATCCCGTGACTGGCTATAAAACAAATGGCTGCATTCGGAACCTCTCTCCTTTGCCCTATCTGAAATAAGAAATAAATAATGTTAATCCTCATCCCTTGGCTGAGCTTTATTCATTTTCCAGCATAAAATTAAAAACATGAACTCAAAATTAACTGATATTCTCTGCAGGATTTCGGCATGGCTACCAGCTTTAGCAACATACAGTGTTTCCAAAATGTCATTGATGGCTCAGTGGTTGGAATAAATAAAATCATAAAAGTCTCTCGCGCATGCCGATTTCCTCTTCCTCACAGCACATGGTAAGCATACACAGTGAGAACACCTGTGTTTTAATGTTATCCATGTGCTAGGGTTCATCCCGCTGTTTAACACTGTGGCTGGTGTAGTCAACATGCATAGAAGAATCAGGGACCACAGGAGCTTTGAGTTGGATTCGGCAGTAAGTAGTCATAGATGTTGTTCTATTGCAAGTATGCTTTTTTACTACATAGCAGTCACATGTTCCTTCAGATGGAGAAAGAAGTATAGAGACCGGTGGTCAACTGAGAAGTGTTGGAAAGAAAGAGCAGAGGGTTTGGTAAGGTGATAATTACTTCTGTTATTATTTTCACCATTCTGTATGATGTTTTAAAAATTTTAAATGTCCAAAAAACTTTATATTATGCGGAAAAATGGTGATCACTTCTGTATCAGGTTCAACACAGTGTGCACAATTATTAGGCAATTTGTGCTTCTGATGATTAATTTTATTAAGAAACAACTACAGTGCTGTTGGTCAATCCACGAGGTTAATAAAACTGTAGATTTAAGTAAGTAAATGTGAAGTTTTGTCTCGTAGAAGAATATCTATGTGTGTGTATAAAATTATTTGGCAACCATTAGAGTGAAGCATTATTATGCAATTAAATGAAAATCATACATTTCCCATCTCAATTGTTTATTTCCATCTGTTAAAGTAAGAATAATAACCAAATAACTCAAAATGCACAAAAATACATTTCTGACGTTTCCAAAAAAAATATCAGTGACCAGGTTATCCCCCCTTCTTTTCAATAACAGTCATAAGCCTTCCACCCATAGAGTCTTAATCTACTGACATAAACTTTTTGGGTAGCACCAACCACTGCTCCCCAGACACTGTTCAGAGAGGTGTACTGTAAATCTCCCTTTTAAGAAGGGGCCACAAGTTCTCAATAGGGTTTAGGCCAGGGGAGGAAGGGGACCATGTCATTATCCTTTCATCTGAAAGGCTTTCACTGGCTAGTCAAGCAGTGGAGACTTTGATACATGCGATGGACCATTGTCTGGCATAAAAATCAAGGTTTTCTTGTAAGATACAGACTTTTTCCTGAATTGCTGCTTTTAGAAAGTGGTTTCTAAAAACTGGCGGTAGGTTTGGGAGTTGATTTTAAGTCCATCGTCAACATGAAAAATCCAACTAGCTCATCTTTAATAATACCAGCACATAGCAATACCCAGGGGCATAGTTATCACGGTCTCAGAGGGCCATGTGGGAGGGGGACCAGCCAACACCAGAGTATATTTTAGCTGAAATGCATTGTGCTTGTCCCTGCACTGCAATACTCTCCCACAGCCAGTCAGAGGCCAGTAGCTGACATTGGCATTCATATCATTGACAGCACATGGCGGTGATGCTGCCCATCACTTGCACTCTGAAGTCAGATGCTAGCTATAAAGAGGATGATGTGCATTGTTGGAGGGGGAAAAGGTGAGTAGAACCTTTTTAAAAAAACGCTACAAAATAGCCACACAATGGGGAACATATATACCAGAATGGGCCTGGGATGGGGGACATATGTACAGTCATGGCCAAAAGTTTTGGCACCCTTGAAATTATTCCAGAAAATTAAGTATTTCAAGAATTGCAATTACATATGTTTTGTAAAACGCATGTTTATTTCCTTTATGTGTACTGGAATAACACAAAAAAAAACTGAGAAAAAAAGGCAAATTTGATATAATTTCACACAACCCCAAAAATGGGCCAGACAAAATTGTTGGCACCTTTCTAAAATTGTGGGTAAACAACTTTGTTTTAAGCGTGTGCTGTTCGGTCAAACTCACCTGTTGCAAGTAACATTTGTGGGCAATGTGAAAATTGCAAACCAGATAAAAAGGGCACTTAATCTTATTTCATTATGTATCTGTATGGCACTGTAGCTGATCTCACTGGACATGGACAGCAGAGAAAAATTCATGAAAAGTTTCAATGAAGGATATTCCAGATGATGGATAAGCAGCCCCAATCAAGTTCCAAAAAAGTTCAAGCTGTCCTGCAGGCTGAGGGTGCATCAGTGTCAGCATGAAATATCCATTGCCATTTGAATGAAATTAAACGCTATGAAAGTAGACCTAGGAGGACCCCACTGCTGACACAGCAATATATAAAAGTTAGTCTGCAGTTTTCAAAAATGTACATGAGTAAGCCAAAATCCTTCTGGGAAAGTGTCTTGTGGACAGATGAGACCAAGATACAGCTGTTGGTAAAGCATATCATTCTACAGTTTACCAAAAACGGAATGAAGCCTACAAAGAAAAGAACACAGTACAGTACCTACAGTCGAATGTGGTGGAGGTTCAAAGATGTTTTGGATTTGTTTTGCTGCCCCTGGCACTGAGTGCCTTGACTGTGTGCAAGGCATCATGAAATCTCTAGATTAGCAAAGGATTTTGGTTTTCAATGTAGTGCCCAGTGTCAGAAACCTGGGTTTGCATCCTATATCTTGGGTCTTCCATAGGACAATGACCCTAAACATACTTCAAGAAGCACCCAGAAATGGATGGAAACAAAGTGCTGGAGACTTCTGAAGTGGCCAGCAGTGAGTCAAGATCTAAATCTCATTGAACATGTGTGGAGAAATCTTAATAAGGCTGTTTGGTGCAATTTGCAATTGCTGGACCTGGAGCACTTTGCAAAAGAAGAGTGGTCCAAAATTCGAGTTCAGAGGTGTAAGCTTGTTGATGGTTATCATTCCATTCCACTCCTGCACTGATGATCCATCTTGCATGTGTTAACTCTATTTTATGTCAGCAAGCATTTTGTACTGGTAATCATTTCATTCAACTCCTTTGCTACAATTCATCTGTTACATTGTTCTCAGTACTTACTGCTGTATATCCATGGGGGATCACTGTAGATGTTATCATGGGAGAGGTGCTATAGCATAGAGATAGAATCAGGACTAGCGTCTTTGACCATCTATTCCACATCAGGATGTGTTGAGCAGCTGTTGCTAATTTATAACAAACAGCTCCCACAAGCCCTCTCTCTTGACCCTGTATTGGGGACCTATAAATTTAAAAACATTCTAAGGGGTGCACGCATGTGTGGGCTGGCAGGCATGCAGCATAGCATCGCATTAGCTAAGCATCAAGCAAAAGCAGTTATTCCTTGGCAGTTAGTCAGGGCAGGAGTCAGGTAAATCACACTTTGTACTCCCTTTTATCCATGTGCCTTATTCCTATGCTCCTTTATTCCCTTGCCATCCACATTCACTGCACCATCCCCCCTCCATCCCGAATCATTCACATCAGCCCCTCTATACTTCCCTCTCCCATGTACAGTTCCCATGCACTCCTTAACTTCCTGAAAAACCTCAGCCCATCTTGTCCATACACATCGCAGAAAAAAACTTCCTACAATTCCAATAACTACTTGCTCTTTATCTTTCTACTCCTACTGATTTCGGGGGACATCTTCCCCAACCCTGGTTCACCATCCCCCAATCTCAACCCCTACCCTACCTCATATCGAAACCATACTAATCTTATTAATATTACCTGCACTCTCTCTTCTCCCTCTTTCAATTGTGGTCTCTGGAATGTAACAAGCTTCCTTTTCTGCACAATTACTTTCTGAACAACTCTCTGAATCTGTTGGCCTTCACTGAAACCTGGATCCAGGATTCTGACACTGTCTCCCCTGCTGCCATTCCATTTCCCATGGTGGCTTACAATTCTCCCATTCCCCGAGACCCACAAACAGACCTGGTGGTGGAGTCGACATACTCTAGTCCCCACAATGCAATTTCCCGGTCATCCCCCCAGTTCCATCACTCTCATTCCCTTCTTTTGAGGTCCGTCCCCTCTCCCTCAGAGTAGCGGTCATACACCAGCCCCCAGGCTCACCCACCCACTTCCTTGCCTACTTCTCTGCCTGGCTGCCACACTTCATGTCCTCAGAACTCCCAACCCTTTATCCTGGAAGACTTTAACAGCCCCACTTCCACTTCTGTATCCTAGCTTCTATCACTAACCACTTCTCTCGGCCTCTCACAGCTCTCAACTTTTGAGACACACAAAGACAGTAACACCCTTGACCTGGTCTTTGTCCGGCTCTGTTCAATCTCCTACCTAAATAACTCACCACTTCCCCTCTCTGACAACAACATTCTCTCCTTCATGCTCAGAAATCCTCGCCCACCCCAGCACACTCCTACCTACCACACATTTAGAAATCTACAAGCCATTAACCCTCATACACTTTCAGACTCCCTACACTCATCACTGTCCCCAATCTCCTCTTTTTCATGCCCTGATCTGGCTGTACATCACTACAATGCCTGTCATGATCTCAATGGCAAGAGATCATAGCATCAGCATATAAAGGAACTAGCTCTTGGAAGATGGGAACTGAGCTGACCATGAACTAAACCTAACGCACAACTAGCAGTGGCCGGGTAGCATGCCTACGTTGATTCTAGATGCCCAGCACCAGCCGGAGGACTAAATAATGCTAGCAGAGGAAAATATTAGTCCTAGCTCACCTCTAGAGAAATACCCCGAAAGGAGACAGAGGCCCCCCACATGTATTGGCGGTGAATTAAGATGAAATAACAAACGTAGTATGAAAATAGGTTTAGCAAATTTGAGGTCCACTTACTACATAGCAGAAGACAGAAAGGACACTTTCATGGTCAGCTGAAAACCCTATCAAAACACCATCCAGAAATTACTTTAAAACTCTGGCATTAACTCATAACACCAGAGTGGCAATTCCTGTTCACAAGAGCTTTCCAGACACAGTAACGAAACTACAGCTGTGAACTGGAACAAAAATGCAAAAACAAACATGGACAAGAGTCCAACTTATCTAGTAGTTGTCTAGGAGCAGGAACAAGCACAGAGAGGCTTCTGATAACATTGTTGACCGGCAAGCAACTAACAGAGCAGCAAGGTTATATAGCGACTCCCACATCTTGATGGGAACAGGTGAACAGAGAAGATGAAGACACCAGTTCAATTCCACCAGTAGCCACCGGGGGAGCCCAGAATCCAAATTCACAACAGTACCCCCCCCTCAAGGAGGGGGCACCGAACCCTCACCAGAACCACCAGGGCGATCAGGATGGGCCCTATGAAAGGCACAAACCAGATCAGAGGCATGAACATCAGATGCATTCACCCAAGAATTATCCTCCTGGCCGTATCCCTTCCACTTGACCAGATACTGGAGTCTCCGTCTGGAAACACGAGAGTCTAAGATTTTCTCCACAACGTACTCCAACTCACCCTCAACCAACACCGGAGCAGGAGGCTCAACGGAAGGCACAACCGGTACCTCATACCTGCGCAATAATGACCGATGAAAAACGTTATGAATAGAAAAGGATGCAGGGAGGTCCAAACGGAAGGAAACAGGGTTAAGAATCTCCAATATCTTATACGGGCCGATGAACCGAGGCTTAAACTTAGGAGAAGAGACCCTCATAGGGACAAAACGAGAAGACAACCACACCAAATCCCCAACACAAAGCCGAGGACCAACACGACGGTGGCGGTTGGCAAAAAGCTGAGTCTTCTCCTGGGACAACCTCAAATTGTCCACCACCTGCCCCCAGATCTGATGCAATCTCTCCACCACAGCATCCACTCCAGGACAATCCGAAGATTCCACCTGACCAGAGGAAAATCGAGGATGAAACCCCGAATTACAGAAAAACGGGGACACCAAAGTGGCAGAGCTGGCCCGATTATTGAGAGCGAACTCCGCCAATGGCAAAAAAGCAACCCAATCATCCTGGTCAGCAGACACAAAACACCTCAGATATGTCTCCAGGGTCTGATTAATCCGCTCGGTCTGGCCATTCGTCTGAGGATGGAAAGCGGACGAAAAAGATAAATCTATGCCCATCCTAGCACAGAATGCCCGCCAAAATCTAGACACGAATTGGGTCCCTCTGTCAGAAACGATATTCTCAGGAATACCATGCAAACGAACAACATTTTGAAAAAACAGAGGAACCAACTCGGAAGAAGAAGGCAACTTGGGCAGAGGAACCAAATGGACCATCTTAGAGAAACGGTCACACACCACCCAGATGACAGACATCTTCTGAGAAACAGGCAGATCTGAAATAAAATCCATCGAGATGTGCGTCCAAGGCCTCTTAGGAATAGGCAAGGGCAATAACAATCCACTAGCCCGAGAACAACAAGGCTTGGCCCGAGCACAAACGTCACAAGACTGCACAAAGCCTCGCACATCTCGTGACAGGGAAGGCCACCAGAAGGACCTTGCCACCAAATCCCTGGTACCAAAAATGCCAGGATGACCTGCCAACGCAGAAGAATGAACCTCAGAGATGACTCTACTGGTCCAATCATCAGGAACAAATAGTTTATCAGGTGGGCAACGATCAGGTCTATCCGCCTGAAACTCCTGCAAGGCCCGCCGCAGGTCTGGAGAAACGGCTGACAATACCACTCCATCCTTAAGGATACCTGTGGGCTCAGAGTTACCAGGCGAGTCAGGCTCAAAACTCCTAGAAAGGGCATCCGCCTTAACATTCTTAGAACCCGGTAGGTATGACACCACAAAATTAAACCGAGAGAAAAATAATGACCAGCGCGCCTGTCTAGGATTCAGGCGCCTGGCGGTCTCAAGATAAATCAAATTTTTGTGGTCAGTCAATACCACCACCTGATGTCTGGCCCCCTCAAGCCAATGGCGCCACTCCTCAAAAGCCCACTTCATGGCCAAAAGCTCCCGATTCCCAACATCATAATTCCGCTCAGCGGGCGAAAATTTACGGGAAAAGAAGGCACAAGGCCTCATCACGGAGCAGTCAGAACTTTTCTGCGACAACACTGCCCCAGCTCCGATCTCAGAAGCGTCGACCTCAACCTGAAAAGGTAGAGCAACATCAGGCTGACGCAACACAGGGGCAGAGGAAAAACGGCGCTTGAGCTCCCGAAAGGCCTCCACAGCATCAGGGGACCAATCGGCAACATCAGCACCCTTTTTAGTCAAATCGGTCAATGGCTTAGCAATATCCGAAAAACCAGCAATAAATCGACGATAAAAGTTAGCAAAGCCCAAAAATTTCTGAAGACTCTTAAGAGAAGAGGGCTGCGTCCAATCACAAATAGCTTGTACCTTGACAGGATCCATTTCAATGGAAGAGGGGGAAAAAATATATCCCAAAAAGGAAATCCTCTGTACCCCAAAAACACACTTAGAACCCTTCACACACAAAGAATTAGACCGCAAAACCTGAAAAACCCTCTTGACTTGCTGGACATGAGAGTCCCAGTCATCCGAAAAAATCAGAATATCATCCAGATACACAATCATAAATTTATCCAAATAATCGCGAAAAATATCATGCATAAAGGACTGGAAAACTGACGGAGCATTTGAAAGACCAAAAGGCATCACTAAATACTCAAAATGGCCCTCGGGCGTATTAAATGCGGTTTTCCACTCATCCCCCTGCCTGATTCGCACCAAATTATACGCCCCACGAAGGTCAATCTTAGAGAACCACTTGGCCCCCTTTATGCGAGCAAACAAATCAGTCAGCAACGGCAATGGGTATTGATATTTAACAGTGATTTTATTCAATACATGGTCTCAAAGAGCCGTCTTTTTTTGACACAAAGAAAAAACCGGCTCCTAAGGGAGATGACGATGGACGAATATGTCCCTTTTCCAAGGACTCCTTTATATATTCTCGCATAGCAGCATGTTCAGGCACAGACAGATTAAATAAACGACCCTTTGGGTATTTACTACCCGGGATTAAATCTATGGCACAATCGCACTCTCGGTGCGGAGGTAACGAACCAAGCTTGGATTCTTCAAAGACGTCACGATAGTCAGACAGGAACTCAGGAATTTCAGAGGGAATAGATGATGAAATGGAAACCACAGGTACATCCCCATGAGCCCCCTTACATCCCCAGCTCAACACAGACATAGCTCTCCAGTCGAGGACTGGGTTGTGAGATTGCAGCCAAGGCAATCCTAGCACCAAATCATCATGTAGATTACACAGCACCAGAAAGCGAATAATCTCCTGGTGATCCGGATTAATACGCATAGTTACTTGTGTCCAGTATTGTGGTTTATTATTAGCCAATGGGGTGGAGTCAATCCCCTTCAGAGGAATAGGAGTCTCCAAAGGCTCTAAATCATACCCACAGCGTTTGGCAAAGGACCAATCCATAAGACTCAACGCGGCGCCAGAGTCGACATAGGCGTCCGTGGTAATAGATGACAAAGAGCAAATCAGGGTCACAGATAGAATAAACTTAGACGGTAAGGTGCAAATGGAAACAGATTTACCAAGCTTTTTAGTGCGCTTAGAGCATGCTGATATAACATGAGTAGAATCACCACAATAGAAACACAACCCATTTTTCCGTCTAAAATTCTGCCGCTCGCTTCGGGACAGAATTCTATCACACTGCATACTCTCTGGCGACTTCTCAGTGGACACCGCCAGATGGTGCACTGGTTTGCGCTCCCGCAAACGCCTATCGATCTGAATAGCCATTGTCATGGACTCATTCAGACCCGCAGGCACAGGGAACCCCACCATAACATCCTTAATGGCATCAGAGAGACCCTCTCTGAAAGTCGCCGCCAGGGCGCACTCATTCCACTGAGTAAGGACAGACCATTTACGGAATCTTTGGCAGTAAATTTCCGCTTCATCTTGCCCCTGAGATAGGGACATCAAAGTTTTTTCTGCCTGAAGCTCCAAATGAGGTTCGTCATAAAGCAACCCCAAGGCCAGAAAAAACGCATCCACATTGAGCAACGCTGGATCCCCTGGTGTCAATGAAAAAGCCCAGTCTTGAGGGTCGCCCCGGAGCAAGGAAATCACAATCCTGACCTGCTGTGCAGGGTCTCCGGCAGAGCGAGATTTCAGGGACAAAAATAATTTGCAATTATTTCGAAAATTCTGAAACCCAGATCTATTCCCCGAGAAAAATTCCGGCAAAGGAATTCTCGGCTCAGATACAGGT
This sequence comes from Ranitomeya variabilis, assembly GCF_051348905.1. NCBI lineage: Eukaryota > Metazoa > Chordata > Amphibia > Anura > Dendrobatidae > Ranitomeya > Ranitomeya variabilis. The sequence goes on from NC_135233.1 coordinate 740,090,557, forward strand.
GCATGACAAACAAAATCTTGCAAATTTTGTACCTTCGTGGCGAGATTATTCAAACCTGCAGTTACACTCTGAAGATCCATTACAAACAGGTGGACACAGAACCATTCAAAGATTAGAAGGAGAAAAAAAAAAAAAAAAAAAAAAAAAAATTTCAGCAGACTACTTATTTCTCTCCTTTCTCAGCCAAGGATTTTAACCCTTTAGTGGGCCGGTCAAACTGTCATGATCTCAATGGCAAGAGATCATAGCATCAGCATATAAAGGAACTAGCTCTTGGAAGATGGGAACTGAGCTGACCATGAACTAAACCTAACGCACAACTAGCAGTGGCCGGGTAGCATGCCTACGTTGATTCTAGATGCCCAGCACCAGCCGGAGGACTAAATAATGCTAGCAGAGGAAAATATTAGTCCTAGCTCACCTCTAGAGAAATACCCCGAAAGGAGACAGAGGCCCCCCACATGTATTGGCGGTGAATTAAGATGAAATAACAAACGTAGTATGAAAATAGGTTTAGCAAATTTGAGGTCCACTTACTACATAGCAGAAGACAGAAAGGACACTTTCATGGTCAGCTGAAAACCCTATCAAAACACCATCCAGAAATTACTTTAAAACTCTGGCATTAACTCATAACACCAGAGTGGCAATTCCTGTTCACAAGAGCTTTCCAGACACAGTAACGAAACTACAGCTGTGAACTGGAACAAAAATGCAAAAACAAACATGGACAAGAGTCCAACTTATCTAGTAGTTGTCTAGGAGCAGGAACAAGCACAGAGAGGCTTCTGATAACATTGTTGACCGGCAAGCAACTAACAGAGCAGCAAGGTTATATAGCGACTCCCACATCTTGATGGGAACAGGTGAACAGAGAAGATGAAGACACCAGTTCAATTCCACCAGTAGCCACCGGGGGAGCCCAGAATCCAAATTCACAACAAATGCCACTCTGAGAAGCATCCTTGACCATGTAACGCCCCTCACCCTCAGAACCTCCAAACAGAGTAACACATCCCTGGCTCACATCGCAAACTCGACTTCTCCAGCGATGCTCTAGGAGTGCTAAACGCTTATGGAGGAAAACCCGCACACCAGAGGACTTTATCCACTTCAAATTTATGTTAAGAACCTATAATTCTGCCCTTCACCTTGCCAAACAGACCTACTACACCACCCTGATCTCAGGCCAAAAGCATAAGCCATGACCTGGCCTCCCACTTTATAGATAAAGTAGATAACATACATCAGGAAATCCACTTCCAACCTGTGCTGTGACCCCATCCCTCCCTGCATTTCCCCTGGCTTACTCTCCACATTTGATCCCATCACAGAAGAAGTCTCCAGACTCCTCTTCTCGTCCGACTACATGCACTAGCGACCCCATTCCCTCACATCTCCTCCAGTCTCTCTTTCCAGTCATCACAACTCGCCTAACTACAATCTTTAATCTCTCCCTCTCCTCTGGCATTTTCCCATCCTCCTTCAAACACTCTATCGTTACTCCATTATTAAGGAAACCCACTCTTGACCCATCCTGCACAATCTACAGCCCAGTCTCCAATCTCCCCTTCATCTCTAAACTCTTGGAGTGCCTAGTCTACTCCCACCTTACCTGTTACCTCTCCACTCACTCCCTCCTAGACCCTTCACAGTCCGGCTTCCGCTCCCTACATTCGACTGAAACTGCACTCATCAAAGTTACAAATGACCTTCTGACAGCAAAATGTAACAGTGAACACTCTCTGCTCATTCTTCTTGACCTTTCTGCAGCTTTCAACACTGTTGACCACTAGGCATTAAGGACACTGCTCTCCTGGTTCTCTTCCTATCTTTCTGAACGCTCCTTCAGTGTTCTGTTCTCCGGCTCCATTTCATCTCCTCTTCCTCTCGCTGTTGGAGTACCTCAAGGCTCAGTCCTTGGCCCTCTTCTCTTCGCTCTCTACACGGCCCCAATTTGACAGACCATCTGCAGATTTGGCTTTCAGTACCATCTTTATGCTGATGACACACAACTATACACGTCATCCCATGACCTTACCCCCCCGCTGTACTACAGAATGCCAGTGACTGTCTGTCCACAGTTTCCAACATCATGTCAGCCCTCTATCTGAAATGAAACATCTCCAAAACTGAACTTCTTCTGCTCCCGCCGGCTACTAGCCTCCCTAAATCTGACATTTCCCTCTCCATGGGTGGCAACATAATAACACCCCGGCAGCAGGTGCGCTGTCTGGGTATTATTTTTGACACCAATCTCTCCTTCACACCGCATATACAATCTCTTGCCCGCTCTTGCTGCTTACACCTAAAGAACATCTCTAGAATCCACCCTTTTCACACCATGAAAAGAACAAAAACCCTCACTGTCACCTTGACCCACTCCCGCCTGGACTACTGCAATGCTCTATTAATTGGCCTCCCCGTTACTCAACTTTCCCCCCTCCAGTCCATGCTTAATGCAGCAGCCAGGTCATCCATCTGGCTAATCGGTAATCGGACGCGTTCGATGTTCACCAATCATTACATTGGCTGCCCATTCATTATAGGATCCAATTCAAAGTACTTGTTCTCAACCACAATACTCTCCACAGTGCGGCACCCCCTTACATCTCCTCCCTCATTTCTGTCTATCAGCCTAACCAACCACTGCCCTCTGCACTAATCTATCGACTAACCTCTGCACTAGTCTGTACCTCTCACTCCCGACTCTAAGACTTCTCCCATGCTGCTCCATTCCTCTTGAATGCTCTACCCCAAGAAATTAGGACTATCCACAATTTGCATAGTTTTAGGCGCTCCCTCAAAACACATTTGTTCAGAGCAGTCTATCACGTTCACTAATCAAAGTAATTTTTTGTGGAAGTGTGCATGTGTAGCCTATTTACTTTCCCCATCTATCCCACACTCCCTCAAGATGGCTGGACCATCACTGTAAATAAGCTCCTGTAACTGTATCTCCCCAACCTCATTGTATATTGTAAGCTCTCATGAGCAGGGTTGTCTAATTTTGCTTTAAGTATTGTATTGTTAGCGTTGTTTTTTTTTACTTGTGTTTTGAAAATGTTAAACTGTAAAGCACTGCAGAATATGTTGGTGCTATATAAATAAAGATTATTATTATTATGGTTATAGGATGCAATTAAATGCAGTTATTTATTCCTAATGGTATGTGACCAAATATTAGTTTTGGGGGTCCAAAAATTTTGTCCTGCCCATTGTTGGGTTACGGGCTCAGGATGGAGGACATTTATACCAGGATGATGGACATGAATACCTGGATGAAGGATATATACACTGCTCAAAAAAATAAAGGGAACACTTAAACAACAGAATATACCTCCAAGTAAATCAAACTTCTGTGAAATCAAACTGTCCACTTAGGAAGCAACACTGTTTGAAAATCAATTTCTCATGCTGTTGTGCAAATGGAATAGACAACAGATGGAAATTATTGCCAATTATCAAGACTAGTGTTGAGCGATACCGTCCGATACTTGAAAGTATCGGTATCGGAAAGTATCGGCCGATACCGGCAAAGTATCGGATCCAATCCGATACCGATACCCGATACCAATACAAGTCAATGGGACTCAAGTATCGGACGGTATTCCTGATGGTTCCCAGGGTCTGAAGGAGAGGAAACTCTCCTTCAGGCCCTGGGAACCATATTAATGTGTAAAATAAAGAATTAAAATAAAAAATATCGCTATACTCACCTGTCCGACGCAGCCGGGACCTCAGCGAGGGAACCGGCAGCGTTGTTTGTTTAAAATTCGCGCTTTTACTTGGTTACGTGAAGTCCCGGCTTGTGATTGGTCAGGGCGGCCATGTTGCCGGGACGCGGACCAATCACAGCAAGCCGTGACGAAATTACGTCACGGCTTGCTGTGATTGGTCCGCGTCCCGGCAACATGGCCGCCATTAACCAATCACAAGCCGTGACGTCACGGGAGGCTGGACATGCGCGTATTTTGAAAAGCGCGCGTGTCCAGCCTCCAGTGACGTCCCGGCTTATGATTGGTCACGGCGCCATGTTGCCGGGACGCGGACCAATCACAGCAAGCCGTGACGAAATTACGTCACGGCTTGCTGTGATTGGTCCGCGTCCCGGCAACATGGCCGCCATTAACCAATCACAAGCCGTGACGTCACGGGAGGCTGGACACGCGCGCTTTTCAAAATACGCGCATGTCCAGCCTCCCGTGACGTCACGGCTTGTGATTGGTTAATGGCGGCCATGTTGCCGGGACGTCACTGGAGGCTGGACACGCGCGCTTTTCAAAATACGCGCATGTCCAGCCTCCCGTGACGTCACGGCTTGTGATTGGTTAATGGCGGCCATGTTGCCGGGACGTCACTGGAGGCTGGACACGCGCGCTTTTCAAAATACGCGCATGTCCAGCCTCCCGTGACGTCACGGCTTGTGATTGGTTAATGGCGGCCATGTTGCCGGGACGCGGACCAATCACAGCAAGCCGTGACGTAATTTCGTCACGGCTTGCTGTGATTGGTCCGCGTCCCGGCAACATGGCCGCCCTGACCAATCACAAGCCGGGACTTCACGTAACCAAGTAAAAGCGCGAAATTTAAACAAACAACGCTGCCGGTTCCCTCGCTGAAGTCCAGGCTGCGTCGGACAGGTGAGTATAGCGATATTTTTTATTTTAATTCTCTTTTTTACACATTATTACATTAATGTTGTTGCGATACCCGATACCCGATACCACAAAAGTATCGGATCTCGGTATCGGAAATTCTGATACAGCAAGTATCGGCCGATACCCGATACTTGCAGTATCGGAATGCTCAACACTAATCAAGACACACTCAATAAAGGACTGGTTCTGCAGGTGGGGACCACAGACCACATCTCAGTGCCAATGCTTTCTGGCTGATGTTTAGGTTACTTTTGAATGTTGTTTGTGCTTTCACACTCGTGGTTGCATGAGACGGACTCTACAACCCACACGAGTGGCTCAGGTAGTGCAGCTCATCCAGGATGCCATATCAATGTGAGCTGTGGCAAGAAGGTTTACTGTGTCTGTCAGCATAGTGTTCAGAGGCTGGAGGCATTACCAGGAGACAGGTCAGTACACCAGGAGATGTGGAGGGGGCCGTAGGAGGGCAACAACCCAGCAGCAGAACGGCTACCTCAGCCTTTGTGCAAGGAGGAGCACTGCCAGAGTCCTGCAAAATGACCTCCAGCAGGCCACAAATGTGCATGTGTCTGCACAAATGGTTAGAAACCGACTCCATGAGGATGGTCTGAGTGCCCGACGTCCACAGATGGGGGTTGTGCTCACAGCCCAACACCATGCAGGATGCTTGGCATTTGCCACAGAACACCAGGATTGGCAAATTCACCACTGGCGCCCTGTGCTCTTCACAGATGAAAGCAGTTTCACACTGAGCACATGTGACAGACATGACAGAGTCTGGAGAGTGATCTGCTGCTTGCAACATCCTTCAGCATGACCGTTTTGGCAGTGGGTCAGTAATGGTGTGAGGTGGCATTTCTTTGGAGGGCCCTCCATGTGCTCGCCAGAGGTAGCCTGACTGCCATTAGGTACTGAGATGAGATTCTCAGACTCCCTGTGAGACCATATTCTGGTGCGGTTGGCCCTGGGTTCCTCCTAATGCAGGACAATGCCAGACCTCATGTGGCTGGAGTGTCAGCAGTTTCTGCAAGATGAAGGCATTGAAGCTATGGACTGGCCAACCCGTTCTCCAGACCTGAATCCGATTGAACACATCTGGGACATCATGTCTTGCACCACCCACCAACGTCACGTTGCACCACATACTGTCCAGGAGTTGGCGGATGCTTTAGTCCAGGTCTGGGAGGAGATCCCTCAGTACACCATCCACCGCCTCATCAGGAGCATGTCCAGGCATTGTAGGGAGGTCATACAGGCACATTGAGGCAACACACACAACTCATCATCTTTTCCTTGTCTTGGGGCATTTCTACTGAAGTTGGATCAGCCTGTAATTTGATTCTCGACTTTGATTTTGAGTATCATTCCAAATCCAGACCTCCATGGGATATTCATTTTGGTTTACATTGATCATTTTTATGTTTTATTGTTCTCAACACATTCCACTATGTAATGAATAAAGATTTGCAACAGAAATATTTCATCCAGTGGTATCTCGGATGAGGTATTTTAGTGTTCCCTTTATTTGTTTGAGCAGTGTGTGTGTGTGTGTGTATATATATATATATTGTGGTGTAGTGACCCCTGTGGCAGCTAGGGGGCGCTCTGTGCGCTCTGTGAGATATGCATGGAGGCGTATCTGTTGTGGTAATAGTGGTGAACCTGTAATCGGCAGTGTTGTGAATGGCCGATATGTGTCGCAGAGGGAGTCTGCGTGGTAAGTCTGATGTATTGTGGTTATGCTGGGACCTGTAGTCCCTCAAGAGTTTGTGTAATGTGTATAGTTAAGTTTGGGTGACTTACTAGGCTAGTCATGAGAGATGGGAGGGTCAGACTAGCCACACATACACTCCCACCCAGGGGAGTGGTTACCAGTATGTAACGTGACCAGGGTGTGAGTCAGTGTTGAATGTGAGCTCCCTGTGTGTGGAGCTGAGAGGTGTGTCCGGTAGGTCCTGTGTGGTACCTGTGTATGGACCTGACCGTGAAGGTCCCGAATGGTGCTGGACTGTTCTAGGAGTGACTAGGGTCCTGCAAGCACCTGAGTTCGTGGGACTTGGCTTCGGGCGGCCTGGGTATTGGGCGTTCCCAGCTGGGGAAGGACGTCCTGAAGAATACCCGGACTAGGCCACCGGCGTGATCCTGGTTACCTGTGGTGACGGGTGGAGGACGGGGTCCAGGACCTATGCTGACGGGTGGAGGACGGGGTCCAGGACCTGCGGTGACAGGTGGAGGACGGGGTCCAGGACCTATGCTGATGGGTGGAGGACGGGGTCCAGGACCTGCGGTGACAAGGTGAGGACCGGGATCTGCGGAGCCAGAGACAGTTACTGTGTGGGGAAGCTGGAGTCCTTCGGTGAGGTCTGGACTGACTACTGTGTGCCGGACAGGCAAGTTGGTGATCCCCGTTAGGCAGCTTACCCGGAAGAGTGTTAACAGAGTGTGGGGAAGCTGGAGTCCTTCGGTGAGGTCTGGACTGACTACTGTGTATTGACCAGGCGAGTTGGTGATCCCCGTTAGGCAGCTTACCCAGAAGACTGTTAAAAAGAGTCGGCAGGTGGAGCAAGGGCTCCCGTCAGGTACCAAAGAGACTGTTGGTGCCTGTTGTGTTCTATGTTATACAAGTAATGAACTGTGCATTACCCGGTTTATGGCACTTTAATAAACCGTATGGACTGTTTTGTTATAAACCCGTGCCGTGTGCTTGAATATTGCGGTCAAGCGAGTGTCCCCCAACACACTCAGTAAGAGAAACCTTGAAAATTGGTGGAGAATTTTGGCAACAATCCCGCTAGCACACGTGGAGTTAATTGCTGTGGCAGAGCCACGAAGGTGACAAGCGTCTAGCTGTAACTCGGTGGGGTTACGAAAGTGACAAGCGTCTGCTGTGACTCGGCGGGGTCACGAAGGTGACAAGCGGCAGCGGTGGAGCCGTGCAGAGCCGTGTGGAGAGTAGCCGCGGTTGCAGCGAGAGGTTCCACAGTAGGCGGAGCTGCAGTGGCTTGTGGTTGGCAGCACCTGGACGTGCCGGTTGTGTGTGACTGCAGCGGGAGCTGTGGCGGTACCAGCAGGAGCTGGTGAAGTGACATAGAAGAAAAAAAAAATAAAATTTTTTTTTTCCCCCTTTTAGGTTGTGCTGAATCTTAAAGGGCCAGTACAAGCCCAGAGACAAAGGGGTGTACTGTGTGAACTGGGGCCTGAGTGCCGTGGCGAAGTCCACTGGGTGTGTCCCAGGGAGGGGAGTATCCCTAATAGTGAGCGGGGACCCCAAATGGAGATGGTTGCCCAAAAGGGGGCGGAGTCCCAAAAAGGGGCGGTAACCCAAATAGGGGTAATGGCCCAAAAAGGGGTGGAATCCCGAAGAGGGGCTGAATCCCGAACCGGGGTGGTGTCAAAAAGCGCAACACTTGCCCAAAAAGGGGGCGGAGCCAAAGAAAGGGCAGTAATCAGTGAGAAGTCACGGCTATGTCCGATTTGGCTGGCAATCAGTGAGGAGCCACGTCTGTGTCCTTTTTGGCTGAATGGAGAGTGTGTGCAGGGGTTGTTAGACCCGGGGAGAGAGGCGTCTTTGTTGAGAACCCTTCCAGGGAGTGCTGGGTCACCAGGGGACGCTAAATGTTGTCAGGCAGCCACTCTCTCCATTACCGCAGCTGATGTTTCCACATACCATGAGGTGGTTGTAGTCCCGAGTTTGCCGTGTCCTATGGTAATAGGACAAGATTTGATAACACTGTGGGACTGGTGGAAAAAGGGTGAAGTGTTTGTGGATGTTACGTGGATGGGTGGCAGTATTAGTGAGAATGCGCCACCTAGAGTTGACAGTCCCAAAGTGGGCGTGACCAAGAAAAATGATAAGCGTGCCCAACTTACGGACATGCCACCTGAACTGTGCCACAATGCGACTGGTAGACGTCTGGTGGATAAAATAAGTGGAACTGACACCCAGACACAGAGAGACGACAGGGCTCTACAGGCTGAAGTCGTGACAGCAGGGGCAGCCATTCCAGAAGTTGTGACCTGTTTAGAAAGGGATGGCTGGTTCCTGGATGACAGATCGGGTGGTGGTGACTCCCAATCAGACGGTGACGAAGGCGGTAAAGAGGGCAGTAAGACTGACTCTGGTATAGGGAGCAAAACTTCCTCCCGTCGCCGAAGACGTAAAAGAGGAAAAGGGGCTGAACCAGTGGCACCTTGTGAAAATTTGATGGGAGATACGGAAGACCTGGAGTGTGTGAAGTATTCTGAAGTCCCTGTGAAGCAGGACGAGGCTGAGGTTGTCACTACTGAAGCCCTAGAGAGGTTTGAACCTGTTAGTAAGGAGACAGTGAAAGAACATGTCGAACGAGAAAGGGTCCTTAGACAAGGGGCTGAGCACAGGCTGAATGAGCTGGAGAAGGAAGTCTCGGAGCTCAGAGGTCACCTGTTAACCTGGCAAGGTGTGAACAAAGCCTTAAGGGAAGATGTGAAAGGGCTCAGAGAAGCATTAAGTGGTCTTCTACAAGAGAAGAAGATGCGGGTTGAAGACTCACATTTGCTAATGCCCATCTTGAACAGAGGTCTGGAAGAGGGTAAAGCTGAAGAAGAGTGGGCGTTAAGAGCCGAACAAGACGGTCACCCGGTTGTGACAGGTGTCTTGATGGAAAAGTCCATGGCAAGGCAGGAGCCACCTGTTCTTGAGGAAAGTAAGACTCCGCTCTTCAAGTGTGTGATAGATGTACCCGAAGAGGCGCAAGATGCATGTACCGGTGAGGGTGTGCATGAGGCCTTTAAAAAGGCAGTAGAAGCGTGTAGTGTGCATTGGGCACTAGAGACGAAACAGTTGGTGATACTGTCGACTAAGGAAGTCACAGTGAAGCGGGTAGCTGTCCTGAAGGATATGCATCTACAGTGCCTCCGCACAAAACAGATGATCCTGTTGAGGAATAATGAAGCCACTCGACGTTTGGAGCAAGCCAGGAAAGCTCAAAGTCGTCTGGGCTTGGTGGAAGACACAGTGCGAGTACCCAGAAATCTGGTCGGGAAGATCATTGGTAGATTTGGGAAAGTAATGCAGGAGATGGTGAATATATCCGGTGTAAAGAGACTGAGGATTCCGGCTGATGATGAGGCCCAGGTGGGTGAAGATGGGATGGTTCCATTCCTTGTTGTCGGGTCCAAGGAGAGTCTAAGGAATATCAGGATGCTCCTAGGGTATCGCGTGACATACCTGAAAGAAATAGAGCAGCTAAGACTGTACAGACAGCGGGTGAATAAACAGCTGCAGAACACAGGATGGCGACCGCCTTCTTCCCAAGGAAAAGGGAACAAAAGGGATCCCCCAAATAGCGGATTGACTGATCACCAAGGAAGAGTTGGAGGCAGTAACTCCTCAGTTAATTCCATGTTGAGTGACCTAGGTGCGAGACCTGGTAGAGAAAATGTGGTGACTAAGGGTTTGGTGACACAGGCAGACTGTGACTTAAGGGCCAAAGCTCAAGGCCTACGTGTTGACCGCTGGGGGCGGGGTAAACCCAACAAGGGTACGATTATGAGTGTTGCTCAAAACCGTTTGAGACAGTCTTCTCGACTGGTAGGACAAAGGAGTGTGTGTGACCTGTCTCGAGATTCCAGGTGTTTGACAGGTGTTCAACCCTACAGGTGTGAACAGAGGGGGGGATATGTGGTGTAGTGACCCCTGTGGCAGCTAGGGGGCGCTCTGTGCGCTCTGTGAGATATGCATGGAGGCGTATCTGTTGTGGTAATAGTGGTGAACCTGTAATCGGCAGTGTTGTGAATGGCCGATATTTGTCGCAGAGGGAGTCTGCGTGGTAAGTCTGATGTATTGTGGTTATGCTGGGACCTGTAGTCCCTCAAGAGTTTGTGTAATGTGTATAGTTAAGTTTGGGTGACTTACTAGGCTAGTCATGAGAGATGGGAGGGTCAGACTAGCCACACATACACTCCCACCCAGGGGAGTGGTTACCAGTATGTAACGTGACCAGGGTGTGAGTCAGTGTTGAATGTGAGCTCCCTGTGTGTGGAGCTGAGAGGTGTGTCCGGTAGGTCCTGTGTGGTTCCTGTGTGGAACCTGTGTATGGACCTGACCGTGAAGGTCCCAAATGGTGCTGGACTGTTCTAGGAGTGTCTAGGGTCCTGCAAGCACCTGAGTTCGTGGGACTTGGCTTCGGGCGGCCTGGGTATTGGACATTCCCAGCTGGGGAAGGACGTCCTGAAGAATACCCGGAATAGGCCACCGGCGTGATCCTGGTTACCTGTGGTGACGGGTGGAGGACGGGGTCCAGGACCTATGCTGACGGGTGGAGGACGGGGTCCAGGACCTGCGGTGACAGGTGGAGGACGGGGTCCAGGACCTATGCTGATGGGTGGAGGACGGGGTCCAGGACCTGCGGTGACAAGGTGAGGACCGGGATCTGCGGAGCCAGAGACAGTTACTGTGTGGGGAAGCTGGAGTCCTTCGGTGAGGTCTGGACTGACTACTGTGTGCCGGACAGGCAAGTTGGTGATCCCCGTTAGGCAGCTTACCCGGAAGAGTGTTAACAGAGTGTGGGGAAGCTGGAGTCCTTCGGTGAGGTCTGGACTGACTACTGTGTATTGACCAGGCGAGTTGGTGATCCCCGTTAGGCAGCTTACCCAGAAGACTGTTAAAAAGAGTCGGCAGGTGGAGCAAGGGCTCCCGTCAGGTACCAAAGAGACTGTTGGTGCCTGTTGTGTTCTATGTGATACAAGTAATGAACTGTTAACAACCAAAGGAAAAAGAAGCAGCATAAAGTCCAGATAAATATGTAAACAAACTTTATTAACAATTTATTACAGGTTTAAAATGAGCAGAGGGAAGTGGTCCCCGTGCTGTACTCAGCACGCACCTACAGAAACAGGGGGTATGTGCCTGTAGTATATATATGCCCACATTATAGCCAAGGCTAGTATAGCAGAAAATTAAAGTGACTGTGCATAGGATTCAAAGAAGCCTGCATTGGACACACAGGTCCATAAGATTAGCTGACAAGCATATTTCATACTAAGTATATAATACTATACATACCAGGTAATGTGGAAACAAGTCACGGCGTGGATTGGCACTTCACCCCTGTATCCCCCGACGCACGTTTTGGCTATCGCCTTTCTCAAGGGGTGAGAAAGGCGATAGCCGAAACGTGCGTCGGGGGATACAGGGGTGAAGTGCCAATCCACGCCGTGACTTGTTTCCACATTACCTGGTATGTATAGTATTATATACTTAGTATGAAATATGCTTGTCAGCTAATCTTATGGACCTGTGTGTCCAATGCAGGCTTCTTTGAATCCTATGCACAGTCACTTTAATTTTCTGCTATACTAGCCTTGGCTATAATGTGGGCATATATATACTACAGGCACATACCCCCTGTTTCTGTAGGTGCGTGCTGAGTACAGCACGGGGACCACTTCCCTCTGCTCATTTTAAACCTGTAATAAATTGTTAATAAAGTTTGTTTACATATTTATCTGGACTTTATGCTGCTTCTTTTTCCTTTGGTTGTTGATTAATTTAGGCAGTGGTCCTATATGTTCCTGCCCTTGGTCCCAGTTTTTCTGTACTGAATATACCCTATCTGGGTTTAAATACTATGTTGGTGACCTTATATTGTTCCACCTTAGTGTTTTAAGTAATGAACTGTGCATTACCCGGTTTATGGCACTTTAATAAACCGTATGGACTGTTTTGTTATAAACCCGTGCCGTGTGCTTGAATATTGCGGTCAAGCGAGTGTCCCCCAACACAGTCAGTAAGAGAAACCTTACAATATATACATACCAGGATGGACCAAGGATGGGGGAAATATACACCAGTATAGGGGTCATATATACCATGATTGAGGTCATATATACCAAGATGGGTGACATACAGTACAGACCAAAAGTTTGGACACACCTTCTCATTTAAAGATTTTTCTGTATTTTCATGACTATGAAAATTGTACATTCACACTGAAGGCATCAAAACTATGAACTAACACGTGGAGTTATATACTTAACAAAAAAGTATGAAACAACTGAAAATATGTCTTATATTCTAGGTTCTTCAAAGTAGCCACCTTTTGCTTTGATGACTGCTTTGCACACTCTTGGCATTACCAGGATGTGGGAGAAATATACCAGAATTAAAGACATATATACCAGGATGTTAGACATATATACCCGGATGGGGGACATGCATACCCGAATGGCGAAACATTTTATACCAGGGTGAGACACATATTTATCAGGATAGGGGATATATATACCTTGATGGGGGACATATATACCAGAATAGGCCCAGGATGGAAGACATATATACCATGAAGGGACCAAGGATGGGGAACATATATACCAGATTGAGCCCAGAATGAGAGACATATATACTAGGAAGCATTCATGATAGGGAACATATACCAGGATGGGGTATATATGCCTGGAAGATGCCCAGGATGGGGACATACAGTATATACATGAAGAAGGGCCCAGGATGGGAACATTAGTATGGAATGAAGGAAATTACTACATGATGGGGGGGAGGAACACTTATGTCCTTATAGGATTTAAAATGCTACAAGTGCCCTTACATCTGACCAACATACAGGGGTGAGGGTCCAGGTCCAAATTTTATACTGAGGCCCATCAGACTCTAGTACCAGCCACCTCCACCTTGCTGACATTTAAGTCAAAGTGGAGGTATGTGCCTGTTACTCATTTATCCACGGACCCATCCATCAAGAATCACTTTCATCTCATCAGTCCAGAGAACCTTTGAAAAATCTGTTGTCATATGTTTATAGGCTCAGTATTGATGTTTCAACTTTTGTGTCTTGTTCATTGTTGATCAGGTTTCAGTCTCCCTTACCTTGGCCATGTCTCTGAGCACTGAATAGTTTATACTTCTGTGCACTTCAGGGAGGTTGCAGTTCTGGAATATGACAGCCCAGATAATGGGTTCTTGGTTTGATTCTTCGCAAATCTTTGGCAGTTAATGTGCTTCTTTCTTTCTCAGCTCATTTTTAATGAGCCTGTTGACTATTTGCAACAAAACTTTTGCTGGTTCTGTGATCATGCCTCAATATCTTAGCAATATCAATAGTGCTGTATCCCTCTGAAAGAATTGTAACAATATTTGACTTTTCATAGTCAGTTAAAGCTCTTTTTTGGCCCTTTTTGCTTGAGGAAATCAAGCGGCCTAATACTTCACACCCTTCCCCATTGCACAAATATACATAATCTGATCTGCTTTATCCAATAAGCATTCAAGTTTATACAGCTTGGAGTTGAAAAATATGCATAAAAATGATGAATCTGATGATGATCTGGTGAAAATACTCACTTGCTTAACCCCTTAGTGATACAGCCAATTTGGTACTTAATGAAGAAACCAATTTTTACAATTCTGACCACTGTCACTTTACAGTAGGGAAAAAAGTATTTAGTCAGCTACCAATTCTGCAAGTTCCCCCACTAAAAAAGACGAGAGAGGCCTGTAATTGACATTATAGGTAGACCACAGCTATGAGAGTCAAAATGAGAAAACAAATCCAGAAAATCACCTTGTCTGATTTGGCAAGATTTATTTTGCAAATTATGTTGGAAAATAACTATTTGGTCATTAACAAAAGTTCATCTCAATATTTTGTTATATATCCTTTTTTGGCAATGACAGAGGTCAAACGTTTTCTGTAAGTCTTCACAAGCTTAGCACACACTGTTGGTGATATGTTGGTCCATTCCTCCATGCAGATCTCCTCTAGAGCAGTGATGTTTTGGGCCTGACGTTGTGCAATACGACTATGGGGTTGAGATCTGGAGACTGGCTAGGCCACTCCAGGACCTTCGTATGCTTCTTACGAAGCCACTCCTTCATTGCTCTGGCAGTGTGCCTGGGATCATTATCATGCTGAAAGACCCATCCACATTTCATCTTCAATGCCATTGCTGATGGAAGGAGGTTTACACTCAAAATCTCACGATACATGGTCGCATTTATTCTTTCATGTATACGGATCAGTCGTTCTGATCCCTTTTCAGAGAAACAGCCCCAAAGCATGATGTTGACACCTCCATGCTTCACAGTCGGTATGGTGTTCTTTGGATGCAACTCAGCATTCTGTCGCCTCCAAACACAATGAGTTTTGTTTCTACCAAACAGTTCTACTTTGGTTTCATCAGACCACATGACATTCTCACAATACTCTTCTGAATAATCGAAATGCTCTCTAACAAACTTCAGACGGGCCTAGCTGTATACAGGTCATTCACTAGGTCCCCCCATGTGGTTCTGGGATTTTTGCTCACCGATCTTGTGATCATTTTGACCCCAAGGGGTGAGATCTTGCATTTTGCCCCAGATCGAGGGAGATTATCAGTGGTCTTGTACGTCTTCCATTTTCTTATTATTGCTTCCACAGTTGATTTCATTGCACCACGCTTCTTGCCTATTGCAGATTCAGTCTTTTCAGCCTGGTGCAGGGCTGCAATTTTTTTTCTGGTGTCCTTAGACAGCTCTTTGGTCTTTACTATAGTGGAGTTTGGAGTGTGACTGTTTCAGGTTGTGGACAGGTGTCTTTTATACTGATAACAAGTTCAAACAGGTGCCATTACTACAGGTAATGAGTGGAGATCAGAGGAGCCTCCTAAATAAGACGTTACAGGTCTGTGAGAGCCAGAAATTTTGCATGTTTTTAGGTGACCAAATACTTATTTTCCACTATAATTTGCAAAATAAATCTTGACAAATCAGACAAATTGATTTTCTGAAATTTTTTTCTCATTGTGACTCTCATAGTTGTTGTCTACCTATGATGTCAATTACAGGACTCTCATCTCTTTAAGTGGGAGAACTTGCACAATTGGTGGCTGCCTAAATACTTTTTTCACCCACTGTATGTGGTTATAACTCTGGAACGCTTTAATGGATCCCATTTCCCCAATTCTAACTCCAATCCTAGCTCCAACACATCCCTAACCCTAACCCCAACCCTATCCACAACCCTAACCCCAACACACCTCTATCCCTAATCCCAACCCTAACCATAGCCCTAACCACAAACCTAACCATAATCCCAACCATAACCACAACACTAACCCTAGCCCAACCCTAAACCTAGCTTTAGCCCAACCCTAACCCTAGCTTTAGTCCAACCCTAACCCTAGCTTTAGCCCAACCCTAACCCTAGTTTTAGCCCAACTCTAACACTAACTTTAGCCCAACTCACTTTAGCCCAACTCACTTTAGCCCGACTCTAACCCTAATGGAAAAATGGAAATAAATATATATTTTTTATTTCATTATTTTTACTTAACTAAGGGGTTGATAAAAGGGGGTTTTAGTTACTATTTTTTTATTTTGATCACTGTAATAGGGTCTATCACAGTGATTACAATGAACCAAAGGGAAAAATTCCTATTGTTGTCGGGTGTCGGTTGGCAGATCTCGGTGGGTGCACTGCGCATGTGCCCTCCATTTTCTCCCGGAGGAAGATGTCGGCGGCCCAGGGAACTTCATGGAGGTTTGCATCATATGGTTGGCTGGTTTAGCTAAATTTAATCGAATTTTCATGACATGGCACTGATAGATCAACTATTATGCAATCCAGATTTTGTTTTTTTTAAATTACCACTTTCTTGGCTCGAGCAAGATGTTTTCTGCTCCATAGTTAGGCAATATCAGCTGATCCCACGGATCTTACTTACACCAATTTTATTCTATGTCAAAGACTAACTAAAATATGCAATTCAGTTGGAAAAGGTCTTTTTGAGGCACCGTAGTGTTACAGGAAAATACTTCCAGATTAAATAGCATATTAGGAAAAGGTGTTAACAGTATGTTAGAAGGTATGACAAAGGATAATAACTAAGAAACAAAAAACTTACCCCCTCCTTCAAAAAAAAGGATTTTCTCAACTACTGAGCACAACATCTAGTGACTGAAATAGCTTAATATGATAGGTATAGCTGACTGTTTTGCTTGTACAACGTGAGTAAGAAGTTCATTTAGTGACATACCAAGTCAGATTATCACAATGTGTCCCATCTAGTTTGGCAGCATGACATGCTTCACAATTTCCTTTATGTGATCTCCATTCTGCCAGAATACTATAAACCCAGAAATAGGTGAGGGAGAAAAAAGTCACTGCCTAATAATCACAATACTTGTTCTACCAGAGACAAAGGTTTATTAACGATAACACTATCGTACTATTCTTTATGACAACTATGGAAATTATTTGTATATTATGTATTGGCACTTTAATTATAGAGATGACTGACATTGGAGGAAAGAGAGATGAAAAAAGATACATTTATAAGGGAAAAGGAGCAAAATAAAAACAGTTCTTGGTATAAAAAAAGAACAGGATTTGAAGTTTACTCAATTTTTTTATAAACTTGTATTTATATTGTAAATAAACCCCTTGATGAATGTCTATTTGACCTTATTTGCGATGATGATGTAAAATAACATTATTCTGCAACTTCCGGGCATGAGGCAAAGCTGTTATATGCTTTCACGGTTGTTTTTGCTGTCATAGCCCAGTTTACAAAGCTGTGCTGTGCTATCTTGGCTCCCTGCCTCTCTCAATTGTAACTTTGTAAGAGAAGAGACAGGGAGCTGCTGGGAGAGCGGTATAAAGTGTAAAAATGTGTCCCATGTAGGGTTGAGCGACTTGCTTTTTTAGGATCGAGTCGGGTTTCGTGAAACCCGACTTCCTCAAAAGTCGGATCGTGTGAAATCGGCCGATTATTGTGAAAAGTCAGGGGGGGCGACCGAAACACGAAACCCAATGCAAGTCAATGGATAATATATATATATATTTTTTTATTCTCTCTCTCTCTCTCTCTCTCTCTCTCTCTCTCTCTCTCTCTCTCTCTCTCTCTCTCTCTCTCTCCCGTGCAAAGCATAGGTTGTGTTGTACTGTGAAAATCACTACATCCCAAACGGCAATGTGGCTCTGTGACGCCGCAAAAGCAAGCCAGAAACTATGTCATCACGCTGCCCACACTCTTTCATTGGCTGAAAAAAATGGCGGGGAAAGCGTCATACAAAACACGACTTTGGCGCGAAGATCGCCGACCGATCGGCGACTTTTGAAAATGACCGATCCGTTTCGCTCAACCCTAGTGCCATGTAAAAAAAAATTTAAAAAAATCCCAAAACATAAATTATAGTACTGTATATTAAACCCTGTAACGACAGCTAATTTGTTTTTACAGTGGCAATGTAGAAACCACTGGGCATGGGGAAAAGCTGTTATAGGCTTAGCACAGCTATCTTCGCTGGAACAGCCCAGCTAAAAGGAAGAAGCTGTGTGCGCTGTCTTGAAGGCCCCACCTCTCCTCTCAATTATAAAATTGTGAAAAAAGAGTCAGGGACCCGCTGGATAAAAATTACAAAGTGTAAAATGTGTCCCCTGTAAAAAAAATAAAATCAGATTTAAATTGCATTTGTGTCAAATTTGTGGAAAAAAAATGTCAAAAATGCCCACTGGCATTTTACATGATTCCTTATTTCAGGCAAGGGGATCTAAAGCAAACTTTATTCGTACTAGTTAAAGGGAACCTGTCGCCCCCAAAATCCAAGATGAGCTAAGCCCACTGGCATCAGGGGCTTATCTACAGCATTCTGAAATGCTGTAGACAAGCCCCCGATGTATCCTAAAAGATGAGAAAAGAAGTTAGATTATACTCACCTGGGCAGGCGGTCCAATCCGGTGGGCGTCGTCCTATCTTCATCAGATGACATCCTCTTCTGGTTTTCACGCTGCGCCTCCGGCGCAGGCGTACTTTGTCTGCCCTGTTGAGGGCAGAGCAAAGCACTGCAGTGCGCAGGCGGCGGGAAAGGTCAGGGAGGCCCGGCGCCTGCGCACTGCAGTACTTTGCTCTGCCCTTAACAGGGCAGACAAAGTACCCCTGCGCCGGAGCTGCAGCGTGAAGACAAGAAGAGGACGTCATCCTATGAAGATGGGGGGGCCCCGGACCGGACGGCTAGGCCTATTGGACCGGACTGCAGCGGGAACACCCCTGGGTGAGTATAATATAACCTCTTTTTCTCATCTTTCAGGATACATCGGGGGCTTATCTACAGCATTCCAGGATGCTGTAGATAAGCCCCTGATGCCGGTGGGCTTAGCTCACCTTCCATTTTGGGGGTGACAGGTTCCCTTTAAGGCATAACCTTTTTTTTACTTTTTCATCGATCAATATCAATATGAGGGATGATTGTGTTTTGCTTTTTCCGGTAAAAATGATTTTCTGATCTTAAATTCATTTTTAAGTGATGTAACAAAAAAAAAGAAATTTCGCCATTACAATTTTTTTCTCTTTCAGTATTCTCCGTATGCCATAAATAGTTGTATATTTGGTGTGGAGAATTATACATGCCGTCTTATCAGGTTTTGTTTACACTAGTATTTGGAGCCAATGATGCAACACTAATGTTGCAGTTAAAAGTACTAGAACCAGAGTAAGAAAACCAAAGTACGCCCTGATGACGGTGGGGTTACCTCACCCTCGATTTTGGGGGTGACAGGTTCCCTTTAAGAAGCTAAAGTGTAACCAAGCTTGAGGGTCATAGAGGAGAAGATGACAGGGCGAGGACATGAGTTCTCCTACAAGGAACTGAAGGTGCAGTGGCACACCAGGGAGAGTGTGGTCCTCATTTAATGGACTTTGAGAGTAGTAGTGAGGAGTCACTGTAGCGACACACATTAAGTTCTGCCGTCCTCACAGGGGAAAATGGAGATTCCCATAATGATTTGTTGCACTAATATAGCATGTAATGGAAGCTATGTGCTGCCATGTGTAACTGTGAAGTTACACATGCCTCTGGATTGTGCAGAGGATGTATTCTTGATGTGTTGTGACTGCTATCTGAGGTATATACAGTACTTCTCATCTAGTTGTTAAGAAAAGAAAAGTTTTGTTTTAGACTATGGTCTTCCTCTTCCATCTCTGTTCCATGTGGTCCTGGCTTGCCAAATGAAGTGTCAGCATGTGGTCTGCAGAGGCATATCACCAAGATAAAAGCACACACACACAGCCAGGATCCTCATTTTCCTGAAGTGTGGTGGGGCTTGGATATGACCCTCGGTATCAGTGTGGCACCCCAGGAGTCCGGATACCACAGTGGCTGTCACGGGAGACCTAGGTAGGAAAGAGCTAATAACCCGGGCCCCTGCGATTTCCCTCAGACTAGGGAAACCCTGATTGACCCTCTCCCAGAGTTTACACTGATGGTGTGCATGTCTGGGCCTCCACCCTCGCCCTATCTCCTGTTTCAACCCTAGGCTGAAACCACCACCCCCCCACCAGTGAAGAGACCATACTCCAATACCCACAGTTAGCACAGACAATGATAACAGAAAAATAAGCACCACGCCGCAGTCACTCAGGAATACACTATAAATGCAAAGGGCAAAACAAATACAAATATGGGAAGGAGAAAATAAGACAAAGGGAAATACACCACCAGCAACGATACTCCAACTACTTAGCTCACCACTCCAGACCGAGATAACCACGCACAAGACAGAAGCTATAATCGGCGACGCCCAATGTTCAGGAGAACTATTTAAAGGCAGTGGGCATGGCCCAGCTTCCAATCCGAGCACCAGGTAAATTAACCCTGGACCAGCTAGATAAAATCTAGCCAACGCCAATGAGCACATAGTGGACAAAAGTGGAATTACCGCTGTCTGTCAGACGACCTGGTCTGAACAGCATCCGACATGACAGTACCCCGCCTTCTACGAGGGACCCCAGGGCCCTCACGGCTTATAGGACCCGGCTTGTCCGGATGGCGGTGGTGAAACAACCTGACCAGCCGATCCGCATGAACGTCCGAGGCTGGTACCCAGGACCTCTCCTCAGGCCCATAACCACGCCAGTGTACCAAGTACTGTAAAGTGCGGCGCACTACACGAGAGTCAACCACCTTGGAGACTTCAAATTCCAAATTGCCATCCACCAAGACTGGAGAAGGCATTGGTATCGCGTCTACAAGACCCACAACCTTCTTTAACAATGATCTGTGGAACACGTTGTGTATTTTATACACCATAGGAAGCTCCAACCGGTACGCTACTGGGTTAATGACAGCGGCGACCCTAAATGGACCAATAAACCGTGGACCCAATTTAAGGGATGGTATTTTGAGTCTTATGTTTTTTGTGGATAACCACACCCAGTCATCCACACTCAGGTCCGGACCTGGCACACTCCTACAAGGATGAGCCTTGTGACAGCACCGCCCCCACACCAACCTCAGACGCATTGACTTCTACAACAAAAGGTTTCGATACATCTGGCTGCACAAGAGTGGGAGCCGAAACAAACCTGTTATTAAGAGATTCAAATGCGCACACAGCAGCCTCTGGCCAAACGGAGAAATTGGTACCCTTTTTAGTCATGTCAGTTAGCGGTTTAGCAATGATAGAAAAATCCTTGATAAACTTCCTATAGTAGTTAGAAAACCCAAGGAACCGCTGAAGTTCTTTTAGGTTATCAGGCCGTTCCCAATGCAACACCGCTTGCACCTTAGCGGCGTCCATTTTAAAACCAGAAGCAGACACAATATAGCCCAAGGAAGGCAACTCCTGTACCGAAAATATACATTTGTTCAGTTTTGCATATAGCTTATTCTCTCTGAGAAGCTGTAACACCTGCCTGACATGATCTAAATGAGTATCACGGTCGCAAGAATATATGAGGATGTCATCTAGGTACACAATAACGAATTTCCCCAAAACATGCGAGAACACATCATTTATGAAATGTTGAAACACTGCAGGTGCGTTTGTGAACCCAAATGGCATCCCCAAATTTTCAAAATCACCCTCAGGGGTATTAAAAACCGTCTTCCACTCATCACCTTGACGGACTCTTATGAGGTTGTACGCCCCCCTGAGCTCAAGCTTGGTAAACCACTTAGCACCTGCCACCTGGTTGAACAAATCCGGTATCAATGGCATAGGGTATGGATCACGAACCATAATCTGGTTTAACTCCCTGAAATCCAGACACGGCCGTAGTCCACCATCTTTCTTCTCAATGAAGAAGAACCCTGCTGCCACTGGTGAGGATGAAGGCCTGATGTGCCCTTTGCTCAAACTTTCAGCAATGTAATCCTTTAGCGCTTGTCTATCCGGACCGGAGATGTTAAACATCCTTGCTTTAGGCAATTTGGCCCCTGGTTTAAACCTGATAGTACAGTCATAGGAGCGATGTGGTGGCAACTCTGAACAACCCTTCTCAGAGAACACATCCACAAAATCCAGAAGTGACTCAGGAACGCTTGAAGTCACAGCAGAAACACATGTGGCTAAGCAATTCTCCTGACAGAAATCACTCCACTGAATTATTTCCTGAGTTTTCCAGTCAATAACCGGGTTGTGTGTAGACAACCATGGAAAACCCAGAACCATTTGTGCCGGAAGACTCTTGAGCACCTTACATGTAACCAGCTCGAAATGAAGAACCCCAATGTGGAGTTTAACCTCAGCCACAAACTCAGTAATCTCCCTCTGTGGGAGAGGAGCAGAATTGATGGTGACCACGCGGATAGGATGAGGCAGTTTTTCTATCCTAAAACCAGCAGTGCGCTCAAACTCCTCATCAATGAGATTTGTGGCAGAACCACTATCCACAAAAACAGTGATTGGCAGCTCTCTGCCAGCGACAACAACTTTGGCAGGGAGCATGCACTGAGAAACCATCATGGAGGATATACATAAGCTCAGATTGGACTCCTCCACACCCTTTGAGCTTAGAAGTTTTCCGCTGTTGCGTTTTTCTTTGACAGCAGAGGACCGATATTAATAAAATGACCAGTTTTACCGCAGTAAAAACAGGCTCCCTGCTTCCTGAGTACAGGGGCTCGATGCTTAACATGTGATACCCCTGCGATTTGCATAGATTCCGTGGGCTCACCTGCTGCAACCTCACGTGAACCTAAACCTCCCACAGGCGGCGTCTCATGATCCCCCTGATGCAAACGGCGATCAATGCGGACAACAAGACTCATAGCGGAATCTAGTGAAGCAGGAGTCTCGTACATCAGGAGGGCTTTTTTAACCCTACCAGAAACTCCATGAATAAAGTGACTCCGCTGCGCGGGATCATTCCACTGTGTGTCGACCACCCAGCGGCGAAATTCAGAACAGTAATCCTCTGCAACACGCTCCCCCTGGCGAATAGTGCGTATCTTAGATTCTGCTAGAGCCATTCTGTCCGGATCATCGTAAATGTGTCCTAGAGCAGAAATACAACTCTCCACTGAGTTAAATGTAGCAGAATCAGACAGCAAAGAAAACGCCCATGCTTGGGGATCCCCGCTTAATAATGACAACACCAGGCCCACACGCTGAGCCTCATTACCGGAGGAGATCGGGTGCATACGGAAATACAGTTTGCAAGCTTCACGAAAAGAAACAAATTTACTGCGTTTCCCAGCAAACTTTTCAGGCAAAGGAAACTTAGGCTCAGCAATTTTACCTGTAACTCCGGCTTGCACATTAGATACTGCTAGTCCCTGTTGCTGCACTGTCCCCCTCAACTCAGTAACCTGTAGGGACAGCGCCTCCAACTGGCGGGTTATGGAAATCATGGGATCCATGGAAATAATGTTGGCCGATTATAATGTCACGGGAGACCTAGGTAGGAAAGAGCTAATAACCCGGGCCCCTGCGATTTCCCTCAGACTAGGGAAACCCTGACTGACCCTCTCCCAGAGTTTACACTGATGGTGTGCATGTCTGGGCCTCTACCCTCGCCCTATCTCCTGTTTCAACCCTAGGCTGAAACCACCACCCCCCACCAGTGAAGAGACCACACTCCAATACCCACAGTTAGCACAGACAAGGATAACGGAAAAATAAGCACCACGCCGCAGTCACTTAGGAATACACTATAAATGCAAAGGGCAAAACAAATACAAATATGGGAAGGAGAAAATAAGACAAAGGGAAATACGCCACCAGCAACGATACTCCAACTACTTAGCTCACCACTCCAGACCGAGATAACCATGCACAAGACAGAAGCTATAATCGGCGACGCCCAATGTTCAGGAGAACTATTTAAAGGCAGTGGGCATGGCCCAGCTTCCAATCCGAGCACCAGGTAAATTAACCCCGGACCAGCTAGATAAAATCTAGCTGACTCCAATGAGCGCATAGTGGACAAAAGCGGAATTACCGCTGTCTGTCGGACGACCTGGTCTGAACAGCGTCCGACATGACAGTGGCATTGCCTTCCTCACGGGGAGGGTGATGCTATGCCTGGAAGTGAGGAGGATCCCTTTAACAGGTAACACATACATTCAACACTTTCTGACTCCAGGCCAGAAGGGGGAGCTCTAGACCTGGTTTTAGGGGAGTTTCCCTATAGATATTCTGGCTGAGGGAGGAATTAGTTAGTCAGTTAGTCTGTGAAGAGTGTGAGGAGAGAAGGAGCAAAGGAGAAGTAAGGAGTTGGAGATGAGCTGTGACTGAGCTCCCTCCACGCTGAAGTGCAGAAACCGGACACTGGGAGTCCGAGGCTGTGTGGGACTGTATGCCCCACAGCAGAAACCAGAGGGCAGGAGATTTCAAGTCGCCTGTCCACAACTACACCCGAAAGCACAGCAGCATATAGTGCCCGGAGTCGCCGCAAGTAAGGACACCTGTAAAAAGGCTCGTGTTGCCTGCCATGGGGGTAATGTCCTACATAAACGACAGAGAGAGGACCTTGGGTGAAGCCTCAAGCAGCAAGGGATGCACAGTACAGTGCAGTAAGGAAGGCTCCTAACTCCACCTGGTTATGGGGATTCCAAATCGCTTCCAGGCTTCCAAAGACCACCTGTAATTGGGCTACCTGAACTACATCAGTAAAAGGTAAAGAGACTGCAACCTTGTGTCCTCCAATTCTTTCCGGCATTACGCTATTTTTCATCTTTATCCACTACACCGGGAGCCCTGGGGACTAAGATTCACCTGTGGGAAGCCATACCATCCCTGCTACAGTACCATCATCCCCAGTGGACCTCTTTATCAGCATCAGGTGTTGTCACGAACATGCTTTATTTTCTTACAAACCATTCCCTTTAAAGACCTTCCCTTTAACTTGGACATCCAGGGCCACGGACTTCCCTGTTGTGAACTCTGTTTTCAGGCTCCCTCTTGTGGTCACTGGTGGTATGGTGTGACTTTTGCTTTGGGCTCCCCCTGGTGGCTTTGTTTGTTATCCTGCTGGTCTCTGGCTATCAGCTGGTTCATTATCCTCTGGGAGGTTCCTATATAGCTCTGTTTCACTTACTCTTGTTGCCGGCTGTCGATGTAATCAGTGCTACTCAGATTCCTTCTGACTACCTTGCTCCCAGTCCATCCAGGACAAGCTAAGTTTTGTTTGCTCATTTTTTGATCAGCAGTGTTTATCATGTTGTCTTGTCCAGCTTGCTAAAATGTGATTCCCTCACTTGCTGGATGCTCTAGTGGACTGAGTTTCTCCCCACACACCATTAGTTGGTGCGTGGGTTCTTGAAATCTCAGGATGGATATTTTGTAAGGGTTTTTTATTGATCGCATAGACCCCTGCTCTATTTTCTGCTTTCTAGTACTAGTGGGCCTCTTTTGCTGAATCTGATTTCATCCCTACGTATGTGCCTTCTTCTTACTTCACCATTAATATTTGTTGGGGGCTTTTATATCTTTGGGGATTATTTCTCTGGAGGCAAGCGAGGTCTCTCTTTCTCTTTAGGGGTAGCTAGTTCCTCAGGCTGGCTCGAGACGTCTAGGAAATTTTTTAGGCACGTTCACCGGCTACCTCTAGTTGTGTTACATAGGTTCAGATTTGTGATCAGTCCAGTTACCATCTCCCTAGAGCTTGTCCTTAGTTTATTCACTTGCTGGTCTATTCGTGATCCTCAGCCACTAAGGATCATAACACTTCCCCCCTTTAAGAACCACCTGACACGGCCGGAGTACCCCACGGCCATAGTGGGCATTTCAACTGTCACCCCACCCATTACAATATCACATGGTATAGCACAGCCAACAGTCACAGCTCCCATCTTAGCAAGAGAGATAAGGGAGCCAGCCAAAAAACAGTGGACATATTACCCACTTGACTGTGTGGCCAAATACTTCCAGCTATCTGCTTGTGTGCCAACTCAAATTTCACCTGGTCATATTTCTTGTGGTGCAGTCGCTACCTTACTACTTGGAGTGCTTCCGCATTACATCTAGGGTCACATTCACTACTCCCACCTGGGCATACATCTGCATCCCCAGCAACACGAAATCTGGATGTATGCACCGACGGGTACACCTACAGGAGGCAAACACTCAAACACAGTCTACTACGTCTGAGTGTCTGCCTCCTGTAGGCGTATGTGTCGCCCCAGGATCCTGGTCATCACTGTGGTATTGCTTTCCTCTCGGGGAGAGTGATGCTACGTTCAGAGGCAAGGAAGGATAACTGCATCCAGGTATCACAAACATGCAACACATTTCATACTCCAGGCCACCAGGGGGAGCTTCTGATCTTATTTATTAGGTGACTCCCCATATATATAACTGGTAGTCTGTAGGGAAAGTCAGTCAGTTCCTGTCAGATAAACAGAGAGGAAGGAAACAGAAAGATGTGCTAGAGAGAGAGATTGCCAGAAGGGAGCTTGTCGAGGAACATCAGCTAGGCGGAGGTGGTATGATAGGAGAATAGCTGAGCAGACGTTGGGGTCTGCAGCTCCTGGCAGAAAGAAGAAACTGAGAAGGAAAAAACATCAGCAGAGAAAGTTCCAGACATCCGTCTGAGGAGGACAGAGTGACCACGGAGCTGTGCATGCCTTCAGAGCTGCAGCTCCCAGAAAGAGACATTTTGAAGGCAGAACTGTATTACAGCGAGCGTGAAGGAAGGCAAAGCAAAGGAGAGGATACCAGAAGGGGACCAGCCCCAAACAGGCTGCCTCCTTCTGAGGTGCAGAACACCGGTAGCCAGAACACCGAGGTAGTAAGGACCTATACGCCTTACTTCAGAGACCGTCAGGACAGCTAATTGCACGTTACCTGTCCGCACCTACACCCAGGAGGCACGGTGACACCCCACAGAGCCGGGTTATCTAAGAGACCCTATAAACAGGCTCAAGTCACCAGTCATACAGGTTTTGTCCTATCCTATATGGGGGACAGAGAGAGAGAGAAACACCACATCTGTGAGGACCTTACGAGAGGCTTAGCAGTAAGCGACTACATCACTACAGCACAAGGGAAGGCTATTGATTTCCACCTGGACAAGGGGACTCTGGACTTGCCTCCGAACCGGCCGTACTCTGCCTGCCCTGTGGTCTGGTGCCCTGGAATGTGGATGCTGAAGTCTTCAGTAAAGGTAAAGAGACTGCTACCTTGTGTCCTCGTTCTTCACTGCGCCATTCACCATTCACCATCTACATACTGGGAAGCCCTGGGGATATACTTCACCTATGGGAAGGTATACCATCTAGCTGCCATAACATCACCCCAGCGGACCCCTTAAAGCAGCGTCGGTCACCCTGACTGAATACCACAGGTGGCGTCACGAACATAAACTTTATCACCCACGGACCGGGTCAGCCACCATGACATCCCCCTGTGAACACCGGACTCGGTACTGAGTAACCCCACAGCCCTGACGGGGCGCTCCAACTTGGCATCACGAACAGGATGGACTGACCCAGCAAATCGGGTCATGTGCATCTAAAAGACTGTGCCAGAACTGTGTTTAATTGTGAGACTGTGCACTGTGAAATACCGCCAAAATTGCCACTAAAATCGATGCCATTACTGCTCCACGAGGAGCGCTGGAGAAGAAGGGTGCGCCATCGTGGGCGCGCCCAGCAGAGTGGCGCGAAGATCATGCCCGCCCCCTGCCAGGACTGTGATATGAGAAAGGAGGAAGAACCGGGAATCAAGATGGCGGAGGGAGGTGAGCAGACCCCGGAGCGTGAGATGGAGCAAGATGACTCTCCCAGCCGGGATCTGCAAGAACTGCACCCGTCACTAGTGTTGAGCATTCCGATACCGCAAGTATCGGGTATCGGCCGATATTTGCGGTATCGTAATTCCGATACCGAGTTCCAATATTTTCTGTATATCGGATACCGGAATTGGAAATTCCCAGAATTCAAACTGCCCGAATTCAGCCAATGAGGACTGATTAGAAGTGTGGGCACATCCTGTTCTGCATGGTGGGCATGTAACTACTGGCATGGCTGTGATTGGCTGCTGAAATGATGTCATGCTGCAGTTTAAAAGTCGCTGCCGCCATTTTGGGCTCACTCTGCTGTGAATTCAGTTAGGGACAGGACGCTGTGTTCTGACTGAGGGCCAGTTTAGAGATAGCGATTTGCTTCATTGTGCTTTACCCAGGCTAATTTAGCAACCGCTGTGAGAGAACCTTGCTTTTGCCTTGCAGCGCTGTTCACAGCTGTCTGCAAGGTCTCTGTGTGAGTGCACATCGCTCTGTAGTCTGTGTGCAGCCACAGCCGGTTGTATTCAGCTCAGGGTGCGTCACTGCCTCATACCGTTCTATCCATTGTCCTTTTTTCCTATTAGTGCAGCCTGCTGTACTTTTTTCAAATATTTCCTATTAGTGGCTTTCCACCGGTATCCAGCTACATTGTGGAAAAACACTACATAGGATTACATAGAGGAGCTTTTTTTGGCCTTGCAGCGCTGTTTACGGCTGTCTGCACGGTCTCCGTGTGCGTGCACATTGCTCTGTAGTCTGTCCTGCTATGATCCGGTGACCTTGGAGCCGCATGAGACTTTCTCAGGAGAAGGTGGAACCTGTACTGACCGCAAACCCTAAACTGACACCACAACTATATGTAGCCGTGGGGTGTACCT
The DNA here is from genome assembly GCF_051348905.1 of Ranitomeya variabilis. Classification (NCBI taxonomy): domain Eukaryota; kingdom Metazoa; phylum Chordata; class Amphibia; order Anura; family Dendrobatidae; genus Ranitomeya; species Ranitomeya variabilis. The sequence continues at coordinate 740,119,076 of NC_135233.1, forward strand.
AACACATCCTAGACACCTCGACACAGCCGGAGGACTAAATACCCCTATAGATGGAAATGGGAATTCTATCTTGCCTCAGAGCAGAACCCCAAAGGATAGGCAGCCCCCCACAAATATTGACTGTGAGTAAAAGAGGAAAGACAAACGCAGGCAGAAATCAGGATTTAGCAAAAGAGGTCATGCTAGCTAAATAGGAAAGGATAGGACAGAATACTAAGCGGTCAGTATTAAACTTCCAACTTGACTGAAAGTATCCAAACACAGTCTAAGCTGGACCAGAAAAAACAATGAATAGCACTGAATTGTAAAGCACACCGCATGTGTGCAGCAGAAACAAAACCAGACACTTATCTTGGCTGATTTGGCAGCAGGGCAGGAGGAACCAGACAGAGATGCATAACCTCCAAGAACAATGGACAACTGGAAAGGGCTAATGAATCCTGCACACCTAAATACCCCAGTCAGAGCTGCAATCAGCAGGAATACCTGCCCAGGATTGGAACCCAGGGACAACTGCATTACCATCAGCAACCACCGGGGGGAACCCAAGAGCAGAATTCACAACACTGTCCGCAGCCACAGCCGGTTGTAGTCACCTCAGGGTGCGTCACTGCCTCATACCGTTAAGTCCATTGTCCTTTTTTGCAATTAGTGCAGCCTGCTTCACATTTTTTCAAATATTTCCTATTAGTGGCTTTCCAGCCATATCCAGCTAAATTGTGGAAAAACACTACATAGGATTACATTGAGGAGCTTTTTTTGGCCTTGCAGAGCCGTTTACGGCTGTCTGCACGGTCTCTGTGTGAGTGCACATCGCTCTGTAGTCATTTCTGCAAAAAAAGAAAAAAAAATATTATGTTCACCAAACACACGACTTTACAGTTGTATAGGCCACATTAGCTCATATTAAAGTCTAGTTCACACTTTAGAAAATTAGTGTTTCTTATACCTGTTAGGAGCTGTTCAGGAATAAGCACACTAGTCCTTAGTCCTTTTCTGCTTATCTTTATCAGTCAACCAAGATGAAGAGGGCGCGGAGCAGGGTGAGGACTTGGGGATTCTGTGCCTGCTGCGGGCACCGGTGACTCATCATCACCCAGTTTCAGCAGGGAACAGTCCTTCATGCGCAGCTTTGTAGGAGATCGCCGTACACCGCTGCTGCGTGAAGAACAAATTGAAGCCGTTGTTGGATGGATGGCAGCTAACGCATCGACTTCAATTAGTGCCACATCCTCTCAGGCACAGAGCACTGGAGAGCACCCATCTGTCTCTTCACCACCTGCCAAATTGCCCAGGCAGTCAGAGAGCCCAGGACAGGAGCCATCTCTACTTCTGTTCTCTGAATCTCTTGGCTTGGAAACAGGGGGCCAGCCAAGCAGCATTGGAGAAATGGAAGAAGAAGCAGTGTGCAGTGATGCCCAACAGCTTTGTCTCTCTGACTCTGAAGAGGCAGTTGGGCCAGTGCCTCCGGTCACCACACCGCAGTACGCATCTGATGATGATACTTAAGTGCCACTTTCTGGTGCGTACTGTGCTGCTGAGACTACCCAGGAGGAGCAGTTGGTGGCAGAGGGTAGTGTAGATAATGAGGTCCTTGACCCATCGTGGCGTGAGGTACAGGAAGGTGGTGGGAGCAGCACTGAGGAAGAGATTCCCCGAATGGGCCAAAGAGGGAGAGGGAGGGGGAAGACTGCGGTGTCTGTAGCCTCCACTTTGGCACCCGTTAGGAGCATGCCTCTTCCAAAAGCCAAAACGGGTGCTCCCAAGACTTGCAGTGCCTGGTCCTTTTTAGACACAATGTTGCAGATGACATTTGCATTGTCAAATGCAAGGTGTGTCATCAAAAAGTCAAAAGAGGGATAAATGGCAGCAACCTCAATACCACAAATATGTGGAAACATGTGCGGACCAAGCACGCGGTGGAGTTACAAATACACACTGAAGACCTAGGCCAACCAACAGCGGCTCCTACCACCTCTTCAGCTCGTGTTGTTGCCTCTTCCTCCAGCTCACACACAGCTGGTTTGGCTTCCTCACCGGATCGCCATGGAAGAACCTCTGGCACTGTTGTCCAGAGACCCACTGTAATTCCACCCACAGCACCACGTTTCCAGTCATCCTCACTTTCCCAGCCCAGTCTACAGCCATCGGTAGCACAGGCATGGGAGAAAAGGCAGCCATTCTCGGCAAACCACCCCCAACCACAGGCTCTCAATGCTGGCATTGCAAAACTACTGTCCCTTGAAATGCTGTCATTCAGGCTGGTGGAGACTGACAGCTTCCGTAACTTGATGGCATTGGCAGTCCCACAATACAATGTGCCCAGCCGTTTTTATTTCAGCAGGCAAGCCATCCCTGCCCTGCACAAGCATGTGGAGGGACATATAAAACACGCGCTACTGAACGCCGTCAGTAGCAGGGTCCACCTCACCACCGATGCGTGGACCAGTCACCATGGACAGGGGCGATACCTTTCCCTCACTGCCCATTGGGTTAATCTTGTTGAGCCGGGTACAGATCGTGCAAGTGGCACAGGACATGTTCTGCCAACTCCAAGGATTGCAGGAATCCAGTCTGTACGCATTGACTCCTCCTCATACACAAGTTCCTCAGAATCATCGCTGCAGGAGCCATCACAGTCCACCTCCACATGGACCTGTGAACGTTTACCTGTTACGACTGACATGAGCACAGCTGTGGCGAAACGTCAACAGGCTGTCTTGAAATTAATTTCTTTGGGGAATCGAAGCCACACAGTGCAGGAGCTCTGGAATGCCATCAAGCAGGAGAGCGACGTGTGGTTTGTGCCAGCAAATCTCCAGCCAGGCTTGGTAGTGTGTGACAATGGCCGAAATCTGGTGGCAGCTCTGACCCTAGGCAACCTCACTCACATCCCATGTCTGGCACATGTGCTCAACTTGGTCGTGCAGAGTTTTTTGAGGGACTATCCGGATCTTGATGCACTGCTGCACAAGGTCCGCCTAGAGTGTGCTCACTTGCAGCATTCCAGCATGGCAAGATCGCGCATTGCAGCTCTGCAGCGCCGATTCCGCCTTCTGGAACATCGCATCATATGTGACCTACCCACCAGGTGGAATTCCATGTTACATATGTTGGAGCGGTTATGTGAGCAGCAGCCAGCAGTAATGGAGTACCAGCTGCATCAGGCGCAAGGAAGTCGCACTCCGCGCCGTTCAGACTTCACAACCACTGAGTGGGCCACTATGAAGGACGTCTGCCAGGTTTTGCGTTCCTTCGATGATTCCACGCAGATGGCGAGTGCAGATGATGCACTAGTCAGCATGACTGTCCCCCTTATCTGCCTGCTTCAACAAACACTGCAAGCGCTAAGGAATGATGTTGTGGAAGAGGTGGAGGATGAGGAGTCACCAATTCCATCAGCTTCTGGACAGTCAGCGCTACGTGGTTCCTCACAAAGGCCTAGGCAGGGGACACTTTGTGAGGAGGATGAGGAGGAGTAAATGGAGGAGGAAGACATCGGTCCAGAGGAGGGAGTTACACAATTTTCCAGCAGTCAGTGTGTAGAGCGAGGGTGGGGTCATGCAGAGCAGGCAGAGATCACGCCTCAAGCAGGGGACAGCGTTTCTTGGCCAGTTGGCAGTCTGAAGCACATGGCTGATTACATACTGCAGTGCCTGAGAAATGACCGCCGCATCGCCCACATTCTCAACACGGCTGATTATTGGGTGTACACCCTTCTAGATCCTCGCTACCGGGACAACTTAGAAACCCTCATAACACCGTTGAACCGGGAGCGTAAAATGCGGGAGTACCAAGACACACTGGTGAATTCCATCATCTTCTCCAGTCCAAGTTAGAGCAGTGCTGCTAGTGCTTTACAAAGCAGCTCAGTGCGTCGAGGCAGTGGAGGAAGCTTTGCACAAAGAGGGAGCAGAATCAGTGCCTCAGCACAGGGCAAGACCAGTATGGCCCAACTGTGGAACAGTTTTGTGTGCCTGCCACAAGTCTACACCATCACAGACGGCTGCAGTCAGCAGGAGGCAACGTTTCAGTCAGATGGTGACAGACTACATGTCTTGCCCTCTTACTGTACTCCCAGACGGCTCTTCCCCCTTCAAATTTTGGGTCTCTAAGCTGGATACATGGCCAGAGCTAAGCCAGTATGCATTGGAGGTGCTGGCTTGCCCTGCTGCTAGTGTATTATCAGGACGTGTCTTTAGTGCCGCAGGTGGTGTACTAGCAGACCGTCGCATGCGACTATCCTCCGATAACGTTGACCGGCTTACTTTTCTGAAAATGAACAAGGCCTGGATCTCGCAGGAATTTGCCACTCCTCTTCCAGATTAAATAATTGGTTGTCTACAGTATCCAGGTCTCCTCATGCGTTCATGTTTCTACCACCTGAACTGTAATCCCTGGGCTCCAACACCGCCAGTTGATGCTCAGAAGTGCAGGCAACAGAAGTGCAAAACACATGACCCAGTGTTATTGGGTTTCAGTAACGTCAGCTGATCCCCAGCTGTGTAGCCGGCAATGTGTCCTGCGACCACCACGCTGACACAACTACTGAAATTTAAGGGAACCTGTCCCCTGTTATGGACTGGTAATTTAGGAGCGACATGCGACTAGCTCTGGGCAGGTGGTAACTATACAGACCGCAGTCCCTGATCTTAACACAACACTAGCAGTAGCCGTGGAATGTTCCTGTCACTCCCTGGACATCTCGTCACAGCCGGAGAACTAGCTACCCCTAAAGGAAGAAATAGGAAAGCTATCTTGCCTCAGAGAAAATCCCCAAAGGATAGGACAGCCCCCCACAAATATTGGCTGTGAGAGGAGAAGGAAATGACATACGTAGTATGAAACAAGATTTAGCAAAGGAGGCCAATTCTAGCTAGATAGACAGTAAGGAAAGAAACCCTGTGCGGTCAGTAATAAAAACTAGAAAAAGTCCACCGCAGAGATATGCAAAAATCTCCACACCTGACTAAAGGTGTGGAGGGCAAAATCTGCAGCCCAGAGCTTCCAGCTTAGCTAAATAGATACATACTGATAAGCTGGACAAATGAACAAAACATAAATGTGCTGAACAATAAGTCCACAGCAAGTGGACTGCAAAAGGACAAGCAAGGACTTAACTTTTGCTGAACAGGTCAGAGAGTCAGGGAAATCCAAGAGCCGTGCCTCCAGGCAAGAACAATTGGCAACTGGCATTGATTGAGGGATAAAGCCAGACTAAAATAGCCGAGCAGAAAGAAGATCAGTGGAAGCAGCTGCTGATACTAAATCCAAGAAGCAGCTATACCACTCAAAACCACAGGAGGGAGCCCAAGAGCAGAATTCACAACAGTACCCCCCCCCCTTGAGGATGGGTCACCAAACCCTCACCAGAGCCCCCAGGCCGATCAGGACGAGCCAAGTGAAAAGCACGAACCAAATCGGCGGCATGGACATCGGAGGCAACCACCCAATTATCCTCCTGGCCATAACCCTTCCACTTGACAAGATACTGAAGCCTCCGCCTCGAAAAACGAGAATCCAAAATTTTTTCAACCACATATTCCAATTCCCCCTCAACCAACACCGGGGCAGGAGGATCAACAGAGGGAACCACAGGTACCACATATCTCCGCAACAACGATCTATGGAAAACATTGTGGATGGCAAAAGAGGCTGGAAGACCAAACGAAAAGATACTGGATTGATAATCTCAGAAATCTTATAAGGATCAATAAACCGAGGCTTGAACTTAGGGGAAGAAACCTTCATAGGAACATGACGAGAAGATAACCAGACCAAATCCCCCACACGAAGCCGAGGACCAACACACCAACGGCGGTTAGCAAAACGCTGAGCCTTTTCCTGAGACAACGTCAAATTGTCTACCACATGAGTCCAAATCTGCTGTAACCTGTCCATCACGGAATCAACACCAGGGCAATCAGAAGGCTCAACCTGCCCTGAAGAAAAATGAGGATGGAAACCAAAATTACAAAAAAAAGGCGAAACCAAAGTAGCCGAACTGGCCCGATTATTAAGGGCAAACTCGGCCAACGGCAAGAAAGCCACCCAATCATCCTGATCAGCAGACACAAAGCATCTCAAATAGGTTTCCAAGGTTTGATTAGTTCGCTCAGTTTGGCCATTTCTCTGAGGATGGAACGCCGAAGAAAAAGACAAATTAATGCCCATCCTAGCACAAAAGGAACGCCAAAACCTGGAGACAAACTGGGAACCTCTGTCAGACACAATATTCTCCGGAATGCCATGCAAACGAACCACATGCTGAAAAAACAATGGAACCAAATCAGAGGAGGAAGGCAATTTAGACAAAGGTACCAAATGGACCATTTTAGAGAACCGGTCACAAACCACCCAGATAACAGACATCCTATGAGACACAGGAAGATCCGAAATAAAATCCATGGAAATATGCGTCCAGGGCCTCTCAGGGACAGGCAAAGGCAAAAGCAACCCACTAGCGCGGGAACAGCAAGGCTTAGCCCGGGCACAGGTCCCACAGGACTGCACAAAAGAACGCACATCCCGCGACAAGGAAGGCCACCAAAAGGACCTAGCAACCAAATCCCTGGTACCAAAAATCCCAGGATGACCGGCCAACACAGAACAATGGACCTCAGAAATTACCTTACTTGTCCATCTATCAGGAACAAACAGTTTCCCCACAGGACAGCGGTCAGGTTTATCAGCCTGAAATTCCTGAAGCACCCGCCGTAAATCAGGGGAGATGGCAGAAAGAATCACCCCTTCTCTAAGAATGCCAACCGGCTCAAGAACTCCAGGAGAATTAGGCAAAAAACTCCTAGAGAGGGCATCCGCCTTAACATTCTTAGATCCCGGAAGATACGAGACCACAAAATCGAAACGGGAGAAAAACAGGGACCATCGAGCCTGTCTAGGGTTCAGCCGCTTGGCCGACTCGAGGTAAATCAGATTCTTATGATCGGTCAAGACCACAACGCGGTGCTTGGCTCCCTCAAGCCAATGTTGCCACTCCTCAAATGCCCACTTCATAGCCAACAACTCCCGATTGCCGACATCATAATTGCGTTCCGCAGGCAAAAACTATCGGGAGAAAAAGGCACATGGTTTCATCAAGGAACCATCAGAATTCCTCTGTGACAAAACGGCCCCTGCCCCAATCTCAGAAGCGTCAACCTCAACCTGAAAAGGAAGAGACACATCAGGCTGACGCAAGACCGGGGCAGAAGTAAATCGGCGCTTAAGCTCCTGAAAGGCCTCCAGAGCCTCAGAGGACCAATTTGCCACATCAGCGCCCTTCTTCGTCAAATCGGTCAGGGGCTTAACCACACTAGAGAAGTTGGCAATGAAACGGCGATAAAAATTAGCAAAGCCCAAAAATTTCTGAAGGCTCTTCACAGATGTGGGTTGAACCCAGTCATGAATGGCCTGGACCTTAACAGGATCCATTTCTATAGACGAAGGATAAAAAATAAACCCCAAAAAAGAGACCTTCTGGACCCCAAATAGGCACTTAGACCCCTTCACAAATAGAGCATTATCACGAAGGATCTGGAATACCATCCTGACCTGCTTCACGTGAGAATCCCAATCATTGGAAAAAATCAAAATATCATCCAAATACACAATCAAGAATTTATCAAGATAATTGCGAAAAATATCATGCATGAAGGACTGAAATACAGAAGGAGCATTAGAAAGCCCGAAAGGCATCACCTCACCAGGTATTCAAAGTGGCCTTCGGGCGTATTAAATACAGTTTTCTATTCGTCACCCTGTTTAATACGAACAAGATTATACGCCCCTCGAAGGTCAATCTTGGTAAACCAACTAGCCCCCTTAATCCGAGCAAACAAATCAGAGAGCAAAGGTAAAGGGTATTGGAATTTGACTGTGATCTTATTAAGAAGGCGATAATCAATACAGGGTCTCAAGGAGCCATCCTTCTTGGCAACAAAAAAGAATCCTGCTCCCAATGGTGACGAAGACGGCCGAATATGCCCCTTCTCTAAAGACTCTTTAACATAGCTCCGCATAGCGGCATGCTCTGGCACAGACAGATTGAAGAGTCGGCCCTTAGGGAACTTACAGCCAGGAACCAAGTCGATAGCACAATCACAGTCCCTATGAGGAGGAAGGGAACTGGACTTGGGCTCATCGAATACATCCTGGAAATCTGACAAAAATTCAGGAACATCCGTAGAGGGGGAAGAGGAAATTGACATTAAAGGAACGTCACTATTTACCCCTTGACAACCCCAACTAGTCACAGACATCGATTTCCAATCCAACACTGGATTGTGTACTTGTAACCATGGAAAACCCAGTACAACAACATCATGTAAATTATGCAACACCAGAAAACGACAATCTTCCTGATGTGCTGGAGCCATGCACATAGTCAGCTGAGTCCAATACTGAGGTTTATTCTTTGCCAACGGTGTAGCATCAATACCCCTCAAGGGAATAGGACTCTGCAAAGGCTGCAAAGAAAATCCACAGCGCCTGGCGAAATCTAAGTCCATTAAATTCAGGGCAGCGCCTGAATCCACAAATGCCATGACAGAGAAAGATGACAATGAGCAAATCAGGGTCACAGACAGGAGAAACTTAGGCTGTACAGTACTAATGGTAACAGATCTAGCGACGCTCTTAATACGCTTAGGGCAATCAGAAATAGTATGAGTAGAGTCACCACAGTAAAAACACAGCCCATTCTGATGTCTGTATCCCCTCTGTTCCGCTCTAGTCAGAATCCTATCACATTGCATAGGCTCAGGATTCTGTTCAGAGGACGCTGCCATATGGTGCACCACTTTGCGCTCGTGCAGGCGCCGATCAATCTGAATGGCTAGGGACATAGATTCGCTCAAACCAACAGGCGTGGGGAACCCCACCATAACATCTTTAAGGGCTTCTGAAAGACCCTTTCTGAAAATTGCTGCCAGAGCTTCCTCATTCCATTTAGTGAGCACAGACCATTTTCTAAATTTCTGGCAGTACAATTCTGCTGCTTCCTGACCTTGACACGGGGCCAAAAGTGTTTTCTCAGCATGCTCTACAGAGTTAGGTTCGTTATACAATAATCCGAGCGATTGAAAAAAATGCATCTACATTAAGCAATGCCGGATCCCCTGGCTCAAGGGAGAATGCCCAGGCCTGAGGGTCACCACGCAGCAGAGAAATAACTATTTTAACTTGCTGAGTGGGGTCACCAGAGGAACGGGGTTTCAGAGCAAAAAACAATTTGCAGTTATTTTTAAAGTTCAAAAACTTAGATCTATCCCCGTAAAATAAATCTGGAGTAGGAATTCTAGGCTCTAAGGCTGGAGTCTGAACAACATAATCTTGGATACTCTGAACTCTTGCAGCAAGCTGATCCACACGAGAAAACAAACCCTGAACATCCATGTCTGCACCCAAATCCACCCAGAGATTAAGAGGAAGGAAAAAGACAAAACAGACTAAGAAAAAAAAAATGGCTCAGAACTCTTTTTCTTTTCCTTCTTTTGAGATGCATTCAACTCATTCTTGGCCAGTTGCACTGTTATGGACTGGTAATTTAGGAGCGACATGCGACTAGCTCTGGGCAGGTGGTAACTATACAGACCGCAGTCCCTGATCTTAACACAACACTAGCAGTAGCTAATGTTCCTGTCACTCCCTGGACATCTCGTCACAGCCGGAGAACTAGCTACCCCTAAAGGAAGAAATAGGAAAGCTATCTTGCCTCAGAGAAAATCCCCAAAGGATAGGACAGCCCCCCACAAATATTGGCTGTGAGAGGAGAAGGAAATGACATACGTAGTATGAAACAAGATTTAGCAAAGGAGGCCAATTCTAGCTAGATAGACAGTAAGGAAAGAAACACTGTGCGGTCAGTAATAAAAACTAGAAAAAGTCCACCGCAGAGATATGCAAAAATCTCCACACCTGACTAAAGGTGTGGAGGGCAAAATCTGCAGCCCAGAGCTTCCAGCTTAGCTAAATAGATACATACTGATAAGCTGGACAAATGAACAAAACATAAATGTGCTGAACAATAAGTCCACAGCAAGTGGACTGCAAAAGGACAAGCAAGGACTTAACTTTTGCTGAACAGGTCAGAGAGTCAGGGAAATCCAAGAGCCGTGCCTCCAGGCATGAACAATTGGCAACTGGCATTGATTGAGGGATAAAGCCAGACTAAAATAGCCGAGCAGAAAGAAGATCAGTGGAAGCAGCTGCTGATACTAAATCCAAGAAGCAGCTATACCACTCAAAACCACAGGAGGGAGCCCAGGAGCAGAATTCACAGAAGTGCTACTTACAACCACCGGAGGGAGCCCAAGAGCGGAATTCACAACAGTCCCCCCCCCAGGCGTTTGTTACTGAAAGAGCCACCTTGTGCAGCAGTAATGCTGCACAAGGAAAAGGTGCCTCTTTTCTTTGTGTTCCTTGCACACGCTGAACCTAACACTTATGAAATGTGTCCCCTCACACCGTGAAACCGTCCCGGAGGTGGGACTTTCCTTCATAATGGGACACAGCACAGCCGTCATTCCTACCCCCTTGGAGCCGTACGCCGCCTCCTCAGCATTGTTTGAATCTGTCCCGTAGCCTGCACTGTTATGTTATCCCTTGGCCATGCGCACTTAGCATTGCTCGTCTTCTGACATCATTTGTTGTCAGGCTGGCTGCGCCTGTGCGGCCGCGCTGCCCGAGATCCCACCTCGCAGTGTCGTCTAATGTAATTACACTGCGGACCTGGGATCCATGGGCATGTGCAGTGCATATATAAGCAATAAATTACTTGTCACTCAGGAGATATTTTTGCAAGATAAGAAATTCGTTTATTCAGTGCATCCAGTTCAAAATGTAAACGTTTTCGGTCTAATCACAAGACCTTCATCAGAAACAGTTTTTTGAGTACTGAAATCCATATGCAAAAAAACACAAAGAGATTTTTAGACAAAATACATGATGCACAGTATAAATACACGCATGATACATTCTGCTCAAAAGAATAAAATACATCACTTGTTGTGTGACAGACAACAATTGTGGCGGTCTGAGTGGATCCGGCCTGGTGTTCCGTGAGTCGTGAGCCTCATTCAGGGGATGCTAAGGACTGTGAACGTGTTTAGGAAAATTGTTGTGAAGTGAACGTATCAAGTCTTGCCGACGGACTATCAAAGTGGGATGCTGATTGATTGACCACCCCTAAAGGAAGCAGAATATGAGGTGACCTCCCAAGACGCGGAGTCATATGGCTAAAGTGCAAGGTGAACTGCCTAAAACATAAAAATATAAACACATGAATACATACAATAATGCCGTTGTGCAGGTATTGTACAGAGTGACTAAGCGTAAAGCCCTATTGGACATACTGGAGTAACAAACCAACCCTTATGTGTGACCACCAGGAGCCTGTATATATTGATTCTAGATATGCAGGTATAATCACATAGTGCAGTGCACATAATAAGGGTAATATGCCCCCCGAGGCCCTAAAATAATACCTGGAAGCCACAAAATATATGTCTGGGCCCACAAAGGTGCCAACGTCAGACGGAGTCCGGAAGAAAAAAGCGCCTAAGAGACATAACAGAATGGAGGTACATGACATAACGCATGGCACTGACTCAGTTGCCCAAAATGGGACCATACGCCTAATGTAAGAGATGTTACCTTGAAAAGTCTGGAGGTATGGGGGATGAGCACTGCAGAGGGGCGAGATACTCGCAGGGACGGTATCGCTGTGGAGGAAAGAAGCATGGAGTAGGTAACCGAGCCAAGGAAAGTGCAGGAGGGGGGACGGGGGCGAAACGCTGCTAGGAGGGGGCGCTGCTGTACCTGTAACCTCTAAGAACACCGGCGCCGTGCTGCAGGGGTCGCGTTGCTCCCGGGACTGCTGACAAGCAGCGGCACTTCCGGGTTTAAGTGCGCGATAACAGAGGGTCACCTGACCTCACGCGTCATGGGGGTCACATGACTAGAAAAGCTGCGCATGCGCAGAGAGGGTGCCGGCATAAGAAAAGAACCTTGAAGATATACGGAGCCTACGGCGCCTGCGCACAGGGGCTAGAGACTAGGAAAGCTGTGTATATGATAGCAGAGGCCGTGTACAGGGCGAGCCACAGCGCAGGATGGACCATGTGGAGACCGGACCGCTGAATAGGAGGCTAGAGCTGATACTTGGGCAGGGCTGAGGGCACGTTCGAGATAATCTGCCCAGTGGCAAAGATAACCGTGCAAGTCAGAACAGGTCCCTAAATGGTGGTCACACAGGTGCAATATAGAGATAAGGTTAACACTCTATATTAAAATGGCATTATGTAGGGATACTGTACCATGTGAGGTAAAGCCAGTGCTCAGTGCATGAGGTGCAATTAACGGTTCTGTGGAGGCACAAGGGAAAAACTTAAAACAGTTAAAATCAAGACATTACTATTCAAACAAGGTCAATATACATCACCAATATACAATAAACGTACACAGTGTATTACAAAAAAGCTGAGACGTCATAGTCCCTGTTTAATCCCTTGGGTTCTAGAGTCTGTAGTGTGTAAATCCAGTATGCTTCCCTCCTTTGGAGCATTCTGATACGGTTTTGGCCCCTTCTAGGGATGTCTATCTGTTCTAGAACCTGGAACCAGAGTTGGGCAATGCTATGATTCTTTTCAGAAAAATGATATGGGAGGGGGAGTTGCGTCTTATTACATCGAATGGTGGATTTATGTTGGGCCACCCTATCCCTCACTGTTTGTGTGGTCTCCCCCACATAGGCCAAACAGCAAGGGCATTTTATAAGATAGACCACGAATGTGGATTCACAGGTGTAGAAACCTTTTATGGGAATCGCCTTTCCAGTTTGTGGGTGAAAAACAGAGGGACCCTTTTGTACATTGCTGCACTGAAGGCAGTTTAGGCAGGGAAATGTGCCTCGTTTCTGAGTTTGTAGGAAGGTTTGCTTAGGGACCACTGTGCCTGGGCCAACATCTGCCTTGACTAACCTATCCTTAAGGTTCCTAGCTTGCTTAAAACATGACAGGAAAGGCACTTTGAATTCTGGAATATTAGGATAACTTTTAGTTAGAATGTTCCAGTGTCTCCTGATGGTAGACTGTACCAGACCAGAGAAAGGGTGAAAGGTAGAAACAAAGGGGATTCTCTTTTGGTTATCCTTGGGTTTACTATTTGATAAATTCCATTTGGCATCCGTCAAAACCCCTTGGGGGTAACCCCTATCAGTAAATTTATGTTCCATCTCAATGAGTCTGGTTTTTCTGACGTTTTCGTCGGAGACAATCCTTTCAACTCTATGGAACTGCGATTTGGGAATAGAGTTCTTAATAGAGGGTGGGTGGCAGCTGGTGAAGTGTAAGAGACCATTGCGATCTGTTGGTTTAGTGAATAAATCGATCGCCAAGTTGCCCTCCCTCTCCTTGTAAATCAAGGTATCCAGAAAGCTGATCCTGTGTGTGTCATGTTGTATGGAGAATCTAAGTTCGGGCCAGATACTATTGATGTGTTGGTCAAAAGGCAGGAGTGATTCAATTGGACCGTCCCAGATGCAAAATATATCATCGATATATCTCCGCCAAACCCTACAGTGAGCCGTGAATAAGGGATGATTATACACATAGTCATTTTCAAAGGCTGCCATGTATGCTACAGCGTAGGGGGGCGCTACGTTCGCGCCCATTGCTGTGCCTTGTTGTTGGGCATAAAAAGTGTCCTGAAACATAAAGTAGTTTTCTTTAAGCACCAGGCCCAAAAGGTCGGCACAGAAATGACGAATTTTGATGTCTACTTTATTATCACTCAGGAGTCTATCCGTAGCCGCTAAGCCTTTCTCGTGAACTATCGATGTGTACAAGCTGTTGACATCCCAAGTAATCAAAAGGGAAGAGGGGGATATGGGGCCCAAGGATCTAATGACTTGAATAAAGTCATTAGTATCCAGCACAAAAGAGCGGGTGGTTTTAATTAGTGGCGTTAGAATTTTCTCAAGCACCATTGATAATGGTGACAAGACAGAATCGGTCAGGGATACGATAGGCCGGCCAGGTGGTTTGACTAGTCTTTTATGTATTTTAGGCAAAACATAAAATATGGGGGTGATTGGGTCCCTTTTAATGAGGAAATCCCTCATTTTGCTATGATAGGTGCAATTTTTTGGACCAACTGCTTCAAAGGGTTATGTGGTATTACTTTGTATACCGTAGTGTCCCCTAATTGTCTAAACACCTCCTCAAGGTAATCAGTCCTATCCATGACTACCGTTGCCTCACCCTTATCTGCTGGTTTAATTATCAAAGACTTATCCGACGATAGTTGCTCCAGTGAAAGTCTCTCTGAATGTGAGAGATTGGTGTGGAACTGGAACTTCCCCCGATCCATCTCCCGAGTCAATGTGTGGATGTCTCTCTCAACAAGGGAAATTAAAGTTTCCACTGGTGGATTAGATCGTGGTGGCATGTAAGAGCTGTGGGTTCGTAGCCCCAGGTCACGGAGTTCAAGTAAGGTCTTTTCCTGCCTTGAAGGATTCAATGCAGGAGGTTGTTCTGAGAAATGGACACGTAGTCTGAGGTTACGATAAAACCTCTGTAGGTCCATGCTGAGTTCAAATGAGTTGAACTTGTACATAGGGCAGAAGGATAAGCCCTTTTGAAGTACGGCCAGTTAATGCACAACGGCATTATTGTATGTATTCATGTGTTTATATTTTTATGTTTTAGGCAGTTCACCTTGCACTTTAGCCATATGACTCCGCGTCTTGGGAGGTCACCTCATATTCTGCTTCCTTTAGGGGTGGTCAATCAATCAGCATCCCACTTTGATAGTCCGTCGGCAAGACTTGATACGTTCACTTCACAACAATTTTCCTAAACACGTTCACAGTCCTTAGCATCTCCTGAACGAGGCTCACGACTCACGGAACACCAGGCCGGATCCACTCAGACCGCCACAATTGTTGTCTGTCACACAACAAGTGATGTATTTTATTCTTTTAAGCAGAATGTATCATGCGTGTATTTATACTGTGCATCATGTATTTTGTCTAAAAATCTCTTTGTGTTTTTTTGCATATGGATTTCAGTACTCAAAAACTGTTTCTGATGAAGGTCTTGTGATTAGACCGAAAACGTTTACATTTTGAACTGGATGCACTGAATAAACGAATTTCTTATCTTGCAAAAAGATCTCCTGAGTGGCAAGTAATGTATTGCTTATATATGCACTGCACATGCCCATGGATCCCAGGCCCGCAGTGTAATTACATTAGACGGCACTGCGAGGTGGGATCTCGGGCAGCGCGGCCACACAGGCGCAGCCAGCCGGACAACAAATGATGTCAGAAGACGAGCAGCGCTAAGTGCGCATGGCCAAGGGATAACATAACAGCGCAGGCTACGGGACAGATTCAAACAATGCTGATGAGGCGGCGCACGGCACCAAGGGGGTAGGAATGACGGCTGTGCTGCGTCCCATTACGAAGGAAAGTCCCACCTCCGGGGCGGTCTCACGGTATCAGGGGACACATTTTATAAGTGTTTAGTTCTGCGTTTGCAAGGAGCATAATTAAAAGAGCCACCTTTTCCTTTTGCATCCTTAGTGCTGCACAAGATGGCTCTTTCAGCTACAAATGCCTTGGGGGGTGGGTTAAAGGTTCCCTTTCAACTTCCTCCAATCAGGCTTCGGCCAGTGTTCCTCTGCTCCTCCTTGATTCCCTGGGCTCCAACACTGCCAGTTGCTGCCCGGAAGTGCTGTCTGCACAGTCAACAGTTGCTCCTCTGTTATTGGGGTTCAGTAACGCCAGCTGCTCCCCTGCTGTGTTGCGGCAATACCTCCGGCCTGCTCCTCCTGCTGTCCCTGGGCTTCAACACTGCCAGTTGCTGCCCGGAAGTGCTGTCTGCACAGTCAACAGTTGCTCCTCTGTTATTGGGGTTCAGTAACGCTAGCTGCTCCTCTGATGCGTTGCGGCAATACCTCCAGCCTGCTCCTCCTGCTGTCCCTGGGCTTCAACATGCCAGTTGCTGCCCGGAAGTGCTGTCTGCACAGTCAACAGTTGCTCCTCTGTTTTTGGGGTTCAGTAACGCCAGCTGCTCCCCTGCTGTGTTGCGGCAATACCTCCAGCCTGCTCCTCCTGCTGTCCCTGGGCTCCAACACCGCCAGTTGCTGCCCGGAAGTGCTGTCTGCACAGTCAACAGTTGCTCCTCTGTTATTGGGGTTCAGTAATGCCAGCTGCTCCCCTGCTGTGTTGCGGCAATGTGTCCTGCGACCGCCACGCTGACACAACTACTGAAATTTAAGGGAACCTGTCCCCCCCAGGCGTTTGTTACTGAAAGAGCCACCTTGTGCAGCAGTAATGCTGCACAAGGAAAAGATGCCTCTTTTCTTTGTGCTCCTTGCACACGCTGAACCTAACACTTATGAAATGTGTCCCCTCACACCGTGAGACCGTCCCGGAGGTGGGACTTTCCTTCATAATAGGACACAGCGCAGCCGTCATTCCTACCCCCTTGGCGCCGTGCGCCGCCTCCTCATCGTTGTTTGAATCTGTCCCATAGTCTGCGCTGTTATGTTATCCCTTGGCCATGCACATTTAGCGCCGCCCGTCTTCTGACATCATTTGTTGTCAGGCTCCCTGCGCCTGTGCTGCCGCGCTGCCCAAGATCCCACCTCGCAGTTTCTTCTGATTTAATCACACTGCGGGCCTGGGATCCATGGGCATATGCAGTGCATATCTTCACCTCAGGCTCTCACTCATCTCCCTCTGCCTTCTTCAGACTGTGCGCCGTCAGCTGATCCCTAATAGCATGCCACGGCCGTGACGCTGCACAGTCTGAAGAAGCCGGAAGAAGGGGAGTGAGAGGCAAACATATGCACTGCACATGCCCATGGATCCCAGGCCCGCAGTGTGATTACATTAGATGACACTGCGAGGTGGGATCTCGGGCAGCACAGCCGCACAGGCGCAGCCATCCTGACAACAAATGATGTCAGAAGACGGGCAGCGCTAAGTGCGCATGGCCAAGGGATAACATAACAGCGCAGGCTACAGGACAGATTAAAACAATGCTGAGGAAGTGGCGCACGGCACCAAGGGGGTAGGAATGACGGCTGTGCTGCGTCCCATTACGAAGGAAAGTCCCACCTCCGGGACGGTCTCACAGTGTGAGGGGACACATTTACAGAACTTCTGCGTTTGCCAGGAACATAATTAAAAGAGCCACTTTTTCCTTTTGCAGCATTAGTGCTGTACAAGATGGCTCTTTCAGCTACAAACGCCTGGGGGGGGTTAAAGGTTCCCTTTCAACTTGCTCCAATTAGGCCTCGGCCTACACTCCGCTCCTCCTTGATTCCCTGGGCTCTAACGCCGCCAGTTGGTGCTCGGAAGTGCTGGCTGCACAGAGAAAAACACTCGCCACTGTGTCAGTTGGGTTCAGTAACGCCAGCTGTTCCCCTGCTGTGTAGCCGGCTGCATGTCCTGCAAACACCACACAGACACTACAACAAACATTAAAGGGAACCAGCCCCCCCCAGGCGTTTGTAACTAAAAGAGCCACCTTGTGCAGCACAAATGCTGCATTTGGACAAGGTGGCTTTTTTGGTTATACTCATTGCACACGCAGAACTAAACACTTATAAAATGTGTCCCCTGATACCGATTAACCGTCCCGGAGGTGTGACTTTCCTTCGTAATGATAATGACATGCAGAAACCCCCTTGGCGCCGTGTGCCGCCTCCTCAGCGTTGTTTGAATCTGTCCCGGAGCCTGCGCTGATATGTTATCCCTTGGCCATGCGCAGTTAGCGCTGCCCGTCTTCTGACATCATTTCTTGTCAGGATGCCTGTGCCTGTGTGACCGCCCTGCCCGAGATCACGCCCCGCAGTGTCTTATTTATTCTCACTGCGGGGCTGGGATTCATGGGCATGCGCAGTGCATATGTTCGCCTCTCACTCATCTCCTTCTGCCTTCTTTAGACTGTGCGGCCTCACGGCCGTGGCATTCGATAAGGGATCAGCTGACTCCGCACAGTCTGAAGCAGGCGTAAGGACATGAGTGAGAGGCGAAGATATTTACTGCACAAGGCCCTGAATCCCAGCCCCGCAGTGTGAATAAATCAGAAGACACTGCGGGGCTGGGATTCATGGGCATGCGCAGTAACAGTGCATGGCCAAGGGATAGCACAACACACAGCGCAGACTCTGGAACACAAAAAAGCAACGCTCAGGAGGCTGCGCCCAGCACCAAGGGGGTATTTTTGACAGCTGTGCTTCGTCTCATTAAGAAGGAAAGTCCCGCCTCCGAGACGGTTTCACGGTGTGAGGGGCAAAATTTTAGAAGTATTTCATTCAGCATGTGCAAGGAACATAATTAAAAGAGCCACCTTTTCCTTGTGCAGCATTACTGCTGCACAAGGTGGCTCTTCTAGTTACTAACGCCTGCGGGGGTTTAAAGGTTCCCTTTCAATTTGCTCCAATTTGGCTTCGGCCTACACTCTGCTCCCCCTGCTGTCCCTGGGCTCTAACACCGCCAGTTGGTGCCCGGAAGTGCTGGCTGCACAGAGAAAAACACTCGTCACTGTGTCAGTGGGGTTCAGTAACGCCAGCTGTTCCCCTGCTGTGTAGCAGGCAACATGTCCTGAAAACGCCACGCAGGCACAACAGACACTAAGCTGCCTCCAGTGCAGGCTTCAGCCTACACTCTGCTCTCCCTGCTGACCCTTGGCTCCAACACCGCTAGTTGGGGCTCTAGGAAGACAATCTTGAATAGGTCCCCCTGGTTCCAGTACCATCAGCTGGTTCCGGGCAGAGCCTTTGGCTTAGGTGCCTCCTTCTGGGTATCCGAGTTCCACCAACATCAGGTGTTCCATGGTAATGCTTTCTGTCATGGGTACCTCCTGCTTAGTAACCGGGTTCCTGTAACGTCAGCTGGTCCTCGGTAGTTCCATTGGCTCTTGTACCTTCGGCTACCCATCCGGGTTCCAGTACTGTCAGCTGGTTCTCGGCAGTGTCTTTTGCTCTTGTACCTTCTGCTCCCCATCCTGGTTCCAGTACCGTCAGCTGGTTCCGGGCAGAGCCTTTGGCTTAGGTGCCTCCTCCTGGGTATCCGAGTTCCACCATCAGGTGGTCCTTGGTAGTGCTTTCTGGCACGGGTACCTCCTGCTTAGTAACCGGGTTCCAGTAACGTCAGCTGGTCCTCGGTAGTTCCATTGGCTCTTGGACCTTCGGGTAGCCATCCGAGTTCCAGTTCCATCAGCTGGTTCTCGGCATTTTCTCAGCCTTCTTGTACCTTCTGCTACATTTCGAAGTTCAAGACCCTAAAGACGACGACCCGGAAGACCGAGAAGCAGAAGAACAAGAGGCTACAGAACAAAGAGCAGAAGAACATTAAGCATAAGACTAAACATCAGAGCAAAAGATATCATCTAAATTATAAGCAGAAGAAGACTAAGCAGTGTATGGGGGTGAGTCTGTTCCTCCTCGTGGTGCCCCTGGAAAAAGCCTGCTGCTGCAGGCCTAACTGAACGCGGACAAATCCTGTTGTAACTCTTTTGTGACAGGCAGAACGTAAAGTGTAATCTTCAAACTGTTATAGATAACAACTACAGGAATGCCTGTCACAAATAAGAATATGATGAAGAAGTAGAATATGAAGAAGAATAATAGTTTAATAAAAAGAATATGAAGAATGTAACAAAAAAATAATAGGTAGAAGATGAAGAAGAAGATGAATAAGGTGAAGAAGAAGTTGATGTCAAAGATGCTGCTGCTGAGGATGATGAAGAAGAAAATGTCGGAGAAGTAAAAAAGAAGGTGAAGGGCATGGAAGTAGTGAAACATCAATATCTGACAAAATAAAAAAAATCTTAACATAGTCAATATCTTTGTAACTCCGAACGTCTTTAAAAAAAAAAAAAATTCCTGCTATTCTATTTGATTGGGCTAAACCTCTATGCCTTTAATGTCTCCGCCACCTCCCCCAATACATCCTACATTATTCTTAGTTGTTTTCCTTCATGTAGAATGAACCTACAAGGAAAGAAAGGGTTTATTTTAATACCGATATTTTGGTCCCATTGACCTGCATTGGTATCGGGTATCGGTATCGGCGATATCCGATATTTTTTTGAATATCGGCCGATCCAATCCGATACCGATACTTTCCGATATCGGAAGGTATCGCTCAACACTACCCGTCACCGATGATGAGCCCGGACCTCCTGCGGAGAGAGATGGAGGAGCTGGCCCGAAGACCCCTGCGGACCCAGATGACAGCGGTGACCGCACGGAAGGAGTCTCTGATCAAAAAGATGACGACCACACAGCGACAAAACTTACCACCAGCGCTCACCACCCCGACGGAGCCAGAAAGTAAGACGCCGCCGGAAAGCGAGATGCTGCAGACGGAGATGACAACGTCGCAGCACAAGGCCCTGCAACCAGCGTTCCAGACCCCAGCGGAGGCAGAGCAGACTGGCACCGGAGGGATCGCATCTGAAGCAGGTATGAGGAACGACCCTGCCCCAGTGACTGACCCCGTTCCAGCGACTGCTCGTACCACAGCTACTGACTCCGCTCCAGTGACTGATCTTACCGCAACCACCAGTGAGACAACTGCTGTGGCAAATGCTATAGCCGACGTACGCACTCAAGCTACACAAACTCTGATAGCAGCTAATGACTTGACCATGCATGAGAGGCAAACCCATGATGTTGATATAGCATCAGATGATGATCTGGATGCAAACCTTTCTGGGCCAGGACATGTTCGATACCGACTGGTACCTTGGCTACTGCTATAATAGAACAAAGAAAATCTGAAAAATGACTGTAAATAGTTAATTTAACTATTCACTGCAAATTTAAAATGACTGTTGCTGTTCACAAGTTCACGGTTTAAAAGTTCACAAACCCTACCAGGGTTTCTTCTTAAAGGGGTCCCCTGTTTTAAGGGATCCTATGTTTTGCACAAGTTGCCTTAAAGAACTGTGAATCATGAACTGCATGATCATGACTTTGCTTGTAAATAGTTTGCACCTTCTTAAAGGTGCTTCCTACTGGTTTTACAAAAGAAGCTTTTAAAGACAAGAGACTGCTTCTAATATTGTTGTGAGAACTGCTTTGTTTTCCAGAGACCTGAAGAAAAACCCATCTGGCTTGGCAGGATTCCAGGTCTGGATATACGCCTTGTAGACCACCCAAGCCAATGTTGGGGGTTTGTAGCGGGTCCCTCGCATCGCATAATTCTTATTGCTAATTGACTTGAATATTGATGTGATTAATACATTGCACTACCCCAGTATTGAAAGACTTGAATGTTGTTTGCACCTTAAAGTTAATGTTAATGTGTTGCACTTTGCTGAACTAAGACCCAAAGCTATTTAGTTATATTTTGTATGCTAGAAGGTTAATATATTAAAGGGGTTAATATAGTGAGTAAGAATAGAAATTGAGATTTAAGCTTAGATAGAATTGTATTTTATGTAGCCGATAGTATATATTTTGAATTAGAGTAAACTGTTATTTTGATAGTAATATATGTAAGAAGTAGATGATGCACTTTTGAATAAAATGGAGGAAATAAAGTAGCCCGCGGGGGTTGGACGAAGATTGTGCACTTAACAGGTAGTATACCCATGAGGGTCATAGCACTTCATAGTTAGTAAGTTGTTGCACTGTTTTATTAGATTGTTCAATGTTTAAAAAGTGGATCCACAATGTAAATAGTTCATGCAGCATTCAAGTGTCCTCACCTCCCATAAAGGGAAGCTCTAGATATAGTATTAATTAGTTTTATAAGTTTATAGCATTTAAAAAAAATTGCTAACATGTATTGTTGTTTTTCTTTCCCCAGTCCGGGAGTACCGGATTTAACGGGGAAAGTGTGGCGCCCCAGGATCCTGGCCATCACAGTGGTATTGCTTTCCTCTCAGGGAGAGTGATGCTACGTTCAGAAGCAAGGAAGGATAACTGCATCAAGGTATCACAAACATGCAACACATTTCTCACTCCAGGCCACCTGGGGGAGCTTCTGATCCTATTTATTAGGCGACTCCCTATATATATATATATATATATATATATATATATATATATATATATAACTGGTAGTCTGTAGGGAAAGTCAGTCAGTTCCTGTCAGAGAAACAGAGCGGAAGGAAACAGAAAGATGTGCTAGAGAAAGAGATTGCCAGAAGGGAGCTTGTCGAAGAACATCAGCTAGGCGGAGCTGGTACGATAGGAGAATAGCTGAGCAGACATGGGGGTCTGCAGCTCCTGGCAGAAACAAGAAGCTGAGAAGGAAAGAACATCAGCAGAGAAAGTTCCAGACATCCGTCTGAGGAGGACAGAGGGTCCACGGAGCTGTGCATGCCCTCAGAGCTGCAGCTCTGAGAAAGAGATATTTTGAAGGCAGAACTGTATTGCAGCGAGCATGAAGGAAGGGAAAGCAAAGGAGAGGATACCAGAAGGGGACCAGCCCCCAACAGGCTGCCTTCTTCTGAGGCGCAGAACACCGGTAGCCAGAACACAGAGGTAGTAAAGACCTCTACGCCTTACTTCAGAGACCGGCAGGACAGCTAATTGCACGTTACCTGTCCGCATCTACACCCAGGAGGCACGGTGACACCCCACAGTGCCGGGTTATCTAAGAGACCCTATAAACAGGCTCAAGTCACCTGTCATACAGGTTTTGTCCTATCCTATACGGGGGACTGTTGTGAATTCCGTTCTTGGGCTCCCTCCGGTGGTTGTGAATGGCACTTTTGTGAATTCTGCCCTTGGGCTCCCTCTGGTGGTTTTGAGTGGAACTGCTGCTCCTTGGGTTTAGCATTAGCAGCTGCTTCCACTGATCGTCCCTCCTGGCTCTGCTATTTAACCTGGCTCTGGGCTTCAGCCAGTGCCAGCTGTCAATGTTTCTTGGTTGGATTCAGATCTCTCCTTGGATTTCTCTGATTGCCGGTCCATTTCAGCAAAGCTAAGTCCTTGCTTGTTCTTTTGTTGTCCACCTGCTGTGGACTTAATCGCTCAGCTCATGTTATGTTTTTTCTTGTACAGCTTTTCAGTATGATATATTCAACTTAGCTGGAAGCTCTGAGGAAGCAGATTTGCCCTCCACACCGTGAGTGGGTGTGGAGATTATTTTTGTAAACTCTGCGTGGAATTTTTTAGCTTTTAATACTGACCGCACAGTATCCTTTTCTGTTCTGTCTATTTAGGTAGTTTTGGCCTCCTTTGCTAAATCCTGTTTTCATTCTGTGTATGTCTTTTCCCTCTCCACTCACAGTCAATATTTTTTGGGGGCTATCTTTCCTTTGGGGGTTATCTCTGAGGCAAGATAGCTTTCTGTTTCCATCTTTAGGGGTAGTTAGTTCTCAGGCTGTGATGAGGTGTCTAGGGAGAGACAGGAACATCCCACGGCTACTTCTAGTGTTGGTGTTAGGATTAGGAACTGCGGTCAGTACAGATACCACCTCCTCAGAGCTTGTCCCATGTTGCCTTTTAACCACCAGGTCATAACAGTACAGCTGGCCAACAATGTGTTGAATGCATCTCAAAAGAGGGAAAAAAAAGTTCTGAGCCATTTTTTTTTCTTTTTCTCTGCAGCCTGTTTTGTCCTTTTTTTCCCCCTTAATCTCTGGGTGGTTCAGGATTCTGGCGCTGACATGGATATTGAGGGTTTGTTCACTCGTGTGGATCAACTCGCTTCAAGGGTACAGAGTATCCAAGACTATGTTGTTCAGACTCCGGCTTTAGAGCCTAGAATTCCTACTCCTGATTTGTTTTTTGGGGATAGATCCAAATTTTTGAACTTTAAAAATAATTGCAGATTGTTTTTTGCTTTGAGACCCCGTTCCTCTGGTGACCTCATTCAGCAGGTGAAGATTGTCATTTCTCTGCTGCGTGGAGACCCTCAGGACTGGGCATTCTCCCTTGAGTCAGGGGATCCTGCATTGCTCAATGTAGACGCATTTTTTCAAGCGCTCGGATTGCTGTATGACGAACCTAATTCTGTGGATCAGGCAGAAAAGACCTTGCTGGCTCTTTGTCAGGGTCAGGAAGCGGCAGAAGTATACTGCCAGAAATTTAGAAAGTGGTCTGTGCTCACTAAATGGAATGAGTATGCCCTGGCAGCAATCTTCAGAAAGGGTCTTTCTGAAGCCCTAAAAGATGTTATGGTGGGGTTCCCCACATCTGCTGGTTTGAACGAATCAATGTCTTAAGCCATTCAAATTGATCGGCGCCTGCGCGAGCGCAAGGTGGTGCACCATATGGCATTGTCCTCTGAGCAGAGTCCTGAGCCTATGCAATGTGATAGGATTTTGACTAGAGCAGAACGGCAGGAATTCAGATGTCAGAATAGGCTGTGTTTTTACTGTGGTGATTCTGCTCATGCTATTTCTGATTGCCCTAAGCGTACTAAGAGGGTCACTAGGTCTGTTACCATTAGTACTGTACAGCCTAAATTTCTCTTGTCTGTTACCCTGATTTGCTCATTATCGTCCTTTTCTGTTATGGCATTTGTGGATTCAGGCGCTGCCCTGAACTTAATGGACTTAGAGTTCACCAGGCGCTGTGGTTTTTCCTTGCAGCCTTTGCAGAGCCCTATTCCCTTAAGGGGGATTGATGCTACACCATTGGCCAAGAACAAACCTCAGTACTGGACACAGTTGACCATGTACATGGCTCTAGCACATCAGGAAGATTGTCTTTTTCTGGTGTTGCATAATTTGCATGATGTTGTTGTGCTGGGTTTTCCATGGTTACAGGTACATAATCCAGTGCTGGATTGGAAATCTATGTCTGTGACTAGTTGGGGTTGTCAAGGGATACATAGTGATGTTCCTTTGATGTCAATTTCCTCTTCCCCCTCTTCTGAAGTTCCTGAGTTTTTGTCGGATTTCCAGGATGTATTTGATGAGCCCAAGTCCAGCTCCCTTTCTCCTCATAGGGACTGCGATTGTGCTATTAACTTGATTCCTGGCTGTAAGTTCCCTAAGGGCCGACTTTTCAATCTGTCTGTGCCAGAGCATGGCGCCATGCGGAGTTATGTAAAGGAGTCTTTGGAGAAGGGGCATATTCGCCCGTCTTCGTCACCGTTGGGAGCTGGATTCTTCTTTGTTGCCAAGAAGGATGGCTCCTTGAGACCCTGTATTGATTATCGCCTTCTCAATAAGATCACGGTCAAATTCCAATACCCTTTGCCTTTGCTTTCTGATTTGTTTGCTCGGATTAAGGGGGCTAGTTGGTTTACTAAGATTGACCTTCGAGGGGCGTATAATCTTGTTCGTATTAAACAAGGTGACGAATGGAAAACAGCATTTAATACGCCCGAAGGCAATTTTGAATACCTGGTGATGCCATTCGGGCTCTCTAATGCTCCATCTGTGTTTCAGTCCTTTATGCATGATATCTTTCGGAATTATCTTGATAAATTCATGATTGTATATTTGGATGATATTTTGTTTTTTTCCGATGATTGGGAGTCCCATGTGAAACAGGTCAGGATGGTATTTCAGATCCTTCGTGCTAATGCTTTGTTTGTGAAGGGGTCTAAGTGCCTTTTTGGAGTTCAGAAGGTTTCTTTTTTGGGTTTAATTTTTTCTCCCTCGGCTATAGAAATGGATCCTGTTAAGGTCCAGGCCATTCATGATTGGATTCAACCCACATCTCTGAAGAGCCTTCAGAAATTTTTGGGCTTTGCTCATTTTTATCGCCGTTTCATTGCTAACTTTTCCAGTGTGGCTAAGCCCCTGACCGATTTGACGAAGAAAGGCGCTGATGTGATGAATTGGTCCTCTGCGGCTGTTGAGGCCTTTCAGGAGCTTAAACGTTGTTTTACTTCTGCCCCTGTGTTGCGTCAGCCGGATGTTTCTCTTCCTTTTCAGGTTGAGGTTGACGCTTCTGAGATTGGGGCAGGGGCCGTTTTGTCTCAGAAAAGTTCTGATGGTTCTTTGATGAAACCGTGTGCCTTCTTCTCCAGAAAGTTTTCGCCTGCTGAGCGTAATTATGATGTCGGCAATCGGGAGTTGTTGGCTATGAAGTGGGCATTCGAGGAGTGGCGACATTGGCTTGAGGGTGCCAAGCATCGCGTTGTGGTCTTGACCGATCATAAGAATCTGATTTACCTCGAGTCTGACAAGTGGTTGAATCCTAGACAAGCTCAATGGTCCCTGTTTTTCTCCCGCTTTGATTTTGTGGTCTCGTATCTTCCGGGATCTAAGAATGTGAAGGCTGATGCTCTCTCTAGGAGTTTTTTGCCTGATTCTCTGGGTGTCCTTGAGCCGGTTGGTATTCTCAAGGAGGGGGTGATTCTTTCTGCCATCTCCCCTGATTTACGGCAGGTTCTTCAGGAGTTTCAGGCTGATAAACCTGACCGCTGTCCAGTGGGGAAACTGTTTGTTCCTGATAGATGGACAAGTAAGGTAATTTCTGAGGTTCATTGTTCGGTGTTGGCTGGTCATCCTGGGATTTTTGGTACCAGAGATTTGGTTGCTAGGTCCTTTTGGTGGCCTTCCTTGTCGCGGGATGTGCGTTCTTTTGTGCAGTCCTGTGGGACTTGTGCCCGGGCCAAGCCTTGCTGCTCCCGTGCTAGTGGGTTGCTTTTGCCTTTGCCGGTCCCTGAGAGGCCCTGGATGCATATTTCCATGGATTTTATTTCGGATCTTCCTGTTTCCCAGAAGATGTCTGTTATCTGGGTGGTTTGTGACCGGTTTTCTAAGATGGTTCATTTGGTACCTTTGCCTAAATTGCCTTCCTCCTCTGATTTGGTTCCATTGTTTTTTCAGCATGTGGTTCGTTTGCATGGCATTCTGGAGAATATTGTGTCTGACAGAGGTTCCCAGTTTGTTTCTAGGTTTTGGCGGTCCTTTTGTGCTAGAATGGGCATTGATTTGTCTTTTTCTTCAGCGTTTCATCCTCAGACAAATGGCCAAACTGAGCGAACCAATCAGACCTTGGAAACCTATTTGAGATGCTTTGTGTCTGCTGATCAGGATGATTGGGTGACCTTCTTGCCGTTGGCCGAGTTTGAACTTAATAATCGGGCTAGTTCGGCTACCTTGGTTTCGCCTTTTTTTTGTAATTTTGGTTTTCATCCTCGTTTTTCTTCAGGGCAGGTTGAGCCTTCTGACTGTCCTGGTGTGGATTCTGTGGTGGACAGGTTACAGCAGATTTGGACTCGTAGTGGACAATTTGACGTTGTCTCAGGAAAAGGCTCAACGTTTTGCTAACCGTCGTCGGTGTGTTGGTCCCCGGCTTCGTGTTGGGGATTTAGTCTGCTTATCTTCTCGTCATGTTCCTATGAAGGTTTCTTCCCCTAAGTTCAAGCCTCGCTTTATTGGTCCTTATAAGATTTCTGAAATTATCAATCCGGTATCTTTTCGTTTGGCCCTTCCAGCTTCTTTTTCCATCCATAATGTTTTCCATAGATCTTTGTTGCGGAGATATGTGGTGCCCGTGGTTCCCTCTGTTGATCCTCCTGCTCCAGTGTTGGTTGAGGGGGAGTTAGAATATGTGGTGGAGAAGATTTTGGATTCTCGTTTTTCGAGGCGGAAGCTTCAGTATCTGGTCAAGTGGAAGGGTTATGGCCAGGAGGATAATTCTTGGGTTGTTGCCTCCGATGTCCATGCTGCCGATTTGGTTCATGCTTTTCACTTGGCTCGTCCGGATCGGCCTGGGGGCTCTGGTGAGGGTTCGGTGACCCCTCAAAAAAGCAACGCTCAGGAGGCTGCGCCCAGCACCAAGGGGGTATTTTTGACAGCTGTGCTTCGTCTCATTAAGAAGGAAAGTCCCGCCTCCGAGACGGTTTCACGGTATGAGGGGCAAAATTTTAGAAGTATTTCATTCAGCATGTGCAAGGAACATAATTAAAAGAGCCACCTTTTCCTTGTGCAGCATTACTGCTGCACAAGGTGGCTCTTCTAGTTACTAACGCCTGCGGGGGTTTAAAGGTTCCCTTTCAATTTGCTCCAATTTGGCTTCGGCCTACACTCTGCTCCCCCTGCTGTCCCTGGGCTCTAACACCGCCAGTTGGTGCCCGGAAGTGCTGGCTGCACAGAGAAAAACACTCGTCACTGTGTCAGTGGGGTTCAGTAACGCCAGCTGTTCCCCTGCTGTGTAGCAGGCAACGTGTCCTGAAAACGCCACGCAGGCACAACAGACACTAAGCTGCCTCCAGTGCAGGCTTCAGCCTACACTCTGCTCTCCCTGCTCACCCTTGGCTCCAACACCGCTAGTTGGGGCTCTAGGAAGACAATCTTGAATAGGTCCCCCTGGTTCCAGTACCATCAGCTGGTTCCGGGCAGAGCCTTTGGCTTAGGTGCCTCCTTCTGGGTATCCGAGTTCCACCAACATCAGGTGTTCCATGGTAATGCTTTCTGTCATGGGTACCTCCTGCTTAGTAACCGGGTTCCTGTAACGTCAGCTGGTCCTCGGTAGTTCCATTGGCTCTTGTACCTTCGGCTACCCATCCGGGTTCCAGTACTGTCAGCTGGTTCTCGGCAGTGTCTTTTGCTCTTGTACCTTCTGCTCCCCATCCTGGTTCCAGTACCGTCAGCTGGTTCCGGGCAGAGCCTTTGGCTTAGGTGCCTCCTCCTGGGTATCCGAGTTCCACCATCAGGTGGTCCTTGGTAGTGCTTTCTGGCACGGGTACCTCCTGCTTAGTAACCGGGTTCCAGTAACGTCAGCTGGTCCTCGGTAGTTCCATTGGCTCTTGGACCTTCGGGTAGCCATCCGAGTTCCAGTTCCATCAGCTGGTTCTCGGCATTTTCTCAGCCTTCTTGTACCTTCTGCTACATTTCGAAGTTCAAGACCCTAAAGACGACGACCCGGAAGACCGAGAAGCAGAAGAACAAGAGGCTACAGAACAAAGAGCAGAAGAACATTAAGCATAAGACTAAACATCAGAGCAAAAGATATCATCTAAATTATAAGCAGAAGAAGACTAAGCAGTGTATGGGGGTGAGTCTGTTCCTCCTCGTGGTGCCCCTGGAAAAAGCCTGCTGCTGCAGGCCTAACTGAACGCGGACAAATCCTGTTGTAACTCTTTTGTGACAGGCAGAACGTAAAGTGTAATCTTCAAACTGTTATAGATAACAACTACAGGAATGCCTGTCACAAATAAGAATATGATGAAGAAGTAGAATATGAAGAAGAATAATAGTTTAATAAAAAGAATATGAAGAATGTAACAAAAAAATAATAGGTAGAAGATGAAGAAGAAGATGAATAAGGTGAAGAAGAAGTTGATGTCAAAGATGCTGCTGCTGAGGATGATGAAG
Source organism: Ranitomeya variabilis (assembly GCF_051348905.1). Taxonomy (NCBI): domain Eukaryota; kingdom Metazoa; phylum Chordata; class Amphibia; order Anura; family Dendrobatidae; genus Ranitomeya; species Ranitomeya variabilis. Next base: position 740,148,337 of record NC_135233.1, read on the forward strand.
AAGAAAATGTCGGAGAAGTAAAAAAGAAGGTGAAGGGCATGGAAGTAGTGAAACATCAATATCTGACAAAATAAAAAAAATCTTAACATAGTCAATATCTTTGTAACTCCGAACGTCTTTAAAAAAAAAAAAAATTCCTGCTATTCTATTTGATTGGGCTAAACCTCTATGCCTTTAATGTCTCCGCCACCTCCCCCAATACATCCTACATTATTCTTAGTTGTTTTCCTTCATGTAGAATGAACCTACAAGGAAAGAAAGGGTTTATTTTAATTCCGATATTTTGGTCCCATTGACCTGCATTGGTATCGGGTATCGGTATCGGCGATATCCGATATTTTTTTGAATATCGGCCGATCCAATCCGATACCGATACTTTCCGATATCGGAAGGTATCGCTCAACACTACCCGTCACCGATGATGAGCCCGGACCTCCTGCGGAGAGAGATGGAGGAGCTGGCCCGAAGACCCCTGCGGACCCAGATGACAGCGGTGACCGCACGGAAGGAGTCTCTGATCAAAAAGATGACGACCACACAGCGACAAAACTTACCACCAGCGCTCACCACCCCGACGGAGCCAGAAAGTAAGACGCCGCCGGAAAGCAAGATGCTGCAGACGGAGATGACAACGTCGCAGCACAAGGCCCTGCAACCAGCGTTCCAGACCCCAGCGGAGGCAGAGCAGACTGGCACCGGAGGGATCGCATCTGAAGCAGGTATGAGGAACGACCCTGCCCCAGTGACTGACCCCGTTCCAGCGACTGCTCGTACCACAGCTACTGACTCCGCTCCAGTGACTGATCTTACCGCAACCACCAGTGAGACAACTGCTGTGGCAAATGCTATAGCCGACGTACGCACTCAAGCTACACAAACTCTGATAGCAGCTAATGACTTGACCATGCATGAGAGGCAAACCCATGATGTTGATATAGCATCAGATGACGATCTGGATGCAAACCTTTCTGGGCCAGGACATGTTCGATACCGACTGGTACCTTGGCTACTGCTATAATAGAACAAAGAAAATCTGAAAAATGACTGTAAATAGTTAATTTAACTATTCACTGCAAATTTAAAATGACTGTTGCTGTTCACAAGTTCACGGTTTAAAAGTTCACAAACCCTACCAGGGTTTCTTCTTAAAGGGGTCCCCTGTTTTAAGGGATCCTATGTTTTGCACAAGTTGCCTTAAAGAACTGTGAATCATGAACTGCATGATCATGACTTTGCTTGTAAATAGTTTGCACCTTCTTAAAGGTGCATCCTACTGGTTTTACAAAAGAAGCTTTTAAAGACAAGAGACTGCTTCTAATATTGTTGTGAGAACTGCTTTGTTTTCCAGAGACCTGAAGAAAAACCCATCTGGCTTGGCAGGATTCCAGGTCTGGATATACGCCTTGTAGACCACCCAAGCCAATGTTGGGGGTTTGTAGCGGGTCCCTCGCATCGCATAATTCTTATTGCTAATTGATTTGAATATTGATGTGATTAATACATTGCACTACCTCAGTATTGAAAGACTTGAATGTTGTTTGCACCTTAAAGTTAATGTTAATGTGTTGCACTTTGCTGAACTAAGACCCAAAGCTATTTAGTTATATTTTGTATGCTAGAAGGTTAATATATTAAAGGGGTTAATATAGTGAGTAAGAATAGAAATTGAGATTTAAGCTTAGATAGAATTGTATTTTATGTAGCCGATAGTATATATTTTGAATTAGAGTAAACTGTTATTTTGATAGTAATATATGTAAGAAGTAGATGATGCACTTTTGAATAAAATGGAGGAAATAAAGTAGCCCGCGGGGGTTGGACGAAGATTGTGCACTTAACAGGTAGTATACCCATGAGGGTCATAGCACTTCATAGTTAGTAAGTTGTTGCACTGTTTTATTAGATTGTTCAATGTTTAAAAAGTGGATCCACAATGTAAATAGTTCATGCAGCATTCAAGTGTCCTCACCTCCCATAAAGGGAAGCTCTAGATATAGTATTAATTAGTTTTATAAGTTTATAGCATTTAAAAAAAATTGCTAACATGTATTGTTGTTTTTCTTTCCCCAGTCCGGGAGTACTGGATTTAACGGGGAAAGTGTGGCGCCCCAGGATCCTGGCCATCACAGTGGTATTGCTTTCCTCTCAGGGAGAGTGATGCTACGTTCAGAAGCAAGGAAGGATAACTGCATCAAGGTATCACAAACATGCAACACATTTCTCACTCCAGGCCACCTGGGGGAGCTTCTGATCCTATTTATTAGGCGACTCCCTATATATATATATATATATATATATATATATATATATAATTGGTAGTCTGTAGGGAAAGTCAGTCAGTTCCTGTCAGAGAAACAGAGAGGAAGGAAACAGAAAGATGTGCTAGAGAAAGAGATTGCCAGAAGGGAGCTTGTCGAAGAACATCAGCTAGGCGGAGCTGGTACGATAGGAGAATAGCTGAGCAGACATGGGGGTCTGCAGCTCCTGGCAGAAACAAGAAGCTGAGAAGGAAAGAACATCAGCAGAGAAAGTTCCAGACATCCGTCTGAGGAGGACAGAGGGTCCACGGAGCTGTGCATGCCCTCAGAGCTGCAGCTCTGAGAAAGAGATATTTTGAAGGCAGAACTGTATTGCAGCGAGCATGAAGGAAGGGAAAGCAAAGGAGAGGATACCAGAAGGGGACCAGCCCCCAACAGGCTGCCTTCTTCTGAGGCGCAGAACACCGGTAGCCAGAACACAGAGGTAGTAAAGACCTCTACGCCTTACTTCAGAGACCGGCAGGACAGCTAATTGCACGTTACCTGTCCGCATCTACACCCAGGAGGCACGGTGACACCCCACAGTGCCGGGTTATCTAAGAGACCCTATAAACAGGCACAAGTCACCTGTCATACAGGTTTTGTCCTATCCTATACGGGGGACTGTTGTGAATTCCGTTCTTGGGCTCCCTCCGGTGGTTGTGAATGGCACTTTTGTGAATTCTGCCCTTGGGCTCCCTCTGGTGGTTTTGAGTGGAACTGCTGCTCCTTGGGTTTAGCATTAGCAGCTGCTTCCACTGATCGTCCCTCCTGGCTCTGCTATTTAACCTGGCTCTGGGCTTCAGCCAGTGCCAGCTGTCAATGTTTCTTGGTTGGATTCAGATCTCTCCTTGGATTTCTCTGATTGCCGGTCCATTTCAGCAAAGCTAAATCCTTGCTTGTTCTTTTGTTGTCCACCTGCTGTGGACTTAATCGCTCAGCTCATGTTATGTTTTTTCTTGTACAGCTTTTCAGTATGATATATTCAACTTAGCTGGAAGCTCTGAGGAAGCAGATTTGCCCTCCACACCGTGAGTGGGTGTGGAGATTATTTTTGTAAACTCTGCGTGGAATTTTTTAGCTTTTAATACTGACCGCACAGTATCCTTTTCTGTTCTGTCTATTTAGGTAGTTTTGGCCTCCTTTGCTAAATCCTGTTTTCATTCTGTGTATGTCTTTTCCCTCTCCACTCACAGTCAATATTTTTTGGGGGCTATCTTTCCTTTGGGGGTTATCTCTGAGGCAAGATAGCTTTCTGTTTCCATCTTTAGGGGTAGTTAGTTCTCAGGCTGTGATGAGGTGTCTAGGGAGAGACAGGAACATCCCACGGCTACTTCTAGTGTTGGTGTTAGGATTAGGAACTGCGGTCAGTACAGATACCACCTCCTCAGAGCTTGTCCCATGTTGCCTTTTAACCACCAGGTCATAACAGTACAGCTGGCCAACAATGTGTTGAATGCATCTCAAAAGAGGGAAAAAAAAGTTCTGAGCCATTTTTTTTTCTTTTTCTCTGCAGCCTGTTTTGTCCTTTTTTTCCCCCTTAATCTCTGGGTGGTTCAGGATTCTGGCGCTGACATGGATATTGAGGGTTTGTTCACTCGTGTGGATCAACTCGCTGCAAGGGTACAGAGTATCCAAGACTATGTTGTTCAGACTCCGGCTTTAGAGCCTAGAATTCCTACTCCTGATTTGTTTTTTGGGGATAGATCCAAATTTTTGAACTTTAAAAATAATTGCAGATTGTTTTTTGCTTTGAGACCCCGTTCCTCTGGTGACCTCATTCAGCAGGTGAAGATTGTCATTTCTCTGCTGCGTGGAGACCCTCAGGACTGGGCATTCTCCCTTGAGTCAGGGGATCCTGCATTGCTCAATGTAGACACATTTTTTCAAGCGCTCGGATTGCTGTATGACGAACCTAATTCTGTGGATCAGGCAGAAAAGACCTTGCTGGCTCTTTGTCAGGGTCAGGAAGCGGCAGAAGTATACTGCCAGAAATTTAGAAAGTGGTCTGTGCTCACTAAATGGAATGAGTATGCCCTGGCAGCAATCTTCAGAAAGGGTCTTTCTGAAGCCCTAAAAGATGTTATGGTGGGGTTCCCCACATCTGCTGGTTTGAACGAATCAATGTCTTAAGCCATTCAAATTGATCGGCGCCTGCGCGAGCGCAAGGTGGTGCACCATATGGCATTGTCCTCTGAGCAGAGTCCTGAGCCTATGCAATGTGATAGGATTTTGACTAGAGCAGAACGGCAGGAATTCAGATGTCAGAATAGGCTGTGTTTTTACTGTGGTGATTCTGCTCATGCTATTTCTGATTGCCCTAAGCGTACTAAGAGGGTCACTAGGTCTGTTACCATTAGTACTGTACAGCCTAAATTTCTCTTGTCTGTTACCCTGATTTGCTCATTATCGTCCTTTTCTGTTATGGCATTTGTGGATTCAGGCGCTGCCCTGAACTTAATGGACTTAGAGTTCACCAGGCGCTGTGGTTTTTCCTTGCAGCCTTTGCAGAGCCCTATTCCCTTAAGGGGGATTGATGCTACACCATTGGCCAAGAACAAACCTCAGTACTGGACACAGTTGACCATGTACATGGCTCTAGCACATCAGGAAGATTGTCTTTTTCTGGTGTTGCATAATTTGCATGATGTTGTTGTGCTGGGTTTTCCATGGTTACAGGTACATAATCCAGTGCTGGATTGGAAATCTATGTCTGTGACTAGTTGGGGTTGTCAAGGGATACATAGTGATGTTCCTTTGATGTCAATTTCCTCTTCCCCCTCTTCTGAAGTTCCTGAGTTTTTGTCGGATTTCCAGGATGTATTTGATGAGCCCAAGTCCAGCTCCCTTTCTCCTCATAGGGACTGCGATTGTGCTATTAACTTGATTCCTGGCTGTAAGTTCCCTAAGGGCCGACTTTTCAATCTGTCTGTGCCAGAGCATGGCGCCATGCGGAGTTATGTAAAGGAGTCTTTGGAGAAGGGGCATATTCGCCCGTCTTCGTCACCGTTGGGAGCTGGATTCTTCTTTGTTGCCAAGAAGGATGGCTCCTTGAGACCCTGTATTGATTATCGCCTTCTCAATAAGATCACGGTCAAATTCCAATACCCTTTGCCTTTGCTTTCTGATTTGTTTGCTCGGATTAAGGGGGCTAGTTGGTTTACTAAGATTGACCTTCGAGGGGCGTATAATCTTGTTCGTATTAAACAAGGTGACGAATGGAAAACAGCATTTAATACGCCCGAAGGCAATTTTGAATACCTGGTGATGCCATTCGGGCTCTCTAATGCTCCATCTGTGTTTCAGTCCTTTATGCATGATATCTTTCGGAATTATCTTGATAAATTCATGATTGTATATTTGGATGATATTTTGTTTTTTTCCGATGATTGGGAGTCTCATGTGAAACAGGTCAGGATGGTATTTCAGATCCTTCGTGCTAATGCTTTGTTTGTGAAGGGGTCTAAGTGCCTTTTTGGAGTTCAGAAGGTTTCTTTTTTGGGTTTAATTTTTTCTCCCTCGGCTATAGAAATGGATCCTGTTAAGGTCCAGGCCATTCATGATTGGATTCAACCCACATCTGTGAAGAGCCTTCAGAAATTTTTGGGCTTTGCTCATTTTTATCGTCGTTTCATTGCTAACTTTTCCAGTGTGGCTAAGCCCCTGACCGATTTGACGAAGAAAGGCGCTGATGTGATGAATTGGTCCTCTGCGGCTGTTGAGGCCTTTCAGGAGCTTAAACGTCGTTTTACTTCTGCCCCTGTGTTGCGTCAGCTGGATGTTTCTCTTCCTTTTCAGGTTGAGGTTGACGCTTCTGAGATTGGGGCAGGGGCCGTTTTGTCTCAGAAAAGTTCTGATGGTTCTTTGATGAAACCGTGTGCCTTCTTCTCCAGAAAGTTTTCGCCTGCTGAGCGTAATTATGATGTCGGCAATCGGGAGTTGTTGGCTATGAAGTGGGCATTCGAGGAGTGGCGACATTGGCTTGAGGGTGCCAAGCATCGCGTTGTGGTCTTGACCGATCATAAGAATCTGATTTACCTCGAGTCTGACAAGTGGTTGAATCCTAGACAAGCTCAATGGTCCCTGTTTTTCTCCCGCTTTGATTTTGTGGTCTCGTATCTTCCGGGATCTAAGAATGTGAAGGCTGATGCTCTCTCTAGGAGTTTTTTGCCTGATTCTCCGGGTGTCCTTGAGCCGGTTGGTATTCTCAAGGAGGGGGTGATTCCTTCTGCCATCTCCCCTGATTTACGGCAGGTTCTTCAGGAGTTTCAGGCTGATAAACCTGACCGCTGTCCAGTGGGGAAACTGTTTGTTCCTGATAGATGGACAAGTAAGGTAATTTCTGAGGTTCATTGTTCGGTGTTGGCTGGTCATCCTGGGATTTTTGGTACCAGAGATTTGGTTGCTAGGTCCTTTTGGTGGCCTTCCTTGTCGCGGGATGTGCGTTCTTTTGTGAAGTCCTGTGGGACTTGTGCCCGGGCCAAGCCTTGCTGCTCCCGTGCTAGTGGGTTGCTTTTGCCTTTGCCGGTCCCTGAGAGGCCCTGGATGCATATTTCCATGGATTTTATTTCGGATCTTCCTGTTTCCCAGAAGATGTCTGTTATCTGGGTGGTTTGTGACCGGTTTTCTAAGATGGTTCATTTGGTACCTTTGCCTAAATTGCCTTCCTCCTCTGATTTGGTTCCATTGTTTTTTCAGCATGTGGTTCGTTTGCATGGCATTCTGGAGAATATTGTGTCTGACAGAGGTTCCCAGTTTGTTTCTAGGTTTTGGCGGTCCTTTTGTGCTAGAATGGGCATTGATTTGTCTTTTTCTTCAGCGTTTCATCCTCAGACAAATGGCCAAACTGAGCGAACCAATCAGACCTTGGAAACCTATTTGAGATGCTTTGTGTCTGCTGATCAGGATGATTGGGTGACCTTCTTGCCGTTGGCCGAGTTTGAACTTAATAATCGGGCTAGTTCGGCTACCTTGGTTTCGCCTTTTTTTTGTAATTTTGGTTTTCATCCTCGTTTTTCTTCAGGGCAGGTTGAGCCTTCTGACTGTCCTGGTGTGGATTCTGTGGTGGACAGGTTACAGCAGATTTGGACTCGTAGTGGACAATTTGACGTTGTCTCAGGAAAAGGCTCAACGTTTTGCTAACCGTCGTCGGTGTGTTGGTCCCCGGCTTCGTGTTGGGGATTTAGTCTGCTTATCTTCTCGTCATGTTCCTATGAAGGTTTCTTCCCCTAAGTTCAAGCCTCGCTTTATTGGTCCTTATAAGATTTCTGAAATTATCAATCCGGTATCTTTTCGTTTGGCCCTTCCAGCTTCTTTTTCCATCCATAATGTTTTCCATAGATCTTTGTTGCGGAGATATGTGGTGCCCGTGGTTCCCTCTGTTGATCCTCCTGCTCCGGTGTTGGTTGAGGGGGAGTTAGAATATGTGGTGGAGAAGATTTTGGATTCTCGTTTTTCGAGGCGGAAGCTTCAGTATCTGGTCAAGTGGAAGGGTTATGGCCAGGAGGATAATTCTTGGGTTGTTGCCTCCGATGTCCATGCTGCCGATTTGGTTTGTGCTTTTCACTTGGCTCGTCCGGATCGGCCTGGGGGCTCTGGTGAGGGTTCGGTGACCCCTCCTCAAGGGGGGGTACTGTTGTGAATTCTGTTCTTGGGCTCTCTCCGGTGGTTGTGAATGGCACTTTTGTGAATTCTGCCCTTGGGCTCCCTCTGGTAGTTTTGAGTGGAACTGTTGCTCCTTGGATTTAGCATTAGCAGCTGCTTCCACTGATCATCTCTCCTGGCTCTGCTATTTAACCTGGCTCTGGGCTTCAGCCAGTGCCAGCTGTCAATGTTTCTTGGTTGGATTCAGATCTCTCCTTGGATTTCTCTGATTGCCGGTCCATTTCAGCAAAGCTAAGTCCTTGCTTGTTCTTTTATTGTCCACCTGCTGTGGACTTAATCGCTCAGCTCATGTTATGTTTTTTCTTGTACAGCTTTTCAGTATGATATATTCAACTTAGCTGGAAGCTCTGAGGAAGCAGATTTGACCTCCACACCGTGAGTGGGTGTGGAGATTATTTTTGTAAACTCTGCGTGGAATTTTTTAGCTTTTAATACTGACCGCACAGTATCCTTTTCTGTTCTGTCTATTTAGGTAGTTTTGGCCTCCTTTGCTAAATCCTGTTTTCATTCTGTGTATGTCTTTTCCCTCTCCACTCACATTCAATATTTTTGGGGGGCTATCTTTCCTTTGGGGGTTATCTCTGAGGCAAGATAGCTTTCTGTTTCCATCTTTAGGGGTAGTTAGTTCTCAGGCTGTGACAAGGTGTCTAGGGAGAGACAGGAACATCCCACGGCTACTTCTAGTGTTGGTGTTAGGATTAGGAACTGCGGTCAGTACAGATACCACCTCCTCAGAGCTTGTCCCATGTTGCCTTTTAACCACCAGGTCATAACAGGGGACAGAGAGAGAGAGAAACACCACATTTGTGAGGAACTTACGAGAGGCTTAGCAGTAAGGGACTATATCACTACAGCACAAGGGAAGGCTATTGATTTCCACCTAGACAAGGGGACTCTGGAATTGCCTCCAAACTGGCCGTACTCTGTCTGCCCTGTGGTCTGGTGCCCTGGACTGTGGATGCTGAAGTCTTCGGTAAAGGTAAAGAGACTGCAACCTTGTGTCCTCGTTCTTCACTGCGCCACTCACCATTCACCATGTACATACTGGAAAGTCCTGGGGATATACTTCACCTGTGGGAAGGTACACCATCTAGCTGCCATAACATCACCCCAGCGGACCCCTTAAAGCAGCGTCAGTCACCCTGACCGAATACCACAGGTGGCGTCATGAACATAAACTTTATCCCTTTAAAGACATTTCCCTTTTATATGGACGTCCCAGGGCCACGGACCGGGTCAGCCACCATGACATCCCCCTGTGAACACCGGACCCAGTACCGAGTAACCCCACAGCCCTGACGGGGCGCTCCACGTACACGCTCGAAAATGATGCACGGCAGAGTGAATGCTCGCAGTGCTCGTATCATTATAGTCTATGGCCCTGTTGGGACTAGCGAAGGTTTGTTTTGCTGGAGGTTTGGATGTATACCCCAACAGGGCCAGCGAACGTGACCCTAGACGCAATGTGAAAGCACCCCTAGTGGGTCTTTCACGAAATGATGGTGTGCACTCAGCCTCTCTGTAAAATACCCAGTCACCATTATTTCTCACAGATAGAGGTGCCTGCTCTGTGTTTTCACCTGCAAGAAAATAGTTGCCACTCTTGACTTGACATTGAGCTGGAAAGTGAGCTGCATCATCGACACGTGAAGCAGTAATTATGGACAGGGATGATAATGTCTTTCACTGTCAATGTTTCAGGAGACAGCGATGCACTGCTAGGACAAGTGTCATGGCAATAACCTGTATGCCTCCTCAGCACTGCTCTACTCACCATGCTCATCACGTGGCACGCTGAGTTTTGCCTCTTGCAGCACTGCTGCATCATAGGGTGGTTTCCATTTTACATAGTAACCTAGTAACATAGCAAGGCCAAAAAGACATTTTTCCTTCCTGTTCAGCCTATGTTCTGTCAGAATAAATCCCCAGATGTACGTCCTTCTATAGAACCTAATAACTGTAAGATACAATATTGTTACTCTCCAGGAAGACATCCAGGCCTCTCTTGAATCCCTTGACTGAATTCGCCATCACCACCTTTTCAGGCAACGAATTCCAGATTCTCATTTTACCTTAAGGAACCTGGACGGTCTCTGTAGGAATTTAACCCTGCTTTGTCCTGAAAAGATTAGGTTCCCCACCCAATCATGCATCAGCAGGCTCTATGTCTGGCAGCTTCACCCACCACTCTTTGCCCGAACGTTGGTTCCTAGCCTGTTTGTCCTGCTAGTGATTCATTTGTGCTTGTGTGTTTCTGATTCTTCCGTTTCTGATCCGGCCAACCCTACTGGTCTTACTTATCCACTCCTAACCTCAGCTACATATCCTGAACCTGTCTTGCCTGCCCTCACCTCAGACTGTCTGGCCACATTTTTGTCTTTGCTCTTTTGTGCCATGTACCCGTGCCTCTGACCTTCCAGTTCTGCTGCTGCAGTCCCGGGGACCGTTCTGTAGTGATACCTGGCGACTACCTGTGGCCAAGCCTATCTTCACCACCAGAGACCCTAGCGAAAACCAGGTAGTGGCTTAGTCACACCCCTCCAGGTTAAGCCTGGGCTTTGGCGTAGTTGTCCGCACCCAACAGCGTAACAACAGATGATGAAGTCTCTATGTGTGGACACTAGTTTTGATTTCAGTGCCAGGCAACACTCCCACACCTCGTTCGCATCCTTTTTACTGGACATAATCACATTCTGAAAAGCAAAATGACAGAACGTTGCATCCATTCCCTATCCTTTGTCTTTTCATTCTTGTCAACTTGAGTGCTGCCAAGATGTTTTACAGCTTATGAGTATGGATGACAAAAGCTAAACAGCAGATAAGTTGCTTCTATGCATCACGAAGTGAACACTGGATGGCTCACTTCCAACTGCAACTGAACATTATTGTATGTAATAGCTGCACTACATTTGATAATACTTACTTATGCTTCCTGCATGTTGCATGCCCTAATTTCATTGTGCAAAATGTCTTAAAGAAATGTACCATTTTGAATAAGCTGGTGGCTATGACCAGGAGAGTGTCAAGCTTTCTTATGTGGAGAAGTGCACCCTTCAGGCTTTACAAAAACAGAATGGTCTCTCTGAGGACACCTGACACCTTTGCATACTTGCAACACTATGAATTTCAATGCTGTATATATGTTGGAGCATCTGTATGAGCAGTGGACAGTGGTGACTGATTATATCATGCAACAGGCAAACTGGAACTTGGGTTACTTAAAAATATGACATTGGCAGCCAGGGTCGGACTGGCCATCTGGCAATTCTGGCAAATACCAGAAGGGCCTGTCTGGTCATGGGCTGCCTTGTCTGCAATGCTGTTAACAGAATCGGCATTCTCAAGACACCTATACTGTTAAGAGTTGTGACGGAGCACAAAGTCGCTGACTCAGACACTTACCCCAGCAGGCCACCAGTATCATTGGAAAATATTGGTCTTGTAGTAAATTTTGCTTTCCTCTATCCAGGGTATTATCTAATATATAAAGCTGAATGTGTGTGTGTATGTATGTGTGTGTGTATGTCCGGGATTGGCATCTGCACCGTCGTAGCTACAGTCACAAAATTTTGCACAGTCACACGTCTGGACCCCGAGAGCGTCATAGGCTATGTTGTGAGGCAAAATTTTAACCCCACGCATTCCAATTCACCAAACAATTTTGCCCCTATCTACATAATGGGGAAAACGTGAAAGGAAAAGTGTTGGGAGGCAAATTGACAGCTGCCAGATGTGAACAAGGGGGACTTAAAGAGTGAGAGCGATGGCACCAAAGAGTATATACCGTACAGTTGCTAAGGTGGGGCCCCGACATGGGATACTCACCACACAAGGGGATATGAACACACACACAAAATGCGCCACACACTATCACATGCTTGAACACATACACTCACCGGCCACTTTATTAGGTACACCATGCTAGTAACGGGTTGGACCCCCTTTTGCCTTCAGAACTGCCTCAATTCTTCGTGGCATAGATTCAACAAGGTGCTGGAAGCATTCCTCAGAGATTTTGGTCCATATTGACATGATGGCATCACACAGTTGCCGCAGATTTGTCGGCTGCACATCCCAAAGATGCTTCATACAAGGCAGGATGGATCCATGCTTTCATGTTGTTTACGCCAAATTCTGACCCTACCATCCGAATGTCGCAGCGGAAATCGAGACTCATCAGACCAAGCAACGTTTTTCCAATCTTCTACTGTCCAATTTCGATGAGCTTGTACAAATTGTAGCCTCAGTTTCCTGTTCTTAGCTGAAAGGAGTGGTACCCGGTGTGGTCTTCTGCTGCTGTAGCCCATCTGCCTCAAAGTTCGACGCACTGTGCGTTCAGAGATGCTCTTAGGCCTACCTTGGTTGTAACGGGTGGCGATTTGAGTCACTGTTGCCTTTCTATCAGCTCAAACCAGTCTGCCCATTCTCCTCTGACCTCTGGCATCAACAAGGCATTTCCGCCCACAGAACTGCCGCTCACTGGATTTTTTTTCTTTTTCGGACCATTCTCTGTAAACCCTAGAGATGGTTGTGCGTGAAAATCCCAGTAGATCAGCAGTTTCTGAAATACTCAGACCAGCCCTTCTGGCACCAACAACCATGCCACGTTCAAAGGCACTCAAATCACCTTTCTTCCCCATACTGATGCTCGGTTTGAACTGCAGGAGATTGTCTTGACCATGTCTACATGCCTAAATGCACTGAGTTGCCGCCATGTGATTGGCTGATTAGAAATTAAGTGTTAACAAGAAGTTGGACAGGTGTACCTAATAAAGTGGCCGGTGAGTGTATATCACCCTCAGCACACATTTCACCACACATACACCAACCTCGCCACATAAAAGTCGAAACACAAAAGTCGCCGCTCAAAACTCGCCACGCCCAAAACTCGCCACATGCAAAACTAGGCACACACAAAACTCGCCACACGTGCAAAACTCACCTCATGGAAACTCGCCACACGCAAAACTTGCACACGCAGAAAAATTTCCACATGCACAAAAGTTGCAACACATGCAAAAGTTGCCTCACACAAAACTTGCACATACTCAAAACGCACCACACATAAAACTCGCCACGCGCAAAACTTGCTGCACACAACTTGCTACAGTAACCTGTCACATGCAACTCGACACACAAAAAGTTGCTACATGCATGTCGCCACACAAAACTCATCTCACAAAAGTCGCTACATGCATGTCGCCACACGCAACTCAACACACACAACTTGACACATGAAACTCGCCCTAAAACACACACAAGTCTGGTATTATCCTTAAAAAAAAATCTGATTAATAAGCAGACAAACTACAAAGAGCAACAAATGTACCATATAGGAAATACGGCAGCTGTCAGTCACATGACCTGTCTATTATGTGTATGTGTGAGCTAATATATACTGCCAGGGGGGAGGGCTTCCTGTTGGCTGGAGATTTATCAGGCTGCCAATTTAGCTTACAAATACTGAGGTAAAAATACTGAGCAAATAACGTGGTAACGAGGTCTAATACAGGAGGAGATGACACACAGATATATACTATATACAGGAGGAGATGACACACAGGTATATACTATATACAGGAGGAGATGACACACACATATATACTATATACAGGGGAGATGACACACAGGTATATACTATATACAGGGGAGATGACACACACATATATACAATATACAGGGGAGATGACACACAGGTATATACTATATACAGGAGGAGATGACATACAGGTACATACTATGTACAGGAGGAGATGACATACAGGTACATACTATATACAGGTTAGATGACACACAGGTATATACTATATACAGATATACAGGAGGAGATGACACACAGGTATATACTATATACAGGAGGAGATGACATACAGGTATATACTATATACAGGGGAGATGACACACAGGTATATACTATATACAGGAGATGACACACCCGTATATATGCTATATACAGGGGAGATGACATACAGGTACATACTATATACAGGGGAGATGGCACACAGGTATATATTATATACAGGGGAGGTGACACACATGTATATACTATATACAGGGGAGATGACACACAGGTATATACTATATACAGGAGGAGATGACATACAGGTACATACTATATACAGGTTAGATGACACACAGGTATATACTATATACAGATATACAGGAGGAGATGACACACAGGTATATACTATATACAGGAGGAGATGACATACAGGTATATACTATATACAGGGGAGATGACACACAGGTATATACTATATACAGGAGATGACACACCCGTATATATGCTATATACAGGGGAGATGACATACAGGTACATACTATATACAGGGGAGATGGCACACAGGTATATATTAAATACAGGGGAGGTGACACACATGTATATACTATATACAGGGGAGATGACACACAGGTATATACTATATACAGGAGGAGATGACATACAGGTACATACTATGTACAGGAGGAGATGACATACAGGTACATACTATGTACAGGAGGAGATGACATACAGGTACATACTATATACAGGGGAGATGACACACAGGTATATACTATATACAGATATACAGGAGGAGATGACACACAGGTATATACTATATACAGGGGAGATGACACACAGGTATATACTACATACAGGAGGAGATGACATACAGGTATATACTATATACAGGAGGAGATGACACACAGGTATATACTATATACAGGAGGAGATGACTCACAGGTATATACTATATACAAGAGGAGATGACACACGTATATACTATATACAGGAGGAGATGACATACAGGTATATACTATATAAAAGTGGAGATGACACATAGGTATATAGAGGAGGAGATGACATACAGCAGGTATATACTATATACAGGGGAGATGACATACAGGTATATACTATATACAGGAGATGACATACAGGTGTATACTATATATAAGGGAGATGACAAACATGTATATACTGAGGGGAAAATGAGAGGTGTGAGGTGAAAATGAGGGGTGTGAGGTGAAAATGAAAAGGTGTGAGTGCAAAATGAGAGGAGTGAGGGAAAATAGTGGATTGATCGGAAAATGACAGATGTGAGGTCGAAATGACAAGTGTTAGGGGGGAATGAGAGGAGTGAGGAGGGAATGAGAGGGGTGAGGGGGGAATGAGAGGAGTGAGGGGGAAAATAAGAGGAGTGAGGGGAAAATGAGAGGTGTGAGGGAGAAAATGAGAGATGTGAGGGGGAAAATGAGAGGCGTGATGGGAAAATAAGAGAAGTGAGGTGCTATAACTAACCACAGATATTTACTATGCCCAGGCAATGCCGGGCTCTTCAGCTAGTTAGTTATATATCCCATCTAGTGCTTGGGGATGGGGACAACATGGGCCTGTGTGATTTCAAATGCCAGGGCTGAATTTTATCCCCAGTCTGTACCAGCAGAAGAGGGATGTGTGTCGCCTACTGTTGTACTTCAAGAAGACTACTAAATTTCTCAGTAGTGACAACAATAAACTGCATCATCAAGGATATTATCCCCTTATATTTTTACTGGAAAAAAACAATTACAAGGATGCAACAAGGGATTAAGGAAGAACAGCATATTCTACATATTCACTGCCTCTCTGGAGCTGTTGGGGACCACCCTGAAAGACAATGTCACATGAAGCAGGATTTGGAGGAAGAGTAGGAGCAGCAGCAGATGGATGTGAAAGGGACATTGAATTATCCCAGGCACAAACAGTGGATGAGGCTGATATGCTCACACGAGCGTTGATTTTCTCATGCAAGAGAATTGGCTCAATTATCCTATGGACACTTGGCTCAAACTCAGAGTTTGAAATAAGTGTCAGTTTATTGTGATCTGATTCTCTGGGATGAGAGAATCGTATCACAGGTGCAGAGAAGACAGAGAACTTAATTTCTACATCTTCTCCATTGTCTGTGTCCACGTAAATTGGACTGCACTCGGGTCTATGTGGTTTAATTTGTGGAGGCTCTCTCGGCATGCTGCAATTTCTTTCATACTGAATTGGCATGAGAAAAAACAACGCAGACCTGCACTGCCCCAAAGTATAACATTGGTCCGAGTGCTATCCGATAAAACATCGGATAGCATTCTGTTGTGTTAATGCAAGAAATAGAAAAATAGAGCAGCACATTCAGCATGGAAAGAATCTGGGTGCAAAAGAGCTTCCACATGCATATACCAAACCTTATAACCTCATATACACTGCTTGAAAAAGGTTCGCTACACTGAACCGAAACGTCACCATTAGTGTTGAGCATTCCGATACCGCAAGTATCGGGTATCGGCCGATACTTGCGGGTATCGGAATTCCGATACCGAGATCCGATACTTTTGTGGTATCGGGAATCGGTATCGGGATTAATATCAATGTGTAAAAGAAAGAATTAAAATAAAAAATAGGGATATACTCACCTCTCCGACGCAGCCTGGACTTTACCGCCGTAACCAGAAGCCGTTGTACCTAAAAATGCGCGCTTGAAGGGCCTTAGATGACGTCACGGCGCTCTGATTGGTCCGTAGCGGTCGCTTGACCGCTACGCGACCAATCACAAAGCAGTGACGTCACCTAAGGTCTTTCAAGCGCTTGAAAGACCTTAGGTGACGTCACTGCTTTGTGATTGGTCGCGTAGCGGTCACGCGACCGCTACGCGACCAATCAGAAGCTGCGGACGTCTTCTAAGGTATTTCAAGCGCTTGAAAGACCTTAGGTGAGTCACTGCTTTGTGATTGGTCGCGTAGCGGTCACGCGACCGCTACGGACCAATCAGAGCGCCGTGACGTCATCTAAGGCCCTTCAAGCGCGCATTCTTAGGTACAACGGCTCCCTGTTACGGCGGTAAAGTCCAGGCTGCGTCGGAGAGGTGAGTATATCCCTATTTTTTATTTTAATTCTTTCTTTTACACATTGATATGGATCCCAGGGCATGAAGGAGAGTTTCCTCTCCTTCAGACCCTGGGAACCATACAGGATACCGTCCGATACTTGGTGTCCCATTGACTTGTATTGGTATCGGGTATCGGTATCGGATTAGATCCGATACTTTGCCGGTATCGGCCGATACTTTCCGATACCGATACTTTCAAGTATCGGACGGTATCGCTCAACACTAGTCACCATCATGGGCTAAATAAATTAGCACCTTATTCACAGACAGTGGTGTGCTGCTTCCTTTTTTGGACTACTGCTCTGTTGTGTTATACGCTCATGTGTGTGAGCACTAAAATTGATGATGATGATGATGATGATGAAAAGATATATATACGTACATGTGTCATATCTGCGTAACCATACTGACCTGGAGAATCATATTGCTGCTCAGTTTGATCATATAGTGAAAATAATAAATAACCCCCCCCCCCAGAAAAAAAAAAATGTGAAATTGCAATTTTATTGCAAATTCTATGCACTTGGAATTTCTTTCATGCTTTCCAGTGCTTCACATGATAAAATGAATGAAGTCATTCAAAAATACAACTCGTCCTGGAGGAAAATCAACCATCTTGCGTCTTTTGAATGGAAAAATAAAAAAATGATGGCTCTTGGAAGATAGGGAGGAAAAAAAAGAAACTAGAGAAAAACATGGAAAATCACCCGGGGTTGAAGGGGTTAAAGATTTTGTATTAATTGATTTTATTTTTGATTAATCAATTTTGAATAATCAATGACAGTGTTCCTTGATTATTTTCTTTTTTTGGAGTGTTTCCTTTAACTTTTCCATCTCATGGATTTTTTCTTGTGCATGCTATGAAAAAACTTGTTATGCTATATGTTTTTGACCTCTTTGTTTTATACACTGCTCAAAAATAAATAAAGGGAACACAACAGAAAATAACTCCAAGTAAATCAAACTTCTGTGAAATCAAACTGTCCACTTAGGAAGCAACACTGTTTGACAATCAATTTCACATGCTGTTGTGCAAATGGAATAGAAAACAGATGAAAATTATTGGCAATTATCAAGACACATTCAATAAAGGAGTGGTTCTGCAGGTGGGGACCACAGACCACATCTCAGTACCAATGCTTTCTGGCTGATGTTTTGGTTACTTTCGAATGTTGATTGTGCTTTATCACTATTGGTAGCATGAGACGGACTCTACAACCCACACAAGTGGCTCAGGTAGTGCAGCTGATCCAGGATGGCACATCAATGCGAGCTGTGGCAAGAAGGTTTGCTGTGTCTGTCAGCGTAGTGTCCAGAGGCTGGAGACGCTACCAGGAGACAGGCCAGTACACCAGGATACGTGGAGGGGGCAGAAGGAGGGCAACAACCCAGCAGCAGGACTGCTACCTCCACCTTTATGCAAGGAGGAACAGGAGGAGCACTGCTAGAGTCCTGCAAAATGACCTCCAGCAGGCCACAAATGTGCATGTGTCTGCACAAACGGTTAGAAACCGACTCAATGAGGATGGTCTAAGTGCCCGATGTCCACAGGTGGGGGTTGTGCTCACAACCCAACACCGTGCAGGACGCTTGCCATTTGCCACTGAACACCAGGATTGGC
The DNA here is from genome assembly GCF_051348905.1 of Ranitomeya variabilis. Taxonomy (NCBI): domain Eukaryota; kingdom Metazoa; phylum Chordata; class Amphibia; order Anura; family Dendrobatidae; genus Ranitomeya; species Ranitomeya variabilis. The sequence continues at coordinate 740,166,816 of NC_135233.1, forward strand.
AAATTCGCCACTGGCACCCTGTGCTCTTCACAGATGAAAGCAGGTTCACACTGAGCACATGTGACAGACGTGACAGATTTTGGAGATGCTGTGGAGAGCGATCTGCTGCCTGCAACATCCTTCAGCATGATCGGTTTGGCAGTGGGTCAGTAATGGTGTGAGGTGGCATTTCTTTGGAGGGCCACACAGCCCTCCATGTTCTCACCAGAGGTAGCCTGGCTGCCACTAGGTACCGAGATGAGATCCTCAGACCCCTTGTGAGACCATATGCTGGTGCGGTTGGCCCTGGGTTCCTCCTAATGCAGGACAATGCCAGTCCTCATGTGGCTGGAGTATGTCAGCAGTTCCTGCAAGATGAAGGCATTGAAGCTATGGACTTGCCCGCCCATTCCTGAGACCTGAATCCGATTCAGCACATCTTGGACATGATGTCTCGCTCCATCCACCAACATCACGTTGCACCACAGACTGTCCAGGAGTTGGTGTATGCTTTAGTCCAGGTCTGGGAGGAGATCCCTCAGGAGACCATCCGCTGCCTCATCAGGAGTATGCCCAGGCGTTGTAAAGTAGGGAGGTCATACAGGCACGTGGAGGCCACACACAATACTGAGTATCTTTTCCTTGTCATAAGGCATTTCTACTGAAGTTGGATCAGCCTGTAATTTGATTTTCCACTTTGGTTTTGGATATCATTCCAAATCCAGACCTCCGTGGGATATTCATTTTGATTTACATTGATAATTGTTATGTTTTATTCTTCTGAACACATTCCGCTATGCAATGAATGAAAATTTGCAACTGGAATATTTAATTCAGAGATATCTAGGATGTGGTATTTTAGTGTTCCCTTTATTTTTTTGAGCAGTGTATTTTTCCCTTGTCTTTGTGGGTTTTAATCTTTATTTGTTAGGTTTTAGTTCTACTTGATTTTGCTGTAATACTTCCAGATGTTTTAGTTTGCTTGTCAATGTGTTAATTTCGATTCACTGTCCTATGAAAATTATATTTTATCCTTTGTATCAGGATAGATGAAACTTCCTTTTTCTTACTCTGGAGACTCACATATCTATATTGTGTTGGTACAGATATCTTGGACATTCCTCCCCTTCATACCACCACTTTATTTAATTTTATGAGAATAAAGTTTGTACATGTTGTTTTCTTGATTTGATGTGGTAATATTTAGTGATGAGCGAATATACTTGTTACTCGAGATTTCCTGAGCACGCTCTGGTGTCCTCCGAGTATTTTTTAGTGCTCGGAGATTTAGTTTTCATCGCCACAGCTGAATGATTTACATCTGTTATACAGTTAGCGTCAGTATAAACATGACACAGATACAGTTCAAGCAGTGATAGATCAGGGATGCACAAGCTTTTTATTTTTAATACAGATTGTGACATGGGAAAAAATATTTCCAAAAAGTAAAGAAAAAAATAATGTACCACAAAACCTGTTTTAAAGAATAGGTCATTTTCATATGATTACTTCTGTAAGAAGCAGATGCTGGCTGTATATTACAACTGGCATCTACAGAGTATGGTGAGAGCTCAACTCCTAAGTAGTGTTGAGCGATACCGTCCGATACTTGAAAGTATCGGTATCGGAAAGTATCGGCCGATACCGGCAAAATATCGGATCCAATCCGATACCGATACCCGATACCAATACAAGTCAATGGGACTCAGGTATCGGACGGTATTCCTGATGGTTCCCAGGGTCTGAAGGAGAGGAAACTCTCCTTCAGGCCCTGGGAACCATATAAATGTGTAAAATAAAGAATTAAAATAAAAAATATCGCTATACTCACCTGTCCGACGCAGCCGGGACCTCGGCGATTGTAAGCGGCAGCGTTGTTTCTTTAAAATTCGCGCTTTTACTTGCTTACGTGAATTCCCGGCTTCTGATTGGTCAGGGCGGCCATGTTGCCGGGACTCGGACCAATCACAGCAAGCCGTGACGAAATTACGTCACGGCTTGCTGTGATTGGTCCGCGTCCCGGCAATATGGCGCCGTGACCAATCACAAGCCGTGACGTCACGGGAGGCTGGACACGCGCGCTTTTCAAAATAAGCGCGTGTCCAGCCTCCCGTGACGTCACGGCTTGTGATTGGTTAATGGCGGCCATGTTCCTGGGACGCGGACCAATCACAGCAAGCCGTGACGTAATTTCGTCACGGCTTGCTGTGATTGGTCCGCATCCCGGCAATATGGCGCCGTGACCAATCACAAGCCGTGACGTCACGGGAGGCTGGACACGCGCGCTTTTCAAAATAAGCGCGTGTCCAGCCTCCCGTGACGTCACGGCTTGTGATTGGTTAATGGCGGCCATGTTGCCGGGACGCGGACCAATCACAGCAAGCCGTGACGTAATTTCGTCACGGCTTGCTGTGATTGGTCCGAGTCCCGGCAACATGGCCGCCCTGACCAATCAGAAGCCGGGAATTCACGTAAGCAAGTAAAAGCGCGAATTTTAAAGAAACAACGCTGCCGCTTACAATCGCCGAGGTCCCGGCTGCGTCGGACAGGTGAGTATAGCGATTTTTTTTATTTTAATTCTTTCTTTTACACCTTTTTACATTAATGTTGTTTCGATACCGATATCCGATATTACAAAAATATCGGATCTCGGTATCGGAAATTCCGATACAGCAAGTATCGGCCGATACCCGATACTTGCAGCATCGGAATGCTCAACACTACTCCTAAGCCAACTCCATACACTCACACCTTCCAGTGCTGTACAAGAATGGTATTTTCAGGAAGGGGTTTAAAATAGGGCATCTCAAAATTTGGAAACACTCGTATAAAATGAACACCATTTGCTAGATGTTGATCCAATTTTAGAGACAAACTATGGGGAAGTAAGAAGACTGTCCTTGAATGCCACCATTTTGCATTCAATTTCAGTTTTCCTCATGGGAAGGTAGGATTGTGACTCATCAAACTGGTACAGAATTTGACCAGAAAATGTATTCCGTGCGTCAAGATAGCATAACTTTTTTTTTCTCACATTAAAACAGTGATTTTGGTTCTGTACAGGCAAATGTGTTGAGATTGTCCTCAATTCTGGTGAAAGGACCAAATACAGCTCTGGCAAAAATTAAGATACCACTGCAAAATGTTCAGTTTGTCCGATTTTTCTCTTTATAAGTATGTTTTTGAGTAAAATATAAATTGTTCTTTTATTCTATAAACTTCTGACAACATGTCTCCAAATTTCCAAGTAATACATTTTGTATTTTTTTTTTTGACAAAGAAAAATGGTCAAAATAAAAAACCCAGTGCTTTCAGACCTCAAATAATGCAAAGAAAGCAAGTTCATAATCATTTAGAAACAACAATACTAATGTTTTAACCCATTACTTGCCAAATTAAAATTTTTACAAGTACGTATTTTTCTGAAAAGGGCGTCCCAATATTCAATTAAAAATGACAATGACATGATTTCCTATTTTGAAAACATTCATTTTACAAACACAACACAAAAAATTGGACCTAATTATAAAAATTATAAAATCATAGTTGCTAGAAGCTAAAGATTAGGTGTCCCAAAAAAAGGACATTGGTAGATAATTGGTTAACTCAGGAAGAGTTCAGAAATCAATATTTTGTGGAATAACCATGATTTTTAATCACAGCTTTCATGCGTCTTGACATGCTTTTCACCAGTCTTTCACACTGCTTCTGGCACAAAAATGTAAGCAATTCTTCTTTGTTTGATGGCTTGTGACTATCCATCATCCTCTTGAGTACATTCCAGAGGTTTTCAATGGGGTTCAGGTCTGGAGATTGGGCTACCCATGACAGGATTTTGATGTGGTGGTCTCTTAATTTGTGCCCGAGCTGTATGTAATCGATGAAGATTCACTTCCCATTATCCACAGTATTGGTGCCTAGCTTTGGCCATCACTGACTATCATATAATACTATCTGATAAGGATAACACATATTTATCTAAATTTTGCTCAATGGTCTAGGTCTGTCTCGATCATCTGAATTTTGAAACGGTTCCATTTATGAGTAGGTAAAATTCACCAACTGATGCATTACTAATTCATCATTCCAGCGACAAGTGTTGCATTATGGACTCTTATTGAATAAGGCCAGAACCGTAATTGCTGTTGCTAAATCTGGAGCAGCTTTTGGTGATCCAGGTTTTGGGTTATTGGCAACAGAAAGAGGTTTTATAGAATTTGGCAAGCCTTTACTTGCTGTGTAACAGTGAAGCCACATATTAACTCTGTCACTTAAAGCTCTATGGAAATTAGTGGCATGTCAATCAAGATAAAGAGCTAAAAAGTAGCAAACATTCTGCAATGTTCTATAATTTTCTCACTTATTATTACTGCATTGTGTTTAGAGGGCAACTAGATGACCCGCAGTGGTTTTACTTTCTCATACATCTCAGGCCAGTTTCATACATTCATATTCCACAGTCCAAGTATGAACGACAAGTATGGACCACTGGCAGCTTGTCTCTTGAGTTTGGGTTAGGACACCAGAGGCCAGTCTGTAAATCATAGTCCATAGTAGCCTATCTGTATATCATAGTCCATACTCAGACAGAACATGAAACACTAATGTGTGAAGCTGGCCCTACAATAAGAGGTTGGCAGTTGACCAATATCAAGTCAGGTGTCAAATTATATTTTTTGCACTGGGATATCCCAGTGCTGTGTTAAATTTGTAAATTTAAGGTCATCTGTCAGTAGAATCTACCTTGCTAAGCTGTCTATATGGTTATGTAGGTCATATAAAGTTTAATGGTGTGATACCTTGATATCTGCTTGATATCTGCAATCTGATATCTTATTCCAGAGAAATACACTTTTTTCTTATATTTAAAAGAGCTGTTCAGGACTATGGGCTGTACGTGTTGTGTAATGGTTACCAGTGTGATATGTAATGGTTACCAGCAGTATTGGACTGGGGTACACAGTATCCACCAATATCCACCAAAGAACATAATTCTTGGGGCCCATCATCCATTTTCTATCAAAATAAAAAACGATAAAGTCTGTAACAAAAAGGAGGACAGCGCTGTGTACATTAAGATAAAGCACATGAAACTACGGTAAATATCAGAGAGTTCTTTCATTCTTATCTATAAATGTATATGAACTATACTGGACCAACACAGGATCTAGTTGGTTAACAAAATGATCAAAGGGGGATGGTGTAGGGTAGTGATTTTGTTTTGTTTTGTTTTTTTAGTAAAGTATTTTGCTTTTTTGTAACACTTTATTATAACATTAGAAATAGCGGTATCTGACAGGCACGTTTAAATTACTATCAATTAATGGCCTAATGGGAGTTGGGGAACAGTTGGTTACAGAATGCTGAGTTGCATTCAAAGAGCACCATACATACTGTGAAGCATGGGGGTGGCAACATCATGCTTTGGGGCTGTTTCTCTGCAAAGGGACCAGGATGACCGATCCATGTACATGAAAGTATGAATGAAGCCATGTACCGTGAGATTTTGAGCGCAAACCTCCTTCCATCAGCAAGGGCATTGAAAATGAAACGTGGATGGGTCTTTTAGCATGATAATGATCCGAAGCACACTGCTATAGCAACGAAGAAGTGGCTTCATAAGAAGCATGTGAAGGTCCTGGAGTGGCCCAGCTAGTCTGCAAATCTCAACCCCATAGAAAACCTTTGGAGGGAGTTGAAAGTCCATGTTGCCCAGCGACAAGCCCAAAACATCACTGCTCTAGAGGAGATCTGCATGGAGGAATGGGCCAACATACCACCAACAGTGTGTGCCAACCTTGTGAAGACTTACAGAAAACGTTTGACCTCTGTCATTGCCAACAAAGCATATATAACAAAATATTGAGATGAACTTTTGTTAATGACCAAATACTTATTTTCCAACATAATTTGCAAAACAAATCTTGCCAAATCAGACAAGGAGATTTTCTGGATTTGTTTTCTCATTTTGACTCTCATAGTTGCGGTCTACCTATTATGATGCCAATTACAGGCCTCTCTCATCTTTTTAAGTGGGAGAACTTGCACAATTGGTGGCTGGCTAAATACTTTTTTCACCACTTTGTATTTTCTTCACACTTCCCCCTTTTGAACGTGCATGAGAGTTTGACTTACTTTTCAGCTCCCTAGCACGTCTCCAGTTCCAGCCCCCCTTGATGAGATAAACCATCAGCATTGCCATGATCAATTCCTTTCTTATGTTGAATTGTAAAATCACATTTCTGCAAAATCAGGCTCTATCTGAGCAATTTCCCCTTAACCTCTACTAGTCTGTTGAGCCAACTCAGGGGGTTGTGATCTGTGATCATGGTGAAATTGCACCCATAGAGGTATGGCTGTAGTTTATGCTGAGCCCATGCAATTGTTAAACACTCCTTTTCAATTTTGGCATAAGTTACTTCTCTGGAAAGGAGTTTCCTACTTAGGTAGAGAATTGGGTGCTCTTCACCTTGCTGGTTCACCTGTCAGAGAACCACATATAGCCCATAAGTGCTGGCATCAGTCTGCGCCAAAACCTGCAGGTGATATCTGGGACCTGAAGAATGGGTGAACTAGTCATTGCTGATTTTAGGGCACTAAAATATTCCTTGCATTGAGAAGTCCAGGAAATAATTTGGGAAGTTTGTTCTTTGTCAGGTCAGTTAAAAGCTTAGTACCCAGAAAGGACATTACCTGCTTCTTGGTTTGAGGGGTAGGACAGATTGTGATTGCTTCCACCTTCCTTTGTTCAGGTATTAGCACCTTTCCTCCCTCATGGTATCCAAAGTATTGTACTTCCAGCATGGCTATATGACACTTCCCTGGCTTAACAGTCAGACCTGTTGTGTTAAGTCTCTGCAGCTCCTGAGAGAGATTCACAAGGTGTTCCTCCCAAGAATGACTAAAATGGCTATATCATCTAGATGGGCAATTTCAAAACCATCAGATCCCTACAATAGCTGATTAACCAACTGCTCAAAGGTGTCAGGGAATTTTTCATACAAATGGCATCACCAGAAACCAGCGTCGGACTGGAGCACCTTGGGCCCAACAGAGAAAATCATTCTTGGGGCCCACTATGTAGCTACATAGCAATAAATACAAGACCACCAATTGTGTGGTAAAACAAGCTAATATCAGGGTATAATATAAGGTAGTACATGTCTTAATTATGTAGCAGGGGTTGGGGTAGCCCCCTCATAGAATATAATGTAACCCCCTCATAGAATATAATGTAGCCTCCCTCATAGAATATAATGTAGCCCCCTGATAGAATATAATGCAGTCCCTTCTCAAAGAATATAATGCAGCCCCGTCATAGAATATAATGCAGCCCACTCACATAGAATATAACGCAGTCCACCTCATAAAATAATGTAACCCCCCTCATAGAATATAATGCAGCACACTCTCATAGAATATAATGCAGCCCACCTCATAGAATATAATGCAGCACCCCACAAAATATAATGCAACCCCCTCATAAGGTATAATGCAGTCCCTACCAAAGAATATAATGTAGCACCCTCATAGGGCATAATGCAACCTCCCTAATATAGCATAATGCAGCCCCACCACAGAATATAATGCAGCCCCCCATAGAGTATACTGTAGCCCCCTCATAGGGCATAATGATTGCCCCCCTCATATAGTATGATGTAGCCCCCCCAGAATATAATGTAGTCCCCTGAGAGAATAATGCAGCCCCACCACAGAATATAATGCAGCCCCCCATCGAGTATACTGTAGCCCCCTCATATAGTATGATGTAGCCCCCCCAGAATATAATGTAGTCCCCTGAGATAATAATGCAGTCCCCCCACAGAATATAATGTAGTCCCCTGAGATAATAATGCAGTCCCCCACAGAATATAATGTAGTCCCCTCGTAAAGTATAATGCAACCCCCCATAGTGTATAATGCAGCCCCTCTCCACCTCCATCATTGTTCTCCCCTCCACCCAATCATTGTCCTCATCACCACCTCCATTGTTGCCTTCTCCCCCACCACCTCTATCATTCTCCCCCACCACCCCTATCATTGCCCTTTCCACCTCCATCATTGCTTTCTCCCCCACAACCCCCATCATTGCCCATTCCACCAGCTCAATCATTGCCTCCTTCCACCACCATCATTGTCCTTTCCACCACAATCATCATTGTCCTTTACACCACAATGTTAATAGCTTTCTCCCCCACCTCCATCATTGCCCATTTCAACACCTCCATCATTGCCTCCCCCATCATCATTGTCCTTCCCCACCACCCCATCATTGCCAATCTCCAATAAATTTTTGTCTTGTCCGTTTCCCTTGTCGGCTGTGAATAAAGATTCTTTCAATCATACGGAAACTTTTCAGAAGTGTAATTTCTGAGTGCAGAAGGTGCTTACTATAATTTGTATTCAGCTTTTCCTTCTGAGCACCTACATCTTATTAGTGGAGTGCACAAGCTTCTGACTATTTTTTCTATATGCTGAGTATGTTCATCCAGAGTCACAACATAGTTGACATCATTTAAATGCTTATATACAGTGGGGAAAACAAGTACGGTATTTGATACACTGCTGATTTTGCAAGTATTCCCACTTACAAAGAATGGAAAGGTCTGTAATTTTTATTGTAGATACACTTCAACTGTCAGAGACAAAATCTAACAATAAAAAAAGCAGAAAATCACATTCTATGATTTTTAAATATCGTATTTTTACGTGCATCTTATTATGCGGATATACCCTACCGCCGTGGTGGAGCAGGATCCCAGGGTCACTGCTGGAGGAGGCAAGAGTGGAGCACTGCTGAAGGCCACAGGCTGGGATGAGGGGGTGTTCCAATAAGCGCCGCTGTGTGTGTTTGGTGGTGCGGGGGCTCTGCCGACATTTTGTGAAAGCCCAGAGCCCCCGCACTTACATTATTTACTATGCGGTGAACTCCAGGAAAATGGCTGCTGGGGGTGGCGCATGCACAGATGGAGATCTCGGCACCAAGATCTCAGGAGATGAGATCTCAGCGCCCAGACCGTGTACCACTAATTTCAGAAAAAGCCCTGATATGCGACTCTAACTCAATGAAATCACCTCCGTTCAAATTAAATCATTAACATCCCTGCTCCAGTGTCTCTGAGGCTAATGGTAACTTTATTGCCCACAGTGACAGATTGACAGTTCTCATTATTCTTCACATCAGTGCAGTCACAAATAAGAGAGAAGGTGAAGGCCCCAGCGGCTTGGTGGTTATAGTAGGGCTTTTCTTCCTATCATGGCAAACGACACTAACATGTCCTACTTTGTTACATGTAAAGCATCAACAAAAGATTTATTTATCAAATAGTCCTTACATATAAAGGCTGCAGATCATGAAAGAATACAGTTACATTAAAGCCAAGCACACCATTGTTTTTCTTGTGAAATTCTCAATAAGTTTAATGTGTCACATGACCCTCTTCCCATTGGAAAAAATAAAGTTGGATCCAAAATGGCCGACTTCAATGTGGCCGCCGTGGTCACCACCCATCTTGAAAAGTTTTCCCCCTCCCATATACTAATGTGCCACAAACAGGAAGTTGATATCACCAACCATTCCCATTTTATTTAGGTATATCCATATAAATGGCCCACCCTGTACACGTAGAAACCTTAATTTACACCTGAGTGCAGGTAAAAAGGATCCATTCAGTGTATATACAGTCTGCAGACCGCCTCCTTCTATTTGTCCTTGTAGCAAAAAGGAAGAAGTGTGTTTGTGAGGGTAAAGGAAGGATGTGTTAAAGTGGCACAGGGGTTTTTATTAAGGTAGAACTGCAGACTTCAATGTAGATGCCAGTACTACCTTAAATGACGCTCCACACTTTAGCCAAAGTGAATTAGCGCCAAACATGCACAAGCAAGGGGGAGGGCCCACCGGAAGATAGGGTGTCCTCTCAGTGCTGCAGCTTCCAACTCACAGGCAGCCAGTGTTACAATACAGCAGAGCTGTCAGAGCTGCAGCAAATGTGCTTGTACGGAGACAAAGTTCAGTTCTACCATTCTGTGTTAGTTACACGTCTCACACTGGTAACACCCCTTTTCATTTCAACTAAGTTCTGGAGGAAGATTCTCATGCAGACCAGTGTGCGGTCCATAGCCTAGAACAGCACATTTACGTATAAGAATAGTTTATAGGATTTCTCTAGAATAAGACATCAGATCACAAATATCAAAGTAGAATTTTATTCAGCTTCCAATGACCTACATACCCATCTAGACTGCTTAGGAGGGGTGAACTTACTGACAGATTCCATTTAAGAGATTCTTTAATTTTCATTACATGTATAGCCAATAGTGTTGAGCATTCCGATACCGCAAGTATCGGGTATCGGCCGATATTTGCTGTATCGGAATTCCGATACCGAGATCCGATACTTTTGTGGTATCGGGTATCGGTATCGAAACAACATTAATGTGTAAAATAAAGAATTAAAATAAAAAATATTGCTATACTCACCTCTCCGACGCAGCCTGGACTTCAGCGAGGGAACCGGCAGCGTTGTTTGCTTAAAATTCGCGCTTTAACTTCTTTACTTGAAGTCCCGGCTTGTGATTGGTCGCGCGCCGCCCATGTGACCGCGACGCGACCAATCACAGCAAGCCGTGACGTAATTTTAGGTCCTTCAGGATTTTAAAATTACGTTCCGGCGTTGTGATTGGTTGCGTCGCGGTCACATGGGCGACGCGACCAATCACAAGCCGTGACGTCACGGGAGGCAGGAGACGCGCGCATTTTAAAATGCGCGCGTGTCCTGCCTCCCGTGACGTCCCGGCTTGTGATTGGTCGCGTCGCCCATGTGACCGCGACGCGACCAATCACAGCAAGCCGTGACGTAATTTTAGGTCCTTCAGGATTTTAAAATTACGTTCCGGCGTTGTGATTGGTTGCGTCGCGGTCACATGGGCGACGCGACCAATCACAAGCCGTGACGTCACGGGAGGCAGGACACGCGCGCATTTTAAAATGCGCGCGTCTCCTGCCTCCCGTGACGTCACGGCTTGTGATTGGTCGCGTCGCCCATGTGACCGCGACGCAACCAATCACAATGCCGGAACGTAATTTTAAAATCCTGAAGGACCTAAAATTACGTCACGGCTTGCTGTGATTGGTCGCGTCGCGGTCACATGGGCGGCGCGCGACCAATCACAAGCCGGCACTTCAAGTAAAGAAGTTAAAGCGCGAATTTTAAGCAAACAACGCTGCCGGTTCCCTCGCTGAAGTCCAGGCTGCGTCGGAGAGGTGAGTATAGCAATATTTTTTATTTTAATTCTTTATTTTACACATTAATATGGTTCCCAGGGCCTGAAGGAGAGTTTCCTCTCCTTCAGACCCTGGGAACCATCAGGAATACCGTCCGATACATGAGTCCCATTGACTTGTATTGGTATCGGGTATCGGTATCGGATTAGATCCGATACTTTGCCGGTATCGGCCGATACTTTCCGATACCGATACTTTCAAGTATCGGACGGTTTCGCTCAACACTAATAGCCAATACAAAAAAAATAATTATTTACAATGACTTTACTAAGAAATGAGGGGGCATTCATAGCATCTGGTGGAAAAGGGATTTACACATTAGTATAGGTAAGAGCTCTTTCTAATTAGCATAATCAAACTTTAGGATGCCTAGCCCCAAGAGGAAGTAATGATAGATAATATGTCAGCATTTAAGGAAGTGCCAGGTGCTTATCTAATAAGAAACGGCATGAGGGATATAATTAATCTAGCAATTAAAAATGTATAATTGGGCGATAAAGGTTAAGCTTGATGGACCTGTATCTTTTATCAATCCATCTAACTATGTCTGCAATTAAACTCCGCTGTCAGATTAGTGCTGTACTGTACCTTATGCATTATGCTAATACTGAATAATCGCAAATACTAGGTGGAGATCACCACGGGTATCTCAAGAATTATTACTATTGATTTGGTATTTTCAATATTTTAGAATGTGATCCTTCACTTTTAGTTAACAGGCAGGGGCTGGTAAATGACTCCAGTAACTGTAGGAACCCCAGAGAAAAAGTTCCACTAGTAGGTACAACATATGTATGCATAGTAATCAATGATATAAACAGTACAGGATATATATCAGCGATCAATCAATATCTATGACTATATACATATATATATAATATCCTACAGGTCAGAAAATCACAAACAGTAATAATATATAGTATAAATCAATAACTAACTCACCCAGGGGTGGATTAAGGGTAGCCAGGGCCCTGGGCTGTTCAGACACTGTGGGCCCCCCCGATCATGTGATGGGCATCATGTGGCGGGCTTCATGTGACGGGGGTCATATTACTACTGACTCACCAGTGACGTCTCTAGGTGAAGTCCTTCATCTTTCATCCAGCACAGACCGCCATCATTTCTTCCAGCCAGGACTCGTTTCTGCAGGAAATAACAGTTATCTCAAGCTACGCTTGCAGAACACATTACTTAATTTTTCACTTCTACATTAAACCACATGAAGAAAAAAAGGGCGACATAGTGTCACTCTGCACAGTAACAGGACCGCCCCCCCCCCCCATTTAAAACAGTGTCCTCAAAAAATAAAATAAATACATCACTGCAGTAATAATATCCCTTAATTAGCCCCTATGGTAATAATATTCCCCACCCTGGCCCCGTTTATCTCATTCCTGGCTCCAGCCATCTTCTCGCATCCTGCCCTCATGAGTATCCATTCTACCCCATATGATTTCCCCATCCTGCCCCATGTCTTTCATTCTGCCCCATGTCTCAAATCATGCCCCGTATCTACATTCTGCCCATGCCTCCAGTCCCGCCCCCAGTGTGTCCAGCAATCTGCCCCAGTGTGTCCAGATAATAAAGTTGTGACATACATATTACACACATGGGGCACAAATATTACAATATATCACAATTAATGCAGGAATCAATATCCCATGTGTGCATGTTGGGACAGAATAGGGACAACTGCAAAACAGAAATCCTAAAACTCCACAGAGAAACACAAAGTCAATAGGTCCCGTAAAAATATCACTTTATTACATATAAATTAAAAACTATACAACAGAAGCAGGTACATTGGAAAAAATGGGGCTAGTGAGACACTATGTGGCAGTACCAGTAATACACATCGGGCTTCAGGGTACTACCCACCGCAAAAACACACCACATAATACTATCTTAGACCACTAAGAATGGTGTAACACGTATGTGGATGAAATCATTAAAGACACACCCGATAACCTTACATCAGGCTGATAAGCAATATATGGTATGATGCAAGTGCAAAAATAGAGTCACTGAAAATCAGCCATTTATCGCGGTGATACATTATAATAAACACACATTATAATACCTGGTATGTAAGAACGGTGAGGGACCCAGAGCCCACCCCGACGCGCGTTTCAGAGCGTAACAAGGCTCCTTCCTCAGGCTGATTTTTAGTGACTCTATTTTTGTACTTGCATCATACCATATATATTGCTTATCAGTCTGATGTAAGGTTATCGGGTGTGTATTTAATGATTTTATCCACATACGTGTTACACCATTCTTAGTGGTCTAAGATAGTATTATGTGGTGTGTTTTTGCGGTGGGTAGTACCCTGAAGCCCGATGTGTATTACTGGTACTGCCACATAGTGTCTCACTAGCCCCGTTTTTTCCTATGTACCTGCTTCTGTTGTATAGTTTTAATTTATATGTAATAAAGTGATATTTTTATGGGACCTATTGACTGTGTGTTTCTCTGTGGAGTTTTAGGATCCCAGTGTGTCCAGCATATTACCCCCAGTGTGTCCAGCAATCTGCCCCAGTATGTCCAGCATATTGCCCCAGTGTGTCCAGCATTGCCCCCAGACAGTGTGTTCAACAATCTGCCCCAGTGTGTCCAGCATATTAACCCCAGTGTGTCCAGCATATTACCCCCAGTGTTTCCAGCAATCTGCCCCAATATGTCCAGCATTGCCCCCAGACAGTGTGTTCAACAATCCGCCCCAGTATGTCCAGCATATTGCCCCAGACAGTGTGTCCAGCAATCTGCCCCAGTGTATCCAGCAATCTGCCCCAGGGTGTCCAGCATATTACCCCCAGTGTGTCCAGCATATTACCCCCAGTGTGTCCAGCAATCTGCCCCAGTATGTCCAGTGTTGCCCCCAGACAGTGTGTCCAGCAATCTGCCCCAGTATGTCAAGCATATTGCCCCAGTGTGTCCAGCAATCTGCCCCAGTGTGTCCAATTGTCCAGGATTGCCCCCAGGTGTCCAGCAATCTGCCCCAGTGTCTCTCCAGCATTGCCTTAGTGTCTCTCCAGCATTGCCCCAGTGTGTCCAGCAATCATCTGCCCCAGTGTGTCCTCCAGCATTGCCCCCAGTGTGTCCAGCAATCTACCCCAGTGTCTCCAGCATTGACCCAGTGTGTCCAGCAATCATCTGCCCCAGTGTGTCCAGCATTGCCCCAGTGTGTCCAGCATTGCCCCAGTGTCTCCAGCATTGCCCCAGTGTCTCCAGCATTGCCCCAGTGTCTCCAGCATTGCCCCAGTGTCTCCAGCATTGACCCAGTGTGTCCAGCAATCATCTGCCCCAGTGTGTCCAGCATTGCCCCAGTGTGTCCAGCATTGCCCCAGTCTGTCCAGCATTGCCCCAGTGTCTCCAGCATTGCCCCAGTGTCTCCATCATTGCCCCAGTGTGTCCAGCAATCATCTGCCCCAGTATGTCCTCCAGAAATCTGCCCCAGTGTGTCCAGCAATCTGCCCCAGTGTCTCCAGCATTGCCCCAGTGTGTCCAACAATCATCTGCCCCAGTGTGTCCAGCATTGCCCCAGTGTCTCCAGCATTGCCCCAGTGTCTCCAGCATTGCCCCAGTGTCTCCGGCATTGCCCCAGTGTGTCCAGCAATCATCTGCCCCAGTGTGTCCTCCAGCAATCTGCCCCCAGTGTGTCCAGCAATCTGCCCCAGTGTCTCCAGCATTGCACCAGTGTGTCCTCCCGCTCCAGCATATTGCCCCCAGTCAGACAGTGTCACTGACTGTCCAACATTCTGGCCCGCCCGGATTGCCGATAGGTTATCAAAAAAAAACAAAAAAAAGCAAACAAACAAACCGAGTTCTCCTCACCTGACCAGCGCTCCAGGCAGCAAGCTCCCTCCAGCAGCGCGCACTTGCCAGCGACTGACAATGACGTCAGACGCCGGCGACGTGTGCGCTGCGCCTGCGGCCGACTTCAGCTGCCAGCCTCCAATTGGCTGGTGACTGTTGTTAACTATTGATGTGCGGCCCCCTCTCTCTGCCCACCGGGCCCATAAATGATACACCAGTCAGGGCACGGGCAGTAATGCCCTGATGGCGGCGGCCGGCGGGCAATCTGTGCGGTAGCCCAGGGCCCCCCCACACCACTGGGCCCTGGGCTATCACCCAGATTGACCCTCTTATAATCCACCCCTGAACTCACCCACCAAACACCAAACACCAGAGGCGTGTTTCACAAATGCTCCGATAGGGAGTGTGAAACGCATGTGGGATGTTTGGTGGGTGAGTTATTAAATCATTTATAATATATGTTATTACTGTTTGTGATTTAATGACCTGTAGGATGTTGTATACAGCTGTGTGAAAAAGTGTTTTCCCCTTCCTTATTTCCTATTCTATTGCATGTTTGTCACATTTAAATGTTTCAGATCACCAAACAAATTTAAATATTAAATAAAGATAGCACAAGTAAACACAAAATTCCATTTTTGAGTGAAGGTATTTATTATTAAGGGAAAAAGAAATACAAACCTAAAGGGCCCTGTGTGAAAAAGTGATTGCCCACTAAATCTAATAACTGGTTGGGCCACCCTTATCAGCAGCAACTGCAATCAAGAGTTTGCGATAACAGGCAATGAGTCTTTTCAAATGCTCTGGAAGAATTTTGGCCCACTCATATTTGCAAAAATGTTGTAATTCAGTCACATTGGAGCGTTTCCAAGCATGAACCGCCTTTTTAAGGTCATGCCATAGCATCTCAATCGGATTAAGGTCAGGACTTTGACTAGACCAGTCCAAAGTCTTAATTTTGTTTTTATCAAAAAGAGAATCAGCCGCACTCGAGTAGTTTGATGATTATGCAAAAATCAGTATTTCTTTATTCATGCGTACAGACATCACCGGGTGCATATGATAAGCGACATATAGTAATTGCGGACAATAAGGTTAGCGTTTCGACCAGGGACGGTCTTTGTCAAAACCTCACTGACAAAATAAATTCATAGTGTAAGTGTGCTGTACATATATACATGAGCATAAACATAGACCAAGATCAGGTAATCCATGTCACAGTAAATACTGATATAAACACTATATACAACATTATATACAACAGTCTAATGTGGTGCAAAAAAAATACTATCTCTGAAAATACAATCTCATATATGCAGGAGAAGCAGGGAAAACTCAAAAGAATCGCATAAATCATGTAAACGTTACATGTATTCAGAAGACCCAGGTAAACTGATCAAGCTGGTAAATCAATACACTAACTTTGTGGCAAGAGAAAACATAGGACAAAACTTTATGTAAGGGTAAGTCCCATTTGGGCTAAAAAAGAAAAAAAGAAATAGGGGATATCAGGATAAAAAGCCACAAATTGAGGAGCAAGGGATGATATAGAAGGCTAATGCTAGTTACCCGTTTTAGAAGAAGTGTATAGAAGCCATGTCTGCCTGGTGGGTGATGTTGTGCCTTGCATTGGTGGTGGTCGCGCTTAAAAAGAAGCGTTCGGCGTCATTTCTGGGATTGCAGGGTCCAGAGTGAGGCTAAGAGACTTGAAAGGGAGGCTTGACACGCAGGAGTGTGTATAGTGTATAAGTGCGCCTGCGCACCCATACTGAGAAGCCCAGCATATGCGCAGTGTCGCAAGAACGACTAGGAGATGGGAAGTGTAATATAGCAGAGTGCGCTTGCGCAGAGGATTACAGCCGGGTAGTTTAGTGGCTTTAGAAAATCAATAGGGCACAGGCATAATCCCTGGAGTACAGTTCTACTGGAGAACTGCAGACAGGCAGACTATGGTCATCTAGTTAGATGCTAGAAAGATAAGGGGCAAAGACATCCTAGTGGTTTAACATGATAAAAATAAAAAATAAAAATAAAAATAATTGGAAAATAAAGAATAAGCAAAAATAAAAAATAAAATAAAATAGAAATAGGATGAAAAAAATAAAATAAATAAATAATAAATAATAATCACTTTTATTTCAATTTTTAATTTTATTTTTTATTTTCTATTTTTATTTTTTTATTTTATTTTGTATCCTTTACTTTTATTTTTGTTTATTTTTATTATTTATAGTTAGACTGTTGCATATAATGTTGTATATAGTGTTTATATCTGTATTTACTGGGATTTGTTAATTTGACGTGGATTACCTGATCTTGGTCTATGTTTATGCTCATGTGTAATAGTACAGCACACTTACACTATGTATTTATTTTTTCACTGAGGTTTTGACAAAGACTGTCCCTGGTCGAAACGTTAACCTTATTGTCCGCAATTACTATATGTCGCTTATCATTTGCACCCGGTGATGTCTGTAAGCATGAATAAAGAAATACTGATTTTTGCATAATCATCAACTACTCGAGTGCAGCTGATTCTCCTTTTGATATTGGACTTCTAAGTGTTCAGCTCGCACCATCTTGTTTTGGTTTACAGTGTGCGCATCATTTTCTGGACATTAATTTTGTTTTTAAGCCATTCAGAGGTGGACTTAATGGTGTGTTTTGGGTAATTCTCCTGTTGCATAACCCAAGTGCTCTTCAGCTTTAAGTCACGAACAGATGGCCTGACATTCTCCATCAGAATGTTTTGGTAGACAGGAGAATTTATGGTTCCATTTACCACAGCAAGTCTACCAGTTCCTGAAGCAGCAAAACAGACCTAGACCATCACACTACCACCACCATACTTTATTGTTAGTATGATGTTCCTTTTCTGAAATGCGGTGTTACTTCTACGGCAGATGTAATGCGACATACACCTTCCAACAAGTTCAACTTTTGTCTTGTGAGTCCACAAAGTATTCTCCCAAAAGTCTTGGGGATCATCAAGATGTTTTCTGGCAAAATTGAGACAAGCCTTTATATTCTTATTGCTCAGCAGTAGTGTTGAGCGATACCTTCCGATATGCAAAGGTATCGGTATCAGATTGGATCGGCCGATATCCCTAAAATATCGGATATCGCCGATACCGATACCAATGCATATCAATGGGACACAAAATATCGGAATGGTTCCCAGGGTCTGAAGGAGAGGAAACTCTCCTTCAGGCCCTGGGATCCATATTCATGTATAAAATAAACAATAAAAATAAAAAATATTGATATACTCACCCCTCCGGCGGCCCCTGCTTTTAGCGGTGCCTCCGTTCCTAAGAATGCAGAGTTAAGGACCTTCGATGACATCGCGGCTTGTGATTGGTCGCGTGACCGCTCATGTGACCGCTCACGCGACCAATCACAAGCCGCGACGTCATCGAAGGTCCTTCACTCCCTGCATTCTTAGGAACGGAGGCACCGCTAAGAGCCAGGGTCCGCCGGAGGGGTGAGTATATCAATATTTTTTATTTTTATTATTTATTTTTTACATGAATATGGATCCCAGGGCCTGAAGGAGAGTCTCCTCTCCTCCAGACCCTGGGAACCATACGCACCGCACACTTCCGATTCCGATTTCCGATATCGCAAAAATATCGGAACTCGGTATCGGAATTCCGATACAGCAAATATCGGCCGATACCCGATATTTGCAGTATCGGAATGCTCAACACTACTCAGCAGTAGTTTTCGTCTTGGAGCTCTGTCATGCAGGCCATTTTTTCCCAGTCTCTTTCTTATGGTGGAGTCATGAACACTGACCTTAACTGAGGAAAGTGAGGCCTGCAGTTTTTCGGATGCTGTTGTGGGGTCTTTTGTGACTTCTTGGATGAGTCGTCGCTGCACTCTTGGGGTAATTTTGTTTGTCTACCAACTTCAGGAAAGCTTCACCACTGTTCCATGTCTTCACCATTTGTGGATAATGGCTCTCACTGTGATTCACTGGAGTCCCAAAGCTTTAGAAATATCTTTATAACCTTTTCCAGACTGATAGATCTCAATTACTTTGTTTCTCATTTGTTCCAGAATTTCTTTGGATCACGGCATTATATACAGCTTTTGGGGACCTTTTGGTCTACTTCACTTTGTCAGGCTTGTCCTATTTAAGTGAATTATTAATTGAGACCTGGTGTGCCAGTAATCAGGTCTGCATGTGACTATTGAATTTTAACTCCGCTTCCCAAAGATGTGATAAACCACAATTAATTTATGTTTTAATAGGGGGGTAATCACTTTTCACACAGGACCCTGTAGGTTTGGATTTCTTTTTCACTTAATAATAAAGACCTTCTTTTAAAAACTGCATTTTTGTATTTACTTGTATTATCTTTATCTAATATTTAAATTTGTTTGGTGATCTGAAACATTTAAGCGTGACAAACATTCAAAAGAATAGGAAATCAGGAAGGGGGCAAACACTTTTTCACACAACTGTATATGTATATTGTTATAGACATTGATTGACCAATTAATATAACCACTGGTATATATATCCTGTACTGTGTTTATATGATTGCTTATTATGCATACATACGTTGTCCTTTTAGTGGGACTTTTTTTTCAGGGGTTCCTACAGTTACTCACCCAGCAATTTGTCCTTCTGTCTTTATCTTGGATCGTATAATTTTTTTTATATATCTTGTACTTAATAATATTCGATTTTTTTTTTATGTGTTGTGATTTCAGTCCTGGCATGTTTGTTCTTTTTGAATGTATTTATCTCTTAGGCTGGCGTCACACTGGCGTTTTAAACGGCCGAGTGCAATGCAGTAAAAAATCATGCTGCGATTGTCTCGGACCGAGGAAAACTCTCGGCTCACTCGCACCCATATAAGCCTATGGGTGCGAGTGAGACAGCGCACATCACTTGGATATCATCTGAGTGATGTGTGTTATACGCTGACCCCAGCAATGGAGGAGATGGAGAAATTCATTTCTCCACCTCCTCCGCAGTTGTGCTCCGATCCTCCCTGTGCGAGAGAATCGGAGCACAGACGCATGACACTCGGCTCCTGCTCTGCTGCGAGCAGGAGCCGAGTGTCATTAGCATATCGCATCCGATGCAATATGCCAGTGTGAGGCCGGCCTTAGAGTGCCCTCTGGGACACATTACTCTCATCTGGGTTTGCAGATTTTGGTCTTATACAGATATCTTAATATATACTTACCTTGTAATGTCTTGAAATTCTGTTCCGTCCAGATATGTTCGAATCCCAGAATACCAAGCGGCGGAAGTTCACCGACCGCCATATTGGGACACCCAAGTGATGGGTGTCTCAATATGGAAACTGCTGGTGGTACCAGCCTCTTGCACGGTACCACCAGCGGAACACCATCGCACCACACACACACACATTGTATATGCCGTACGCACCACACACACACACTGTATACGCTGTATATCCAGTACTACCAGAGGAACACTGTCGTGAACACGCCGCCGGGATCAGCCGAATGATTCACTGATCGCCGCCATCTTTGTACAGGAGGAGTGCATGCACAGTTTTAAAGTGACCGCCACTATCTGTCTGCACAAAGATGGCGGCGGTCTGATTTACTGCACCTGCGTGAATTTCGCGGAGGCGCAGTGAATCATTTGGCCGATCCCGGCAGCAGATGCGCGATGTGTCTACAGGCAGAGGAAGCCGATCACATTAAAAGGGTTTTCCTACGAACGAAAGTTCATTTTAAAAATTGTCTGAGTCTGACCGTGTACGGAACATACCACATCTCCTGGGCAGGGGAGGAAGCAAAAGACAATACTGATATTACAGCAGAGGATTCACTTTGTCAGGTAAAATATTTCACTGACTGTTTTTAAACAATATTTTACCTCACAAGATGTATCCTCTGCAATCTCCTGCTGTAATATCAGTATTGTTTTTTGCTTCCTCCCCTGCCCAGGAGCTGTGGTATGTTCTGTACACTGTCAGAGACACATACAATTTTAAAAATGAACTTTCGTTCATGGGAAAACCCCTTTAAAAACAAATATTAATGCCAATGTGGCTCCTCCTAAAAAGTACGCCAATGACAATGAAAGGAAAGCAGCAAAGGCACAATGTCGAAGCCAACAACAGGCAAATGAGACTCTTGAAAAGCAGCAGCATCGCTGGGACAAAACAATGCATATAAGCATAGGCATCAAGCACATGAGTCCCCTGATGCAAAAGTCATTAGATTATCACAGGATGCCGCTAGGCAACAATAGCGCCGCAAACAGAAATCTGCAGTCTTAACAGCAATACCATGCTCTCAAGATGATCCATTGGAACCAGCACACCATGTCTACAACTTAAAGGTGAATGAGGTTAACTAAGAAGGCATTTTCCCAACACAAGCTACTTCAGGAACAATGTCCATTGGCCACAGAAAGGAGACTGTCACACGATGCCTGCCCCCATCGTGACAATACCACCTTCCCGATGCTATAGCATCGGGCTTCCATCTAGTAGGTAAATAATCACATAGGAGCACGCTGGGCCACTTGTAAAACTCGTCGTGGAGCACAGCAGAGGGCAGAAGCCACAGGGGAAGGAAATAAAACCCTGCCAAGATGAGGCAGATGGGTAGCAAATGGCTTTTACCAAGGTGGCATGGCTGACATGATTTTTTGGGCGCATGTTCTTAGGCTGCTCAGCATTATTAACCTATGAGCTACACCCCCTTGGTAAAGAGCATAAAAATCAGCACTAAATTAAAAAAGCCCATATCTCTGGAACCGTATAGAGGATTTAAATAAAAAAAGAAACACTCAAGGGAGAAGCAGGAATAAAATAAGAGCTACAACTGGAAACCTTTGACATGGTGATAGGTCCTCGATAACTAGCCTACAATTTTTGTTGTGGACTATTTTTTTAATCCTTGGCTTTCCAAATAGAAATGTGTACATAATAAGCTTTCCACAATTTATCATATTGTAACGGTGATCATGTAATGTCTCTTGTAAAACCAAGCTCTCATATTCAGACTGATTAGAATATTTAGAAGACTCTGTTAAGGAGCTTTGTTATGTCTAACATCTGAGTAGGTGATTGAAATCTGCAGTAATATGTCCTTTCATCCTTTATAGCAGCACAAAGTTCTGTGTTACCTCTGATAGTACTACACACCTGTTGTTTACCCTCTTACAAGTGCATTGGGCTTGAATGTTTCTCAGAAGTTTTTTCTTTAAAACATCAAAGTTGAAAAAAAAAAAAGTTCCCCCCTGTGATAACAAATTAACCCGTTTCATAGTTGAAATAAACTCAAGTTGTATCTGAGTGTCAAAAAGAAAAGTATTGTGTAATTAGCCCATGTGCCTTTACACAACACTATATCCATGGTAAGCTAAGCTGGCATTGTTGTTACTTTCATGGTGATGAATCTCTAAGTCATATTCAAGCCAGTTTTTCAGAGAATGTCTCACTAGAATTATGAAAATACACATGTACACATTCTGGAAATGTTTGTCGAGCGGGTAAAAGTTTATTCTGCCATTTCTTTGCTTTATAGTATTGTTATATAGTTGGGTAGATTTGTTGTGTAGAATTCTAGAAAACAAAATTTTGACCTTGACAGAAGGTTAACCAGTAGACATGTACATTGGTATTTTTTTGTAAGGATCCTTTTTTTAATGTCTTTTTCAGTATTTTCCTTCTAGCATAGGAATATGGTGAATGAAGAAGAAACATGTGTTGCACGTGGAGAGGCTACAGAACTGTGGGGACCCCATGTGGTACTGTTATTTTGTTATGTACATGTTTTGCAAACGAATCTAATGAATTACCATTATAATTTTTCTTCCTTGATTTGAGAGTAGATTACTAGCAATGACAATCTTTTTATGGAATAAAATAAAGATGAAAACTAATTTTAGGACACCCTCCTATAAGATTAGGAGGCTATGTGCACTTTTGTCTTAATCTGCAGTCATTACTTGTTCCGATTCTCTTGCTGTCTCTAGGAAAAAAAAGATGAGGCAGATGGAAAGCGCTATGTGCTGTCTGTAACCATGAAAACACATAGGTTTGCATGAGTAATGCCATGATGCACTACTATGCCATAGGTCATGCACCATGTGGTGCGTGGATCTTATCACTTAGCTAAGGCAGGGACAAAATAAAAGAAAACGAAGTTTTTGACGCCAGGGTACATGCAGTGAACCTGTTTCCTGGTAGTGTGATGTAATGTGGTGCACTCCAAATAGTCCAGAAAACAGGGAGGCCAGAGAGGCTGTTGATAAACTTTACTTGTTGCATGAGTACACCGGTACGTCCAGATAAACAATGGTTTAACCGAGATTCAATTCCAATGCAGCAATCACAGTTACTTTCCGATATAGTAATGCAGATATAACAACAGTGCAGTGATTCCTGAGTCCCAACTTCTGCTTATATGTGCAGTCCTTATCACACAGCTATCTGAGCTGAGGCTGTGGTTCCTCTTTCGCAGGAGTTCTGCTCCTTTCCTACCTGTGCCTTCACTTTTTCTACACTCTGCACACAAAATGTCTCCTTCTCTTACAGTGCTAAGCCCATGGACCTGGTCATGTGGTCTAACCATGTGACCTCATGGTCATATATGGAAAGCAGGGCTGATTTGTTAACTCTTAACAACCTCCTGATACCAGGACGTAATAAGTCCATCACTCTATACATATATAAAACACATCTATGTACGAAATTCTAAGTACATTATTTGGAAAGGGAAATGTGAACATTGTGCAAACATAATAAGATAGCTGCTAGCTCTGCTACATCTTAAAGGCACATACACTACAACTTCGGGGCAATACACATGTGCACTATAAACCATTATGGTAGGCTTGTTAAAATTATTTGCAAAGCTGCTTCATTGTCTTTTTTTCAGGTGGGAAGCAGAGGTGTAAAGAGAAATTATGGTGCCCCAAAGCAATTGTCCAAAATAAATTCTTTAAAGGGTACCTGTCACCCCCAAAATTGGGGGTGAGGTAAGCCCACCGGCATCAGGGGCTTATCTACAGCATTCTGTAATGCTGTAGATAAGCCCCCAAAGTATCCTAAAAGATGAGAAAAAGACGTTAGATTATACTCACCCAGGGGCATTCCCGCTGCAGGTCCGGGTCCGGCGCCTCCCATCTTCATCAGATGACGTCCTCTTCTGGTCTTCACGCCGCGGCTCTTGAGCAGGCGTACTTTGTCTGCCCTGTTGAGGGCAGAGCAAAGTACTCCAGTGCGCAGGCGCCGGGAAAGGTCAGAGAGGCCCAGCACCTGGGCCCTCAACAGGGCAGACAAAGTACGCCTGCGCCGGAGCCGCAGCGTGAAGACCAGAAGAGGACGTCATCTGATGAAGATGGGAGGCGCTGGACCCAGACAAGCAGTGGGACCGCCCCTGGGTGAGTATAATCTAACATCTTTTTCTCATCTTTTAGGATACATCGGGGGCTTATCTACAGCATTACAGAATGCTGTAGATAAGCCCCTGATGCCGGTGGGCTTACCTCACCCCCGATTTTGGGGGTGACAGATTCCCTTTAAACCCTCCCCCACTCCCTACCCCCAACAATAGTTAAAATGAAAAAATAAAATAAAAAGTTTGCAAGATGATAGCACATTGAAGAGGTTGGCCAGAAAAATCAGTGGATTCAGTTGCTACAACCATAGTACACACAATACAGCCATAATACACACAAAGCTATGCAATTGCCATAGTGCATACACTACAACAATAGTGCACACACAAACACACAGCTCTGCTACAGTCATAATGCACACACATTACTGCCATAATTTACACAGATTTTCTTCAAATATAATATACACAGCTCTGCTGCAGCCATAGTAGACACTCAACTATCATAGTAAACACACTCAGCTTGGCTACAGTCAAAGTACACACACAACAAAGCTAAAGACTTATTACCCACACACTCCTGCTGTAATACTCTACTACATCCACAGTACACATGTAGTGCCCCCACTGTCGCAGGGCCGAAGGGTACCCGGTACCAGGCCTCTGAGTCTCTGTTCTGGGGTTGTCACGGTGGCTAGACCCGGTCCGTGACCCTGCTGAGGGGCGTACAATGAAGGTAGAGGGAATGGTGATGATGTTGTGGTGGTGCGGTGCAGGTTAAATAACGAGGACACCAGGTTGCAGTCTCTTTACCTCTTTACTGAAGGTCCCAGGATCCTCAGTCTGGAATACGGTTAACCGGGCTGCGCAAGTCCGGCCGGTCCGATGGCACCTCCAGAGTTCCCTTTGCAGGTGGAAATCTGTGCCTACCTTCTAGCGCTTGTGTGTTGTGGTCCTCCCCTGCTGTGCTTACGGGATAGTCCCCACAACTGTTGTGTCTGTTTCTGAAGTTCCCTCACAACTCGATTCTGATGTTCTTCTTCGTCCCCCAGATGATATGGCTAGGACGCACCCGTATGACGGGTAGGCTCGGAGTTCTTCCGGGACCCTAGCGTCGCCCCTCTCCTATTGTTTCCCCCTGTGTCTTCGTAGGTGATTTGTGTGAGACAGCCCGCCTATAGCTGACTGTCCTGCCGTAGGTTTGAAGTATTGCTTGGAGCCTAGTACTTCCTCGGCGTTCCGGCCACCGGCTACGCGCCTCAGTAGGATGTTGCCTCGTCTTACAGCACGACTCCTACTGGTATTTCTCCTTGTTGCGTTGATCTCGTTTCTCACTCAGCACAATATACCTCGCTTCTTGTCCTTTCTTAGGGTACCGCCGCGATCAAGTGCAGACGCGGTCCCGTAACGTTCTCTCTGTTTGCTAGGCCTCTGTCAGGATCCCACCCCTGACAGGGACCCCCCTGAGTCTCTTCCCGCAACACCCTCTGCCACAGGATGTTGCCTGTTCGATTCCCAGTCAGCTTCTGTCTAACTTTCTGCCTAACCCCCAGTTTTACCAGATTGTGAGGAATGGCCTAATACATAGCACCCTTAGCTCCCCCTGGAGGCCAGACTGTGAAGTGTTTTGGTGACTGTGATACCTGGTCAGAAGAACTCCTTCAGTGCCATCAGACATACCATAGCCCCCCTTAGCGGCGGAGCATCAGTACTGCAACGACCAGGACTCTGGGGCGCTGCACACATACAGCTACACCTCTGTTACTTCCATAGCATGCACAGCTTTGATACAAGCATTGTATACATACACACTCAAACACACACACAAAGCTCTGCTACAGCCACAGTATACACTACAGCTCTTCGAAGGCCAAAATACACACACATTACACCCATCGCGCACATACGGTTTTGCTAAATCCATATTACACACACTCTATTATCATAGTACACACGAGAACACATAGCTTTGCTACAGCTATGGTACACAAACACTACAGCCATACTACACATAAACAGAACTCTGCTACAGCCATAGTACACACACACACACTACAGACACAGTACACACATACTACAGCCATATTGTACACACACACACACAGATCTGGTACAATCATAGTTCACGTACAGCTCTGCTACAAAGTATAAACAGACTCACAGCTTTGCTGCATCCATAGTGCACACACATACAGTTCTGATACAGCCATAGTGCACACACACACCTCTGCTGCATTCATAGTGCGCACACACACACACACACACACACACAGCCATAGTGCACACACACACACAGCCATAGAACACACACACAGCATCTACAGTCATAATACACACCCACCCACCCACACACCTCTGCTACAGGCATAACACATACTATGGCTATAGCACAGAAGCACAGTTAAGATACACAGCTATGCTACAATCATAGTACACACAGCTCTGCTACAACCAAAGTATACAATACACAGACAGCTTTACTACATCCATAGTGCATACACATACAGTTCTGATACAACCATAGCACACACACACATCTCTGCTGCATTTGAGTCATGGGGTACCCGGTACCGGGTTCGGTAGTTAAAGGGGGATGTCACTGTGGCAGCGACCCAGTCCGTGGCCCTGGGTGCCCATGTTAAAGGGGATAAGTCCTTAAAGGGATTATTAAAAGTTTATGTTCGTGACGCCACCTGTGGTATTCGGTCAGTGGGGACCAACGCTGCTTAAAGGGGTCCACTGGGGTGATGTTAAGGCAGCTGAGATAGTGTAACTTCCCACAGGTGAAGTGTGTCCCCAGGGCTCCCGGTATATGGATGAGGATGGTGAGTGAAGAAAAAGCAACGAAGATCAGCTCACCTCCTCTCAGTCCCAGCGCACGGATCATGCAGTGCTGCAAGTAGTACGAAGGAAAAGCAGAAGTCCAGCGTGGGTGATGTCCATAAAAAATACCTTTTATTCCATTTTTGTTAAAAGCACATAAATCCAAAGTCCATCTTCATATCCATAGACACAAAAACGGGTGATTCCTACCAGTGACAGTCACAGGCTTAAAGTGCATTAAAATCAAACGCGTTTCAACGGTCTTGCCGCCTTACTCATTGTGAGGATGGTGAGTGGTGTAGTAAAGAACGGAGGACACAGGTTTGCAGTCTCTTTACCTGGTTTACTGAAGACTTCAGGCAGCCACAGTCCAGGGCACCAGATCACAGGTACAGGCAGGGTCCGGCCGGCTTGGAAGCGAATTCAGAGTCCCCCTTACCAGGTGGAGTTAAAAGCCTTCCTCATAATGCGGTGGTATTGTAGTCCCTTACTTCCTATGGCTTCTGGCAAGGTCCTCACAATTCTCTGTATCCTCCATAAAGGTGGGACACAAACCCGTATGACAGGTGGCTTGAGCCTTTTTACAGGGACTCTATCACGACCTGGGCTCTATGTTTTACTGTGTCTCCTGGGTATAGGGCAGATAGGTTATGTGTAGTTCAGCTGTCCTGCCGGTTTCTGCTGTAAGTCTTAGAGTCCCTCACAACCTTGGTCTTATGGCTACCGGTAATCTGCGCTCTGTCAGAGAGGTAGCCCAGTCGCAGCTGTCCTCCCCAAATGTCACTCTCCTGTGCTTCGCTCTCCTGCACGCTCACTAAACGCTATTCTTACTTTGGTATATCATTATTCAGGAGTTGCAGCACCTAAGGCTACATGGCCCCTCACAAGTCTCTCTTATTTCCTTTTTCCGCCAGGAGCTGCAGACCCCCACGTCTGCTCAGCTATTCTCCTATCGTACCAGCTCCGCCTCAGCTGAAGTTCCGTGACAAGCTCCTCTCTGGCTTTCTCCAACTCTCCTTACAGGAGTAATAGGGGAGTTCCCCTGAAAACCAGGTTCAGAGCTCCCCCTTTTGGCCTGGAGTGTGAACATGTTGTACATATGTGATTACCTGATAAAAGAGGTCTTTCATTGCTTCCAAGCGTAACATCACTCTCCCCGTGAAGAAAGCAATGCCAGGACCCTGGGGTGTCACACATTCATAGTGCACACACACACACAGCCATAGTACACACACACCTCTGCTACAGGCATAACACATACTATGGCTATATTACACAAACCCATTTCAGACACACAACTCTGCTACAATTATAATACACACACACACAGCTCTGCTACAATCAAAGTATACAATACACAGACACAGAGCTTTGCTACATCCATAGTGCACACACATACAGTTCTGATACAGCCACAGTACATACACACACACATCTCTGTTGCATTCATAGTACGCACACACATACACACAAGTTTACCTCAACTGCAGGTGACTAAAATTCCGACATGTCAAAGAAAAATATAGGGTTGAGAAACCCATCCCAAAGCCAACATCCTTTCCACATAGTCCTGACATCATTGGGGCCTTTAGCAGGACAGGGCACAACCAATATGGTATCATTCTTACCATTACGCTGCTTCCTGGCTGCAGTAAGATCAGTGATGGACATACGTACAGGCAGTGGAAGGACAGATTGCAATTCTCTGCAGACGTCTTGGCTATATTGATGCGATCTCTGCCAATGTTAGGTATTACAAACATCTACTGTATGATTGTTGGGCTTGTGGCAGGGCGTTTGGCACTGGGCCCCCTGAATCACAGATTCCATTGCAGCTGCAAGACCTTCCACTACTGGCAGTATGACATTGGTGGGGAAGATGTAATATTTAGCCTGATGCAGAAAAAGTAATAGATTCACTTCTGACTATCCTATTTAGTGGTAAATTTTAGCTCAAGTGACTCCTCCGCCTTGACATTTTGTATTTCTTTAACAATAATCGTCAATTAAAAAAGAAAATGTCATTGCCTTAAAAATCTGTCTTGTTAAGCCCCACTTTTACTGAAATCTCCTGGATTAGGCTGTGTAATATCCCCTTTAGTGGCAGAAAGAATGCTTATTTGCCAGCTTTCTAAGCTCATGTAAGCATCAGAATCTTCTAGATCACATAATGCTAATTTACCCTTAAGTCCAAAATGCCAGCTATAATATTGTGCCAACAATGTGGCCGTGCCAGTCAATAAGATGTGCCAGCTGTCACTGTTACAGTAACAAAAGCACTTTCATCACTGCCCAGAAATGACAGGAAATACTTAGCTATTATTCATTTGCATAATCCAATTAATATAATATCCACTGTAAAATCCACATTGATGTTTCCTGGAATAGGAAGGCATAAAGTAAGAACGTATGTAGGGCTGTGCTGTATTATCATCAGAATTGCCTCTTTATTCTCTCAAGCCAAAATCTGTTTAGTTTGAATGGAAAACTGGACTGCAGTAGATCTTATGCTGCCCGTCCAGCAAGCAGCGCTGTCAAGAAAACATAATATCTTCTACAGATCTGGCAAAAATTAAAAGACCACAACATCAAATCCCTGTCATGGGCAGCCCAATCTCCAGACCTGAACCCCATTGAAAACCTCTGGAATGTAATCAAGAGGATGATGGATAGTCACAAGCCATCAAACAAAGAAGAACTGCTTACTGATTTCTGCGCCAGAAGCAGTGTGAAAGACTGGTGGAAAGCATGCCAAGACGCATGAAAGCTGTGATTAAAAATCATGGTTATTCCCCAAAATATTAATTCCTGAACTCTTCCTGAGTTAAAACATTAGTATGGTTGTTTCTAAATGATTATGAACTTGTTTTCTTTGCATTATTTGAGGTCTGAAAGCACTGTTTGTTTTATTTTACTTTTGACCATTTCTCCTTTTCAGAAAAAAAATAAAAAATGTATTGCTTGGAAATTCGGGGACATGCTGTCAGAAGTTTATAGAATAAAAGAACAATTTACATTTTACTCAAAAATATACCTATATTTGAAAAATAAGACAAACTGAACATTTTGCAGTGGTCTCTTAATTTTTGCCAGAGCTGTATGTACAAAATGAATACAGCAATATCTTCTACCTACAGAGTTGTAGGAGATGTAGCTAGAAGATAGACTGAGTAGCTGGGCAATTTGCCCCATGCTGATGGCACGGCAGAGACAGATTCCAGTCTGTTTGTAGTAAAGCCAATTATACTTATGTCCTTTAGTAATTTATTAAAAAGGAAAATGTCAGTCAATTCATGCTGCTCCAAACCACGGGCAGCATGGATCAAAGCATGGATTACAGCCTGGTATGTTTTCCTCTGAAACGCTCCAGTGATTCAAAAAAGATGTACTGTATATACTTGAGTATAAGCCGAGAATTTCAGCCCATTCTTTTAGGCTGAAATTGCCCCTCTCGGCTTATACTCGAGTCATTCCCAGGGGTCGGCAGGGGAGTGGGAGCGGGGGCTGTCTAATCATACTCACCTGCTCCTGGCGCAGTCCCTGCATGTCCCTGGTTCTCCGGGCGCCGGCAGCTTCTTCCTGTGTTGAACGGTCACATGGTACCGCTCATTACAGTAACGAATATAGACCCGACTCCACTCCCATAGGGGTGGAGCCGCATACACTGACTGTAGTTAACAATAATCTAGCATATTCCGCAGCGCTTTACATACATTATGATCGCTTACCCCAATGGGGCTCACAATCTAAATTCCCTATCAGTATGTCTTTGGAATGTGGGAGGAAACCGGAGAGCCCGGAGGAAACCCACGCAAACACAGGGACAACATACGAACTCCTTGCAGATGTTGTCCTTCTTGGGATTTGAACCCAGGACTCAAAGGCTGCAGTGCTATCCACTGAGCCACCGTGCTGCCCGTATGCATGCTGACTGTAGTTAACTTAGAGCACTGTTGCTTAAAACGCGTAGACCTTGTGCTGTTGTCAACAATATTTTGAGATATGTATTAAATGAAGTTTGGGATTTTAACTGTACTCTTATTTCTGGATTTACACCTCTTAAATCCACGCTTATCTTCAATATCTGTGAAGTTATCCATGCTCCCTCACAGAAGTCTCTCAGCTATAGGAACAAGAGGACTATTGTTACATGTGAGCGGTCTGCTTTTGTTTTTCTGTATTTATAATAAATCAAGATTGTATTCTAGCCCTGGGCTACAAGCACACCGCACTATTTTGCTGATGTGTCTAGCTATGCAATATTAGTAATGATTGACAGGATATCTGTAATATTTATTTAGAAATGCCTTTTACTCCTAGAAAATAACAGTTCCGTTTAGTATTCTGCATTGTGCCATTGTAAAATGAGGCCATACTGTAGCCCTACATGTCTAATAATCTCTTCCCTTCCTTGTAGATGTCAATCAGCATGACATCGGCAGAGATTTCCCATCAGCACAGCAATACGGAGGAGAAGCAGCTGCTGTGTCAACATTACGTCAGTGGAAGCTGCAAAATCGCCGGCAGGAGTAAGGCTGTTACCGCAGAGATCGGTGGTTGGCAGAACAGGTAGACAGTCAGCAACCACCTGCCTGTAAGTTCTTAGGCCCATAGTAAAAAATAGAACCCAGATAACCACTTTAACATACAGCCTAACAACTTAAAATAACTATTTGCACACCAAATAATTCGTACTGTCTGAACCTAATTCATTAAAGAGTCAGATTAATTTAAATTACAACAGTACCATTTTTGTGAGCACAGTCAGCAGTCTTTTAACACCACACATTGGCAGGTATAAATGCAACTTAGGTCTTCTAGCTGTTTTCAGGTGAGACTAACAATTTAGCAGCTGAGAATGCTGTTCAAAGTACATAAGTATACTTGGGGTACCAGACAATGAAAATTTAGGGTCTAAAAAAACTGAAGTCAAATGCATTAGGTACAAAAACTCATCATCATGAAAGCTCAAAGAACAAAGCAATGATTCACTTGCGGGTTTTAGAGATACAAACTGTAATTCCGGCTGCTTGTCTTATGAGCACACATAAAGGTTAGACAAGTCTAGAAAGAAAATCTGAATGCTAGTGTAATTATACAGTCAAATGTGTCACTTTACAGCTGTACATCCCATACTGAGAGTATTACCATGTAGTATTGTCTTGTATGTCATGGCTTCCATACTCATTAAATAAAAGTTGTCTGAAACTGACAAATTCTACTTCGTCAAACTATTGTTAGCTAGATTGGTAAAACAAACCAAACTCTGATGTAAATCTGCTGAAACTCTGGTGAAAATCACTGATGAAACTTCATCCATTTTTCTCGTGTGAACCTCACTTACAGTACATATGGGCCTCCCTTGTGTAACCTTACAGACTGCCAGGAAACAAGACATCAAGGACCTTTTTTCCCTCTTTGAATTTAATGTTCCAGGTGTTTAAGGGGGTTTGATGTGAGTATCACTACCCAACTTGGGAGCTGATCCCATGAAGAAGGTAGAAAAGGGAAGACACATGTTTGGGGGTTGTTGCTAGCGCTGTGTTTTGTAAGGGCTAAGATCTACTGCTGTGGCCAGTTCCTGGTGCTACTATTTGGACTATTAGAGACTGGAGATCATTGGCTACATGGTATTGTGTTGTCTTGCCCACCCTGCTGGATTTGAGGACTTATTCTAAGGATCAGTGTTTTATTTTAGTGTATATTACCGGGTGGCACCTCTAGATTTGTTCATCTTGTGGTGTTACAGACTCTGGGGAATTATATCTATGTTTGGTGGAACATTATCCAAGTGACAATAAAAGTTGTCCTTGTGTGCTCTGTCACACACCCTGTCACATAGAGGGTGCTTAAGAAGTGTTCCACTTTGTTATAATAAAATATATAAAGATACTTAGCCCTCCAAATCGAAGATCAGTTGTTCAGATTTATATTATTGGCAATCTAAAAAGTGCATTTAATATTTCAGTCCCAAAACATGGACCTTCATCAGACACAGATTGCTGAGAGATGAGTAGAAATAATAATGAAATCAGCATTGTAATGAAATAGACAAAGTGTAAAAAACTCCATCATAACTAGTCGTGCATTCGAGTGTACCAGTGCGGTACAATACACTTCAATTTCATTACTCTTGCAAAATGCCGCGAAGAGGCAGTGTTATTTCTCCGGACTGTTTTTGTTTTATTTGTGGTGAATACACTGTTAAGACGCAACAAAGAAACAGAAGTGATTTTTTAGAGAAAGCTTATTTTGTGTACTTCACATTGCAGCCTTGGGATCAAGACTAGTGATGAGCGAACTGCGAATGTTTGGGTTCAGCCAGACTTTTTAAAAAGTCTGATTTGGAACCCAAACTTGACTCGAATATAACCCTGGACCCAGAACTCCATATAAGTCAACAGGAACCGTACCTTCAGTGCTGTAAAATGGTGGTCATTGCCCAGGCACTGCAGCATGGATTGGCTCATTAGTGCCAGGCTTCCCAGAGGCAATGACAAGGTGTCCTCGGTGAGAGGGTTATTGTCTGGGTACTCTATATCCCCCCAGTCATGCTCTATTGATGCCCGTGAGCAGACTGAGAGCTAACCTGCTGTGAAGACAGTTGTTGTTTCTCCTCCTCAACATCATCATTTTCCCAAAATGTTCCCTGGCTGTACAATTGGGTACATAGCCACTGTTGGGACAGTAACCCACCCTCTGAGCTATGTGTGGATGACAGGCCTGATAACGGTGTGAATTAGCTCTGTTCATCCTCCTCATGAGACACCATCTTATCCTGAAATGTTTTTTCGAGCAGGCATATAAGTGGTATAGTAATGATGATGATGGCGTCATCAGCGCTGGCCAAATTGGTGGAATATTCAAAGCAGCACAACACGACACACATGTCCCGCATGAAGGCCCATTCATTGGTGGTGAAGTGATGTCATTCTGCAGAGCGTGCGTGCTGCAGCTGAAACTCCACTATTGTCTGCTGCTCACACAATCTCTCCACATACTGCCCCCATTTTCAGCAGCAACAGCTCCAACATGTGTGGGTAATTTTTCAGGAAGGCAAGGGATGTGCATCAAACCGTCTATACCTTCAACTACTACAAGAATTTGCCCATTATCGCATACCCCCAGCCCAGGCTTGAGGTTCACTGACACCAACCACTCATCTGTCTGCTGTATGATCCCAATCCACAGCTCCTGCACATTGTGCGCGTTTTCAATCAAACAGAGGATTTTAACAGCCTGTTGTCATTTTCTCTGGCAGTGCTCAAGTTTGTGGTGCAGGTCTTCCTGTGACCAGATGATGAGACAGTGGAGTAAGAGGAGTAGGAGTAGGAGGCAACCTGGACAGATAAACGTCCACCAAATCTAGGTGGTAGGAAATTAGGTAGAATGCATTCCGCCTCTGTCTCAGCCACCACTACATTTATCCAGTGGGTCATTAGGGAGATGTAACGTCCCTGGTTGTGCTTACTGGTCCACGTATCGGTTGTTATGTGGACCTTGTCACTGATGGCATTGCGTCATGTGCATGCAGGGCAGGGATGACACACCTGGAAAAGTAGTGGCAGCTGTGAACAACGTACAGTGGGATAGCCACCGCTATCAGTTTTTTTAAACTATCCGTCTCCACCAGCCGGAATGTCAGCATTTCAAAGGTCAGTAATTTGAAAAACCTGTCATTTAGGAACATGGCTCATGGGTCGATAGGGGGATATCTCCTCTTTCTATCAAGGGTTTGGGAGATGGAAAGCTGGACACTTCCATGGGACAGTGTGGAGATGCTCGGTGACAGTGGTAGTGGTGATGCTGTCCAATTCTCTCTTTGCAGGGAGGCAAGTGACCCAGTTGATAGTGAGTGGGAGGAAGATGCCAACACCACAACAGAAGAGGTTGCAGGAGGAGGCTCCGATCTGTCATGATTTTTAAGGTGTGTACTCCACTGCACCTTGTGCTTGGAATTCAGATTCCTCGTCAAACAGGTTGTGCTCAGGTTCAGAAGATTTATGTCTCGCTTTAGGGTCTGACAGCACAGCCGACTTACTGACATGGGGCCGTCCGCTTTGCCTTTGCACCCTGCTCCTTTTTTGCTGTGCTGCTGGGGCAGCATGGCCGCCTCCTCTTCCTCCAAACGGCGCACGTCACTAGGATGGCCTCTGCTCTATCTGAGGTCTAGGACCTCATCATCCCCTGCATCAGCTTCCATCTACTCATCAACCTTGACCTCCTTGCCAGTCTGCACACTGCAGAAAGACGCTGTAGTTGGCAGTGGAGTTTTGTGATCATCTGACGTGTTGCGGTGCTCCACTGAGGCCGGCATCACACTAGCGAGTTTTATGGACGTATGAGCGCAGAAAATACGTCCAGAAAATACGCATTGCACACGGCCCAATGATTCTCTATGGAGCAGCTCCTATCTGCCGTATATATCACGCATCCGTAATATGCTGCGTTTGTCAGTGTATTGCGCAAAAAATCCGCCAATGAAAGTCTATGGGGGCGAGCAAATTACGGATTACACACGGACCATTCATGTGACTTGCGAGAAATACGCACCGGTGTTCTATAGAAAAGCCGGTAATTCAGTGCGGTGTACAGTAAAATCACACTGACAGAATAGAATAGAATGGGTAGAATAAATGTGTACACATAGAATAGGTATATATATATATATATATATATATATATATATATATATATATATCAGTGAGATACACATATATATAAAGAGAGAGAGAGAGAGAGGAAAAAAAACAACCAGCACTCCTAGTGTGAACAAGTGCACGCTGCAAACTGCATAATATAGATAAAAAAAAGAACACAGCAGCA
This sequence comes from Ranitomeya variabilis, assembly GCF_051348905.1. Classification (NCBI taxonomy): domain Eukaryota; kingdom Metazoa; phylum Chordata; class Amphibia; order Anura; family Dendrobatidae; genus Ranitomeya; species Ranitomeya variabilis. The sequence continues at coordinate 740,202,892 of NC_135233.1, forward strand.
CATGTACATGAATCTAGGCCATGTGAAAACACAGACAAATATCCAATATGAATCATACTTCTCAAAAATATTTTTTCACAAATTTTTTCAAAATTTTTTTCTTTCATAATACAGTAATAGATGAATTGAAGATTCTTAGCGCATAAATTGGCCAATTCATGTGTGCCCATCAACCATGGCAAGGTGATCTCCTTCTGATGGGTCCTACTCTACCGTACATGCCACTCTTGGGCCACCAGCCTACAACTATGGACAAACATGTCACTCTAGGGCTAAACCTACAATTTATGGGCAGGTAGAGTTGATTACCGCCACCTGCAGGGTCAATGGGAGGAGTGCAAGATCAGCCTGGAAGCAGCCCTAATGTGAACAAGTGCACGCTGCAAACTGCATAATATAGATAAAAAAGAACACAGCAGCACACGTACATGAATCTAGGCCATGTGAAAACACAGACAAATATCCAATATGATTCATACTTCTCAAAAATATTTTTTCACAAATTTTTTCAAAAAATTTTTTTTTCACAAAACTTACAGTAATAGATGAATTGAAGATTCCAACAATATTCCATACCTTCCGTCGTTCAGTCTCGTCCCACGCTGTAAATCCATCTGAAGGGGTTAAATCATTTTACACCCAGGAGCTCTGCTAATGCAGCTGTGCTCCTGCCTGTAAAACTTGGTGAATGGAATGGAATGCAGGGGAATGTACTGTAGTTACCTCGAGTCGTGGTGATGCGCCCCCTGCTGGATGAACTCATATGAACTCGAGCCTGGGAACTTTTCAGAATATTTTCTCACGCTCGAGTTCATATGAGTTCAACCAGCAGAGGGCACATCACCGCACCTCGAGGTAACTACAGTACATTCCCCTGCATTCCATTCATTCACCAAGTTTTACAGGCAGGAGCACAGCTGCATTAGCAGAGCTCCTGGGTGTAAAATGATTTAACCCCTTCAGATGGATTTAGAGCGTGGGACAAGACTGAATGACGGAAGGTATGGAATAATGTTTTTTTAACTTTATTTCAGGTGACAAGGGTCTTCAAGTGTATTAAGAGTATAATAAAATATTAAAACACCATGTGTCTTTATTTCATTAAAATACTTTTTAATAATGTGTATGTGTTTTATTAACCATTTCGTACTATTGGATTAATAATGGATAGGTGTCATAATTGTCATCTCTCCATTATTAACCTGGCTTAATGTCACCTTACAATAGCAAGGTGACATTAACCCTTCATTACCCCATATCCCGCCACTACACGGGAGTGGGAAGAGAGAGGCTAAGTGCCAGAATAGGCGCATCTTCCAGATGTGCCTTTTCTGGGGTGGCTGGAGGCAGATGTTTTTAGCCAGGGGGGGTCCTATAACCATGATCCCTCTCTAGGCTATTAATATCTGCCCTCAGTCACTGGCTTTCCCACTCTGGCGGAGAAAATTGCGTGGGAGCCCAAGCCAATTTTTTCCGGGATTTAACCCTTTAATTTAATAGCTAGAGCCCCCAAATTTTACACAAATACACTTCTTACATTAGTAAAGAGGAATATGTAATAAAAGAAGGGATATGAGATGGTTTAATGTATGCAAACCATGTCTCATATCCTGTCGGGTTTGTGAAGGAGATAGCAAAAGCCGGCAATTGAATTACTGGCTTTCCTGCTATCTAGCGCTGAATTAAATATAAATATATATATATATGTGTCTCACTGACACATCTATATATATATATATATATATATAGACTGTATATATGTTTTTAAGAATATTTGAGCCGACGGATCCATGATTTGTCCATTTTGCAAGCCTGCGAGAAAAAAATCGCCGTACAGAAGCCATACGGATGACACACGGATAAATTTGTGCGTAAAAATCCCATTCTCGCATTGAATACGGAGCAGTGTTTTCGGACAATTACTGCGTATTACGGCCGTAAAAAATGGACCGTATTTTCAAACGCCTAGTGTTACGCCGGCCTGACTGTGTGCACTTGCCCTCCCATGTCCTCATCCCCCAGTATAACAAGTGTTTGCGCATCACTACACTCAGTCTCTTCCACTTCTAATGCAGGGCCAGGTGGATGGGCCATGGAACCACAGGCAGCAGAGTCATCAAAAAGCAGTAGAGACGGCTGCATGACTTGGGGCTCAGACTACTTGGCTAATTCACAAGGGGGCGAGGTAGAAGCCGAATAACCATGGTCCTCAGGTGCCAACTGTGCACTTTCTGCAGTGGACCAGGTGGAAGATAATGCAAAGCAATTGGAGCCACTGTCAGTCATCCAATCTAACACTTTTTCAATATCTTGTGGCTTCACCTTTTGTGCAGCGGTATTCGGGCCTACAAAAGGATGTATAACATCCTGTTGCCTACGTGCACCACAAGGTGTTGTATTTGGGCACATAACAGGTACAGAATGACCACTCCTCTCCATGCATCACCATCACCATTAGCAGCTACACCAGAAACACCATGTCAATGTCCCCTATTTGATGCTCTCCTCATATTTGGAAGTGTTTTTTTGGCACACTACTCGCAAAGAGATGACGAAAGAATGCATTTATTTATTTGCCACACTACTATTAAACACCCAGCTGTCCAAAAAATTATTTGTTTCGACTACAAATGGCAATGAGGCGGCTGATGCCAATTGTTTATTTCTCAGACTACTAGAAAACACACAGCGGTCCTGAAAAACACTAATAGAAAAAAAGGGGTTCTGAAAAATTACTAGTTTGGCTTACAAATGAGATAGCTGATGGCAATTATTTATTTCCAACCAACACTAATAGAAAAAAAGGGGTCCTGAAAAATTATTTCTTTGACCTATCAATGGCAATGAGACAGCTGATGCCAATTATTTATTTCTCAGACTACTAGAAAATACACAGAGGTCCTGAAAAATTATTTCTTTGGCATACAAATGGCAAAGAGAAGGCTGATGCCAATTATTTATTTCTCAGACTACTAGAAAACACAGTGGTCCAGAAAAATTATTTCTTTGGCTTACAAAGGACAATGAGACAGCTGATGCCAATTGTTTATTTACAACCAACACTAATAGAAAAAAAAGCGTTCCTGAAAAATTATTTCTTTAGCAAACAAATGACAACGAGACAGCTGATGCCAATTATTTATTTCTCAGTCTACTAGAAAACACACAGCGGTCCTGAAAAATTACTTCTTTGGCCTACAAATGGCAACAAGATGGCTGATGCCAATTTTTTATTTCCAACACTAATAGAAAAAAATGCGTTCCTTAAAAATTATTTATATGACCTACAAATGGCAACAAGACAGCTGATGCCAATTATTTATTTCCAACACTACTAGAAACACACAGCGGCTTAAAGGAACAGTACTCCCACACACGGGGGAGTGCAGAGTACATATAGTGACTCTTCACTAGTGACTACTGCTGGATGCTGAAGCAGGAAACTCGAAATATTGGTAAAAGAAAGCTCACCAGGAGAAGATTGAAAGAGGAGAAAAACAGTTTCACAGGCCAACAGAGTGGATGCGTTGATCGGTCTATTGTGTTCATAAGTGACAAATGTAATTGTCTGTTACTTGATAATAAAATAATGAGTTTTTGACCGATCAGTGTTCAATATATTATCTCTTCTTTTGCAAGAAAACTGTATGTGACGGGGGAAAATGGAAATCATTTTAAAATTCAGCACTTTTCATTTTAAATATTATTTATAATATTTATTGTTAATTATGAGTTTTAAAGCAAACATTGTGGGGACTTTGTTACTTTACTGATTAATTTTTTTCCCAAAAAAGTCAATTTTTCTTGGAGATATAGCAGCCACAGTTAAAGGGGTAAACAAACTTAAAGGGAACCTGTCACCCGGGTTTTTCACTCGGAGATAAAAATACCTACCGCTACATAGGGCATGAGCTGTGCTTAACAAAAGTGTTTTTTTTGTACCCTGATTCCCCACCTAAGCTGCCAAAATTACTTACCAAAGTCGCCATTTTCGCTTGTCAATCATGCTGGTCTGGTCATAGGGGCGTGGTGACAAAGCTGTTTCTTCCCCCAGATCTTGCTTAGGTTTCCGTTGGTAGCGTAGTGGTTTGCGACTGCACAGGTGATGAAAAACAGCGCGCTCTGCGCTATATCCCTGGTGATCGGTGGGGCGGCCATCTTCCTGTGGCTGCACGTGCGCAGTTGGAGCGCTCTGCTGCCCGGGGCTTCAGGAAAATGGCCGCGGGATGCCGCGCATGCGCACATGTGGATCGCGGTGGCCATTTTCCTGAAGCAGAGTTCGCATCTCGGCTTCAGGAAAATGGCCGCCGCGATCTCCATCTGCGCACGCACAGCAGCCCGCGGCCATTTTCCTGATGACAGGTTCCCTTTAATAATTTTTTAATTATGAATGAACGCTGATGAATGTCTTATTGTAAAATGTCTCATGGTAAATTAACATTATGTCCAGTTTAAAAATTAAGCATTTTTGAGTATTTTAGGTACAACTTCAACATTTCCCATTTCATTCAATGGAATTAATTGGTAAATTCATTTATCTATGATGATGAAATTTCTACTTGCCTTTGACTTCATGACACCTGCAAAGCATATTGTAAGTTTCTCTTCAGAATTAATGGTTTGGGGGAGATGTCACAGTCAGGTCAGTGTGCGCTGTCTCATGGTTTGCATTAGGCATTAGTATGTCATAATGAAAAAAGAAGTGAGAACATCTCATCACATTTTTCTTGAACACATGGCTTAAGTAATATCAGTTAATAGTATCTTTTGGACTTCCGAACAATGGTTGTATATCAAAATGTAAATAGTAATCTTGACAGTGACAGATTGATCCACAATGGGCCCATCAAACAAAACTATTCTTCAGACACATTAAATTCTCCCATACCTTCAATACACACAGAGTTTATGTTCACTATTACAGTATTAAGCGTTTTATTTCCATTGTGCACAGAGATGATATCTCCAAGAAGATCTTACAACTTAGTTGTGAAGTAAAGGTATTTAAAATCTTGTATTTCTAGGTAGAATACTTTTTCAAGAGTATAAAGCTGGCCATAAAAATCAGATAGCTGTGTCACAAAAGATTGCCCATCCAACAGCTAAGGCCTGCTTAAGACTTTTTTTTTTAAATGACTATACCGATTAGATAGATGATGGCCAAACATTCACTTAGCAGACAGCTGATGGCCATCATAAAGGGGTTGTCCACTACCGGAACAAACTCTTCTTAATTACTATATTCTCACATGTAAAACAAAAAAAAACAGCCTGTACTCATCTCAGACAAAACTGACATCCAAAGGAACTCAATACTGCTGCTGTTCTCTCACTTCCACTGGATGTCAGTTTTGTCCAAAGGAAGTGATAGTGATGTGAAGTATTAATGGACTAGATGGAGGCCCGATGCTATCGTATCGGGAGGGCGTTAATGTCACGATGGGGGCAGGCTTTGCAGCATTGAGAATCTCTCCCCCATGTGCTCACCCACATATCCACTCTCTCTTTCCCCATGTGCTGACTTCTCCTGTCTGTGCTCTCTTCTTTGACCTGTCTATCCCATGTGCTATCCCCCTTGTCTGCTGTCTCTCTCTCCTTTCTGTGCTGTGTTCTCCCCTCATGTGCTGTCCCGTTTGAGCTGTCTACCCCCTGTGCGCTGTCTCTCTCACCCCTGTGCGCTTTGATCGCATGCAGAGGATACATTTTGTAAGGTAAAATATTGTTTAAAAACAGTCAGTGAAATATTTTACCTGGCAAAAGAAATCCTCTGTGATCCCCTGCTGTAATGTCAGTATTGTCTTTTGCTTCCTTCCCTGTCCAGGAAATGTGGTATGCTCCGTACATGGTCAGACACAGACAATTTTTAAAATGAACTTTCGTTCATGGGAAAACCCCTTTAATGTGGCTTCCTCTGCCTGTAGACATGTCACGCATCTGCCGCTGGTATCAACCGAATGATTCACTGCGCCTGCGTGGAATTCACGCAGGTGCAGTAAATCAGACCGCCGCCATCTTTGTGCAGACAGATAGCGGCGGTCACATTAAAACTGCACATGCGCTCCTCCTGTACAAAGATGGCGACGGTCAGTGAATCATTCAGCTGATCCCAGCGGCGGTGTGCTCACGACAGTGTTCCGCTGGTGGTACCGCTCAAGAGGCTGCATATGGTGTATACAGTGTGTGTGTGTGGTGCGTACGGCATATACAGTGTGTGTGTGGTGCGTATGGCGTATACAGTGTGTTTGTGTATGTGTGTGTGGTGCGACGGTGTTCCACTGGTGGTACCGCGCAAGAGGCTGGTACCACCAGCAGTTTCCATATTGAGACACCCATCACTTGGGTGTCCTAATATGGAGGTCGGTGAACTTCCACCGCTTGGAATTCTGGGATCTGGACACATCTGGACGAAACAGGATGTGAAGACATTACAAGGTAAGTTAGTAGCGTAGCTACCGGGGGGGCAGAGGGTGAGGGCGCCCAGGGTCCGGTGCTCTGAGGGGGCCCACTCAGAGTTACGCTACTGTAACTGTATCGGCGTGCGCAGCACGCCGATACAGTTATATTCTGCGGCAGGGCAGGGAGAATCGATCTCCCTGCTCTGACGCTATGGGGCCCCTGACCAGGCGGGGGGACCTGTGCCAGCAGTGGCCCCCCGCCGTCATTGGGATATCAGCTGTACTGGCATTTAGCCGATACAGCTGATCGCATTGATGGGAGACGGAGCGCTGCGCTTCTTCTCCCATCATCCCCCTGTCAGTGTCGGCGTCTGACGTCGCCGACACTGACAGCGGGCGCGATGACGTCACTGCCTGGCGCCTGCTGTCAGGAGATCAGCAGGAGCAGCGCAGGAACCAGGAAGAAGAGAGGTGAGTATTTATTTTTTTATGGGTGCTGCTGCCTTATTACAGGGTCTGCCTATGGGGGGGCTGCCTTATTACAGGGTCTAACTATGGGGGCTGCCTTATTACAGGGTCTGACTATGGGGGCTGCCTCATTACAGGGTCTGCCTATGGGGATCTGCTGCCTTATTACAGGGTCTGCCTATGGGGATCTGCCGCCTTATTACAGGGTCTGCCTATGGGGGGGCTGCCTTATTACAGCGTCTGACAATGGGGGCTGCCTTATTACAGGGTCTGACTATGGGGGGCGCTGCCTCATTACAGGGTCTGACTATGGGGGTGCTGCCTTATTACAGGTACTGCCTATGGGGGGTGCTGCCTTATTACAGGGTCTGACTATGGGGGCTGCCTTATTACAGGGTCTGACTATGGGGGTGCTGCCTTATTACAGAGTCTGCCTATGGGGGTGCTGCCTTATTACAGGGTCTGACTAAGGGGGCTGCCTTATTACAGGGTCTGCCTTTAGGGGTGCTGCCTCATTACAGGGTCTGACTATGGGGGTGCTGCCTTATTACAGGGTTTGCCTATGGGGGGTGCTGCCTTATTACAGAGTCTGCCTATAGGTGTGCTGCCTTATTACAGGGTCCGTCTATAGGGGTGTTGCCTCATTACAGGGTCTGACTATGGGGGCTGCCTTATTACAGGGTCTGACTATGGGGGTGCTGCCTTATTACAGGGTCTGCCGCCTTATTACAGGGTCTGCCTATATGGGGTGCTGCCTTATTGCAGTGTCTTCCTATGGGGGCTGCCGTATGCTATAGAGTCTGCCTATGGGGAGTGCATTATACTATATTGTGGACTATTTGGTGCATTATGCTACTGTATATGGAGGCTAATAATATAAAAGGAGAACCGAGAGTCAAAACTGGCCAATAAAGGTTTCACAAAAAACTTGTATTTATTGAAAAAAGATCTGTCACATAAACATCAGTGTACCATACAGTAATAAATAATTAGTAAAAAACACATAGCGACTATATCCATGTATACATCAAAATGATCCAGGTACAAGAACAGAACAGAAGTAAGTATAATAAACACTGCTTTAAATCATGCGTGCAGGAGTAATGCCATCCACACATAGGATCAGCTGTTTAGGCCATGCGGTTGTTAGACCAAATGGTATACTTCATATTAGCGATATTCTAAGAGTCACCATATGTCCCTAATATGCAGGTAATAACACGCCCCCTGAGGAAGCGACAAAGATTGAACGCGAAACGCGCGTTGGGGTACGGTATCCAGGACTCAGACAGGACTTCCTTACACACATGGTAATTTACTTGTCTATTTTGATCTAGATGTTATTACCGGCATATTAGGGACATGTGGTGACTCTTAGAATATCGCTAATATGAAGTATACCATTTGGTTGGGGTATCAGGAGCAGTAATAGGGACACATACGGCAGCAGCGGCTCAGTATTGGGGTATCAGGTGCAGTAATAGGGACACATATGGCAGCAGTGGCTCAGTATTGGGGTATCAGGTGCAGTAATAGGGTCACATACGGCAGCAGCGGCTCAGTATTGGGGTATCAGGTGCAGTAATAGGGTCACATACAGCAGCAGCGGCTCAGTATTGGGGTATCAGGTGCAGTAATAGGGACACATATGGCAGCAGTGGCTCAGTATTGGGGTATCAGGTGCAGTAATAGGGACACATACGGCAGCAGCGGCTCAGTATTGGGTATCAGGTGCAGTAATAGGGACACATATGGCAGCAGCGGCTCAGTATTGGGGTATCAGGGGCAGTAATAGGGTCACATACAGCAGCAGCGGCTCAGTATTGGGGTATCAGGTGCAGTAATAGGGACACATATGGCAGCAGCGGCTCAGTATTGGGGTATCAGGTGCAGTAATAGGGACACATATGGCAGCAGTGGCTCAGTATTGGGGTATCACCAGGATGATGAGTTTGTGCAGGTTGGGAATTGATGGTCATGGGGCTGGAATATGAGAAGTGAAACATGTCTTTGTTGTATTCTCTGCAGGTGAGTCGTTGCCGGAAGAAGTTGTCATGTTGGTCTGGGCCAGATGGAAAAGACTGGAAAAATGAACGATTCCATCAGAAAGATTGTCAGCGGTAAGACACTGTAACTGTGCAGTTATCACATATATGTTCTGTAGGACTGGTATCTACCACTGACCATATGGCGGTAATATCCATGTTGGTCTTTATATAGAGATTATCTTCAGTAACATCGCTGTCATCTGCTGAGGTTCTCCTACACTATTAGGGCGCGTCATCGAGTTGTAATCAAGGTTACCTGGTTAGGGGCCCACTAAGAAGCTTCGCCACCCCCTGAACCAAAACCCTAGCTACGCCTCTGAGGTAAGTATATATTAAGATGCTGAATGGCTGCAGGGCTCACGTGATATAACAATGTCAAGCAAGCACTGGGACCATAATCAAAAAGAACCTAGCACTCAACTTGTTGCCTTTAGCGTGAGTTTTATTGTAGTGGTACAAATTAAACGTTTCGGTCCCACACTTGGACCTTCGTCAGTAACTACATGTGAAACATAACAAAATGTGACAATGAAAATCATAACAAAAATAGAAATATTTTACAAAAAAAGAAGTATATACATAAATGCTGAGGATAATATTTTGGCATAATTCACAACAATGGTCAAGTGTATACTGGAGACATATGCTAGAGGGACGTCCTGAGTATCCAGGATAGAGTGCTCCAATGGTTATAAGACAATTTTTGAGAAGTGTGAGTGCCCCAAACAAGTTAGAGAGGTGAGATACATACCGTACTGCTGTAATAGCGTGGGGAGACAAAAGGGATGGAAGACACACAGTAACGGCGTCTGTAGGCATGTAAACAGAATCCCAAGCGGAAATGGTGAGGATTGTTAGATGGTAAGTGGGTATAGAGAGTTAAGGGCTATAAGGTGGACCATACCTTAATGCTGTAATACACAGGGACGGTACTATTGGTGTACAAAAGAGGAAAAAAGACGCAGTGGAGGGTTAGAAATGCCTCCTCATTGTGAGCCGGGAAGATACACTACATGCTGCTGTGAGGAATTTACCTTGTAGAGACCGTGGCTGGATATGGTGGGAGCAGACGCGGATTCCACCGCTGGTCTGCCGGTGTGCGGTAGTATCGCCCTTACATAGAGGAAGGGGCGGGACTGACAGCGCTGAAGAGCCAATCGGCGACGGCGCCGTAGACCGGAAGTGACGTCGCGCTAGACTAAGCCGCTCGGTACAGCTGTTTGCAGAGCTGTATGGCGTGGTGAGCGGATGTGACGTCCGGTTGTCAGAGTAACCGGTAAACACAGTCAGTGATTGCTGGTAGTTGCAGTGTTGTAGCGCTAAAGAATAGTGCTTAGAGTCCTGCGGTAAGAGGGCGCTGTAGTGAAACCCAAAATAAACATGCAAGTGCAGAGTACTTGAGAGTATGAAAGATGAATGAACTTAGAAAGGAAGTGCCCACATGGATATTGTGGTAGATTCCTTGTTGGTGGTGATCCTAGGAGGTATCCTTGTGACACGTGAGATGGTAGACAGATGTGAGTGGAAGGACGGTCCAATACAACAAGCAGAGATGAAATATATTTCAATAAAGACGATTCTAATGGCAAAAGAGGAAAACAGAATTAGCCAACAGTAAATACATATTGCAATAGTACATAAGCAAAAAATTGGCTAAAGTCCGTACACATCTGTACATAACCCCATATGGTGGAACCATCAGTAGGCAGCATGATTTCTTTGTTAGATAAAAGAGGCTAAATCATAATCTCTATTGAGTCCCAAGGGGTGAAGTGTTTCTAAGGTATGGATCCAAAATGCCTCCCGTCTCTTCAAACGGGCTACCCGGTCTCCACCCCTCCTGAATGGGGGGACATGCTCTATAACCTGGTATCGTAGTTGTGTGACAGTGTGGTCCTGGTTATGGAAGTGAAGGGGAAGGGGTAACAACAGATTCTTGCGGCGGATCGTAGACTTGTGTTTAGAAACACGGTCCCTTATTGGTTGTGGATCACCACCAACAAGGAATCTACCACAATATCCATGTGGGCACTTCCTTTCTAAGTTCATTCATCTTTCATACTCTCAAGTACTCTGCACTTGCATGTTTATTTTGGGTTTCACTACAGCGCCCTCTTACCGCAGGACTCTAAGCACTATTCTTTAGCGCTACAACACTGCAACTACCAGCAATCACTGACTGTGTTTACCGGTTACTCTGACAACCGGACGTCACATCCGCTCACCACGCCATACAGCTCTGCAAACAGCTGTACCGAGCGGCTTAGTCTAGCGCGACGTCACTTCCGGTCTACGGCGCCGTCGCCGATTGGCTCTTCAGCGCTGTCAGTCCCGCCCCTTCCTCTATGTAAGGGCGATACTACCGCACACCGGCAGACCAGCGGTGGAATCCGCGTCTGCTCCCACCATATCCAGCCACGGTCTCTACAAGGTAAATTCCTCACAGCAGCATGTAGTGTATCTTCCCGGCTCACAATGAGGAGGCATTTCTAACCCTCCACTGCGTCTTTTTTCCTCTTTTGTACACCAATAGTACCGTCCCTGTGTATTACAGCATTAAGGTATGGTCCACCTTATAGCCCTTAACTCTCTATACCCACTTACCATCTAACAATCCTCACCATTTCCGCTTGGGATTCTGTTTACATGCCTACAGACGCCGTTACTGTGTGTCTTCCATCCCTTTTGTCTCCCCACGCTATTACAGCAGTACGGTATGTATCTCACCTCTCTAACTTGTTTGGGGCACTCACACTTCTCAAAAATTGTCTTATAACCATTGGAGCACTCTATCCTGGATACTCAGGACGTCCCTCTAGCATATGTCTCCAGTATACACTTGACCATTGTTGTGAATTATGCCAAAATATTATCCTCAGCATTTATGTATATACTTCTTTTTTTGTAAAATATTTCTATTTTTGTTATGATTTTCATTGTCACATTTTGTTATGTTTCACATGTAGTTACTGACGAAGGTCCAAGTGTGGGACCGAAACGTTTAATTTGTACCACTACAATAAAACTCACGCTAAAGGCAACAAGTTGAGTGCTAGGTTCTTTTTGATTATGGTTTATGAAGGTTTGGGATCCTAACCTAAGCACCACCCCTCTCAGTAGTGCACACGGTATTTTGTATGAAAGCAAGCACTGGGAGACCTGGCACTGAGATTTCTGGATTGATGCCAGCACTGGAGTGGTGTACAGGCTGTTTTTATTTTACATGGGGAAGGTAGTAATTGAGAAGGGGTTGTTCGAGTAGTTGATAAGACTTTTTAATTGGTCAGACACGTTAGATAGCTGTCAGCCAAACCATTGTTCAGCGAATAGCTACCTAATATTTAATGGCAGTTTAAGATTGTTGAAAAATATTTATAGAGAATACAAGAACAGATTGGCTGACATATCAGGGAGCATCTGACCTCCCTACCAAACAAAAGGATTGAATTACAATCACCCGATCTTTACGTCCCCTGATATTATCTGTTGGGGGTCAGTCAGGAGGACACCATTCACATAAGATGGTCATCTGAAATCGTTGTTTTTTATCTTAGAATGTTAGCGAGCATCACCCATTGGAGCTCTCTGTAGCCATACAGGCTATATCACCCACTGTTCCCTGAAAAAGGCAAAACATTTTTTTTTTTAAATGGGTTAATAGAATTTTCGACAACTTGTTGGAAGAGGACAGCTCTATAAACATTTCAGCCAATCCGAAGACAGTTTCATACTAAATCTTTGCAAACAAATCTCTAAAATAAGAGTCTAATTTTGCTGCAATATTTAAGTCTAACATCTATTTTTGGATGTAAGACAGCATGTCGCGTGTGAAGATTTATGACAGGACAAAAGAAGGTAAAACAGCAATTTCATTCACTCACTCTCTTGGACTGACGCCCTGTGTTTCATCTTTGCACTATTATTGTGAAGAAAAGACATCATTATCATGTCAACCACACGAGATCTGTAGTCATCAGATTGGTCGTCTAGGTACTTCTTTTGTAACATAAATGAACCTTGTTCACTTGATATTAAAATGTGATTATTTTAACAAAACAGTATCCTGCATCTTTCAATTATTGTTCTTTATTTTTCAGAATGTTTTAATTATTGTTTTTCCCCCAAGTTCTGTTTTTGCTGATTTGATGCCAGTGGAATTGTCTCAGCAGGACCTCCCAGAACTGAGTAAGTTTACCTCAGGGTATTCTGTCTGCCTTTTTGTTTAAAAGGAAACCAGATCACCCAAGACATGAAACAAGGGTAAAAGAGGAAGAAAATTACAACTAACAGCTATAGTCACAGCTCAGAAATATGCCAACGTGTACACAATAAACACGGGGAGTTAACTAATGACGGCAAGTGGTAAGGATGTCACTTTTCAATATGCATCTAGGTGATGACACCATATATTGCTATGAAGAACAGAGAGTGAATTCACATTTATTGCAGCATACTAAAGGTTGCTTTGTGCAGTACAAACTAATTATTATGTTGTAACCTTAATAATAAGAGTATGCCATTCCTGGCTTTGGCATAAGTAATGCAAAGTCTGTACTAAGGTAAATATTAGGCCATACGTAAGTGACAAAATACTGTGATCAAAATTACGCACTCTGATATTTTCTAGGGTAGAATACTGACTGGTGTATATGGTCAGCTTTAAACAATATTTTCCAGTTAATACAGTATATAAAATAATTCTACATAAAAAGTTGAATTATTTTGGAAAAGCATTGCCATATTTTTTTATTGATCCTGAGTTAAAGCCTCTACTATCTTCTACAACGTCTTTCACAATTCTTCTGACATGAAGCAAAGCTGAAATATACAGTAGCAGCATTACCAGCTTGATTAGTGTCAGGTACAAATGTATAGGAGGTGCAGAGGTGACAGCCACCCCTGGGCTTTGGCTTCGGCAATAGTGCTACATATAAGAAGACACCAGTTTTACATATTTTACATGGCATGTGAGGGTCTTGTTAGGCTGGTTTCACACTAGCGTTCGACAGGGCTGCGAACTTCCTCCGTGAAGCCACGCCCACTGCCGCCCCTCTTCCTTCAGATCCGCCTATGGCTGCATGCGTCCTGCGTACCCTATCTTTAACATTGGGTACGCAGGCTATGCAGATGCCTCCACATGCATTGTTTTGAAGCTGCGCCGACAGCAACAAAATCCTAACATGTTGCGTTAGATGCAGGTTAGCGCAGCGTCAAGGCGATGCATGCGGAGGCATCCGCATACATCCGCATGGCCTGCGTACCCAATGTTAAAGATAGGGTACGTAGGACGCATGCAGCCGTAGGCGGAGCTGAAGGAATAGGCGTGGCAGTGGGGGGCTTCACGGAGGAAGAAACTAGCCTTATAGATTTTACTTTGGGGCCCAAAAGTATGAAATCAACTGTTAACTGAATTAGAACAGCTCAGTTAAGCTGTAAAGGCCTCTGTGCACTTTAAATTAATGTCAGCCAACCCACTGATAACGTCAGGTTTCCCTGACTGTCTAATGTGATCATATTGTTCTTCTGAAGATTTGCCGATGGCCAACGTGTCGGCCGGCAGCTTTCTCATAGAGAACAACGATGAGCTTAGCCAAGTGAGCACTCTTGTGTACTGGATAGTTGGCAGTGATGGCTGTGGGGAGAATGATCGATGAAACCATCGTTTGGCCGACAGCAATCTAATGTGCATGGCCAGCTTTAGGGATCTATCCAAAATATTTGAGACTACAACTTTGGGGATATATGACAGGCTCTAACTTAGAATCAATGCAAAAACAGCAATGCAATATATTTAATAAAGTTTTTATATAGGACATTTCTATTTATAATGTACATCAAATGTAGACCTTTCTTTTAAATTTGGAGTCATAGCTTTCTAAAGCCAGTTGGATGCAGTAACAGAATTTACAGCTTGCCTTACACATAATATAAAGTATATGGCACTGTAATATGTTGACTTTTCCCTTAATGTGCTCATAAGGTTGGACATCCCTTTCATTTCAAAAGTAATTATCAGAAGAAAATATTCCAGGCCAGTAAAATCCTAAATATGGTCCAAAGCAAAAGCATAGTGATAAAAGATGGCAGCAACTGGAAACATTATTGGAGTAGCTGTTGAAATATGCAAGGAAGGAAGGGAAAAAACCCAGCACAGTAAATGAATCCCAAACAATGGCAGAAATTATTTTATTTTATTTTAAATAAAACTTAACATGTATTCTTTTATATGACATCTCCATAGAAATCCAAAAACAAAGAAGGTAGACACGGAGGAGATCAAAGTTAGAAATAGACAGACATGTTTCGCAAAATGCTTTACTCAAAGTCTCATGGTCTTTTTCTGTCTG
Organism: Ranitomeya variabilis; assembly: GCF_051348905.1. Taxonomy (NCBI): domain Eukaryota; kingdom Metazoa; phylum Chordata; class Amphibia; order Anura; family Dendrobatidae; genus Ranitomeya; species Ranitomeya variabilis. The sequence goes on from NC_135233.1 coordinate 740,218,150, forward strand.
TGATCCCCTCCTTGCAAGCTTTCTGGTGGCTCTTGCCAGCCCATATCCATGCAAAGTGTCCCAGACTCCTGCTTATAGGACCTCCAGTGTGGTGGGCTGATGCCATTCATTTAAAATTTAGCTACTGAAAATACTTTCTTCTATTTGGAACTATGAAGTAACCAGCCAAAAAGAAATCACTCTGCCTTTAATATAAAGTATGTTAGTATATTTAATAATTTCCCATGAAATCCTAAAACAATAGTGAACTTTTCAGGGTTTACCCTAAATGTTTTCAAGTCCAGCTCCCTTCCTGAAATTCTAAACATGTGAATGATAGAATTTGTCTTGTCCTATTTTAGTGTACAATGGCCAATTTTTATTATGATATGAGTAATATCTTCTGTTTAACATGCTTATTCCACCCTACTATTATGTTTTATGAGGTTAACTGTACCTGCTAGAGCTATTTTAACAGCTCAGAGGATAAATATGTTAATTACTGTCTTATTTAGTTACCTCCATTTAGGACATTTAACTTTGAGGATAAACATTTAAAAGTATCAATGCCAGGAGCATACACTGCTTGTTTTGCTTTGTGGGGTATTTTTTAACTTGAAAATGTTATTATTTTTCAAAGATTCATAAAATGCCCAAATAACAGAGACATATAGTCTTCAAGTAGATTGCCATAGAGGACACAACAATACCAAATATTTCTCAAGTAAAGCTTTCTACGACCTGTATCAGCCAAGCTACGGATGAGCAAATCTTTTGAAATTCGAATTTGCGAAGTTTGCTGAGTAATTCCAGAAAATCTGATTTGCGGAGAATATATTTACATGAATCTCAATACTAGAAAGCTTGTAATAGCCCCAAAAATGCACATTGGGGACAGAAGACAGAGAACCCCACTGACCATAAGCGCTTACTCTCTACAGGTGAGAGAGAAAGAGAGGAACCTGCTAATTATACAGTTATATATTTTTCTGCAATTTTATTATTTTTATTAATGACTATTCATTTACAGGGAAGGAAATAAGTATTTGATCCCTTGCTTATTTTGTAAGTTTGCCCACTGACAAAGACATGAACGGTCTTTAATTTTAAGCGTAGGTTAATTTTAACATTGAGAGATAAGAATATCAAAAATAAAATCTACAAAATCACATTGTATAAATTATATAAATTTACTTGCATTTTGCAGTGAAGAATAAGTATTTGATCCCTCTGGCAAACAAACCTTAACACTTGGTGGCAAAACCCTTGTTGGCAAGCACAGCAGTCAGATGTTTTTTGTAGTTGATGATGAAGTTTGTGCACATGTTAGGAGGAATTTTGGTCCACTCCTCTTTGCAGATCATCTCTAAATCATTAAGATATTGAGGCTGTTGCTTGGCAACTCGGAGCTTCAACTCCCTCCATAAGTTTTCTATGGGATTAAGGTCTGGAGACTGGTTAGGCCACTCCATGACCTTAATGTGCTTCTTTTTGAGCCACTCCTTTGCTGCCTTGGCTGTATGTTTTGGGTCACTGTGAAGACCCAGCAACGACCCATTTTTAATGCTCTGGAAGAAGGAAGGAGGTTGTTACTCAGGATTTTACAGTACATGGCTACATCCATTCTCCATTGATGCTGTGAAGTAGTCCTGTGCCCTTAGCAGAGAAACACCCCCAAAACATAATGTTTCCACCTCCATGCTTGCCAGTGGGGATAGTGTTCTTTGGGTCATAGGCAGTATTTCTCTTCCTCCAAACACGGCGAGTTGAGTTAATGCCAAAGACCTCAATTTTTGTCTCATCTGACCACAGCACCTTCTCCCAATCACTCACAGAATCATCCAGGTGTTCACTGGCAAACTTCAGATGGGCCTGCACTTGTGCCTTCTTGAGCAGAGAGACCTTGAAGGCACTGCAGGATTTTAAACCTTTATGGTGTAATGTGTTACCAATAGTTTTCTTGGTTACTGTAGTCGCAGCTGCCTTGAGATCATTAACAAGTTCCCCCCGTGTAGCTTTAGGCTGACCTCTCACCTTCCTCATGATCAAGGATACCCCATGAGGTGAGATTTTGCATGGTTCCCCAGATCAATGTCGACTGACAGTCATTTTGTATTTCTTCCATTTTCTTACTATTGCACCAACAGTTGTCTCCTTCTCACCCAGCATCTTACTTATGATTTTGTAGCCCTTTCCAGCTTTGTGCAGGTCTATGATATTGTCCCTGACATCCTTATAAAGCTCTTTGGTCTTGCCCATGATGTAGAGGTTAGAGTCTGACTGATTAATTGACTGATTAATTGAGTCTGTGAACAGGAGTCTTTTATAAAGGTGACTATGTAAGACAGCGGTCTTTAATGCAGGTAACAAGTGGATTAGGAGCATCTAACTGGTCTGTAGGAGCCAGAACTCTTAATGGTTGGTAGGGGATCTAATACTTATTTCTCACTGCAAAATGCAAATGAATTTATATAGTTTATACAATGTGATTTTCTGGATTTTATTTTTGATATCCTATCTCTCAGTGTTAATGTTTATGTCTTTGTCAGTGCGCAAACTTACAAAATCAGCGAGGGATCAAATAATTATTTCCTTCACTGTATATACTGTATCATTTACGTGCTGTAAGAATTGTGAACTGCAATAACCCCTACCCCTGAAATCATCAATCGTGTCATGTATGTAGTGTTATGCGTCTTTTGTATGTCCTTTGTAAAGGGTTATGATGTGATAATATATAATGCATGAGGTAATGCATAAGTGTAACATGCATACTGTGAATACACTGTGTTATGGTAGTGTGCAGCATAGGGTAAGTGATAGATTAGTATATAATAAGAGAAAAGCAGCAGGCTTAGTACATACTGGTACAAGATAACATCTGTAGTTAGCTGGGGACATAGGATAAGGTATAGTTAATGTGTGGGACTAGCCCACAACGGAATGGATCTGATGCTAGTGTAAAGCAGACTACTCCCTAAAGTTTGTCAAATAGGAAAGCATAGTAACCAAAGGTCATATTTACTGAAATCAAAAGCTTTTTTTATTGAAAAACATCTTAACAGGCAATGTTACATGTTAGCATAGGACCCCTTCTTTGATATCACCATCACAATTCTTGCATCCATTGAACTTGTGAGTTTTTGGTAGCTTCTGTTTGAATTCCTTTGCGGGTTGCCAGAAAAGCCTCCCAGAGCTGCTGTTTTCATGTGAACTGCTTCTCCCCCTAATAGATCTTTTGCTTGAGGATACTCCAAAGGTTCAATAGGGTTCAGGTCAGAGTAAGATGGTGGCAACGCTAAAAGCTTCTCTCATTTTATGCCCATAGTTGCCAATGACTCAGAGGTATTCTTTGCAGCATGAGATGGTTCATTGTCATGCATGAAGATGATTTTGGTATGTATGGCATGGTTCTTCTTTTTGTAACATGGAAGAAAGTAGTCAGTCAGAAACTCTATATACTTTACCAAGGTCATTTTCACACTTTCAGGGACCCTAAGGCCTCATGCACATGTTGAGTATTGGGCAAGTTTTTTACCTCAGTATTTGTAAGCCAAAACCATGAGTGGAAGAACCAGAGGAAAAGTATAATTTTTGTGCATCATTTTTGCATTTTTTTTATCCACTCATGGTTTTGGCTTTCAAATACTGAAGTAAAACATTCACCAAACATTCAACGTGTGCATGTGGTCCAAAGGACCCAACCAACTCCCCATGATTTCAGCCCAAAACATGACTCACCTCCTTGCTGATGTCGCAGCCATGTTGGAACATGTTGGCCATCCAACAATCATCCACTGCTGCATCTATCTGGGCCATCAGTTCCAAGGTGTTATGTGAGCCACTCATACGACTTCTAAGCACCGCCCAACTCACATGTGGTTCGCTTGGCTCCAGTCAGCACTTGTACATCGCTCTGAGCCGCCTTGTGCTATCTTCAAGCTCAGCTGTTTGTGAGCCATAGGGGTGTGTGGCCAAATGCTGCAGAAATTGTGTTCATTTTGTCCTGGAGAGATTTGCTTCCTTGGCCTTTCAGGTGACTCCACCATCCATTCCTCACCTGAACTAAGGTTCTCAGTAGCTTTGTTCCTGTATTGGCTTATTCCTGTTTTTTCTCACCCATTATTGACCTGGTTTGCCTTCTATTTTATCTTGATCTCTCCGCTCCTGACCTCGGCTAAGAATTCTGAGCCTGTGCTGCCTGCCCCGACCTCAGACCGTCTGACCTTGTTTTTTGTCTTACCCACCTGTAAAACGTATCCAAGTCTCTGACCCTACGGTCACCTTCTGCAGTTCTGGAGAGTGACGTGAAGTGGTACTTGGTGGCTACCGGTGGCCCAGGCTATTTTCACCATCAGAGGCTCTTGTAAATACCCGATAGACACATAGTCTGCTAGTCTGCCCCTCCAGGGTAAACCCTGCCCATGGCATAGTAGGTCCACACCAACCAGCGTTACTGCAAGTTCAGGCCAATGAAAAATCAGGACCCAGAGACCCTGAGTCCAATGTGCACTAGGATGTCTGTGTTCAACAAGGGCATCAAGACCAGCTGATGCAGGCTATCAGTGTGGTGGCAACTCAGTTGCAGGATCTGAATAGCTAACCTCCAGCACTGCTTCTGTCCCGATTGAGATCCCAAGATAGTGTTTATAGTCTCTCTGCTGTTTGTATAAGCACTAGCTTGGACAAATCACATTTGGGGGCATGGAGGTCCAGTGATCTGCAACTTAGGGAGGTTTCTGGAACAGTTCTGAGCGGGGTTCAAGGTACCAGCCTGTACATCCTCAACTGGCTCATCCATGTTGAATCTGAGACCAGGCGCAGACGCTGTGGCACAGTATAAGCTACACATCCGCACTCTAGCTTTGGTGCTAGCCTGGAATGAAGAAGCCCTGCTGGCAACCTTCTGGCAGGGCTCGTCTGATCAAATTAAGGGTGAATTGGCAGGCAGGTATCTACCATCTTTCCTGGGTGCTCTTATACATCTGGCTTCTAGGATTGATCTCTGCTTTCTCAAGCATGCTCAGGAACAACATCAAAAGAACACCTTCACACTTAGAACAGAAAATAATAAAAAATGTAGATTTTATTGAAACACACATATAAAAACATAAGAACAGGGCAGTAGCCACCAGTGCAGCAGCAATGGTGGGGCACACACAGGAACAACCTCAATATAATGATATATACAGCTGTAACATGAAGATAGTATAAGAATAAGATCTAGCTTACTACTGCATAAATACAGATAAGGTGCAGAGAAATGCATGTGGAGTATATGAAAGGACAAAATAAATAATAAGGTAAATCAAAACATGTAAATGTCTCTACAAATCTCCACAGCGCACCCCTGAAAATAAGTGAAATAAGCTAAACAACCTAACACAAAATATGTGAATACTGCATGAGTATAGAATATAAGTATAGTTACCAGGAGGAAGAACCCGGGGACCGACCACACCCAACGCGCATTTCGCACTGAAATGCTTCGTCCAGGAGTGGTTGGGTATTGGCCAGATAGGGGTTATATATTGGTCATGACCAATGGCAGAAACAAGGTAATCAGAAGGAAGTACCGGCACCTGTGATGAACCCCTGTGATAGGATAAAGCACCTCCAAGATGGTGGAAGCCAAACGCCATGCATGTATAGGGACACCAAAGCAGAGAACTAAAACTGGAAGTGAATAGGCGCCTTACTAAGTTCACAGCACCGGCGCATAATAAGGCAACAACCGTTGCCACAACAGCAGCGCAGGGAAGCCGGGGACCCACGCCGGAAGTAAAGCTGTACCTGTACTTAGTTCATAGCGCACGCGCACTCTACGGCAGCAACCGTTGCTACAACAGTAGGCGTGAAGAAGCCAGGGCAACATGTCCAAATAGAAAATAAATAAATAAACCAACGGCTTACCGAGATCAAAGCGCAGGCTCATAGCTAATGGGCAGCCGTATAAACAAATACGTGTATACCATAATGGCCAATGCACAAATAGCACAAGCGCAAATACAAGGCAAGAGGTGAATAAGCGCCTTACTAAATACACAGCGCAGGCGCAAAACGACCGTTGACACCACAGAAGCGCAAGTAAGCCGGGGACACAAACCGGAAGTGAAACCGCGCTTGTACTTGGTTCATAGCGCAAGCGCACAGTAAGGCAGCAACCGTTGCTACAACAGTGGGCACGACGAAGCCAGGACAATATGTCCAGATAGAAAATAACTAAACCAACTGCTTACGAAGATCGGAGCGCAGGCGTATGACTAATGAGCAACAGTATGAGCAAATGAATGTATAGCATAGCGGCCAATGCACAAACAGTGCATGCGCAGATGCAGAATATAAATAAATGGTAGAAAAAGGCAAAAAAGACATTATTAACAGAGGGTGGATAATGGTCCGTCTCCATACACAGAACAGGCACAAAACAAGGCAACAACCGTTGCTACAAAAAGCCATAATAGTAAGAAATAAACCAGTAGTGCAAAGTGCAAGCATATAGCTAACAGGCAACGATTGTTACAACGTTGATAGATGGCATATACTACAAGCAGGTAAATAAAAGCCAAAATGGCCAAAAAACCTGCCACGTGCATGCGCAGGTGCAAAATGTAAGGAAATAAAGTGTAACAAAGACACTGAAAACCATCAAGAAGACAGATAAAGTAGGCTAGCTACCTAAAAAACAATACAACATAGCAGCCAAGCAAAGTATACAACATAGCGGCCTAAGCACAATCCACGCAAACGCAGATGCGGCCTGTAGGACAGCAAAAAAGAGAAGCAGCACCAGATCAGGTAATGGCCGATTCACATATGTAAAGCAGGCACAAAGATTAGGCAACAACAATTGTTGCAGCAAGCCAAAGACAATATAATTATAAGGGATATTATTCGGTGTTTTTTGTGCTCAGGAACAAGTCTACTAGTCTCCTTCAGCCTCTGCAGATTCCTTCCACCCCCTGGCAACATATCGCTATGGATTTGGGTAAGCCCAGCCCATGGTGCAATGGGTCTACACCCACAAGCGTTACACATGGCACTCATCAGTAAAAAAGGCTGTTTTAAAATTAGTCTTCAAATATGTTTGGGTTCACTGCAACCAATTCTACTTGTGAGCACTGTTTAGGGGTGCCGTAGAGTAGGTTTATTCACAACTACAAGCCTCTGGAGGATCCTAAAAACCAGTGAGTGCTCTGTGTCAGGCAAAAATCTCTTCACATTGCGATGATCACACTAAAGTTTTTGGGAAATATCTAACGTTTTCATACCTTGTCAAAGGCATTGCATCATTTCACAGCAGACAAATCGTTTTTCTTTCCCATATTGCTTGAAACCTGTGGCCTGCTTAATAATGAGGAGCATGCTTCTTATGTAGTTTTCCTTTAATTGAGCTCACCTGGCAAATTAATTATCACAGGTGTTTGAGATTGCTTTCCATGATCCAAAGAGCCCTGAGACACAATTCCATTCATAAGTTTATTTGAAAAAAAATAAATTACATCTTTATGACACTTAAATCCAATTTACATAATAATTTGAAATGTGTAATAAGATGTTTTAGCAAACAACCAGCAGTAAATGACTGCCGATTGGATTTACCAATTGGTGGTCATTTAGTGTTGTCGATCGGTACATGTAAACATACCATATACAGGGCCCTTTTACAGAATACATTTTTACATACAATAACTTACTGCTGACATCTTGCCTGATTACAGTTTTTTTTATTCATCTTGTCAGACCTTCATGTCGATGTCCTAACGATGTAACTCAGTCTCTGCAGTTTTCCGCATTAATCACTCCTGAAAATAAAAAGTGTCACATAAATGTACACATTGGTTTCCTGAATAAGAAATTACCCACCCTTCAATACTGAATACACTGACATGCACCACCAATATAATATCCTATCTCCCACCCCCAATTCATTATAATATAATGTCCTCAAACCCACCCCCAATTTATTATTATATAACTTCCTCTCTCAATTCATTATAATTTCCTCTCTCACCCTCACTTTATTCACTTTATTAAAAAAAATGTTTTAATACTTGCCTCTCCATATGATCTCCCTGGCCAGGACATACATGCTGGTACGATGAAGTCATAGGGAGCTCCCCTATAGCTGATCTGTTGGTAGCAAAGCTTCAGGAAGGCGATAAGCACCACAAATGGTGGCACGCAAAATATTATAATTGGGGCCATCTGGCCATGGCATATTTTACAGTGGATGAACTTATGTCCTTATAGACTGTGCTATAGACTCTAAGCAGCTTGCTAATGGGAGTGTAGGTCCAAATTTTGGCCGTTGTCCCTTAAGACTCTACTGTATTTATGCCACTGCCTTTTCTTATCATAATATGTTTAGGAAGTGGAGCTAAATTTGCTTTATAATCATTTTACAAAGTATTATTTCATAAGGTATACAAACTTCATAAGCATACACTTCAGAAATTTATATTACATGTTATTAGTACGCTTTTTTCCTGACGACTACGGTACTTGGAATTCCTGTATAACGCCCTTGAAATGTTCCAAAAGAGTTTCTAATTCCATCCTATTACCTTTTAGTAAAATTTAAATATTTACTTACTAGCCTATTTTAAGAGTGGGAATTTAAACTTAAGATACAAAGTCAGTCATGAAAAGAAAGTATCAACCTAGAAAGCCATACACTTGAACAAAACTTAAGATATGTACTTTATTAATTCGCACAGGATGAGTTAGCTAAACAGGATGAGATAAACTATACAAAAAAGCAAGACTGGAGACATGGCTGAAAGAGTGATGCTCTAATTCCATAGAAAATGTCTTCGGCTAACTATAAATAGCGGTATTATACCATATCATATCCCTGACATTCAGGCAAAAGAATCAACATATTTGCTTTGAAAATGAAATCAGTAAACTCCTAACATTTCTATCCACTTCCGTTAAGAGCTTGAATCACCTTGATATCAAGCCAGTCACTGGAAGATGCCTGTTTTCTAATAAGAAATGCCGAAAAATAAGCATATTTTTTACAGATCTATTATTATCTCGATCAGGAAGTAGAACTTCCACCAGAATAGCTTGTTTGAGAAAGTTGTCTGCAGTCTTTTCGAGCCAGTATAGAGTGACCTAAGCCCAGCACCACAAACCTAAATATGGAGCGTCTCCACCGAGACAGAAGTGCTCTGGAAATAGAACACCCTGTCTTATCCCCTTGTGTCGTCATATTACCTGGTAATAACTGCTGATAACAATTGATGGCTGCATTACCGTGCCCAAAGAGGCTGTCATTTGACCTTCTGCAACGCAAAACAATTGCCATATAATTTTGCACTATTTTTTGTTAATTCTAAATAGTATGTAAAATATTAAATCTGCAGAAAGGATATAAATGCTTCTGTATTACATCCTGCTGCTTTTAACAAAAACACAAAAGACTGTTTTCAGAAGCAAAACCTTTTTTTTAAATCTTATAGCAATGCAGACCCTTACCCCATGGTGTTGGGGAAACTATCCTTTAGACACCATCATCCAGCCACTGGTGGAGCTAATACCAGCTGATCGGTGGTGGTGCCCAGTACCAGACCCTCACTGATTTGATATTGATTAGCCAACCTAAAATTAGTATCATTAATTTTTAATATGGATAAACAAATCCTTTTATATTGGATGGTGTGCTTTGGGTGCACAGAAAGAACACAATCTGAAAATATGATGGTCTGAACAAAGTGTAATAATACTGGTCATATTTATGGAAAAAGTGCCAACCGATTCAGCAGCACATAGTTGCTCTATACATTCACAAACAAATAATTTAACAAATTATTAAATACATGTAATTAAATATTTGGGTGTTGTTCACCAATTCCGAATGAGAGTAACTGATCTTGCTTTTGACTGTCTGAAGGAAGCCCCATGAAGTGTTGGTATTTTTGGACTATAGGCAAACAGGAAAGGATTACTTCAGCATCGTCTTCTCCTATTGCCAAGTTTATCTTCCTGCTATATTATTTATGACCTTACAAAATTAGCTTCAATGAAATATTCCCCAGACATAGCAAAAATAATAGCTGTTTCTATTATTATGGGCAACAGTGGTTTATAATTGTGCTAATTACCATCGTTAGTGCCTTCCATTATAAAGCGATTTTTAAAAGATTAGTTATAATGTACAAAGACAGAAATTATAACTTTAACATTGCGCTACAAATCCATTGTGGGAAGAATGGTTTTAGCAAGAATTATAACGAATGTTTATTGGAACAAAACTTTTCTAATTTCTGAAAGGGAGTATGACAGCACAAACTGACAGTGTAAAAAGCACATATAATTGTAGGGGATATAGCCACAATCAAATTGCACCTTTAGTGTTCTGCTCATTGCCTTTATTCTGTAGAAAATTCTGAAGAAAATTAAATTTGATGAAATATGCTAATTAGGGTTCTTGGTGTGGCCGATAGAATCAGTGCACCATCCACCCACTTGTCTTGCATGTCCCCGCCTGCCTGACAGGTGAGTGACAGTGCTGGCTAGCCTGAGCTTTCTCGCCTGCCTGATATGTGAGTGACAGTGCTGTCTAGCCTAAGCTTTCTCGCCTGCCTGACAGTAGGGTGACAGTGCTGGCTTGCCTGAGCTTTCTCGCCTGCCTGACAGGTAAGTGACAGTGCTGTCTAGCCTGAGCTTTCTTGCCTGCTGGTGAGTGACAATGCTGGCTTGACTGAGCTTTCTCGCCTGCCTGACAGGTGAGTGACAGTGCTGGCTAGCCTGAGCTTTCTCGCCTGCCTAACAGGTGAGTGACAGTGCTGTCTAGCCTGAGATTTCTTGCCTGCCTGACAGGTGAGTGACACTGTTGGCTTGCCTGAGCTTTCTCACCTGCCTGACAGGTGAGTGACAGTGCTGTCTAGCCTGAGCTTTCTCACCTGCCTGACAGGTGAGTGACAGTGCTGGCTTGACTGAGCTTTCTCGCCTGCCTGACAGGTGAGTGACAGTGCTGTCTAGCCTGAGCTTTCTTGCCTGCCTGACAGGTGAGTGACAGTGCTGGCTTGACTGAGCTTTCTCACCTGCCTGACAGGTGAGTGACAGTGCTGGCTTGCCTGAGCTTTCTCGCCTGCCTGACAGGTGGGTGATAGTGCTGTCTAGCCTGAGCTTTCTTGCCTGCCTGACAGGTGAGTGACAGTGCTGGCTTGCCTGAGCTATCTTGCCTGCCTGACAGGTGAGTGACAGTGCTGTCTAGCCTGAGCTTTCTTGCCTGACTGACAGGTGAGTGACAGTGCTGGCTTGACTGAGCTTTCTCGCCTGCCTGACAGGTGAGTGACAGTGCTGGCTTGCCTAAGCTTTCCCGCCTGCCTGACAGGTGAGTGACAGTGCTGTCTAGCCTGAGCTTTCTTGCCTGCCTGACAGGTGAGTGACACTGCTGGCTTGCCTGATCTTTCTTGCCTGCCTAACAGGTGAGTGACAGTGCTCTCTAGCCTGAGCTTTCTCGCCTGCCTGACAGGTGAGTGACAGTGCTGGCTTGACTGATCTTTCTCGCCTGCCTAACAGGTGAGTGACAGTGCTGTCTAGCCTGAGCTTTCTTGCATGCCTGACAGATAAGTGACAGTGCTGGCTTGCCTGAGCTTTCTCGCCTGCCTAACAGGTGAGTGACAGTGCTGGCTAGTCTCAGCTTTCTTGTCTGCCTGACAGGTGAGTGAAAGTGATGTCTAGGCTGAGCTTTCTTGCCTGCCTAACAGGTGAGTGACAGTGCTGTCTAGCCTGAGCTTTCTCGCCTGCCTGAGAAGTGAGTGACAGTGCTGGCTTGCCCGAGCTTTCTTGCCTGCCTGACAGGTGAGTGACAGTGCTGGCTTGACTGAGTTTTCTCGCCTGCCTAACAGGTGAGTGACAGTGCTGGCTTGCCTGAGCTATCTTGCCTGCCTGACAGGTGAGTGACAGTGCTGTCTAGCCTGAGCTTTCTTGCCTGACTGAGAGGTGAGTGACAGTGCTGGCTTGACTGAGCTTTCTCGCCTGCCTGACAGGTGAGTGACAGTGCTGGCTTGCCTGAGCTTTCTTGCCTGCCTGACAGGTGAGTGACAGTGCTGTCTAGCCTGAGCTTTCTCGCCTGCCTGACAGGTGAGTGACAGTGCTGGCTTGCCTAAGCTTTCTCGCCTGCCTGACAGGTGAGTGACAGTGCTGTCTAGCCTGAGCTTTCTTGCCTGCCTGACAGGTGAGTGACAGTGCTCTCTAGCCTGAGCTTTCTCGCCTGCCTGACAGGTGAGTGACAGTGCTGGCTTGACTGAGCTTTCTCGCCTGCCTAACAGGTGAGTGACAGTGCTGTCTAGCCTGAGCTTTCTTGCATGCCTGACAGATAAGTGACAGTGCTGGCTTGCCTGAGCTTTCTCGCCTGCCTAACAGGTGAGTGACAGTGCTGGCTAGTCTCAGCTTTCTTGTCTGCCTGACAGGTGAGTGACAGTGCTATCTAGCCTGAGCTTTCTTGCCTGCCTAACAGGTGAGTGACAGTGCTGTCTAGCCTGAGCTTTCTCGCCTGCCTGAGAAGTGAGTGACAGTGCTGGCTTGCCCGAGCTTTCTTGCCTGCCTGACAGGTGAGTGACAGTGCTGGCTCGACTGAGTTTTCTCGCCTGCCTAACAGGTGAGTGACAGTGCTGGCTAGCCTGAGCTTTCTCGCCTGCCTAACAGGTGAGTGACACTGCTGGCTAGCCTGAGCTTTCTCACCTGCCTAACAGGTGAGTGACAGTGCTGACTAGCCTGAGCTTTGTTGCCTGCCTGACAGGTGAGTGACAGTGCTGGCTTGACTGAGCTTTCTCGCCTGCCTGACAGGTGAGTAACAGTGCTTTCTAGTATGAGCGTTCTTGTCTGCCTGACTGGTGAGTGACAGTGCTGTCTAGCCTGAGCTTTCTTGCCTGTCTAACAGGTGAGTGACAGTGCTGTCTAGCCTGAGCTTTCTTGCCTGCCTGAGAGGTGAGTGACAGTGCTGGCTTGCCCGAGCTTTCTTGCCTGCCTGACAGGTGAGTGACAGTGCTGGCTTGACTGAGTTTTCTCGCCTGCCTAACAGGTGAGTGACAGTGCTGGCTTGCCTAAGCTTTCCCGCCTGCCTGACAGGTGAGTGACAGTGCTGTCTAGCCTGAGCTTTCTTGCCTGCCTGACAGGTGAGTGACACTGCTGGCTTGCCTGATCTTTCTTGCCTGCCTAACAGGTGAGTGACAGTGCTCTCTAGCCTGAGCTTTCTCGCCTGCCTGACAGGTGAGTGACAGTGCTGGCTTGACTGATCTTTCTCGCCTGCCTAACAGGTGAGTGACAGTGCTGTCTAGCCTGAGCTTTCTTACATGCCTGACAGATAAGTGACAGTGCTGTCTAGCCTGAGCTTTCTCGCCTGCCTGAGAGGTGAGTGACAGTGCTGGCTTGCCTGAGCTTTCTTGCCTGCCTGACAGGTGAGTGACAGTGCTGGCTTGACTGAGTTTTCTCGCCTGCCTAACAGGTGAGTGACAGTGCTGGCTAGCCTGAGCTTTCTCGCCTGCCTAACAGGTGAGTCACACTGCTGGCTAGCCTGAGCTTTCTCACCTGCCTAACAGGTGAGTGACAGTGCTGACTAGCCTGAGCTTTCTCGCCTGCCTGATAGGTGAGTGACAGTGCTGGCTTGACTGAGCTTTCTCGCCTGCCTGACAGGTGAGTAACAGTGCTTTCTAGCATGAGCGTTCTTGCCTGCCTGACAGGTGAGTGACAGTGCTGGCTAGCCTGAGCTTTCTCTACAGACAGTGCTCTCTCCAGGCAAACCAGTGCTGTCAATCAACAGTAAGGAAGGTGGGGACATGCAAAACCAGTGCGCTGAACCCCTCGGCCACACCAAGGGTACACTGGGAGCCCTAATTAGCATATTTTATTAATCTTCAGTTTCTGTATATGGAGTCAGTACATTTAACACTAGAACTGCAAGTTTTACAGAAGATATATATCCCCAATAAAACTGTGTACTTAGTTCAGCTGTCATTGCTATTGCCTGTATTGACATTCACAACTTTAATGGTAATATTATATTTGTGGAAGGGGATGTAAATTTGCAGCGGTGATGTCTCTTCTTCAGCATGTGAACACTGCAGACAATCAGTGGGCTAAGTATTGGCAGTCATGCCAAAGCATATGAAAATACAACATCAGAGTCCAGTAATTTGCTGCAGCAATCTATAATTATATTACTCACTTATATAGCACCATTAATTCCCCAGCACTCTACAAGTAATACCCCAGAGTTGGGAATTACTATATCTTTGTGTACTTCTATTATTGAAGTTTATTATTATTTCATGTAGGGATTTGTCTTATTATCACTGTGAATCAGCACCTAGTGCAGCAGCCCAGGTAGAAAGCAGTTAGGCTCCTCCCCACTGAGCCAGTTGTAGGTAGATAGCTTGGTGGGTGGAGCCTCTGGGAGAACTATAAATAGCTGTAACCGTTATTCCAGTCAGTTTTCAGAGAGCGCCTCAGAGTGCAGTCACCAGCCAGTGAACCCGCCAGAAACCATGTGAGGGGATTATGTTTCCCCCTTTCAGTGGACCAAATAGCGATGGACTGACCAGAGAAACCTGTAAGATGGCCTGAGGACTAGGACGCTTGAGGCAGATGGCATTCCCTGGTCTGCACAGTACCCTTAGCCTACCAGAATGCTATGCTGTGGATGCAGGAGGAGTACAGGACTGAAGGGTGGTCCCTCATAGTGGAGATGAGAAAACAGGAATCCTACAACTTAAGAAGGTCAGAGGAAGCAGGGATATAGGGGTCTTCTGGGGAACATCACTGCAGTGGGATAGAAGAAGACTCTATCGTGTCTGCTTGGACAACAGGCTCTGTTTAGGAAAAAAAAGGGTAAATTCCAGCTCTAAAATTCCAGTGTTCAGAGAAATGAACTCAGCCCAGTGTTACTATGTGGGGGATCTCACATCTGCGATTATATGGATGAGAGAACAATCGCAACATGCTGCGATTGGCAGCCGAATTTGGCTGGCTCGCACCCATACAAGTCTATGGGTGCGAGTGAAACATCGGACTGCACTCGAATGTCATCCCAGTGCAGTCCAATACACAGTAAGGACATGGAGGAGATAGAAAAATTACTTTCTCTGTCTCCTCCGCAACTGTGCTGCAGTTCTCTCATGTGAGAGAATCGGAGCACAGTAGCATGACACTCGGATCATAAGTTAAATTATATTATTCGCTTCTCCTGTGATCTGCCCTCCCCAGGACACAAACTCACATCTTTATGCTTGTGCTCGGAAGCTCTGTCTATGAGCCACAACTCACATTGATGCAGACAGGAGGATTTGGTAATCTTGACCTATAAGTGCTTCTTACCAAATTAGAATATCATCAAAAAGTTTATTTATTTCAGTTCTTCCATACAAAAAGTGAAACTCATATATTATATAGAGTCATAGCAAAGAGAGTGATCTATTTCAAGTGTTTATTTCTGTTAATGTTGATAAGTATGGCATACAGCCAATGAAAACCCAAAAGTCATTATCTCAGTAAGTTACAATAATTAACAAAAAACACCTGCAAAGGCTTCCTACGCATTTAAAAAGGTCCCTTAGTCTGTTTCAGTAGGCTCCACAATCATGGGGAAGACTGCTGACATGACAGATGTCCAGAAGGAAGTCATTGACACACTCCACAGAAAAAAGTGCACAAGCAACCGGGATAACCGCAGCCTTGACAGGATTGTTAAGAAAAGGCCTTTCAAACATTTGGGGGAGATTCACAAGGAGTGGACTGCTGCTGGAGTCATTCCTTCAAGAGTCACCACACACAGAAGTATCCAGGACATGGGCTAGTGTCGCATTCCTTGTGTCAAGCCACTCATGACCAATAGACAACGCTATAAACGTCTTACCTGGGCCAAGGAGAAAAAGAACTGGACTGTTGCTCAGTGGTCCAAAGTAATTTTAGCAATTCATTTGGAAATCAAGGTCCTAGAGTCTGGAGGAAGAGTGGAGATGCACACAATCCAAGCTGCTTGAGGTCTCGTGTGAAGTTTCAATAATCAGTGATGGTTTGGGGAGCCATGTCATCTACTAGTGTAGGTCCAATGTGTTTTAGTAAGATCAAAATCAGTGCAGCCGTCTAACAGGAAATTTTAGAGCACTGCATGCTTCCCTCTGCCGACAAGCTTTCTGGAGATGGAAATTTCATTCTCCAGCAGGACATGGCACCTGTCCACACTGCCAAAAGTACCAATACCTGGTTTAAAAACAATAGTATCACTGTGTTTGATTGGCCAGCAAACTCGCCTGACCTTCATCCCCTAGAGAATCTATGGGGTATCGTCAAGAGGAAGATGAGAGACACCAGACCCAACAATGGAGATGAGCTGAAGGCTGCTATCAAAGCAACCTGGGATTCCATAACACCTCAGCAGTGCCACAGGCTGATCACCTCCATGCCATGCAGCATTGATGCAGTAATTGATGCAAAAGGAGCCCTGACCAAATATTGCGTGCATTTACTGAACATTCATTTCATCAGGCCAACATTTCAGATTTTAAAATTATTATTCAAGCTGGTAGTATAAAGTATTCTAATTTACTGAGATAATGACTTTTGGGTTTTCATTGGCTGTAAGCCATAATCATCAACATTAACAGAAATAAACACTTGAAATAGATCACTGTGTTTGTAATGACTCTATATATGAGATTCACGTTTTGTATTGAATAACTTAAATAAATTAACTTTGTGATGATATTCTAATTTAGTGAGAAGCACTTGTATATTGCAGGCTGTAAATCCAGAAGCAGATTACATATGTCCATAGAGATACATTGTATATAACAATGTATTTCGATATTCCTTGTATACAAGAGGTGAAGAAAAAGTCAGATTTTTTTGTTCCTATAAAACTACTAAAAATAATAAAAAGCAAGTACAAAAATGTAATTTCTTCTTTTGGGTCTTCCCAGTATTTAAATCCACAATCTTCAACATTGCAGATAGGAGCTAAAACTGCTGAGCCACAAGCTCTGGTAATGTAAGGGTACTGTCACACAGTGGCACTTTTGTCGCTACGACGGTACGATCTGTGACGTTCCAGCGATATCCATGCGATATCGCTGTGTCTGACACGCAGCGGCGATCAGGGACCCTGCTGAGAATCGTACGTCGTAGCAGATCGTTTGGAACTTTCTTTCGTCGCTGGATCTCCCACTGTCATCGCTGGATCGTTGTGTGTGACAGCGATCCAGTGATGCGTTCGCTTGTAACCAGGGTAAACATCGGGTTACTAAGCGCAGGGCCGCGCTTAGTAACCCGATGTTTACCGTGGTTACCAGCGTAAAAGTAAAAAAAAAACAAAAACGTACATACTCACATTCCGGTGTCCTTCAGGTCCCTTGCCTATGCCGCGCTAGGTAATAGATGGAAACTGGTACTGAAAGATAAGTATTTATATACCTCCGTGTGATGTGGCTGATGTATCAGAAGTGGCACTATCACGTGCCTGGAGTGGTTGCTCCTGTTGCAATTGTGCAGTTGATGCCACTGAGGAAAAAGACGGCGCTTGCAGTCCAAAATGAGGGAGCGTCCTCCCCTGGGTGAGAATCCCCCACACGCTCGTAGCTGTGGTGATCAGCGGTCAGCGTCGGCCGATGGCACCGCCGTATAGCAGCGTAACGAGCATGCTATAGCAGCGCCATTGGCAGAGGCAGACCGCTGATCACCACAGCTACGAGCGTGCGGGAGGTTATCACCGACGGGAGGACGCTCCCTCATGTTGGACTGCAAACGCCGTCTTTTTCCTCAGTGGCACGGACTGCACAACTGCATCTGGAGCAACCACTCCAGGCATGTGATAGTGCCACTTCTGATACATCAGCCTCATCACACGGAGGTACATAAATACTTATCTTTCAGTACCAGTTTCCATGTATTACCTAGCGCGGCATAATTGGCTTTTTGTGATCTGTGGAGATGGACTTGTAACCTTGAGATTGTTGATATTCTTCAACAATTTTGGTTCTCAAGTCCTTAGACAGTTCTCTTTTCCTCTTTCTGTTCTCCATGCTTAGTGTGGCACACACAGACACACAATGCAAAGATTGAGTCGACTTCTCTTTTTATCAGGTTTCAGGTGTGATTTTCATATTGCCCACACGTTTTACTTGTCACAGTTGAGTTTGAACGAGCATCCCATGCTGGAAACAAAGTTGTTTACCCAAAATTTTGGAAAGGTTATAAAAAAAATTTTCTGCCCATTTTGAGGATTTAGTGTGAAATTATGTCCAATTCGCCTTTTATCTTCTGGTTTTTTTGTTGTTGTTCCAAAACACACAGGAAATAATCATGTGTATAACAAAACATGTGTAATTACAAATGTTTCATTTTCTGGAACAATTTCAGGGGTGCCAAGACTTTCGGCCATGACTGTATCGTTTTTATTAGATTTTTATTATGTATAGAGCTGTTTTTTGCTATCTGTATTGTAACCATTAATTGAGCAGTATTTGGTGGTGTTAAATCATGATTTGTGGGACACTGCTATTATTAGATGCGCAATAAAATATATTTGCAGTATATGATGTAGGAGGTACATGTCACTGTTATTTGGTCACCATACATATGCCATTGTATGGTTTAGTCATTTGTACACTGTATGGTATTACACCATACGGGGCACACCAACAGAGAGTATCGCATAAGGTACCGATCAACATAAGGCCGGCCATTAAATAAATTAAAGCATAAATATAAGTAAACTAGATGGTGGCCCGATTCTAAAGCATCGGGTATTCTAGAATATGTATCCGTAGCGTATAGCACAGCCCATGTAGTATATTGCGCAGCCCATGCAGTACATTGCGCAGCCCACGCAGTACATTGCGCAGGCAACGCAGTACATTGCGCAGCCAACGCAGTACATTGCGCAGCCAATGCAGTACATTGCGCAGCCCACGCAGTACATTGCACAGCCCACGCAGTACATTGCGCAGCCCACGCTGTACATTGCGCAGCCCACGTTGTACATTGCGCAGCCCACGTTGTACATTGCGCAGCCCGCATTGTACATTGCGCAGCCCGCGAAGTATATTGCGCAGTCCGTGTACTATATTGCGCAGCCCGCGTTGTATATTGCGCAGTCACGGAGTATATTGCGCAGTCCACGTTGTATATTGTGCAGCCCACGTAGTATATCGCTCAGCCCACGTAGGTTATTGCGCAGCCCACGTAGGATATTGCGCAGCCCACATTGTATATTGCGCAGCCCACGTAGGATATTGCGCAGCCCACGTAGGATATTGCGCAGCCCACGTAGTATATTGCGCAGCCCACTTAGTATATTGTGCAGCCCATAGTATATTGTGCAGCTCACTTAGTATATTGCGCAGCCCACGTAGTATATTGCGCAGCTCACTTAGTATATTGCGCAGCCCACGTAGTATATTGTGCAGCCCGTAGTGTATTGCACAGCTCACTTAGTATATTGCGCAACCCACGTAGTATATTGCCCAGCCCACATAGTATATTGCACAGCCCACGTTGTATATTGCCCAGCCCACGTATATAGCAATGTGGGCATCATATCCCTGTTAAAAAAAAAAGAATTAAAATAAAAAATAGTTATATACTCACCTTTCGTTGGCGCCTGGATCCAGGAAGCGGGTACCGATGCTTGGGATCCACCGAAGCTCCGCCGAGCCATCTTCCTTTACCAGGATGCAGCATTGCGAAATTACCCAGAAGACTTAGCGGTCTCGCGAGACCGCTAATTCTTCTGGGTAATTTTGCAATACATCGCCGGGAACAGAAGATGGCGGCCGGTGCGAGCGGCTCGGCGGACTACGGAGGGTGAGTATAGCAGGTTTTTTTTCTTATTATTATTTTTAACATTACATTTATTTACTATTGATGCCGCATAGGCAGCGTCAATAGTAAAAAATTGGGGACACACAGTGTTAATAGCAGCGGTTACGGAGTGCGTTACCCGCGGTCCGTTACCGCCGGCATTAACCCTGTGTGAGCGGCGACTGGAGGGGAGTATGCGGGCGCCGGGCAGTGAGTGCGGGGAGTAAGGAGCGGCCATTTTCTTCCGGACTGTGCGCGTCGCTGATTGGTCGTGGGCGTTTTGCCACGACCAATCAGCGACTTGGATTCCATGACAGACAGAGGCCACGCCCAATGAATATCCGTGACAGACAGAAGGACAGAAAGACAGATGTGACCCTTAGACAATTATATAGTAGATAGTGATGGGCAAACCCCTTGATGTTTGGGTTCGGCCGAACAGTTGAAAAAAGTTTAGTTCGGGTACCAGAACAGTACCCAAACCCGGACTCCATTCACATATGGTCACCTCTGCATGACAGCACAGCAAACACTGCCTCTGATCGGCGGAAATATCATTACTGCCTGTCAGAGAGATGCAGTACCCATGCTGTCAAATGACAGTGTGAGCTAGCAATTATGATCGGAGGTGAAAAGTTTACCTCTGGTCACAGAGGCATCGGCTGATGAGAGAGTACTATTCCCATCAGCCTGTGCCTGCTGCCGCTGATAACAGCGAGAGCAGGTGAGGCTGATGGAAGTATTCATCAGCCAGCGCCTGCATTATAAATAAATTAACTTTTTTTAAAAATGACATGGGGTCTTTCTATTTTTGATAACCAGCTAGGCAATAGGGTTTATCAGATCAGCTTTCATGTGTCTGAAAAGATGTGGACTCAGAGTCAAGGCCCGCATAAAAGAGGGGGAGGCAACCTATGATTTACCTATACATCATAGATTGGTAAGGGGTTAATGTCTAACCCTCACAACCTCTCTTCATAACAGACCAATGCCCTTAGTAAGCTTTTTTCCCCATCATCTCTAAAGATAAGCTTTCTAATTTTCTCTCAATGTCACACCTCCCCACTTGTGCTATTGACCCTATCCCATCCCACCTACTCACAAAATTATCACCATGGTTACCCTATCCTTTGCCACTTTAACAACTTATACTTTTCTATGGTGTCTTCCCTGTTTTTCCAACATGCAACCATCACACCCATCCTAAAGAAGCAATCCTTTGATCCAACCTCTACATCCAGCTATTACCCCATATGACTACTCCCTTTCACCTCAAAACTCCTTGAACAACACATCCACATTAAATTCTCCCCTTACCTCTTACCCAACAAACTCTTCAGCAACCTGCAATCCCACTTCCGTCTTCATCACTCCACTGAAACGGTGACCATAAACAAAGTAACAAATGACTAACTGCCAAAGTCAATAGATAATACTTTGTACTCCTCCTCATAGATCTGCCCTCCAGCTTTGACACAGTCGACCACTTCCTCCATGCCATCTTCTGAATATCGTCATACCTCACTAACCACACATTTAGTGTCTCCCATTCCCACACTGTCTCCTCATTCCATTCTCTCTCTGTTGGTGTCCCTTAAGGCTCAGCTATGGTTTCCAGTACCACCTATATGCTGATGGCACTCAAAAATCTACCTCTCTGGCACAGATGTCAACTCTACGCTGTCCAGAATCCTACAGTGTCAGATATATCTGTATCGCAATTCTCTGCCTCGATGAAACCGTTGACTTCGCTCTGTCCTTCAAACCACATATCCAAACTGTTACCACATCTAGTGTCATTTTCAACTCAAAATTATTTCCAGAATCCATCCTTTCCTCGACCCTGTTTCAACATAAATATTAGTACATGCTCTTATCATCTCCACCTTACACTACTGCAAAATCCTCATTTGTGGCCTCCCAACTAACACTCCCACACACCTTCAGTTTATCTTTAAAGGGAATGTCCACTACTAAGACAACTACTTCTTAAATGGGTTGTTCGGTCCTGATAAAATAATAAAGGCTATTCTAACCTTCCGTGCTGGTGCTGTTCCCGAGATGTCAGCAGGCGGTTTCCCCAGGGTTGTGACAGGTGACACCAGCACCCAATCACTCTCTCTACCTTCGGACATAACTGACCATGAAAATGAAGTCCGGGCTGCAGCTGATCCCAGGCTTCCTCTTAATGTTCAGTTTCTCCCAAGGTGGAGACAGCGGTGGAAGCCCTGATTGAACGACAGGGATCGAGTGTCAATCACAGCCCTGAGACCACAAGTGCCGACACCGCTGGAATGGCACCGGTACATAAGGTAAGTATAAGCTTTATTATTTTATTGGAGCCTAACATTTCGTTTAAGAAGGGGATTCCATTAGTAGAGAAGCCCTTTAACACTGCTACCCAATTAATCCTCCTGTTCACTCAGTACTTCTCCACCTCTACATCTTTGGCAATCTCTTCACTGGCTTCCAATTCTCCATCAAATCCAGTAAAACTTACTAACAATGAGGCTGTCGATAATCTGTCTCCCACATACATTTCTGAACTAATGTTTCATAACCTTCTTACACATAATCTATGAGCCTCACAAGTTCTACTTCTTTCTTCTGCCATTGAACGTACCTCACAAAATCACATCCAAGATCTTTCAATAGGATCCACCATCCTCTGGATTTCAGTGCCTCAGCATATCAAATTATCTTGAAACCATCAGGCACAACCTGAAAATTCATCACTTTAGGAAACTCTGCAGACTGCGATAACCCTACTTCCACCTCATTACCACTGGAATGTTTTCAACCCCACAACCAACTGTCTATCTACACAGTATCCGGCAATTTGTTAGCCCTTGAGGGCAGGGTCTTCTCCCCCTCTGTATCAGTCTGTCAATGTTAGTTTACTGTAACTGATATTATGTATCTGTAAGGGGGACGACAGCACTGCAGGTACCTGCTTGCCAGTGCCGGAACTGTCGAGGCTGCATTTCCTGTTCCTGGGGGGAAGCAATAGTGAGTGGGACCTTCCTCCTGTCCTAGGGGGTGGTGTTGTGAAATTAGATTCTGGGCTCCCCCGGTGGCCACTTGTGGAATTTAACTTGTGTGCATCATCCCCTCTGTTCACCTGCTCCTATCAGGATGTGGGAGTCGCTATATAACCTTGCTCCTCTGTCAGTTTCATGCCGGTCAACAATGTAATCAGTAGCCTTTCTGTGCATGTTCCTGCTACTAGACAACTCCCAGCTAAGTTGGACTTTTGTCCTTGTGTGTTTTTGCATTTTGTTCCTGTTCACAGCTGCTGTTTCGTTACTGTGTCTGGAAAGCTCTTGTGAGCGGAAATTGCCACTCTGGTGTTATGAGTTAATGCTAGAGTCTTAAAGTAATTTCTGGATGGTGTTTTGATAGGGTTTTCTGCTGACCATGAAAGTGCCCTTTCTGTCTTTATGCTATCTAGTAAGCGGACCTCGATTTTGCTAAACCTATTTTTCATACTACGTTTGTCATTTCATCTTAAATCACCGCCAATATATGTGGGGGTCTCTGTCTGCCTTTTGGGAAAATTTCTCTAGAGGTGAGCCAGGACTGTCTTTTCCTCTGCTAGGATTAGGTAGTTCTCCGGCTGGCGCTGGGCATCTAGGGATAAAAAAACGTAGGCATGCTACCCGGCCACTTCTAGTTGTGCGGCAGGTTTAGTTCATGGTCAGTATAGTTTCCATCTTCCAAGAGCTAGTTCTCATATATGCTGGGCTATGTTCTCTCGCCATTGAGAATCATGACAGTTTGACCGGCCCAAAAAAGGGTTAAATTTCTGGCTGAGAAAGGAGAGAAAAAAGAAGTCTGCTACAATTTTTTTTTTTTTTTTTTTCCCTCTAGTTCTGAGTGTGCTCTTAATTTAATCACTTGCTAGTCTGCCTATACTGCAGCCTTCCTCTCTTCCTCTCCTTCTAATCCTTGAATGGCTCTGTGTTCACCTGTTTCAAATGGATCTTCAGAGTGTAGCTACAGGTTTGAATAATCTCGCCACAAAGGTACAAAATTTGCAAGATTTTGTTGTTCATGCACCTATGTCTGAGCCTAGAATTCCTTTGCCTGAATTCTTCTCGGGGAATAGATCTCACTTTCAAAATTTTAAAAATAATTGCAAATTGTTTTTGTCCCTGAAGTCTCGCTCTGCCGGAGACCCTGCACAGCAGGTCAGGATTGTAATTTCCTTGCTCCGGGGCGACCCTCAAGACTGGGCTTTTGCATTGGCACCAGGGGATCCTGCGTTGCTCAATGTGGATGCGTTTTTTCTGGCCTTGGGGTTGCTTTATGAGGAACCTCATTTAGAGCTTCAGGCGGAAAAGGCCTTGATGTCCTTGTCTCAGGGGCAAGATGAAGCTGAAATATACTGCCAAAAATTCCGCAAATGGTCTGTGCTTACTCAGTGGAATGAGTGCGCCCTGGCGGCGATTTTCAGAGAAGGTCTCTCTGATGCCATTAAGGATGTTATGGTGGGGTTCCCTGTGCCTGCGAGTCTGAATGAGTCCATGACGATGGCTATTCAGATCGATAGGCGTCTGCGGGGGCGCAAACCTGTGCACCATTTGGCGGTGTCTACTGAGAAAACGCCAGAAAATATGCAATGTGATAGAATTCTGTCCAGAAGCGAGCGGCAGAATTTTAGACGAAAAAATGGGTTGTGCTTCTATTGTGGTGATTCAACTCAGGTTATATCAGCATGCTTTAAGCGTACTAAGAAGCCTGACAAGTCTGTTTCAATTAGCACTTTACAGTCTAAGTTTATTCTATCTGTGACCCTGATTTGTTCTTTGTCATCTATTACCGCGGACGCCTATGTCGACTCTGGCGCTGCTTTGAGTCTTATGGATTGGTCCTTTGCCAAACGCTGTGGGTATGATTTGGAGCCATTGGAGGCTCCGATACCTCTGAAAGGGATTGACTCCACCCCATTGGCTAGTAATAAACCACAATACTGGACACAAGTGACTATGCGTGTTAATCCGGATCACCAGGAGGTTATTCGCTTTCTGGTGCTGTATAATCTACATGATGTTTTGGTGCTGGGATTGCCATGGCTGCAATCTCATAACCCAGTCCTCGACTGGAGAGCTATGTCTGTGTTAAGCTGGGGATGTAAAGGAACTCATGGGGACGTACCTTTGGTTTCCATTTCATCATCTATTCCCTCTGAGATTCCTGAATTCTTGTCTGACTTTCGTGATGTTTTTGAAGAACCCAAGGTTGGTTCACTACCTCCGCACCGGGAGTGCGATTGTGCCATAGACTTGATCCCGGGTAGTAAATACCCTAAGGGTCGTTTATTTAATCTGTCTGTGCCTGAACACGCTGCTATGCGAGAATATATAAAGGAGTCCTTGGAAAAGGGACATATTCGTCCTTCGTCATCTCCCTTAGGAGCCGGTTTTTTCTTTGTGTCTAAGAAAGACGGCTCTTTGAGGCCGTGTATTGATTATCGACTTTTGAATAAAATCACGGTTAAATATCAATATCCGTTACCACTGCTTACTGATTTGTTTGCTCGTATAAAGGGGGCCAAGTGGTTCTCTAAGATTGATCTCCGTGGGGCGTATAA
Source organism: Ranitomeya variabilis (assembly GCF_051348905.1). Taxonomy (NCBI): domain Eukaryota; kingdom Metazoa; phylum Chordata; class Amphibia; order Anura; family Dendrobatidae; genus Ranitomeya; species Ranitomeya variabilis. Next base: position 740,243,534 of record NC_135233.1, read on the forward strand.
TTTGGTGCGAATCAAGCAGGGGGATGAGTGGAAAACCGCATTTAATACGCCCGAGGGCCATTTTGAGTATTTGGTGATGCCTTTTGGTCTTTCAAATGCCCCTTCAGTCTTCCAGTCCTTTATGCATGACATTTTCCGCGATTATTTGGATAAATTTATGATTGTGTATCTGGATGATATTCTGATTTTTTCGGATGACTGGGACTCTCATGTCCAGCAGGTCAGGAGGGTTTTTCAGGTTTTGCGGTCTAATTCCTTGTGTGTGAAGGGTTCTAAGTGTGTTTTTGGGGTTCAGAAGATTTCCTTCTTGGGATACATTTTTTCCCCCTCTTCCATCGAGATGGATCCTGTCAAGGTTCAGGCTATTGGTGATTGGACGCAACCCTCTTCTCTTAAGAGTCTTCAGAAATTTTTGGGCTTTGCTAACTTTTATCGTCGATTTATTGCTGGTTTTTCTGATGTTGTAAAACCATTGACTGATTTGACTAAGAAGGGTGCTGATGTTGCTGATTGGTCCCCTGATGCTGTGGAGGCCTTTCGGGAGCTCAAGCGCCGCTTTTCTTCCGCCCCAGTGTTGCGTCAGCCTGATGTTGCTCTTCCTTTTCAGGTTGAGGTCGACGCTTCTGAAATCGGAGCTGGGGCGGTGTTGTCGCAGAGAAGTTCCGACTGCTCCGTGATGAGACCTTGTGCCTTTTTTTCCCGTAAATTTTCTCCCGCCGAGCGGAATTATGATATTGGGAATCGGGAGCTTTTGGCCATGAAGTGGGCTTTTGAGGAGTGGCGTCACTGGCTTGAGGGGGCCAGACATCAGGTGGTGGTATTGACTGACCACAAAAATTTAATTTACCTTGAGTCTGCCAGGCGCCTGAATCCTAGACAAGCGCGCTGGTCGTTGTTTTTCTCTCGGTTTAATTTTGTGGTGTCTTACCTACCGGGTTCTAAGAATGTTAAGGCGGATGCCCTTTCTAGGAGTTTTGAGCCTGACTCCCCTGGTAATTCTGAGCCCACAGGTATCCTTAAAGATGGAGTGATATTGTCTGCCGTTTCTCCAGACCTGCGGCGGGCCTTGCAGGAGTTTCAGGCGGATAGACCTGATCGTTGCCCACCTGGTAGACTGTTTGTTCCTGATGATTGGACCAGTAGAGTCATCTCTGAGGTTCATTCTTCTGCATTGGCAGGTCATCCTGGAATCTTTGGTACCAGGGATTTGGTGGCAAGGTCCTTCTGGTGGCCTTCCCTGTCACGAGATGTGCGAGGCTTTGTGCAGTCTTGTGACGTTTGTGCTCGGGCCAAGCCTTGTTGTTCTCGGGCTAGTGGATTGTTGTTACCCTTGCCTATCCCGAAGAGGCCTTGGATGCACATCTCGATGGATTTTATTTCGGATCTGCCTGTTTCTCAGAAGATGTCTGTCATCTGGGTGGTGTGTGACCGTTTCTCTAAGATGGTCCATCTGGTTCCCTTGCCTAAGTTGCCTTCTTCTTCCGAGTTGGTTCCTCTGTTTTTTCAAAATGTTGTTCGTTTGCATGGTATTCCGGAGAATATCGTTTCTGACAGAGGGACCCAATTCGTGTCTAGATTTTGGCGGGCATTCTGTGCTAGGATGGGCATAGATTTGTCTTTTTCGTCTGCTTTCCATCCTCAGACTAATGGCCAGACCGAGCGGACTAATCAGACCTTGGAGACATATTTGAGGTGTTTTGTGTCTGCGGATCAGGATGATTGGGTTGCTTTTTTGCCTTTGGCGGAGTTCGCCCTCAATAATCGGGCCAGCTCTGCCACCTTGGTGTCCCCGTTTTTCTGTAATTCGGGGTTTCATCCTCGATTTTCCTCCGGTCAAGTGGAATCTTCGGATTGTCCTGGAGTGGATGCTGTGGTGGAGAGGTTGCATCAGATTTGGGGGCAGGTGGTGGACAATTTGAAGTTGTCCCAGGAGAAGACTCAGCTTTTTGCCAACCGCCGTCGTCGTGTTGGTCCTCGGCTTTGTGTTGGGGACTTGGTGTGGTTGTCTTCTCGTTTTGTCCCTATGAGGGTTTCTTCTCCTAAGTTTAAGCCTCGGTTCATCGGCCCGTACAAGATATTGGAGATTCTTAACCCTGTGTCCTTCCGTTTGGACCTCCCTGCATCCTTTTCGATTCATAATGTTTTTCATCGGTCATTGTTGCGCAGGTATGAGGTACCAGCTGTGCCTTCCGTTGAGCCTCCTGCTCCGGTGTTGGTTGAGGGTGAGTTGGAGTACGTTGTGGAAAAGATCTTGGACTCTCGTGTTTCCAGACGGAAACTCCAGTATCTGGTCAAATGGAAGGGATACGGTCAGGAGGATAATTCTTGGGTCACTGCCTCTGATGTTCATGCCTCCGATCTTGTCCGTGCCTTTCATAAGGCTCATCCTGATCGCCCTGGTGGTTCTGGTGAGGGTTCGGTGCCCCCTCCTTGAGGGGGGGGTACTGTTGTGAAATTAGATTCTGGGCTCCCCCGGTGGCCACTTGTGGAATTTAACTTGTGTGCATCATCCCCTCTGTTCACCTGCTCCTATCAGGATGTGGGAGTCGCTATATAACCTTGCTCCTCTGTCAGTTTCATGCCGGTCAACAATGTAATCAGTAGCCTTTCTGTGCATGTTCCTGCTACTAGACAACTCCCAGCTAAGTTGGACTTTTGTCCTTGTGTGTTTTTGCATTTTGTTCCTGTTCACAGCTGCTGTTTCGTTACTGTGTCTGGAAAGCTCTTGTGAGCGGAAATTGCCACTCTGGTGTTATGAGTTAATGCTAGAGTCTTAAAGTAATTTCTGGATGGTGTTTTGATAGGGTTTTCTGCTGACCATGAAAGTGCCCTTTCTGTCTTTATGCTATCTAGTAAGCGGACCTCGATTTTGCTAAACCTATTTTTCATACTACGTTTGTCATTTCATCTTAAATCACCGCCAATATATGTGGGGGCCTCTGTCTGCCTTTTGGGAAAATTTCTCTAGAGGTGAGCCAGGACTGTCTTTTCCTCTGCTAGGATTAGGTAGTTCTCCGGCTGGCGCTGGGCATCTAGGGATAAAAAAACGTAGGCATGCTACCCGGCCACTTCTAGTTGTGCGGCAGGTTTAGTTCATGGTCAGTATAGTTTCCATCTTCCAAGAGCTAGTTCTCATATATGCTGGGCTATGTTCTCTCGCCATTGAGAATCATGACAGGGTGGGGAGATAAAAGGAGAAAGCGGGCACAGCAGAGCAGTTTAGCGCGAACAGAGCACAGCGTGCAGTCAGGTGAGCAGGCCCTCCGCTTACCCTCCCCACTGAGCACCGGCGCTGCAACAGGGCCCCACTGTCTACAGAGAGACTGCTGCCAGGATAGAGGCCGGGCATTCTGCAGCAATCCAGAGAGAGGGACCGCTGCGCTGAGGGGAGCCGTGCACTCAGCAGTAGGGTTGAGTGAATTTTACTTTTTTGGGGTCGAGTCGGGTTTTGCGAAACCCGACTTTGTCAAAAGTCGAGTCGAGTGAAATCGGCCGATCTTCTTGCAAATTCGGGGTCGTTGTTCGGCCGAAACACGAAACCCAATGCAAGTCAATGGGGAAGCATAGTCGGCAGTGAGTGGAGGCCAGGAAAACACCTACAGTGCCCATTTTAATGCCAAAAACATCAATTCTTGTTACTTAAGCTTGTCAATCTTAATTTACCTTACAATAATAGGTAGCCATTGAAAATTGGGGGGTCATTTGGCTAAAGTTGTGGGGGGTAGGGCTGGTTCAAGTTTTCAGTGGGCCCAGGAAACGTGGAGTACGTCACGGCGGTGGAGCAGTTAGAGGTAAGTATTGCAATGTTGCAAGTGCTGTGATCCTGAGCAAGCAGAGGGTCCTACTCGTTCGCATTGGCACTGGCACAGGGCCCCTCACAGTACGGCGGTGTGTTTGCACGGCGGGGGTGCCTCCCACCGGCAGCGACACTTTGCGTACTATGAGGGGCCCTGTGCCAGTGACGTCGCCAACGAGTGTCCCTCCCCACCTGATGAAGGAACCTGCACTTTCACCTGCACCTTCCTCTTTGTCCCCGTGTAAGGTGGTATAGTATGCGGGAAGAGGAACCTGACTTTCAGCAGGGTCAGATTCAGGCTGTGTAGAGTGCAAGGGGAATGTAGTGGTCTGGGTCAATGTACCAGCGGGCTAATCTAGCAGTGGCTGGGCAATGGGCAGGATGAGGAGGAAACACAGATCTAGGCCCAAATAATAGAGTGGCCTAAATGCAGTTCAAAATTGGTAACAGGACTAAACAGGCGGCATTGCTTTGTTCAGTGGAGGACAACTGTAATGAGCGGCAGACACAGTTAGTAGGCCCAAATAATAAAGTGGGCTAAATGCAGTTCTAAATTGCTAACAGTAGGAAACAGGCGGCACTGCTTTGTTCAGTGGAGGAGAACACCAAGGAGCGGCAGACCCCGTTACTAGGCCCCAACCCAAGTAGTATGGCAACTGTAGTGTTAAATTTAAAAATACTTAATGAGAGCCGGAAGATTGAAGCTCAGACAAGGAAACCCGGAGGAGAATACCAAGGAGGAGGAGAACACCAAGGAGCGGCAGACCCTGTTACTGGGTCCCAACCCAAGTAGTATGGCAACTGTAGTGTTAAATTTAAAACTACTTAATGAGAGCCGGAAGATTGAAGCTCAGACAAGGAAACCCGGAGGAGAACACCAAGGAGGAGGAGAACACCAAGGAGCGGCAGACCCTGTTACTGGGTCCCAACCCAAGTAGTATGGCAACTGTAGTGTTAAATTTAAAACTACTTAATGAGAGCCGGAAGATTGAAGCTCAGACAAGGAAACCCGGAGGAGAACACCAAGGAGGAGGAGAACACCAAGGAGCGGCAGACCCCGTTACTAGGCCCCAACCCAAGTAGTATGGCAACTGTAGTGTTAAATTTAAAAATACTTAATGAGAGCCGGAAGATTGAAGCTCAGACAAGGAAACCCGGAGGAGAATACCAAGGAGGAGGAGAACACCAAGGAGCGGCAGACCCTGTTACTGGGTCCCAACCCAAGTAGTATGGCAACTGTAGTGTTAAATTTAAAACTACTTAATGAGAGCCGGAAGATTGAAGCTCAGACAAGGAAACCCGGAGGAGAACACCAAGGAGGAGGAGAACACCAAGGAGCGGCAGACCCTGTTACTGGGTCCCAACCCAAGTAGTATGGCAACTGTAGTGTTAAATTTAAAACTACTTAATGAGAGCCGGAAGATTGAAGCTCAGACAAGGAAACCCGGAGGAGAACACCAAGGAGGAGAACACCAAGGAGCGGCAGACCCCGTTACTAGGCCCCAACCCAAGTAGTATGGCAACTGTAGTGTTACATTTAAAAATACTTAATGAGAGCCGGAAGATTGAAGCTCAGACAAGGAAACGCGGAGGAGAACACCAAGGAGGAGGAGAACACCAAGGAGCGGCAGACCCCGTTACTAGGCCCCAACCCAAGTAGTATGGCAACTGTAGTGTTACATTTAAAAATACTTAATGAGAGCCGGAAGATTGAAGCTCAGACAAGGAAACCCGGAGGAGAACACCAAGGAGGAGGAGAACACCAAGCAGCGGCAGACACCGTTACTAGGCCCCAACCCAAGTAGTATGGCAACTGTAGTGTTACATTTAAAAATACTTAATGAGAGCCGGAAGATTGAAGCTCAGACAAGGAAACCCGGAGGAGAACACCAAGGAGGAGGAGAACACCAAGGAGTGGCAGACACCGTTACTAGGCCCCAACCCAAGTAGTATGGCAACTGTAGTGTTACATTTAAAAATACTTAATGAGAGCCGGAAGATTAAAGCTCAGCTTTTTCAGTGGAGGACAGCGTGATTTAGTGGCGCAGACAGACAAAGGTAGTATCGTATGTGTTAACTAAAAAAGTTGGCTCTATGCAGTTTTAAATTGGTTACAGGGGTACACAGGCAGCATTGGTGTGGTCAGTGGAGGACAATTGCAAGGAGGGACCGCAGACAGACTTCCTAGGCCTAAAATAATAAAATAGGCTCTATGCAGCTTTAATTTGGCAACAGGAATACACAGGCAGCATTGGTGTGGTCAGTGGAGGACAATTAGAAGGAGGGACCGCAGACAGACTTCCTAGGCCTAAAATAATAAATTAGGCTCTATGCAGCTTAAATTTGGCAACAGGAATACACAGGCAGCATTGGTGTGGTCAGTGGAGGACAATTGGAAGGAGGGACCGCAGACAGACTTCCTAGGCCTAAAATAATAAATTAGGCTCTATGCAGGTTCCATTATGTGGCAGGGGTACACAGGCAGCATTGGTGTGGTCAGTGGAGGACAATTTGAAGGAGTGTCTGACACAGTAAGTACTCCGAGTCCCAAAACCTAAAGTGATGTTAATGTATCCAAAACAAAAATAAACCCCCCCCCCAAAAAAAAGGGTGGCATACTTAGGTACAGGGGTGTGCTCCTATGCTGACTTTCAGACATTGTAATTTGGCGCAAAGTATTTACTGGTGCAAATGTAGGACAGGGCCCCTGACTATTTTAACTAGCATCATACATGTCAACAAACTGTTATTGTCTGTGCCAGGCATGGAAGGATTTCAGCGCCTATACTAAACAGTGGTGGAGCAGCGACAGATAATTTAGCAAGTGGTAGAGCACTGTTTGACCTTGGGGGGGACACTCTCTCCTGGCCGGCGGTACAAGCCCAGGGCCCTTCATGTTACAACGGTGTGTCTGACGTTGGGTGCACGCCACCACCGCCAGAGACACTTCATTGTACTATGAGGGACCCAGTGCCAGTCCCGTCGACCAAAAGTGGGCACACGCACCTCTTCAGACAAACGGCACTCTGACGGGTGCTTGCGACAAGTGGCGAGACCACGGCCCCGTGGGGGGAGTTAGTGCATTTAGGGAGGTGAAAACATGTCGTATTCTGGACAAACAGCAGCTGCAAATTAAGAGATTGGAACAGTCAGTAACACCAGTCCCAAAGCAAGACCTTTTTACAGGAAAGCTAGGTGTCAGCCGGGAAAGGTGGGGCAAAATAATTTGAAATCCATGAGTGGTTCATTTTTATGAAGGTTAGCTCATCAACATTTTGGGTAGCCAGACGAGTCCTTTTTTCGGTCAGTATTGAACCAGCAGCACTGAATACTCTTTCTGATAGCACACTAGCTGCTGGGCAAGCAAGCTCCTGCAATGCATATTCAGCCAATTCAGGCCAGGTGTCTATTTTGGATGCCCAGTAATCAAAGGGGAATGACGGTTGAGGGAGAACATCAGTAATGGAGGAAAAATAGTTAGTAACCATACTGGACAAATGTTGTCTCCTGTCACTTTGAATGGATGCTGCTGTACCTGTCGTGTCTGCGGTCATTGCGAAATCACTCCGCAACCTTGTCAAAAAAACCCTCTGTCCTACGCCACTTCTGATCTGTGCACCTCTAACAATTCTGCCCTGTTGCCCCCTGCGGCTCATGTGAGAACCATCACCGGCGCTGTGTGCTGGGAATGCCTGCATCAAACGGTCTACAAGAGTAGCTTGGTTGGTTGCCAATACCTGTTCGAGGTTCTCATGTGGCATGATATTTTGCAATTTGCCTTTATAGCGAGGATCAAGGAGGCAGGCCAACCAGTAATCGTCATCTGCCATCATTTTTAAAATGCGTGGGTCCCTTTTGAGGATACGCAAGGCATAATCTGCCATGTGGGCCAATGTTCCAGTTGTCAAGTCAGTGCTTATGCTGGGTTGAGGAGCACTTTCTGGCAAATCCACTTCACTTGTCTCCCTCAAAAACCCGGAACCCGGCCTTGCACCGCCAGCAGTTTCTATTGCCCCCTGAGAAGCTTCCTCATCCAACAAATAGTCATCCCCATCATCCTCCTCGTCCTCCTCCTCTTCGCCCGCCACCTCCTCCTGTAGACTTCCCTGAGCAGACAATGGCTGACTGTCATCAAGGCTTCCCTCGTCCTCGGCTGCAGACGCCTGTTCCTTTATGTGCGTCAAACTTTGCATCAGCAGACGCATTAGGGGGATGCTCATGCTTATTATGGCGTTGTCTGCACTAACCAGCCGTGTGCATTCCTCAAAACACTGAAGGACTTGACACAGGTCTTGGAGCTTCGACCACTGCACAGCTGACAACTCCATGTCTGCCATCCAACTGCCTGCCCGTGTATGTGTATCCTCCCACAAATACATAACAGCACACCTCTGTTCGCACAGTCTTTGAAGCATGTGCAGTGTGGAGTTCCACCTTGTTGCAACGTCGATGATTAGGCGATGCTGTGGAAGGTTCAAAGCCCGCTGATGGTTATGCATACGGCTGGAGTGTACGGGCGAACGGCGGATGTGAGAGCAAAGTCTGCGCACTTTCAGCAGCAGGTTGGGTAACCCCAGATAACTTTTCAGGAAGCACTGCACCACCAGGTTTAAGGTGTGACCCAGGCAAGGAATGTGTTTCAGTTGTGAAAGGGCTATGGCAGCCATAAAATTCCTTCCATTGTCACTGACTACCTTGCCTGCCTCAAGATGTACAGTGCCCAGCCATGACTGAGTTTCTTGCTGCAAGAACTCGGACAGAACTTCCGCGGTGTGTCTGTTGTCGCCCAAACACTTCATTGCCAATACAGCCTGCTGACGCTTGCCACAAGCTGTTCCATAATTGGACACCTCGTGTGCAACAGTGGCAGCTGTGGATGGAGTGGTCGTGCGACTGCGGTCTGTGGACGAGCTCTCACTTCTGCTGGAGGAGGAGGAGGGGGGACGAACGCCTACAGCCAACTGTTTCCTACACCATGGGCTAGGCAGAACTGTCCCAATATTACTGTCCCCTCTGGACCCTGCATCCACCACATTAACCCAGTGTGCCGTGATGGAGACGTAACGCCCCTGGCCATGCCTACTGGTCCATGCATCTGTTGTCAGGTGCACCTTTCTACTCACAGATTGCCTGAGCGCATGGACAATGCGGTCTTTTACATGCTGGTGGAGGGCTGGGATGGCTTTTCTCGAAAAGAAGTGTCGACTGGGTAGCTCGAAGCGTGGTACAGCGTAGTCCATCAGGGCTTTGAAAGCTTCGGTTTCAACTAACCGGTAGGGCATCATCTCTAACGAGATTAGTCTAGCAATGTGGGCGTTCAAACCCTGTGTACGCGGATGCGAGGATGAGTACTTCCTTTTCCTAACGAGAGTCTCGTGTAGGGTGAGCTGGACTGGAGAGCTGCATACTGTGGAACTAGCGGGGGTGCCGGTGGACATGGGTGACTGAGAGAGGGTTGGTGACGGTATTCTTGATGGTGCCCTACATACAGTTTTTCCGACCACGAACCTGGTGATTCCCTGACTGCTTTGGCCTTGCGACGAAACCGCCACATTACCTGCAGGTGGTGTGGTAAACGGTGGGCTTACAGGGAGGGAAGGGATGTCGCCTTGCTTATTAGCTTCATTGTGAGAGGGTGCTACAACATTAAGGGACGTTTGGTAGTGTGTCCAGGCTTGCAAGTGCATGGTGGTTAAATGTCGATGCATGCAACTTGTATTTAAATTTTTAACATTCTGACCTCTGCTGAAGGTCCTGGAGCATTTCTTACAGATGACTTTGCGCTGATCATTGGGATCTTGGTTAAAAAAATTCCACACTGCACTCTTCCTATCGGATACCTTTTCAGGCATTGCACACTGAGCTACTTGAACCTGATGGCCACACTGTCCTACAACTGGTTTTGGTTTTGCCACACGTTTTTGGCCAGATACGGGCCTGCCAGATGGAACCTGTTGCGATGTTGATGTCTGCTGCGGCTCCTCCTCCTCCGCTTCAGAGCTACTGCAGCCTGCACCCTGTTCCCCCAATGGCTGCCAATCGGGGTCAACAACTGGGTCATCTATGACCTCCTCTTCTATGTTCTGTGCACCTTCCTCTGGGTCACCGTGTAAGTCGGTGCTATAGCGTTCGTGATGGAGATCCATAGTCTCCTCGGGGTCAGATTCTGGATCAGTACACTGCGAGGGCAATGTTCTGATCTGAGTCAAAGGAACAGCATTATAATCTGGCTGTGGCTGTGCATCTGTGCACTCCATGTCCGATTCATCTTGTAATGGGCATGGCCTGTTAACAATTTCACTTTCGTACCCAGGCACGGTATGTGTAAAGAGCTCCATGGAGTAACCAGTTGTGTCGCCTGACGCATCCTTCACTGTTGTTCTGGGTGAAGGACGCAAGGAAGCGACTTGTTCCTGAGCGGGAGCATCCACTGACGACACACTGCTCTGACATTTGGCACTTTCCGAGGAGGAGGAGAAAGAGGTAGAAGCAGAGTCAGCAATGAAAGCCAATACTTGTTCCTGCTGCTCCGGCTTCAAAAGTGGTTTTCCTACTCCCAGAAAAGGGAGCCTTCGAGGCCTTGTGTAGCCAGATGATGACGCTGGCTCAACAACTCGAGACTTAGGGGCTATATTGCTTTTCCCACGACCACCTGATGCTCCACGACCACCACCACTAACATCATTACCAGCTGGCAATGAATGCCCACGGCCACGACCTCTTCCACCAGACTTCCTCATTATTGGAAAAATGTAATAAAACTAACAACCGTTATGTGGTCCAGTAAAACCAGGAAGAAGGTGTACGTGAACTGGTTGTGAATTTAAATCTCCCTTTTTTATGTGTGGGAGAATTGTTGTGAATTCTGCTTTTGAGCTCCCTCCGGTGGTTGTAGGTGGTAATGCAGTTGTCCCTGAGTTGCAGTCCTGGTCAGGTATATCTGCTGATTGCAGTTCTGACTGGGGTATTTAGGCGTGCAGGATTCATTAGTCCTTGCCAGTTGTCAATTGTTGTTGGGAGGTGTTGGACCTCTGCCTGGTTCCTCCTGCCTTTCTGCCAAATCAGCAAAGATAAGTGTCTGGTTTTGTTTCTTTGGCACACATGCTGTGTGCTTCATAATTCAGTGCTATTCTTTTGTGTTTTCTTGTCCAGCTTAGATTGTGTCAGTATTTTCTCAGTCTGTGTTGGATTCTCTGGGGTTGCAGATATTCACTCCATGTCTTTAGTTAGATTGTGGAAGTTTTTTATTATCTGCTGTGGATATTTTGTGAATGGTTTTAATACTGACTGCCTAGTATTCTGTCCTATCCTTTCCTATTTAGCTAGAGTGGCCTCTTTTGCTAAATCTTGTTTTCTGCCTGCGTATGTCTTTTCTTCTCCTACTCACAGTCAATATTCGTGGGGGGCTGCCTATCCTTTGGGGGTCTGCTCTGAGGCAAGGTAGTATTCCTATTTCCATCTATAGGGGTATTTAGTCCTCCGGCTGGGTCGAGGTGTCTAGGGTTTGTTAGGCACACCCCACGGCTACTTCTAGTTGCGGTGTTAGTTCAGGATCTGCGGTCAGTACAGTTTTCATCCACTCCAGAGAAAGTTTCATGTGGCTCCAAGGTCACCGGATCAGAACAGAGAAACCAGGGAAAAATCAGGCCCACTGTATTACACAACAACACAGTTTTGTTGGCAGAAAGAGGCTGGCAGATATGGCAGTAACAGGAGTGACGCAGATAAAAACACTGGCAATAGAAATGTCCCTATTTATGTGTGGGAGAATCCAGGGAAAAATCAGGCCCACTGTATTACACAACAACACAGTTTTGTTGGCAGAAAGAGGCTGGCAGATATGGCAGTAACAGGAGTGACGCAGATAAAAACACTGGCAATAGAAATGTCCCTATTTATGTGTGGGAGAATCCAGGGAAAAATCAGGCCCACTGTATTACACAACAACACAGTTTGGTTGGCAGAAAGAGGCTGGCAGATATGGCAGTAACAGGAGTGATGCAGATAAAAACACTGGCAATAGAAATGTCCCTATTTATGTGTGGGAGAATCCAGGGAAAAATCAGGCCCACTGTATTACACAACAACACAGTTTGGTTGGCAGAAAGAGGCTGGCAGATATGGCAGTAACAGGAGTGACGCAGATAAAAACACTGGCAATAGAAATGTCCCAATTTATGTGTGGGAGAATCCAGGGAAAAATCAGGCCCACTGTATTACACAACAACACAGTTTGATTTGCAGAAAGAGGGTGGCAGATATGGCACTAACAGGATTGACGCAGATGCACCCACTGGCAATAGAAATGTCCCTCTTTTTTTGGATATGGGAGACAAGGGATTGAATCAGGCCCACTATATCACGGTATAGTTCCTGTGGCACAAAATGACTAACAGATACCACAGACAGCACTCACACAGATGCACAGGTTTGGCAAGATTATTATCCCTTTATTTTATCTTTTTGGGGGGATATGTGAGACAAGTGATTTAATCAGGCCCACTGTTACACAGTAGGTTTTCTGTGGCAGAAAATTTAAAAAAAAAAGATGCCACACACAGGACTGGCACTAATGCAGATTTGCCAATCTTAATCTCCCACTTTTATTTTTTTTTCTGGGAGAATTAGGAAGAAATCAGCCCCACTGCTACACAGTAGGCTTTCTGTGGCAGAAATTAAAAAAAAAAAAAGATGCCACACACAGGACTGGCACTAATGCAGATTTGCCAATCTTAATCTCCCACTTTTATTTTTTTTCTGGGAGAATTAGGAAGAAATCAGCCCCACTGCTACACAGTAGGTTTTCTGTGGCAGAAATTAAAAAAACAAAGATGCCACACACAGGACTGGCACTAATGCAGATTTGCCAATCTTAATCTCCCACTTTTATTTTTTTTTCTGGGAGAATTAGGAAGAAATCAGCCCCACTGCTACACAGTAGGTTTTCTGTGGCAGAAATTAAAAAAACAAAGATGCCACACACAGGACTGGCACTAATGCAGATTTGCCAATCTTCATCTCCCACTTTTATTTTTTTTTCTGGGAGAATTAGGAAGAAATCAGCCCCACTGCTACACAGTAGGTTTTCTGTGGCAGAAATAAAAAAAAAAGATGCCACACACAGGACTGGCACTAATGCAGATTTGCCAATCTTCATCTCCCACTTTTATTTTTTTTTCTGGGAGAATTAGGAAGAAATCAGCCCCACTGCTACACAGTAGGTTTTCTGGGGCAGAAATAAAAAAAAAAAAAAAGATGCCACACACAGGACTGGCACTAATGCAGATTTGCCAATCTTAATCTCCCACTTTTATTTTTTTTTCTGGGAGAATTAGGAAGAAATCAGCCCCACTGCTACACAGTAGGTTTTCTGTGGCAGAAATTTAAAAAAAAAAGATGCCACACACAGTACTGGCACTAATGCAGATTTGCCAATCTTAATCTCCCACTTTTATTTTTTTTTATGGGAGAATTAGGAAGAAATCAGGCACACAGTTATACAGTAGGTTTTCTGTGGCAGAAAAACAAACACAGATGCCACACACAGGACTGGCACTAATGCAGATTTGCCAATCTTCATCTCCCACTTTTATTTTTTTTTCTGGGAGAATTAGGAAGAAATCAGGCCCACTGCTACACAGTAGGTTTTCTGTGGCAGAAAAAAAAAAAAAAAAAAAGATGCCACACACAGGACTGGCACTAATGCAGATTTGCCAATCTTAATCTCCCACTTTTATTTTTTTTTCTGGGAGAATTAGGAAGAAATCAGCCCCACTGCTACACAGTAGGTTTTCTGTGGCAGAAATAAAAAAAAAAAAAGATGCCACACACACGACTGGCACTAATGCAGATTTGCCAATCTTAATCTCCCACTTTTATTTTTTTTTTCCTGGGAGAATTGTGAAGAAATCAGGCCCACTGTTAAAAAAGTAGGTTTTCTGTGGCAGAAAAACAAAGACAGATGCCACACACAGGACTGGCACTGATGCAGATTTGCCAATCTTAATCTCCCACTTTTATTTTTTTTTTCTGGGAGAATTGTGAATAAATCGGGGCCACTGTATTAGAGTATATTTTCTGCAGCAAAAAGTGGCTTGAAGAGATATAACCAAAAAAAAAAAAAAGGGACTGTACTACAAATACTATCTCCCTGCAGTTATCTCTGAAAAGTATGTCAGGCAGCAATAAAAAGGACTGCTGCACACAAAAGTCAAAAGTGTGGACAAACAAACAAGATAGATAGCTGTGCAGAGATGAAGGAGCAACAGGATTTGTGCTTTGAAAAAAGCAGTTGCTTTGCACAGCGGCGTACACACAGCAACGCAGCTATCAGGGAGCCTTATAACCTACAGAGCTGTTGCACAGAAATCGAGCCTCCACTGTCCCAAAAAGAAAAGGTGGTGTTGGACAGTGGAAATCGCTACAGCACAAGCGTTTTGGGGGTCAATTTACCCTGCCTAACGCTATCCCTGCTTCTGACGAAGCGGCAGCAACCTCTCCCTACGCTCAGATCAGCAGCAGTAAGATGGCGGTCGGCGGGAACGCCCCTTTATAGCCCCTGTGACGCTGCAGAAAGCAAGCCAATCATTGCCATGCCCTTCTCTAAGATGGTGGGAACCAGGACCTATGTCATCACGCTGCCCACACTCTGCGTGCACCTTCATTGGCTGAGAAATGGCGCTTTAAGCGTCATATGAAACGCGACTTTGGCGCGAAGATCGTGTACCGCATGGCCGATCCCACGCTGGGATCGGGTCGGGTTTCATGAAACCCGACTTTGCCAAAAGTCGGCGAGTTATGAAAATGACCGATCCGTTTCGCTCAACCCTACTCAGCAGCAGTTCAGAGAAAGACTTGGCGGAAACAGATAGTGTGCAGCAGGGACCAGTGAGTACTGTGGCCCCGGAGCATTCGTACAGTGCAGGTCCGTGCCCAAGCACCACTGACAGAGACTGTGAGGAGAGACGAGAAGGGTGCCCATTGATCACCACGGAGTGAGGTGTAAAATGTCCTGTGCTAGTGAGTACTGTGTGCGTGCTGCCAGAGAGTGATCGGGTGCAGCACCCCATCGGAGAAGCAGCACGCCTTTGGTTGTCAGAGTTTCAGCCTTGGCAGGAGCAGGCAGCGTGCAGCATAGAGAGAAGAGGGCAGTGAGTAGCTGACAGATCGAGGCGCCATGTGCTTCATGACCGTGAGTACAGCACATGTGCCGCAAAGAGAGAACCGAGTACTGGATAGACTTGCGTAGCCCACCTTACCAGCTCATATTTTCCTGCTCACGGGAGACCCTGACTTTGCCAGTGCATATTTGCAGAGCCACGTTGGGCTTGTACAGGACTGTGGCCCACAGCCTTGTCAGCACCACAGCATATGGACTAGGGGTAGCGGAATGTACCGGAGACCGACCGTTGCCGCCAGAAGACGGGTCATTGTTGCCCACAGGACCCCATTGGAAAAGACACCGCACCAGCCGTTGTCAGCGCTATTCACTTCATGGACTTAGGAATCACTGACTTTCATCAGAACTGCCATTATCTGAGCCGCTGTTCTTCAACTCACAATATCATTTGTCATTTAAACTGTTAAATCCTCTGTTTAACCCTTTACCGCCCTGCGTGGCGTATTCCCCTGTTATTAAACTTGTTAACCCTTGCTCTTCCTCCTGTCCATCACTGCATCTCCCACAACCTGCTCACATATCTATTATATGTACAGAAATGTCACGGGTGTGTCAGAGGCTGCAGACAGTCACACTGCATCTGGCTGCAGAAGGTCTCAGTGGTTAGCCTTGCAGACCAGTGGCCACCTCCCCCGGCCTTAATGGTGTCACCTGGATCTCGGTGTTTATAACTCTCAACGTCTTGTTCGGAGATGCGGATGTTATTTTCTATTTTCATTTCCCTATTGAGGCTTGGAAAAGCAGTTTGGAGTTTGGTGGACATTGGTGTTTATCTCTGAGTCTTCTCAAGCTAAGTGTTCCCTTGTTTCATTTATCCCAGTTGTCTTTAGCAGTAGTGAGGATTGGCTAGCGCTGATCCTGTCCTTCCCGGGGCAGGGTTTATTGCCAGGGTCAGGCAGGGAATAGGTAAATAGGTATCCTGCTCGGCGATTGGTTGCGGAACCTATATAGGGATGATAGGACAGACAGGGTGACGCTAGATCGGTTTAGTAGTCACCACTCCCCCCCTTCCCTAGTGTTTGGTTCCCTTTGTGTTGCACTTAGTCTGTCGTACACTGTGCATGACAATAAGCCCTCTTCATATGTTTAG
This sequence comes from Ranitomeya variabilis, assembly GCF_051348905.1. Taxonomy (NCBI): domain Eukaryota; kingdom Metazoa; phylum Chordata; class Amphibia; order Anura; family Dendrobatidae; genus Ranitomeya; species Ranitomeya variabilis. The sequence continues at coordinate 740,259,599 of NC_135233.1, forward strand.
CACCATGGAATTATTGGAGCTTTGAAAATTTGTAACACTATCATTAATAATAATGATATAGGTATAATATAGGTAGGAAAAAGAAAAGCCTTACGCATCTGAACTGTTGGGAGGTAGGGTGTTCCCATAATAGGATCTTCAGATAATGCGTATAATTTATATAGTAAAAGTGCTTCATTTGTATGGTTCTAGTCATCTCAGAGGGGAAATAAAGGGTATTAAAGTTTGTTTGCAAACTGGAATGCAAATTGTAAGTCGTTTCTTCTCTTTTACTGTGCTAAATGCCAGAAAATAGAAGTTGGTTCCCTCATGTCTGATCCATCCACAGACGCATGCTTTGTTTCTGTAAGCAGCTGTATTTAATTGCAGCAAGGCAAACCTCCTTTGTGTACATGAAAAGAAAACCTGCAATTTATTGCAACATGCTGTATAGTTTCTGCTGTACATCTGCCCTCAGTGTCAATTAAATGAACTGATCTATTAGGATATGTTTGCAATTCATAAAGCGGACAGCTATATTTGTAACAGGAAAGAGATGAAAAAGTCAAACATATGGATAAATGGTGAAAAGAGACAAATTGAAGGCTTCAGTAAATCATTTGCACGCTTAAGTATCACTGGAACACTCAGCAAGGCTCTGACATAAAATAGGGCCTAGACATACTTAGGTCATTGTTTGAGCGGCCTGGTTAAAAGTTGAATGCTTGGTAGCCTAGACACGATCTGCAGGATATTACATGCAAAGAAGTGGTAGAAATCCTCCAGTGAATACAATGTACATATTGAAATGAGTAAAGTTTATAATACTTTAGCTATTATAAGACCATTGAGAACTCATGGGGTGTGTCCTCAATAGCAAGGCATTTATGGGGACATAGGAAAATGTATAGAAACAAGGTTATACCATAGTTCTAGTCTGTCTACACCAAACCAACTACTTTATGAACAACTCTCTGAATCTGTTGGCCCTCACTGAAACCTGGATCCAGGACTCTGACACTGTCTCCCCCACTGCCATTTCTCATGGTGGCTTACAATTCTCCCATTCCCCGAGACCCACAAACAGACCTGGTGGTGGAGTCGGCATACTCCTGTCTCCACAATGCACGTTCCAGATTATACCCCCAGTTCCATCACTCTCATTCCCTTCTTTTGAGGTCCACACCATCAGGCTGTTTCATCCCCTCTCCCTCAGAGTAGCGGTCATATACCGGCCCCCAGGCTCACCCACCCACTTCCTGGACCACTTCTCAGCCTGGCTGCCACACTTCATGTCCTCAGAACATCCAACCCTTATCCTGGGAGACTTCAACATCCCCATTAACAGCCCCACTTCCACATCTGCATCCCAGCTTCTATCACTAACCACTTCTCTAGGCCTCTCACAGCTCTCAACCTCTGAAACACACAAAGACGGTAATACCCTGGACCTGGTCTTTGTCCGGCTCTGTTCAATCTCCTACCTAGATAACTCACCGCTTCCCCTCTCTGACCACAACATTCTATCTTTCACACTCACAATTCCTCCCCCACCCCAGCACTCTCCTACCTACAACACATTCAGAAATCTACATGCCATTAACCCTCATACACTTTCAGACTCCCTACACTCATCATTGTCCCCAATCTCTTCTTTTTCATGTCCTGATCTGGCTGTACATCACTACAACGACACTCTTAGAAGCACCCTTGAACAAGTAGCTCCCCTCACCCTCAGAACCTCCAAACACAGAGTGAAACAGCCCTGGCTCACATCGCAAACCCGATTTCTCCAGCGATGCTCTAGGAGTGCTGAACGCTTATGGAGGAAAACACGCACACCAGAAGACTTCACACACTTCAAATTTATGTTAATAACCTATAACTCTGCCCTTCACCTCACCAAACAGACCTACTACACCACCCTGATCTCCTCACTATCCAGCAACCTCAAGAAACTTTTTAACACCTTTCACTCCCTCCTCAGGCCAAAATCACAAGATCCTATCACAGACATTTGTGCTGATGACCTAGCCTCCCACTTTATAGAGAAAATAGACAATATCCATCAGGAATTCCGCTCCCAGACACCAAGTGCAATGACTCCCATCCCTCCCTGCATCTCCCCTAGCTCACTCTCCACATTCGATCCCATCACTGAAGAAGTCTCCAAGCTCCTCTCCTCTTCACGTCCAACTACATGCACTACCGACCCTATTCCCTCACACCTCCTCCAGTCTCTCTCTCCAGTTGTCACAACTCGCCTAACCACAATCTTTAATCTCTCCCTCTCCTCTGGCATTTTCCCCTCCTCCTTCAAACACTCTATCATTACTCCATTACTAAAAAAACCCACCCTCGACCCATCCTGCACAAACAACTACAGACCAGTCTCCAATCTCCCCTTCATCTCTAAACTCTTGGAGCGCCTGATCTACTCCCGCCTTACCCGTTACCTCTCCACTCATTCCCTCCTAGACCCTTCACAGTCCGGTTTCCGCCCCCTACATTCGACAGAAACTGCACTCATCAAGGTGACCAATGACCTTCTGACAGCAAAATGTAACGGTGACCACTCTCTCTGCTCATTCTTCTCGACCTTTCTGCAGCTTTTGACACTGTTGACCACCCTCTCCTACTCTCTAGGCTCCAGTCTCTAGGCATTAAGGACACTGCTCTCTCCTGGTTCTCCTCCTATCTTTCTGACCGCTCCTTCAGTGTTCTGTTCTCTGGTTCCACTTCATCTCCTCTTCCTCTCACTGTCGGGGTACCCCAGGGCTCAGTACTTGGCCCCCTTCTCCCTCTACACAGCCCCAATTGGACAGACCATCAGCAGATTTGGCTTTCAGTACCATCTTTATGCTGATGACACACAACTATACACGTCATCCCCTGACCTTACCCCTGCTGTACTACAGAACGCCACTGACTGTCTGTCTGCAGTCTCAAACATCATGTCTGCTCTCTATCTGAAACTCAACCTCTCCAAAACTGAACTTCTTTTGCTCTCGCCATCTACTATCCTCCCTAAATCTGACATTTCCCTCTCCGTGGGTGGCACCATAATAACACCCCGGCAGCAGGCACGCTGTCTGGGTGTTTTATTTGTCTCCGATCTCTCCTTCACATCCCATATACAATCTCTTGCCCGCTCGTGCCGCTTACACCTAAAGAACATCTCTAGAATCCGCCCTTTTCTTACCATGGAGACAACAAAAACCCTCACTGTCGCCCTGATCCACTCCCGCCTGGACTACTGCAATGCTCTATTAATTGGCCTCCCCCTTACTCGACTTTCCCCTCTCCAGTCCATTCTTAATGCAGCAGCCAGGGTTGACCATCTGGCTAATCGTTACTCAGATGCATCCGCTCTTCGCCAGTCATTACACTGGCTGCCCATTCACTACAGGATACAATTCAAAGTTCTTGTTCTCACCCACAAAGCTCTCCACAGTGCGGCACCCCCATACATCTCCTCCCTCATTTCGGTCTATCGGCCTAACCGACCTCTGCGCTCTGCAAATGACTTTCGACTAACCTCGGCATTAATCCGTACCTCCCACTCCCGACTCCAAGACTTCTCCCATGCTGTGCCAATCCTCTGGAATGCTCTACCACAAGATATTAGGACCATCCACAACTTGCATAGTTTTAGGCGCTCCCTCAAAACACATTTGTTCAGAGCAGCCTACCACATTAACTAATCAAGGTCATTTTATGTTTGTGTGTGTGTGTAGCCCTTTCACTATCTCCATCTATCCCCACCCCCTGAAGATGGCTGGACCATCATTGTAAATACATCATTGTAAATACACACCTGTACTTTGTATCTCCCCCACCTCATTGTAGATTGTAAGCTCTCACGAGCAGGGTCGTCTTATTTTGCTTTATTATTGTATTGCTAACATTGTTACCTATGATTGTTGTTTGAAACTGTTAAACTGTAAAGCGCTGAGGAATATGTTGGCGCTATATAAATAAAGATTATAATTATTATTATTATTATTATTATTATTATTATTAAACCAGCAATATGTCACACCTTCTTCAACTACTCCAGTTCTGAATGTAGGTCATATGCCTTTGCTTGTAGTCGAGAAAGGTAATTTGCTGCCCTAAATTCAGCTAACAGAAGCATGTGTTAACTATTGTTCATATTGATCGGTCAATCAAACAAAAGCCCAACAGAAGGCCCCTAGACTTTGGGCTCGTTTGCTCTCTTTCCTTTCAGTGGTGATGAATTTTAGGAAGCCTAAGTATCCTTCTGTAATTAAAGAGGTATTCCCATCTCCAAGATCCCATTCCAATATGTAGTAGGTGTAATATTAATATTAGCAAATACCTGCAATGAGAAATTTAGTATAGTTCTTCAGATTCGCTATCTCGCTTACCTCATGTGGGGCATTGCAGTACCTTAGGTATCCATGTTTATAACCACTCATATAGTGACAGTTACAGTAATACCTTGACAGTTATCCAGAAGAGCCCTGTCTCGTCACAGAGGAAGACTTGCTGGGGGGATCTATCCTTCAGCTTTTATCAGTTTGGAAAAAGTTATAATAAAATCATCAGCTGCCTTCACATCCACGCTTGCTGCCTCTCCATGCCTGATGATGGACTGAAAGCTGGTCCTCTTTTTTAGAATTATGAAATCATCACTGACTGTTTTTGAATGTTAAATCACCAGACCCTTCATCTGGGGATTTCATGGCAACATGGACCCACTAGTACGATGATTTTATAAGACTTAATGTGCTGTCTGTGTTTATTCTTTCAGGTGTTTTAATACAGATACCTGCAAGCAATCGGGAACATACAGAGAGAGAGACCAATATTGATGAGAACCCTTCTCCTTTTTTTACTTCTTCTGATGACCTTTCTGTTGATTGCATACAAAGCATTGTTTGTAGGGTGGTGTCAGAGGTGTTTAGGGTCAGTGATATTTCACATAGTCATAGCTTCCTGCCACCAATTTTGTCTACTAAAGCCCCTGGGGTATCCTAGTCCCTTTATAAAGAAGCTATTACATGTGACACCTCTCCTCTGGGGTATAATTTGTGTCACTCAGTGAAGGCAAAAAATTGGAATCAGGATTACATAGACTTATTCTCTCTACTTCCCAGTGGGAGAGATTATGGGAGCAAATTTGATAAGAAAGAGTATAGAACGGATTTGGACGCTGATATGACGAGGATGTATAAATCCTTTCATACTTGGTTGCAGGCCTTCAACATCTTTGCTGTGGTCCTCTCTGAGAAACACCCTCACATGTGTAGCGGTCTATTCCATCATTTTGATGCAGTGCTGGAAGCTTATAAGAATTTTGGGGGGACAGCTTGGCTCATTTACGATGAGTCTTTTCGCAAAAAAATTACTGTCCATCATTCGATAAGCTAGGGTACGAAAGATGTAGGCCTATGGTTGAATATGATGTTGCCCCAGTGGACTGTCTCATCGAAACAGCAAGGCAACTTGGCCCCGAAAAAGGGCTATTGCTTTGCGTTCAATGCAGGTTTCGCCATGAATGCTCCTTCTGCAGGGGAGCTCACCTTGCAGCGAAATGTTACAGAAAAGCCAATCACTTTTCTTGTGACCTATGAAATTTAGTAGCCATTTTGGGGAGATATGATGGGTCTATTTTTAAGACTTTCCTGTCAGGAAATATTGTCAAAAAAGGAGGATCAGTTGATAAGGCTTGAAGATCACTCACTCTCCTAGCTTACACTAAAGCCACTAATAATATAGTTTTTAAAGTGACAAGTTTTATTGAGGCTAAAGGTAGAGGCTCAAACGGGCTCCCGGTTAAGGCATCCAAAACTAAATTTAAATCCTTTGGTGGGACCTGTGGTACATGGATAGAGTCTGAACGCTGGCAAGCAGATATAAAATGAGATACTCATCTATTACCTGCAACATTATGATTATATAGGGCCCCTAGAGCTGAAATTTTAACTTTTAGGGTGTTTACCGAGAGGCCCAACTCACGTCCTTTTTGTAGGAACTCTAATATGGGATATATAGGAACTTCAGTAGCTGTATCTGAAGTACAAAAATGTAAAAAAAAATTCCACACTTTAGTGTAGATTTTTGTTATGGATGTCTTCCTACTGTTTAAGAGGGTATTAATTAACCCTTCAGAGAAACCTCTAAGTTTTAATAATTGCCTCTCAAATTCCATGCCATCAGGTTGAGGCCTTTGACCTGAGGGTGGAAGAAGGGGCCTTGAGAGAATAGATCTCTGGTTTCTGGAAGAATACAAGGGTCCGACACTGACTTTGCTTTTAGCCACGAAAACCATGGCCTCTTGGGCCAAAACGGAGCTATTAAAAGTATCCTTGCCCCTTCCTCTCTTATCTTCCTGATGACTATTGGAAGAAGATTCCACGGAGGAAAGGCATAGGCCAGATGAAATGTCCATGGTATCTGCAGGGCATTGACTATGTGTGGATTGTCCTGCCTGTACAACGATGCAAATGTTTTGAGTTGCCGGTTTTGTCTTGTTGCAAATAAGTCTATTTGAGGCACTCCCCATCTGGCAGTTATCCTGAAGATTCGTTTGTTGAGCACCTACTCCCCCTGATGCAGGGTGTGGCGGCTGAGAAAATCTGTTTTCTATGCCCCTGACATGTACTGCTGAAAGAGATAAGAGATGTTTCTTGGCAAGAATCATAATATCTGCTGTAATGGCCATGAGGGTGTTTGATCGCATACCACCTTGATGGTGTATGTAAGCTACTGAGGTTGTGTTGTCTGACTGTATCCTTGTATGAGCCTTGTAGCTGCGGAAAAAAGTTAAACACAGCATGATATATCGCTTTCAACTCCTTCACATTAGAAGAGTCATTAGCCTCTGCTCTAAACCACCGACCTTGGACTACTTTGTCCCTAAAATGTGTGCCCCAGCCAAATGGACTAGCGTCTGTGGTGACTATGTTTGAGGGAACCACCACTCAAGGAACCCCGTCTGAGATATTCTTCGGATTTAACCACCATCTAAGGGATTGGATTACCTCTGCTGGCAGAAATTTAGAACGATCCAGTTGCCCCTGTAGTCTACTATCTTACTGTAATATAAAATTCTGTAATTCTCTAGTATGCAGTTGAGCCCACTGCACTGCAGGAATACAAGAGGTTAATGAACCCAATAAAGACATGCCTTTCCTTAAAGACATACTATGATTACTGATTGCTTGGTCTACTATATCAATTATAGATGACTTTTTTGCATCAAGGAGGAGACATTTCTGACTCACTGAGTCCAGATGAAGACCTAGTAACATCTGGCAGGTGACAGGCCGTAATCTAGATTTCTCCCAATTAATCAACCAGCCGAGCTCCTGCTAGGAAGATAATATAACCCCCAGTCTTTGTTCACATTGAAGGGAAGAATTGCCCACTTTTAAGAGGTCATCTAAGTATGGAATAATTAAGGTATCCTTTACCCGTAAATACGACATTACTTCCGAGTTCCGACATTAGTTATATAAATAAAAAAATTATTATTATTATATTATTATTAAATACGCGGGGTGCCATAGATAAACCAAAGGGCATAGCTTTGAACTGCAGATGACGTATGTGACCACCCATTGTGACTGCTACCCGGAGAAATTGTTGTATGTATGGGCAGATGATAGTACGCATCTTTAAGATCTAATACCGCCATATAACAACTGGGATACAACATTTTTATGGCTGAACGTACAGATTCCAACTTAAAGGTCTTAGATCTTAGGAAGGAATTTAATTTTTGTTTATTAATTATGGTTCGAAATGACCCATCAGGTTTGGGAATTAGAAATAAGGGAGAGTAAAACCCTTTCCCTTTTTGGTCTGCTGGGACTTCAACTAACACCTGTTTAGATAAAAGGGTCTTAATTTCCATCTCAAATGCCTCCTGTTGCATTTGGGATTTTAAGGAAGTCAATAGAAAGAAGTCCGGAGGTATCCGGGCAAAGTCTAAAGATAGGGCTGATGTTATGATGTTAATGGACCAAGAGTTAACAGTTATCTTTCTCCATTGATGACTAAAACTAAGCAATCTGCCTCCTACAGGTAAAGCAGAACTAACGAAACCTGTCTGCCGGCTTGAAGGGACGTCTGTTAAAGAGGTTTCCCTTCTGCCTGAAATCTTTATTGTTCCATTGGTCCTCATAGTCCCGCTCCTGCTATATGTCGGCTTCCTGAATGCTCTTCTGTAGGAAGGAATGAATGAATTAGGAAACCCTTTTTTCCTTTCTCCTGCCTTAGTTAGAATATCATCTAACACTTTCCCAAATAAGTACTCACCCTCACAGGGTATAGAGCAGAGTTTAGCCCTAAATTGGGCATCACCTTTCCAATTTTTTAAACCATAGAGCTCTGCGATCTGTATTGCTTAAGCTTGCCTTTCTAGCTGCCAGGCGAAGAGAGTCTATAGAAATGTCAGATAAAAATGCTGCTGCTCCTTTAATTGAGGAAATGGAGGAAAGAAACCTGTCCCTCGACATGCCATTTTTTATATTTTGGTCTAGCTGGTCCAGCTAAACTAGCATCGATCTTCCTGTGCAAGTGGCTGAAATTGCTGGTTTGAATGTAGCTATGCAAGATTCCCAAGATCTTTTTAACAGTTCGTCTGATTTACGGTCCATCGGATCGGATAGAGAACCAGCATCCTCTATCGGCAAGGAGGATCGACGCGAGGTGGAGGCCACAGCTGCATCAACCTTGGGTACTTTAGCCCAGGAAGTTAGATCATCATCATGACATGGGTATCATCTTTTTGATGTTACGAGCACAAACCCCTTTTGCCCCTGTTTGCTCCATTCTTTTTTTTACCAGATCTTTGATTGTTTGAAGTACTGGAAAACCTCTTCCCCTCTTTTGTTAAAGACCCCCCCCCCCTGCGAACATGATCTCAGGAGGAGTCTGGGGTTCTTTAGATTCAGATAGGCCCATTGTGTCTCTCATTGACTTAACTAGATTGCTGATACCATTAGCAGGGAAACAAATATTCCTCCTCCCCTATGAATTATCTGAGTTAATTTCACCACTTTTGGAAGAGGTTTCTGCTCTAGGAGAGGCCATTCTTCTACTGGAATTCTTCTCTATGTTACTACTAGAATGTCCTAACGATTGAAGCTCTTCACGGATCATTGAACGAATATCCTCCATTTTAACCGAACCCTCTTCCTGGAGGGTAAAAGCGATACAAAATTGGCACAACTTTTTAATATAAGTATCTGGAAGGGGTTCAGAGCGCAAAGCACACTGTTTGCGTTTGTTTTTCCCACTTTTTTTAGCCTATGAATATAAAAAAAACAAGAAAAATAGGCATTCGTTTAGTTCCTAGAAATCTTATTAATCACTCACACTCGGTGAAAGATCATCATAAAATATCGGCGGAAGGGATGGCCGCTGGGATTGAGGTGTGGGACGGGTTGATTTTCTATCCTTCCCCGTTTTATCTGTGGAAACACTCTGTTTAGAGTGTCCACTATCTCCTTTCTTGCTGCTTTCACGAGTAGGTGACTCTAGCCCTTCCAGTGGGCGCACAATGCTGTCACGTGGTGATGACATGGTAGCACGCCCATACTCCCTCAGCCTCTGATTTATATAGCACTGATTATCAGAGGCAACAGCTCTCCTTCCTTCCCCCTTTTTTTTTTTTTTTTTTTTTTTACTGTGGACAGGGAGGAGCCACACCCTCTATAAAGTATGTGAAAGACCGGCCGCTGCACTTACCTAGGAGCTCCCAGCACATTGGTCTGACCTTTACTTCAGGGTGACCGGTGTTTGGGGAATCGCGGCCGCTGCAGGACACATCCTCCACCTCATGTGTGTGCCATACTCTACTCACCGGCGCATCTCTCCCATGCCGGCCGGCCATACAGGTAGGTGTTCCGCCTCACCTCCTCCTCGGTGTGTGACCAGATGTTTCCACAACCAGTACCCCAACTGAGACCCTGTTGCATAAGTGAAGGGATGACTCCAGTCATTCTATACAGGGGAGGGGGGCCATATAGGAACCTTCCCCGACCCTGTCACCCGCTCTGGAGCCCCTGCCGCTCTACCAGAAAATGCACAGGTGGCTACCAGGCAGGCAGTCCTCTTCATAGAATCCAATTTCAGAGAACTCTCTGCAGGTCTCCCGTCTAGGAACAGGAAAGCAACTAAGGGGGCCGCCACCTTTTATCTCTCTGTAGGTTTCCTGTTCCTAGGGGCAGAAAAATAAAAAATTATTTTTTATTTTCACGGCTCTGCATTTTAAACTTTAGTGAAACACTTGGGGGTTCAAAGTTCTCACAACACTTTTAGATAAGTTCCTTGGGGGGTCTAGTTTCCAATATGGGGTAACTTGTGGGGGTTTCTGCTGTTTAGGTACATCAGGGGCTCTGCAAATGCAACATGATGCCCGCAGACCATTTCATCTAAGTCTGCATTCCAAGACGGCGCTCCTTCCCTTCCAAGCTCTGCCATGGGCCCAAACGGTGGTTCCCCCCACATATGGGGTATCAGCGTAGTCAGGATACATTGGACAACAACTTTTGCAGTCCAATTTCTTCTGTTACCCTTTGGAAAATAAAAAATTGTGGGCTAAAAGATCATTTTTGTGTAAAAAAAAGATTTTTTAATTTTCATGGCTCTACGTTATAAACTTTAGTGAAACAATTGGGGGTTCAAAGTGCTCACCACACATCTAGATAAGTTCATTGGGTGGTTTAGTTTTCCACATGGGGTCACTTGTGGAGGGTTTCACTGTTTAGGCACATTAGGGGCTCTCCAAACGCGACATGGCATCTGATCTCAATTCCAGCCAATTCTGCGTTGAAAAAGTTAAACAGTGCTCCTTCCCTTCCGAGCTCTGCCATGCGCCCAAACAGTAGTTTACCCCCACAAATGGGGTATCAGCGTACTCAGGACAAATTGCACAACAACTTTTAGGGTCCAATTTCTCCTGTTATCTTTGGTAAAATAAAACAAATTGGATCTGAATTACATTTTTTGTGAAAAAAGTTAAATGTTCATTTTTTTAAACATTCCAAAAATTCCTGTGAAGCACCTGATGTGTTAATAAACTTCTTGAATGTGGTTTTGAGTACCTTGTGGGGTGCAGTTTTTAGAATGGTGTCAATTTGGGGCATTTTCTGTGATATAGGCCCCTCAAAGTCATTTCAAGTGTGAAGTGGTCACTAAAAAAAACGGTTTTGCAAATTTTGTTGTAAAAATGAAAAATCACTGGTCAAATTTTAACCCTTATAACTTCCTAACAAAAAAAAAAAAGTTTCTAAAATTGTGCTGATGTAAAGCAGACATGTGGGAAATGTTATTTATTTACTATTTTGTGTGATATGACTCTAATTTAAGGGCATAAAAACTAAAAGTTTGAAAATTGCTAAATTTTCAAAATTTTTGCCAAAGTTAATTTTTTTCACAAATAAACACAAGTCATATTGAAGAAATTTTACCACTATCATAAACTACATTATGTCAGAATCACTAGGATCCATTGAAGTGTTTCAGAGTTCTGACCTCATAAAGTGACAGTGGTAAGAATTGGAAAATGGCCTGGTCAGGAAGTTGAAAACAGACTTCAGGTGAAGGGGTTAAATTATAATTTTTTTTTAAACCATTTTAAATTTTGCCTTACATACAAGTCATTATACAGGAAAGAATGTTTCTTAACATTTTTTTTCTGCAAACTCCAATTTCTCGTCGATTTTGAATTCTCAGTCTTTAGTAGATTAAAAGTGTGTCACCATAGTTCTTAGCAGTGATCTGGAAGTCAGAGATGCTTTCAAAGCATGGGCAGACATACCGCCTGTTCAACCTGTGCAAACGCACAGGGGCCCAGAGAGGGAGGGGCCCCCGACGGACATACAAAGAAATGAATGTGAATGACAGCCGGCGGCAGTATTACTGCTAACAGGAGAAGCAGGGGGGCCCGCTCTGCTGCACGCATGTGATATGACAGTTAAATGGGCCCCCCTCCTCACCTGCTAGCGTATATTATGCTGCTGCCCAACCGGCTGTCACTGCTGCGGTCTGCGGTGAGGTGACGAGTAGAAGACGCTGGACCAGGAAGGGAGGAGGAGGGAGGGGGGGGCCTCTCAGTCACAGTTAGTCACTGAAGCTTGCTCTGCTTGTGACTCACTGTTGCTGTGCACGTGCAGTAGTTCGTGCACTGTTCCCAAAGCCTCAGTGATCCACGGGACTGGGTCTTTACATTACACAAGAAAATAGGGGGGTGAGGGGAGGAATGAATTAATCACTGGTCTAGGTAGGGGAAGGGCCCGCGCCCCCTGGAATAAATGTATTAAAATGATCGATCCACTATATAGGTGGTGGATGGGGATAGAGATCTAAAGAGCGCCTAGTACATGTTTAAGGCTATATGGAGTGCACAGTGACATTTGTGCATGGTTACCTCTCAGCCAATCACACAATGCCTTAGGCTGGGTTCACATTACGTTTCCGTAGTCCGTTAGATGGACTGTGTTATAAAGCTGTGTAACACAGTCCATTAAAGCCGCCATTAAGCCCTATGTCGGACGCATCGCTAGCGCACACCCAAAATGGGCATGCGCTAGCGATGTGCCGCCTTTGAGTGACGGACCCTGGAACGCGGGCTGCAGCGTTTCCGGGTCCGTCACCGCTAGCGCAGATAGAGTATCTGCTAGCTCTATCTGCGCTAGCGCGATGGCATGTCGGTACTTGTGTTAACGCAGCCCGTTTAATGCATGTGTTGAACGGGCTGCTGTTAACGCAATGTGAACCTAGCCTTACAAGCACATCTGTGATTGGCTGACAGGATGATCTGTAAGTGTCTTCTGTGCAGATAAGACATCAAATAACTGCTTTGTGTTATATTCAGTTGTTAAGGATGGAACTTAAATTTATTATTTAGAGTTGATAGTTGTGTTCTAAACTGATACTAAATATTACAAGCTATATGTTTACATAACTTTGTTGCGCTATGGATGGGGAAGCCCGGGAAGATTTCTTGCACAGGGGCCCTGTGCAGTCTGTGTCCGCCCCTGCTTCAAAGGTCTTCGCCATGCTGTTCTCATTCCATTCAGCACTTTTTCCTTCCATTTCAACATTTTCAATGCCCCACCAGACCTTCTTGTAGGGTCTGCCCGGAGAAACTATCAAATTTCCAATGACTCCCATTATACTTGTTATTTGAAACAAGCATTCGAGCATTAGGAATTGCTCGGTTTGAGGAACGAGCATTCAAGCATTTTAGTGATCGCTCATACCTAGTAGTCAGTAGATCCAGGGCCGGCTCCAGGTTTTCGTGGGCCTGGGCAAAAGAGTCTCAGTGGGCCCCTTTAAAACATACCACAATTCATAATGCACAGTTACAGCAGAGAAATATAGATTTAGTACACTGCCAAAGATTTAACTTCTTACATTACATGAGTGATATCTATTGTAAATTCTTCAATAGGTCAGAAACTGGAAAGTATAGTCCTCCATACAGTATTATGGGCATCACATAGTGCTCCATACAGAATAATGAGCCTCATATATTGCTCCATACAGTATTATTGGCACCACATAATGCTACATACATAATAATGAGCAATATATATTGCTCCATACAGAATAATGGACCCCATGCAATGCTCCGTACACTATAATGAGCCACATAGTTACATAGTAACATAGTTATGAAGGTTGAAGGAAGACTTTAAGTCCATATAGTTCAACCCACAGCCTAACCTAACATGCCCTAACATGTTGATCCAGAGGAAGGAAAAAAAAAACAATGTGGCAAAGACTAAGCTCCACATTGGAAAAAAAAATTCCTTCCCGACTCCACATACTGCAATTAGACTAGTTCCCTGGATCAACGCCATATCTAGGAATCTAGTATATATAACCTGTAACATTATACTTTTCAAGAAAGTTATCCAGACCCCTCTTCAATTTTAGCAATGAATCACTCATTGCAACATCATACGGCAGAGAGTTCCATAGTCTCATTGCTCTTACAGTAAAGAATCCACGTCTGTTATTATGCTTAAACCTTCTTTCCTCCAGACATAGAGGATGCCCCCTTGTCCCTGTCTCAGGTCTATGATTAAAAGATCATCAGAAAGGTCTTTGTACTGTCCCCTCATGTATTTATACATTAAAATAAGATCACCCCTTAGCCTTCGTTTTTCCAAACTAAATAGCCCCAATTGTAATAACTTATCTTGGTATTGCAGACCCCCCAGTCCTCTAATAACCTTGGTCGCTCTTCTCTGCACCCGCTCTAGTTCAGCTATGTCTTTCTTATACACCAGAGACCAGAACTGTACACAACATTCTAAGTGTGGTAGAACTAATGACTTGTATAGAGGTAATGTTATGTTCTTCTCATGAGCATCTATGCCTCTTTTAATGCATCCCATTATTTTATTTGCCTTTGTAGCAGCTGCCTGACACTGGCCACTGAATATGAGTTTGTCATCCACCCATAAACCCAGGTCTTTTTCATTGACGGTTTTGCCCAGAGTTTTAGAATTAAGCACATAGTTATACATCTTATTACTTCTACCCAAGTGCATGACCTTACATTTATCCCTATTAAAGCTCATTTTCCCTTTATTAGCCCAAGCTTCTAGTTTACATAAATCATCCTGTAATATAAAATTGTCCTCCTCTGCATTGATTACCCTGCAGAGTTTAGTGTCATCTGCAAATATTGAATTTGTGATCTGTATGCCGCCTACAAGGTCATTCATAAATATGTTAAAAAGAAGAGGGCCCAATACTGACCCCTGAGGTACCCCACTGCTAACAGCGACCCAGTCCGCGTGTGCTCCATTAATAACCACCCTTTGTTTCTTATCCCTGAGTCAGCTCATAACCAACTTAAACATATTTTCCCTATCCCCATTATTCTCATTTTATGTTACAACCTTTTGTGTGGCACAGTATCAAAAGCTTTTGAAAAGTCCATATACACTACGTCCACTGGGTTCCCTTGGTCTAGTCCAGAACTTACCTCTTCATAGAAATTGATCAGATTAGTCTGACAGGAATGGTCCCTAGTAAACCCATGTTGATATTGGGTCATGAGGTTATTCCTCTTCAGATACTCCAGCATAGCATCCCTTAGAATGCCCTCCAGGATTTTACCCACAGTAGAGGTTAAGCTTACTGGCCTATAATTTCCGAGTTCAGTTTCTGTCCCCTTTTTGAATATTGGCACCACATTTGCTATACGCCAGTCCTGTGGTACAGACCCTGTTATTATGGAGTCTTTAAAGATTAAAAATAATGGTTTATCAATGACTGTACTTAATTCCTGCAGTACTCGGGGGTGTATCCCATCCGGGCCTGAAGATTTTTCAATTTTAGTGATTTTTAGACGCCGCCATACTTCCTGCTGGGTTAAGCAGGTGACACTTAATGGGGAATTTTTGTTATCACTGATCATATTGTCTGCCATGGAATTTTCCTGTGTAAATACTGATGAAAAAAAGTCATTTAGCATATTGGCTTTTTCCTCATCCTCATCCACCATTTCACCCAGACTATTTTTAAGGCGGCCAACACTATCATTTTTTAGTTTCTTACTATTTACGTAGTTAAAGAATATTTTGGGATTATTTTTACTCTCTCTGGCAATGAGTCTTTCTTAGTGTTGAGCATTCCGATACCGCAAGTATCGGGTACCGGCCGATACTTGCGGGTATCGGAATTCCGATACCGAGATCCGATACTTTTGTGGTATCGGGAATCGGTATCGGGATTAATATCAATGTGTAAAATAAAGAATTAAAATAAAAAATAGGGATATACTCACCTCTCCGGCGGCTCCTGGACTTTACCGCCATAACCGGGAGCCGTTGTACCTAAGAATGCGCGCTTGCAGGGCCTTAGATGAGGTCACTGCGCTCTGATTGGTCCGTAGCAGTCGCGTGACCGCTACGCGACCAATCACAAAGCAGTGACGTCACCTTAGGTCTTTCAAGCGCTTGAAATACCTTAGAAGACGTCACTGCTTTGTGATTGGTCGCGTAGCGGTCATGCGACCGCTACGCGACCAATCAGAAGCTGCAGACGTCTTCTAAGGTATTTCAAGCGCTTGAAAGACCTTAGGTGACGTCACTGCTTTGTGATTGGTCGCGTAGCGGTCACGCGACCGCTACGGACCAATCAGAGCGCAGTGACCTCATCTAAGGCCCTTCAAGCGCGCATTCTTAGGTACAACGGCTCCCGGTTACGGCGGTAAAGTCCAGGCTGCGTCGGAGGGTGAGTATATCCCTATTTTTTATTTTAATTCTTTCTTTTACACATTGATATGGATCCCAGGGCCTGAAGGAGAGTTTCCTCTCCTTCAGACCCTGGGAACCATCAGGGATACCGTCCGATACTTGAGTCCCATTGACTTGTATTGGTATCGGGTATCGGTATCGGATTAGATCCGATACTTTGCCGGTATCGGCCGATACTTTCCGATACCGATACTTTCAAGTATCGGACGGTATCGCTCAACACTAGTCTTTCTGTCTCAATTTTTGCAGCCTTAATTTGCTTTTTACAGAATTTATTTAATTTTCTTGTATTTTTTTAATGCCTCATCACTACCTACTTCCTTTAATTCTCTGAATGCTTTCTTTTTGTCCCTTATTGCGCCCCTTACAGCTCTATTTAGCCATATTGGTTTCCTCCTATTTCTAGTATGTTTATTCCCATACGGTATATACTGTGCACAGGTCCTTTCCAGGATGCTAATAAATGTCTCCCATTTTCTTTGTGTATTTTTATGTCTCAGGATATCGTCCCAATTAATTGCACCAAGATCATCTCTCATCTGTTGGAAATTTGCCCTCCTGAAGTTTAGTGTCCTTGTAACCCCTCTACTACACATATTATTAAAAGATACATGAAAACTTATTATTTTGTGATCACTATTCCCCAAGTGACCCCCAACCCTTATATTTGCTATGCGGTCTGGCCTGTTGGTTAATATTAGGTCTAGCAGTGCTCCCCTTCTTGTTGGGTCCTGAACCAGTTGTGAATGGTAATTGTCTCTCATAGTTGTCAAAAACCGATTACCTTTGCTGGAACTGCAGGTTTCTGTTCCCCAATCTATTTCAGGGTAGTTGAAGTCCCCCATAATAATGACTTCTCCTTGAGTCGCAGCTTTATCTATTTGCTTTATGAGGATATTCTCCATTGCTTCCATTATTTTTGGAGACTTATAACAAACCCCTATCAGTAATTTATTATTTTTCCCCCTCCCCTTATCTCTACCCACAGGGACCCATATTATCAAGCAGGATGGTTTTTCAGGATTATTTTACATATAGACACACCCCTCCCCCTCGCTTATGCGTTTGGTTATTTCTGAACAGGCTATAGCCCTGCAAGTTAACAGCCCAGTCATGTCTCTCATCCAGCCATGTCTCAGATATCCCCACCATGTCATAATTATGCTCCAACAACATTAATTCTAATTCCTCCATTTTGTTGGCGAGGCTTCTGGCATTAGTATACATGCACTTTATGTATCTCTCTGTACCTCTATTCTTTCTTAAATTATTAATTGTTCTAACCCCACCCCCCTCATGCCACCGCCACCCCCAACTTCCTTATTTGTGCCCAGGTCTCTATCTGCACTATCTTCCCCTCCTATAAAATGAATACCCTCCACCCCAATCCCTAGTTTAAACACTCCTCCAACCTTCTAGCCATTTTCTCCCCAGCACAGCTGCACCTTCCCCATTGAGGTGCAGCCCGTCCCTAGCGTAGAACCTGTAGTTAACTGAGAAGTCGGCCCAGTTCTGCAGGAACCCAAACCCCTCCTTCCTACACCAGTTCTTGAGCCACTTATTAACCTCCCTATTCTCCCATTGCCTCTCTGGCGTGGCACGTGGTACAGGCAGTATTTCAGAAAATACCATGTCGGAGGTCTTTGCTTTCAGCTTACAGCCTAATTCCCTGAAATCATTTTTAATGACCTTCCACCTACCTCTAACTTTGTAATTTGTGCCAATGTGCACCATGACCACTGGGTCCTCACCAGCCCCTCCCAGTAATCTGTCAACCCGATCAGCGATGTGTCAGACTTGAGCGCCAGGTAGGCAGCACACCGTTCAACGATCCCTGTCTGAGACAGATTGCCCTGTCTGTTCCTCTAATAATTGAGTCCCCCACTACCAGCACCTGTCTGACCTGCCCTGCTCTCCTATTTCCCTCCTTACCATAGCAGTCATTCCTCCGGCTTTCAGAGGACATGCTACCCCTGTACTGGCACCCCTCTCATCTGCCAACTTAGCAAACTTATTGGGGTGTGCCAGATCGGGACTAGTCTCCCTGACACTCTTCCCTCTACCCGGCCTTCTAACTGTCACCCAGCTTGCTGCTCCACTGTCCTGCAGCTCCATCCTACCATCCCCCCTCATTTATCCCATTGAGCGTCTGCTCAGAGCAGAAGACTCCTTTCCATATTGTCAATGGATCTCAGTGTTGCCAGCTGCACATTTAGATTCAGAATCTGGGCTTCAGAATGCACAACGTGCTCACATCTCGCACAGCAGTATGCACCCTCGACCGGCTGCTCAAGGATTGCATACATGTGGCCAGATGTACACTGGATGGCATTAACAATAGTGGAACACATTTCCTGATGGGAATTGCACCAGGCAGAAAAGTTAAATAAAAAATAAATGCAAAGTATTAATAAAATACAGACAGCAAGTAATTCCTCCCTTGGAAACTCCCTGAATCCAAAGTCACTGAATCACAAGTCAGACACTTACCGCCGTTCACACTTACGCTCAGGTCACACTCAGCTCGTTCACACTCGCTAAGCTGTAGATTTTAAGAGATTTTTTTTTCTTTTTCCCCTCATCAGCAATCCACCTTGCTGTTCAATGCACTTCCAAAAGTGCTCCATACAGAATAATGGATGCCATGCAATGCTCCATACAGTACAATGAGCCACATATATTGCTCGTACAGTATCATGGGCACCATATATTGCTCCATTCAGAGTAATAGGCCCCATATAATGCTCCATACAGTATTATGGGCACCACATAATTCTCCATACATAATAATGAACCCCACATATTGCTCCATACAGAATAATGAGCAACATATATTGCTCCATACAGAATAATGGACCCCATGCAATGCTCCATACAGTATAATGAGCCACATATAGTGCTCCATACAGTACAATGAGCCACATATATTTCTCCGTACAGTATTATCTGCACCATATATTGCTCCATTCAGAATAATAGGCCCCATATAATGCTCCATACAGTATAATGAGCCACATATATTGATCCATGCAGAATAATGAGCCCCATATATTGCTCCATACAGCATATAATAGGCCCCATATATTGCTCCATACAGTATAATGAGCCCCATGTATTACTCCATACTGTATAATAGGCCCCATATATTGCTCCAACATAGATTATAACCAAGAATAGCAGTCACTGTTCACAACATTGTATGTAATTAATTTCTCTACCACATACCCCTGCACACTATAGTCAATGTTATAAGAACACTCATTACCATTATTACATTTTTCATACCTTTTGGGGATGGGTTTCCTCCTTTCCAAACAAGGAGAATCTGACTAGCCATAGCACCTAAAAACAATGTTAATTGTAAAAATTAATGTGCTAGGACCAGAATTTACATTTAGAGTGCCAAGAATTAATTGTTTAACTTGACTTTTACAAATATATTTCCTCAGAGATGGTGGGATAGTAGGGTTTGATACAGTGATAATATTTGATAGATGTCTATATATGAACCTATGCTACATTATTTGGATTTACAGTATATCAAATTATCTGTCATGGCCATACCAGAACAACTACACTGCAGAACCACTTTGGCTCTAAAGTTTGTCCAGAATAACCATTTTTAGCTCTTATTGTCATTCATTGCTAACTAGGACTTAGGGAAAAAATAACACAGTAGTGGAGAACCTCTTTCTCAAGTTATGGTGAATTCTGCATTGCGTGTCAAATTTGCTAAAGTTGTAAACAGAAATTGCATGTATCTATACATAATCATTGCAGAGAATTTCTTGCTTGCTCTTATAATGTGTCTTAGGTTGCCTAGTATTAAACTATTGTCTAGTGGTTCCCACCCTGTATAATTTGAGATATTGTATCTCAATATGATACTTGCAAATGCCCTCTATATTATCTTATTCAGACACCCACTTGTAGATCTAAAATAAAAAAAAATGTTCCAAGGAAGCAGGATTACGCATAATTTTCTCAAACCTGTTTCATATTCAAACTTTTGACACATTTCAAATCCACCCATGAGTTATGACTATAAACTAGATCCTAAAATTAATCCTTTTAGAAAGCTATTTAAGTGGAGCTCAGTGCTCACAATACACCTAACTTATAATATTGGCATACAGTTGATAATAGGGTAGGTACAAATCAGGCAAACAAAACAGCAAGTTAATGCTTGTAGGTGAAATCAGAACTTTTTGATATGTTTCTTTATGAGTGTACCTACAGTGTTCTTAAAAAACAATATTGAAAACTCCCTCTTTTCATCTAGTTTAACATTTAAGTATCTGTAGAAAAAAATCATTCTGTTTGTGGAACTTTGCTATTGCTTCATATTGCTTATGAAACATTGACATAGGGCTTTCCATCTAATTGACCTATCCAAGACACACATTAGGGACAATTTCATAAGAAGCCAATTAGTCTACAAGCACATTTTTTAGAGTGTGAGATGAAGCTGGAGAACCCAGAGGAAACCCACTCAAACACTAGAGAAAACATATGAACACCATGATACAAACTTACCTGTTCTTGCCTACACACATTTGTCTGCTGTCCTCTTCAGTGGGTAGCATTGATGGCAGGGGTGGACGTGGGGACATAAGGGCTGAGTGCTGCCCTATACATACTGTTAGCAAATTCTTGGGAGGAGGAGAGTCCTCTTCTACTGACTGAAAGTGCAAGTGCTCCTCAGCCATTCATAAAAAAAGTTATTGTACAGGTTAATGTTCTGTTCTTATAGTTTGTGAGGCTGGGGCTGGTCAGTGGACTAATGGCAATGCAGAATCAGTGGCCAATGGGGATGCATAGCAACCCCAAGTTAAATCACCCTTGTCCTTTGGTCCGTTGACGTTGTGTTTTTGTACATTCTGTTCCTTGTTTGACTATTCTTGGATTGACACGTTGTGTTCTCACCTGGCTCATGTACCTCCACTGCTTTTCTCACAACCCCCTTGAATGCCCTTTTGGATTTGAACCTTGACCTTTAGTTTCTGTCCAACCCTTAGAACTTGTCATTGACTGTTCTAGGGTGACTAGATTTCTGGTTCTTTATTTGATCATTATCCTTGCTTCTGTGGAACTGAGCCCTCCTGCTGGCTATGATATCCTCAACTTGTTGCACCATCCAGCATTTGTTCCATTAGCAAAACCCAGGGACCTCTACACAAAAGACAAGATCTCTATATTGGCATGAAGGGATGAAAATTGAAGAGTCTTGTAAACCTGCTAAGTGGGGTGGCTTGCGTCAATTCTGGCCATGGAAGGCTTTTAAGTAGGCAGTTTTATTACAGCAGATATTGTCTTTGGTTATATTCTAACTCTGGACCATGCACAGCTAACCAATTAACCACTATGTGGCCCATGCTTCTATATAATAATATTCAATATTCAGCCAAATCATTAAAACTTATTGCTAAATATTGTGTCCTGTGGAATTTAACACCAAAATCTTAGCAGCAAATCCTTTAAAGAGGACCTGGCACTAGGTAAAAAGTAGCTAATTTTTACTTTTATTTTACTCCCACTACTCCCCTGAATATGCTGGTCAGGGCCGGCTCCAGGTTTTCATGGTCCCTGGGCGAAAGAGTCCCGGTGGGCCCCTTTAACACATACCACAAGTCATAGTGCATGGATATGGCAGAGAAATATAGGTACAATGCCAAAGATTTCACTTACTTCTTACATTACATGCGTGATATCTATTGTGCATTCTACATTAGCTCAGAAACCGGACAGTATAGTCCTCTATACAGAACAATGAGCCCCATATATTGCTCCAAACAGAATAATGAGCCCATTTATTGCCCCATACAGTATAATGGCCCCATATAGTGCTCCGTACAGTATAATTGGCACCACATAGTCCTCTATACAGAATAATGAGCCCATATATTGCTCCAAACAGAATAATGAGCCCAATATTATGCTCCATACAGAATAATGAGCCTCATATAATGCTCCATACAGTATAATGGGCACCACAGAGTACTCCATACAGAATGAGCCGCATATATTGCTCCATACGGAATTGACCCCATATAATGCTCCATACAGTATAGTGAGCCACATATAATTCTCCATACAGTATATGATGGGCCCCATCTATTGCTCCATATATAATGGGCCTCATATAATGCTCCATACAGTATATGATCGGCCCCATACAGTATACTGAGTCCCATATATTGCTCCATCCAGAATGGGCCCCATATGATGATCCATACAGAATGGGCCCTATATATTGCTCCATACAGAATGGGCCCCATATGATGCTCCATACAGAATGGGCCCCATATAATACTCCTTACAGAATGGGTCCCATATAATGCTCCAAAAATAATTGGCCCCATAAGATGCTCCATGTATAATGGGCCCCATATAATGCTCCATATATAATTAGTCCCATAAGATGCTTCTTATATTATTGGCCCCATATACTGCTCCATATGTAATTGGCCACATAAGATGCTCCATATTAAATTGGCCCCATATAATGCTCCCTATAGAATTGGCCCCATAAGATACTCCATATAGAATTAGCTCCATATAATACTCCAAATATAAAAAAAAAATGAAATACTCACCTCTCGTTGCTTGAGGCTGCTCTGCTCTGGACTCCTCAGCATCGGCATCTTCCTGCTCTCTGTGCTGTGACTGCTCAGGCAGAGGGAGCACACTGCTGACGTCATCGCGCCCTCTGACCTGAACGTCACAGCCAGAGGATGGAAGACGCTGCAGCACTGGAACCGGGAGAGGTAAGTATCCCAAGTGCAAGGGCCCAGAGCAGGCGGGGGGTCCACTCACGGGGGCCAGCACTATAGCATGCCAGTGTCCCCGACGGCGAGTGGGCCCCCTGCCTGCTCAGGGCCCCGGCACTTGCCCGGGTGCGCCGGGTGCTGACGCCGGCCCTGATGCTGGTTTTCATTTTTTTAAATCCATCATATGGTTCCAGAGATATGGGCCTTACTGTTTAGATATAATTTTTAAGGTCTTTACTAAGGGGTCATCTGAGAAACCTATGAACAACACCCCTTTGTAAAGACCATAAAAATTAGCACCAAACAACAATGCAGGTAACTCTAGAGCTGCAAAAAAAATGGAATAAAGCAGCGGGAATAAAACAAGAGCA
Source organism: Ranitomeya variabilis (assembly GCF_051348905.1). NCBI lineage: Eukaryota > Metazoa > Chordata > Amphibia > Anura > Dendrobatidae > Ranitomeya > Ranitomeya variabilis. Next base: position 740,282,975 of record NC_135233.1, read on the forward strand.
CAAATTGACCACTTTTGACCTTGTCTTGGGTCCTTTTTAATTCCTGTGATGACCAGCTTAAAGTATATGTGCAGCGCCCCAGAGACCTGGTCGTTGCAGTACTGACGCTCCGCCACTAAGGGGAGTGATGGTACGTCTGATGGCACTAAAGGAGTTCACCTGACCAGGTATCACAGTCACACATTACACTTCACACTCTGGCCACCAGGGGGAGCAAAGGGTTCTATGTACTAGGCCACTCCTCACAATCTGGTAAAACTGGGGGCTGGATAGGAAGTTAGCGAGAAGCTGACTGGGTTGGAACCAGGCAACATCCTGTGGCAGAGGGTGTTGCAGGGGAAGATTCAGGGGGGGTCTCTGTCAGGGGTGGGATCCTGACAGTGGCCTAGCAAAAAGAACAGAACGTTACAGAGCCGCGCCTGCACTTGAATGCGGTGGCATCCTAAGAAAGGAAACGAAGCGAGGTTTATTGTGGAGAAGTGAGAAACGAGATCGCAGCAAAAAGGAGATAAACCAGTAGGAGTCGTGCCTTAAGATCGTGGTAACATCCTACTGAGGCGTGTAGCCGGTGGCCGGAACGCCGAGGAAGTATTGGGCTCCAAGCATTACTTCAAACAGCGGCAGGACAGTTGATTATAGGTTGGCTGTCTCACCTAAATCACCTAAGCAGACATAGGGGGCAATTGTGGGAGAGGGGCGACGCTAGGGTCATGGAAGAACTCCAGGCCTACCCGTCATACGGGTGCGTCCTAGCCATATCATCTGGGGGACGGAGAAGAACATCAGAACAGATACAAGTTGTGAGAAAGAACATCAGAAACAGACACAACAGTTGTGAGGACTATCCCGTGGTGCTCAGCAGGGAGGTACTACAACACACAGGCGCTAGAAGGTAGGCACTGATTTCCACCTGTAAAGGGAACGCTGGATGTGCCTTCGGACCGGCCGGTCTCAGCCAGCCCTGTTATCAGTACTCTGGATTGCGGATCCCGAAGCCTTCAGTAAAGAGGTTAAGAGACTGCAACCCTGTGTCCTCGTTATTCATTGCGACCTGCACCACGCACCCTCATCACACCTTTCATTGGACGCCCCTTAGCAGGGTCACGGACCGGGTCTAGCCACCGTGACAACCCCAGGACCGAGACTGAGAGGCCCGGTACTGACCACCCCGCGACCCTGCGTCTGGGGGCGCTCCAACTTGGCGTCACGAACAGGATCTACTTAAGCCTGAAGAATCAGGTCATGTGTGCCTTGGAACTGTGACTGAATTGTGCTTGAACTGTGATTTATTGCAAAGATTGTGGATTGCCATTTGCCACCAAAAGTTCCCGCCAAAACCGCCGCCATTGCAGTGCCACGGGGAGCGCAGAGGAAGAAGAAGGGCGTGCCATGGGAGGAGACTATCAGAGCGGCGCCAAAAGTGGCGACCGCCCCCTCCGACTACTGTTGCGAGATGATGACCTGCCCAGAAGCAGAGGAGAACCACCCCCTGATTTGCAACGGCGGGAACGAGAGGGGGAAGCAGCCACACCCTCAGAAAGTGGAGGAGCAACGTGCATGTGCCGCCGAAGATCCCGGAGCAGGGATGGTGACCAGCGAGTCCCAGAGCAACGGCGAAGTGATTCCGGCCTGTCCTCGCTCACCGGAGACAGACCCGAACCCACCGCAGCTGGAGGATCCGGACCTCTCGGAGCTACCGGCGGCGGAGCCGAGCCAGCCTATCCCAAATGCGGAGCCAGCCACTGTGAAGCCACGGAAGTCGGAGCTGAGCGAGAGGTTCGCGTTGGAGGAACCACAGTCCGGACTGCAGCTGATTCCAGTGTCCTTGTCAACAGAACGGATCGACATCGGTGGAACCACATCAGACGCAGGTATGGAAAGCGCCCCTGCTCCCCCGACCGATCCTGCTCCCGTGACCGCTCCCCATCTCGACAATAATCGAGTTTTCACCGCTGAGCTGGTAGTGATAACCCCAGGCACGATGGAGAAGCTGGTGCCTCCGTTACCAACAACGATGGGGAAACCACTAGATGTGAGCTCAGAGGGGGTGATCTTCCAATGGGACACCCCACGGATTGGGCCGGATGGGGCTAGGCAGGAGGGCCTCAGCATTGCTGCGCTCACCTGGGAACAATATAAGCAATGCTTAATTCTACAATGGCAAAACCAAAAAAAGACAGAACCAAATGACCCACCAAGAGTACAAAGACCAAAGACTGAACACAACAGGAGGAACTCGGTAAGGCAGGGGACTGTACTAGCCTTTCACCGGAAGCGGGGTTGGGTGTCATGAATCCCAATGGCTAAGGATAGCAAGGGACAAGCAAAGTAATACAAAATATCGGACGAGCTCTAGGGTGATGGAACCTGGGCTGACCGCTGCCCTACGCCTGACAAACGCAACTAGAGATAGCCAGGGAGCGTGCCTACGTTGGTTCTAGACGCCACGCACCAGCCTAAGAGCTAACTAGTACTGCAGAGAAAATAAGACCTCACTTGCCTCCAGAGGAATGAACCCCAAAAGGTATAGTTGCCCCCCACATGTATTGACGGTGAAATGAGAGGAAGGCACACACATAGAGATGATATATATAGGTTCAGCAAATTGAGGCCCGCTGTAAACTAGAAAGCAGAACGATACAAAAGGGGTCTGAGCGGTCAGCAAAAAACCCTAATCAAAAAACCATCCTGAGATTACAAGAACCCATGTGCCAACTCATGGCACATGGGGAGAACCTCAGTCCACTAGAGCTACCAGCTAGCATAGAGACATAATAAGCAAGCTGGACAAAAAAACCAAACAACTGAAAATCAGCACTTAGCTTATCCTGAAAGATCTGGGAGCAGGTAGGCAGGAACCAAACAGAGCACATCTGAATACATTGATAGCCGGCAAGGGAATGACAGAAAGGCCAGGTAAAATAGGAAACACCCAGCCTCTGATGGACAGGTGGAAACCAAAGGCCGCAACCCACCAAAGTCACCCAGTACCAGCAGTAACCACCAGAGGGAGCCCACAAACAGAATCCACAACAGTACCCCCCCCTTGAGGAGGGGTCACCGAACCCTCACGAGAACCCCCAGGGCGATCAGGGTGAGCTCTATGGAAGGCGCGGACCAAATCAGTCGCATGAACATCGGAGGCGACCACCCAGGAATTATCCTCCTGACCATAACCCTTCCACTTAACCAAATACTGGAGTTTGCGTCTGGAAACACGAGAATCCAAGATCTTCTCAACAACATACTCCAATTCTCCCTCCACCAGCACCGGAGCAGGAGGCTCAACCGAAGGAACAACGGGCACCTCATACCTCCGCAACAACGACCGATGGAACACATTATGAATAGCAAACGATGCTGGGAGATCCAAACGAAAAGATACAGGGTTAAGAATCTCTGAGATCCTATAAGGACCGATGAACCGAGGCTTGAACTTAGGAGAAGAGACCTTCATAGGGACAAAACGAGAAGACAACCACACCAAATCCCCAACAAGAAGTCGGGGACTGACGCGGCGACGGCGATTAGCAAACTGCTGAGTCTTCTCCTGAGATAACTTCAAATTGTCCACCACCTGATTCCAAATCTGATGTAGCCTGTCCACCACCACGTCCACTCCAGGACAATCCGAAGACTCCACCTGACCAGAGGAAAAACGAGGATGAAACCCCGAATTACAAAAAAAAGGAGAGACCAACGTGGCAGAACTAGCCCGATTATTAAGAGCAAATTCGGCCAGCGGCAAAAAAGCAACCCAGTCATCTTGATCAGCAGAAACAAAACACCTCAAATAAGTTTCCAAGGTCTAATTAGTTCGCTCCGTCTGGCCATTCGTCTGAGGATGGAATGCAGACGAGAAAGACAAATCAATGCCCATCTTGGCACAAAACGTCCGCCAAAATCTAGACACAAACTGGCATCCCCTGTCAGAAACGATATTCTCCGGAATCCCATGCAAACGAACCACGTTCTGAAAAAATAAAGGGACCAACTCAGAGGAGGAAGGCAACTTAGGCAAGGGCACCAAATGAACCATCTTAGAAAAGCGGTCTAACACCACCCAGATAACGGACATTTTCTGTGAAACCGGGAGATCAGAAATAAAATCCATGGAAATGTGCGTCCAAGGCCTCTTCGGGATGGGCAAGGATAACAACAACCCACTGGCCCGAGAACAGCAAGGCTTAGCTCGAGCACACACTTCACAAGACTGCACAAAGGTACGCACATCCCTAGACAAGGAAGGCCACCAAAAAGACCTGGCCACCAAGTCTCTAGTACCAAATATTCCAGGATGACCAGCCAACACAGAAGAATGGACCTCGGAGATGACTCTACTGGTCCAATCATCCGGAACAAACAGTCTTTCTGGTGGACAACGATCCGGTTTATCCACCTGAAACTCCTGCAATGCACGTTGCAAGTCTGGGGATACGGCGGACAATATTACCCCATCCCTAAGGATACCAGTAGGCCCAGAGTCTCCAGGAGAGTCAGGCACAAAACTCCTGGAAAGAGCATCTGCCTTCACATTCTTTGAACCTGGCAGGTATGAAACCACGAAATTGAAACGAGAAAAAAACAACGACCAACGAGCCTGTCTAGGATTCAAACGCCTGGCAGACTCAAGGTAAATGAGATTCTTGTGATCAGTCAGGACCACCACACGATGTTTAGCACCCTCAAGCCAATGACGCCACTCCTCAAATGCCCACTTCATGGCCAAAAGCTCCCGATTACCCACATCATAATTGCGCTCGGCGGGCGAGAATTTTCTAGAGAAGAATGCACATGGCTTCATCACCGAGCCATTAGAACTTCTCTGTGACAAAACCGCCCCCGCTCCAATCTCGGAAGCATCAACCTCAACCTGAAAAGGAAGTGAAACATCTGGTTGACACAACACAGGAGCAGAAGAAAACCGGCGCTTAAGTTCCAGAAAGGCCTCCACGGCCACAGGAGACCAATCAGCAACATCAGCACCCTTTTTAGTCAAATCAGTCAAAGGTTTAACAATACTGGAAAAATTAGCAATGAACCGACGATAAAAATTAGCAAACCCCAAGAACTTCTGAAGGCTCTTAACAGATGTAGGTTGTGTCCAGTCACAAATCGCCTGAACCTTGACGGGATCCATCTCAATAGTAGAAGGAGAAAAAATGTACCCCAAAAATGAAATCTTCTGGACTCCGAAGAGACACTTTGAGCCCTTCACAAACAGAGAATTGGCCCGCAGAACCTGAAACACCTTCCTGACCTGTAAAACATGAGACTCCCAGTCATCAGAAAACACCAAAATATCATCCAAATACACAATCATAAACTTATCCAGATATTCACGGAAAATATTGTGCATAAAGGACTGAAAGACTGACGGAGCATTGGAGAGTCCAAAAGGCATTACCAAATACTCAAAATGGCCCTCAGGCGTATTAAATGCGGTTTTCCACTCGTCACCCTGTTTTATCCGCACCAGATTATACGCACCGCGAAGATCTATCTTAGTGAACCACCTAGCCCCCTTAATGCGAGCAAACAAATCAGTCAATAATGGCAGTGGATACTGATATTTGACTGTAATCTTATTCAGAAGGCGATAATCTATACAAGGCCTCAGGGAACCATCTTTTTTTGCCACGAAAAAAAAACCTGCTCCCAGAGGGGACGAAGATGGACGAATATGTCCCTTTTCCAAGGACTCCTTAATATAATTCCGCATAGCAGTATACTCTGGCAGTGACAGATTAAATAAACGACCCTTAGGGAACTTACTGCCAGGAATCAATTCTATAGCACAGTCACAATCTCTATGAGGAGGGAGCGAATTGAGCTTAGGCTCCTCAAAAACATCCCTATAGTCAGACAAAAATGCAGGGATCTCAGAAGGAGTAAATGAAGCGATTGAAATCGGAGGTGCATAATCATGAACCCCCTGACATCCCCAGCTTAACACAGACATTGTTTTCCAGTCCAGGACAGGATTATGAGTTTGTAACCATGGCAGACCAAGCACTAGTACATCATGTAAATTATACAGTACAAGGAAGCGAATCACCTCCTGATGAACGGGAGTCATGCGCATGGTCACTTGTGTCCAATACTGCGGCTTATTCATAGCCAATGGTGTAGAGTCAATTCCCTTCAGAGGGATAGGAACTTCCAGAGGCTCCAGACTAAAACTGCAGCGTTTAGCAAATGACCAATCCATAAGACTCAGGGCAGCGCCTGAATCCACATAGGCATCAACGGAAATGGAAGACAGTGAAAAAATCAGAGTCACAGACAAAATGAACTTAGGCTGCAGAGTACCAATGGCAAAAGATTTATCAACCCTTTTTGTGCGTTTAGAGCATGCTGATATAACATGAGCTGAATCACCACAATAAAAACACAATCCATTTTTCCGCCTATAATTTTGCCGTTCACTTCTGGACTGAATTCTATCACATTGCATAGTCTCAGGTGCCTGTTCAGAAGACACCGCCAACTGGTGCACGGGTTTGCGCTCCCGTAAACGCCGATCAATCTGAATGGCCATAGCCATCGACTCATTCAGACCTGTAGGCGTAGGGAACCCCACCATAATATCCTTAATGGCCTCGGAAAGACCATTTCTGAAGTTAGCAGCCAGGGCGCACTCATTCCACTGAGTAAGCACCGACCATTTCCGAAATTTTTGACAATATATTTCCGCTTCATCATGCCCCTGAGAGAGGGCTAATAAAGCCTTTTCAGCCTGAATCTCCAGGTTGGGTTCCTCATAGAGCAATCCCAATGCCAGAAAAAACGCATCCACATTGAGCAATGCAGGATCCCCTGGTGCCAATGCAAATGCCCAATTCTGAGGGTCGCCCCGCAGGAAAGATATTACAATCTTGACCTGTTGAGCAGGGTCTCCAGAGGAGCGAGATTTTAAAGAAAGAAACAATTTACAATTGTTCCTGAAATTCAGGAAGGTAGATCTGTCTCCAGAAAAGAACTCTGGAATAGGAATTCTAGGTTCAGACATGGGAGTGTGAACAACAAAATCCTGTATGTTTTGAACTTTTGCCGCGAGATTACTCAGGCTGGAAGCCAAACTCTGGACATCCATGTTAAACAGCTAATATCAGAGCCATTCAAGGGTTAAGAGGAGGTAAGAAGCAGCTAGACAGCAATTAAGGGCTAGGCAGCAAAACTCTGAAGGAAAAAAAAAAATTTCCCTTAAACACTTCTTTTTCTCCTGCTTCAGCCCAAACAATTAACACTTTGTGGGCCGGCTATACTGTCATGAATCCCAATGGCTAGGGATAGCAAGGGACAAGCAAAGTAATACAAAATATCGGACGAGCTCTAGGGTGATGGGACCTGGGCTGACCGCTGCCCTACGCCTGACAAACGCAACTAGAGATAGCCAGGGAGCGTGCCTACGTTGGTTCTAGACGCCACGCACCAGCCTAAGAGCTAACTAGTACTGCAGAGAAAATAAGACCTCACTTGCCTCCAGAGGAATGAACCCCAAAAGGTATAGTTGCCCCCCACATGTATTGACGGTGAAATGAGAGGAAGGCACACACATAGAGATGATATATATAGGTTCAGCAAATTGAGGCCCGCTGTAAACTAGAAAGCAGAACGATACAAAAGGGGTCTGAACGGTCAGCAAAAAACCCTAATCAAAAAACCATCCTGAGATTACAAGAACCCATGTGCCAACTCATGGCACATGGGGAGAACCTCAGTCCACTAGAGCTACCACCTAGCATAGAGACATAATAAGCAAGCTGGACAAAAAAACCAAACAACTGAAAATCAGCACTTAGCTTATCCTGAAAGATCTGGGAGCAGGTAGGCAGGAACCAAACAGAGCACATCTGAATACATTGATAGCCGGCAAGGGAATGACAGAAAGGCCAGGTAAAATAGGAAACACCCAGCCTCTGATGGACAGGTAGAAACCAAAGGCCGCAACCCACCAAAGTCACCCAGTACCAGCAGTAACCACCAGAGGGAGCCCACAAACAGAATCCACAACAGTTGGGGCTCTATACAAGAACCGGGACTGCTGACTGAAATCTTCTTTACCAGCTACAATGTGAAAGCCCCGTCCCGCAATAGATGTGACAATCAGCTACCATGTAAAGGGGACCAGGTGACCTACACTCGCCACCAGAGTGCGTAGGGGTGGTGCGCTCGAGACGTCCAACGATGCGAGCCGGCAGTAGCGCCACCTGTTGTCCCGACTACGACTAACCCGGATTTCACCAACGCCACTACTGTCGCCACGGTGTGTATTATTGCCGCTACTGAACTTGCAACCACAGCTGACATTCGAATCCAGACACCGGGTGATCTGACTGCGCCTGGGAAACCAACCAATGATACCGATCCTGCATCCGCCAAAGACAGAGGACCGCAGCCTTCCCGGCCGGAGAGTGTCCGTCACCAGCTGATGCAGTGTAACCTCCTGTAAGGATGAACCTCGGAACCACGAGTATGTAAATAGTTAACTGTTTGTTTCCCTGCTTTTTGCTGCTAATACCTGACCAGGGTTATTCTTAAAGGGATCCCTTTGTTTACCCCGGGTTCCCTATTGCTTTTTATTTTTGCTATTGCTTTTTATTTTGCTTTTGTTCATCAATATTACAAAGACTGCCGAATCATGGACGTTGAATGGTTCACAAACTGTATTGTAAATAGTTCGCACCTTCTTAAAGGTGCCCCTTACTGGTTTTACAAGAAGGAGAGCTTTGTGAAGAGACTGTTCTTGAGTACAGCATGGAAGCTCTTGCCATAACTGGACTTGCAGATAGAGAGAGTCTGCATTACCTCAAAGAGACTTGGCTCCCTCTTAAAGGGAACGTTCACTAGTTGCACTTAAAGTATAATGTTGCCTTAAAAGAAGTAAATGGTAATAATGTTTTACATAGAAGTAATATGTAGTTAGTTAGATAGTTATAGAGAATGTTTGATAATGTTACTAGAGATTGAGGACAGGAAAGAGTTGAAAGCCGAATTTCAATAAAGTAAACCCGTAGGGGTTAGTTAGTGAGTCCTCCTGAGAGCCATAGAGAGATGGTTAATTGATCCTGTACTAAGAAAAGAGGCAGTAGGCCTGGGCAGATAGACAGGCGGTCCTGCATATGAAAAATCAGAGAGTAAAAAGAAAAATGTTGCACTTAGAAAAGAGAAGTAAAGAAGAAGTTAATTTATATTTCAGAGTTTTATAGTAAGCCTTTAGTGGGTTCAGCCTATACGCCCTTAAAGGAAAAGTTAAATTAAATTGTTCAGAATTTGCACTTAGTAAAATACCCGGCTGGGTAATAGAAGTTATTTATAGTATGTTATTTAAAATATTTAACCATGTTTTTGTTTGTAACGTTCAAGAGTCCTCACCTCCCATAAAGGGAAGCACTGTTATATTTACTTGTTCATTGCATTTCAAAATTTTGTATGTCTTTTGCTGACATGTATTGTTGTTTTCTTCCCAGTCCGGGAGTACTGGATTTAACCGGGGGGAGTGCAGCGCCCCAGAGTCCTAGTGGTTGCAGTACTGACGCTCCGCCACTAAGGGGAGTGATGGTACGTCTGATGGCACTAAAGGAGTTCACCTGACCAGTTATCACAGTCACACATTACACTTCCCACTCTGGCCACCAGGGGGAGCAAAGGGTTCTATGTATTAGGCCACTCCTCACAATCTGGTAAAACTGGGGGCTGGATAGGAAGTTAGCGAGAAGCTGACTGGGTTAGAACCAGGCAACATCCTGTTGCAGAGGGTGTTGCAGGGGAAGATTCAGGGGGGTCTCTGTCAGGGGTGGGATCCTGACAGTGGCCTAGCAAAAAGAACAGAATGTTACGGAGCCGCGCCTGCACTTGAATGCGGTGGCATCCTAAGAAAGGAAACGAAGCGAGGTTTATTGTGGAGAAGTGAGAAACGAGATCGCAGCAAAAAGGAGATAAACCAGTAGGAGTCGTGCCTTCAGATCGTGGCAACATCCTACTGAGGCGCGTAGCCGGTGGCCGGAACGCCGAGGAAGTATTGGGCTCCAAGCATTACTGCAAACAGCGGCAGGACAGTTGATTATAGGTTGGCTGTCTCACCTAAATCACCTAAGCAGACATAGGGGGCAATTGTGGGAGAGGGGCAACACTAGGGTCCCGGAAGAACTCCAGGCCTACCCGTCATACGGGTGCGTCCTAGCCATATCATCTGGGGGACGGAGAAGAACATCAGAACAGATACAAGTTGTGAGAAAGAACATCAGAAACAGACACAACAGTTGTGAGGACTATCCCGTGGTGCTCAGCAGGGAGGTACTACAACACACAGGCGCTAGAAGGTAGGCACTGATTTCCACCTGTAAAGGGAACTCTGGATGTGCCTTCGGACCGGCCGGTCTCAGCCAGCCCTGTTAGCAGTACTCTGGATTGCAGATCCCGAAGCCTTCAGTAAAGAGATAAAGAGATTGCAACGCTGTGTCCTCGTTATTCACCGCGACCTGCACCACGCACCCTCATCACACCTTTCATTGGACGCCCCTTAGCAGGGTCACGGACCGGGTCTAGCCACCGTGACAACCCCAGGACCGAGACTGAGAGGCCCGGTACCGACCACCCCGCGGCCCTGCGTCTGGGGGCGCTCCATATGTGTCATTGCTAGGTAGCGATTGGGGGTAATTAACACTCTCACTATATTTCCCTATTCAAGGTTATAGATGGGATCACAGAGCAATTTGTAAAGAGCTCCAGCCTGTATTGATGTCTGTGTAGTTTGTCCTACGTGAGGAAGATTATTCCACCTGTACTACAATACTGCCTTGCCTGAGATGGAAAGCAAGGATTGCCGTCACACAGGAGAGCAAAGATGTTTATTTCTGTGAGTGAAGAGGGCATGCTCCAGGAAGCTAAAGTTTAACCTGACCACAAAGCAATAGAGGGTAGCTATACAGGGGTATTTTTGTATGCTGATACCTGTGTGTGAAGAAGGTTGCTACCACCAGGAACAGACTGGGAGTGAAATTCAGCCCTGTCATTGGAAAGCACATAGGCCCATGTTGTTCCTCCCCCCTGATGCTTCATCTCAGTTGCACTCTGAGGACACTGATAATGTTAAAAGCATAGTAGACAAAGAGACCCATGACTGGTCCAGCCCATCCGGCCGTGGCTACCACAGAGATCATGGTGAGACTAATGTCTTTGTGTGAGGGCAGAGCTGACTAAAGACACTCCCCCAGAATCCTGTGAACCACGCCCTCTTCGTAAAGACCATAAAATTTACACTAAATACTAAGGCCCATATCGCTGGAACCTTATGGCGGATTTAAACTAAAGAAATAAAGCCAGAATACTTAGGGGAGCAGCGGGAATAAAAGCTAGCCAATTTTGACCTGGTGAATGGACCTCCTTAAGTCCTCTAATTAGCAAGGTGGGGCCTTTATCGATTAGACTTGTTTCCAGCATGTCTCACAGATGCTTGTTCAAAATTCAAACCTAGAGTACGTGGAAGCCAAGGTAACATTTTTAATGCATTCATAGTTTCCTCAAACTATTCATAAGCAAATTTGTGGTGTGACAGGAAATATTATCCTGCTGAAAGAGACCGCTACAATTTTAAATTACTATTACTATAAAGTGGTTTTTCTGGTCACCAATGCTGTATAGATACAGGGTGTGCCTCAAAATAACATTTACATGAATGCCAGGGCTCAGCAGAACGTTGCCCAAAGCATCACACTGCTTGTCCTTCCCACACAGTGCATCCTGGCTCCTTCTCCCGATAAGCAATGAACATACACCTTGATTTAAAATAAAATGTAATTCATCAGATCAGGCCATGTTCTTCAATTGTTCTATGGTCTAGTGCATAGAGGCTCAATGCAGCAATACACAAAGAACTCTGCATTTTGACTCGTTTGTATCATAGCCGGTATTCAGTTGCAGAGGGTGCAACCACAACCAAGCATATGGAGTCAGGGGTCCTGCCAATCCCAGCCCCATCTTCAGCTGAATGTGTATTCTCAGACACATATTCAACTGGAATGTATTGCGCTGAAGAAAGCAACCATCTTCCTGCAATGCAACAGCTATAGTGGCAGCCTGCTGACCTTAGGGTGCCTATTGGAGAGTGGCACATGACATTGCTGCCATGCACTGCCCGCCCCCCTGAAGCAGCTATGGAAGAGGAGGAGGAAAGGTTAAGATAATCGTTTAATTTTGCGGTTAATTATGTTTGAGGTGAGTGCCAGAATGGGGAACATTATTATGGGAAGAGTCCAGGATGGAGGACATTATTAGGGAAGGGGCCAGGATGGGTGATATTATTACAAGAAGGCACCCAGGAGGGGGGACTCCATTAAACGAAGCAGTCAGTATGGGGAACGCGAGGCCCAAGTCAGAGGACATTAAATAAATGGACCATCATAGGGGGCATTATTAAAATATGGTGTACTTTTTTACAGGAAGGGCAACACTATTGCAGGATTGGGGACACTATTACCGGATGGGGTCCATGATGTGGGACATCATTACCAGATGAAGGACATTATTATAGGATAAGTCCCAGGGCAAAGGACTTTATTACAAAAGGGGTGACATTATTAAAGGAAGGGGCCAAGATGGAGGACATTATTACAGGATATGTGCCAAGACAGGGGACATTATTACTGATTGGGGCCCATGACAGAACCTTATTACAGGATGGGTGATATTAATACAAGATGGGACCCAAGACAGGACGGGGATGCTACTACAAGAAGGTGCCAAGATGAAGGTCATTATTATAACAGGATTGATGCCAGAACAGGGGGCACTTTTATAGTGGCCCATACATCTGATCAATATACTGGTGGAGGCACTGACCCAAATTTAGCACTGGAACCCATAGGATAGTTACACCACTGCCAGTATTAACATGTTTGTTAGCAATTTATGCTACAGTATCTCTCAGGGATCATATTACACAGACTAACTTTAAAGATAATCTGTCACCACATTTCACATATCTAAACTATTAATATGGGCATAAAGGTTACAGACTGCTGAAAACAGTCCTAGCTGTGTGCCTCATTTCAGATGCCTTGTTGCTGAGAAATCCTCTTTTATCACTTTATATAAATGCCCTCTTCCAGGCTCTGGGGCGGATGGTGCCTGGAAGATAACTCTGCCTCCAGAGATTATTTTACATGAAGGGGAGTAACCAATGTGACGTGTAATGGCCGCTCTCTGCTCTCCTGATCCCACTGCAGAGCTGTGTGTGATTGTACCTGAAACATCTGCAGGTTCCTCTCAGCTTCCAGCTTACAGGCGACAGGACTGCAATATTGTTGCAACACAGCAGAGCGGAGACAGAAGGAAAAATGTGTATTCAAGAATACAAATTTCATTTCTCCTGTTCTGAGTTGGTTACTTGTCTCACTGGTAACTCTTCCTTCTATTTAAAATAATCTCTGGAAGCAGATTCATCTTCCAAAACATCAGATTCAGGTAGGACTGTTATCAGCAGTCTATAGCCTGCATGCCCATATTAATACCTTTACCCCCAAACTAGACCCGCCAAGGAACTTATCTAGATTGTGATGATCACTTTGAACCCCCAAGTGTTTCACTAAAGTTTATAACGCAGAGCCGTGAAAATAAAAAATCCATTTTTTTTCCACAAAAATGATTTTTTAGCCCCCAGTTTTGTATTTTCCCATGGGTAGCAAGAGAAATTGGACCCTAAAAGTTTTTGTCCAATTTGTCCTGAGTACACTGATATCCCATATGTGGGGGTAAACCACTGTTTGGGTGCACAGCAGAGCTCGGAAGGGAATGAGCACCGTTTTACCTTTTCAACGCAGAATTGTATGGATTGAGATCAGACATCATGTTGCGTTTGCAGAGTTCCTGGTGTGTCTAAACAGTGGAAACCTCCCAATTCTAACTCTAACTCCAACCCTAACCCCAACACACCCCTAAGCCTAATCCCAACCCTAACCACACCCCTAACCCCAACACACCCCTAACCCCAACACACCCCTAACCCTAATCCCAGCCCTAACCACACCCCTAACCCCAACACACCCCTAACCCTAATCCCATCCCCAACACACCCCTAACCCCAACACACCTCTAACCCTAATCCCAACCCTAACCATACCTCTAACCCTGACACACCCCTAACCCAACCGTAAACGTAATCCAAACCCTAATCCCAACTCTAGCCCCAACCCTAACTTTAGCCCCAACCCTAACCCTAACTTTAGCCCCAACCCTAACCCTAACTTTAGCCCCAACCCTAACTTTAGCCCCAACCCTAACAGGAAAATGGAAATAAATACTTTTTTTATGTTACTATTTTTCCCTAGCTAAGGCAGTGATAATGGGGGGTTTAATTTACTATTTATAGTGGGTTTTTATAGTGGGTTTTTATGTTTGGCAGCTGTCACACACTAAAAGAAGCTTTTTATTGCAAAAGATATTTTTTGTGTTACCACATTCTGAGAGCTATAATTTTTCCATATTTTGGTCAACAGAGTCATATGAGGTCTTGTTTTTTGCGGGACGAGTTGACATTTTTATTGGTATCATCTTTGGGCACATGACATTTTTTGATCGCTTTTTATTCTGATTTTTGTTAGGCAGAATGAACAAAAACCAGCAATTCGTGAACTTCTTTTGGGGCGGCGTTTGGTAAAATTGATAAAGCAGCTTTATTCTTCAGGTCAGTACGATTACAGCGATACCTCATTTATATCATTGTTTTATGTTTTAGCGCTTTTATACAATAAAAACTATTTTATAGAAAAAATAATTATTTTTGCATCGCTTTATTCCGAGGGCTATAACTTTTTTATTTTTTCGCTGATGATGCTGTATGGTGGCTCGTTTTCTGTGTGACAAGATTACATTTTCGCCGGTACCATGGTTATTTATATCCATCTTTTTGATCGAGTGTTATTCCACTTTTTGTTCAGCGGTGTGATGATAAAGCATTGTTTTGTTTTTATACGGTGTTCACTGAAAGGGTTAACTAGTGGGACAGTTTTATAGGTCGGGTAACAACGAACATGGCGATACTAAATATGTGTTCTTTTATTTTTTTTATTTACATAAAGAAATGTATTTATTGGAACAATATTTATTTATTTAGGTTTGTTTTTTTTACACATGTAAATATTTTTTTTTTACTTTGTCCCATTGTGGGACATCATGTTAAAGTGTCATATCGCTGATCTGACACTTTGCAATGCACTGTGTTAGATCAGCGATCTGACAGGCATTGCAGGAGGCTTGCCAGCGCCTGCTCTGAGCAGGCGCTTGCAAGCCACCTCCCTGCAGGACCCGGAAGGAGCCCCATGGCCATCTTGGATCCGGGGGCTGCAGGGAGGAGGACGGAGGAGATGCTCGGACCAACGCGATCACATCACGTTGCTTCAAGGGTCTCAGGGAAGCAGGCAGGGAGCCCCCTCCCTGCGCGATTCTTCCCTATGCCGCCGGAACGCTGCGATAATGTTTGATCGCAGTGTTTCGGGGGTTAATGTGCCCAGAGCGGCCCGTGAGAGCGGCTAATCGCGTTAGACGTACTATCCCGTTGGTGGTCATATGGGCCCATACCACCTCGACGGGATAGTACGTCTAATGTCAGAAAGGGGTTAATACTTAAGATATTTCAAATGTGGTGACAGATTCCATTTATCCTCTCAAACATATCTAATAGCCTTAATCAAAAATTCATGTGATCTATCTGTACCTTGTGCTAGTAACTTAGCAAGAAGTGGCCAGAAATGCACAAGAGAATAAATCTAATAAAATTAAAATAACAATTTTATTAATTATAAACACAAAATTAGACATACAGTAATGATTGTATGTGAGGGACGCTGCTGGCTGGGGACACCATTAAACAAACAAACTGTAATAATAAGTACTAATTAACAATCCAAAGAATATCCTACTCCTGAGTGTAGTAGATGCAGCTTGCCTATCCTATCCAGTATATAATGCCTCCAATGTAAAGTAATACCTCAAGTGCCAGTGCTTAAGTAGGTTTATAATGGTTACTGGCATATGTTTGATTGCATGCAGATGTATCAAAGGCAAAAACACAATGTCCTGAGACTCTGCTACATGCTAAAAGAACGAGCCCATAACAAGCCCAAATAAGGCAATATGCCCGGATAACATGCTGATACTCAACATATGAAAAAAGGCTAAGAGCCCTTGAATATTAACCTCAGTGTGTGTGGTGTCCGAGCCGTGTCCCTACACCCCGACGCGTGTTTTGTCCACTCTTATTCAGGGAGTGCCCTGATATATATAATACAATTATAAATATTGGTCAAAGCCTTATGTACAATAGTAAATAATTAAAAATAAAATAATGATATTATGCTACAGTTTCAAACATTTTTGACTCCCATTGCAAATTAGGGTTTAATTTGCATTTAATATTATGCAAGTGATTTCTCCAAACTCATCACAAAATGCCACTTTTAATGGAGTCTCAGAATTATTCAACCCCTAAGTGACAATCTTTAGTACTTAGCCTTGAGGGATGGGCTGCCATATGCCGATGTTAGCACTAGGTAGTATTCATAACGCTCATCAGGAAGAGGTTAAATAATTATAGCACTGTCGTAGTCAATAAAAGTAGCATTTTGTGTTCAATTTTGAAAACTACTTCTTGTATAACTTGTGTTGAGCTATTTAAATTGTTGTAGTTTCACTGGTTTATTACAAACAGCAGAAAGTTTTGCTAATAAACCTAATTTGCAAAGGGGGTTGTATCATTTTGATTGCAACTGTATATTCATTTAATAAACTGAGGAATAATACTTGCCACGCTGCTCATAAAAACACAAATAATGAAAGATGACATTGGTATGTGTCAGGTATCTATATTAATCCACTTAACAAGTCTATGAATAATTCCTTGTGCCATAAAATGGTTATAGTGAAACTGAATTATGAGTAACAAGGCTTTCACACTTTTCCCAAACTTGTTTCCTATAATTATAGGTCTTGGAAAATCTTTTCTTGCAGGATAGAGATGCATGTCATTGATAAACAAGGAAGAGCCAAACAAAGTGACTCAGGTAGGACAATATATCTTTGGTATCTCTGACTCATTCTCCATAGACTGCTTTCTATACATATATTTCTATTTCCACCCAATAATTTACATGGGGAAAATAGCATTGTGAAATAGAATTTACCTGCCAAATCTAATTAATGCAAATCTTTTGTGTGACTTACACAAAGACAATTGAATCACATTCCTATTTCTTACCAGGAATGTGGTCCCAATTGCAACTCATAAGGGTGAGGTCAGGTAAAGACGTAACATTAAAAGTTCCCTATATGTAAAGAATGCATAGCAATCATTTGTTACTTGTTAGATCACTTTCATTAAACAGATACAGACTCTCCTAGCTTGGTTCTGCTATTAAATTTATACTCTTTTCTGTTTTTTGTCTAAGGGTACGTTCACACAACGGGCAGGCAGAAAAGATGAGGTTTTTAAGTGGAAACCGCTTCAGGACATACCAGTATTTATTATTAATCCTGAAGCATCTTTGTTACCTAATTATTTAATGTTACCTTGAGCAGTTTGTGAACGTTAATACATATTTTCTAGTACTTTTTGATCAATTTTAAGCATTTTTTAAAGTTCATTAACACATTTCTAAAATTCATGTTTTGTTGTTTTTTAGATGGAGACACCCACAAATTGCTCCAGCAGATGCCTGAATGTCTTTCAGAAAATACCTGAAAATTGTCAGCTCACTTACTGTATTTTAACTCCGTTTGACGTTTTTGGACATCTGGAGAGGTTAAAAAGCGCTCAAAAGCCTAAACACATGAACAGCAAGTTGTTTTTACCTAGAAATGAGTAGGGAAATTCTATGGAGTGTTTTCTAAGCACTTTTTCCAGACAATTTTTGGAGCCGATCTGCTGCAAACTCGCTTGAAAAAAAATCGCTGTGAGTGTACCCTAATATTGTTAGAGTTAATAGTTAAAGTTCCTGAGATTTCTTCATTTTCTAGGGACATATTCTGCAATATAAAGACAATATGGATAGATGAGCACTAGTGATGAGGGAATATACTCGTTACTCGAGATTTCTCGAGCACACTCGGGGGTCCTCCGAGTCTTTTTAGTGCTCGGAGACTTAGATTTTCTTGCCACAGCTGAATGATTTACATCTGTTAGCCAGCATAAGTACATGTGGGGATTCCCTAGCAACAAGGCCACCCCCACATGTACTTATGCTGGCTAACAGATGTAAATCATTCAGCTGCGGCAAGAAAAACTAAATCTCCGATCACTAAAAAATACTCGGAGTTCACCCGATCGTGGCTCGAGAAATCTCGAGTAACGAGTATATTTGCTCATGACTATTGAGCACCTATTCCTCATCTTCCATATCATCTCCTCATTTAGATAGTCTGGTACCATCCCCCAACACTGTGACAGCATCTAATAGGAACAGAGATTGCTACAATCCAGTGTTCCCACAAACTTTGGTGCCAGATAGCCAATGAGTCTGTCTGCTAGCTTCTGGTTCCTTGAATTGAAGGTGAACAAACGTATGGGACACAAAGCATTGGGTGATCTGTTTCTGTTTCTTGTTTTTTTGTTGTTTTTGTAAACTTCGTAATATCAATTTTATACAGTTGTAGTTGTGGCGCCCCAGAGTCCTGGTCGTTGCAGTACTGTCACTCCACCACTAAGGGGAGTGATGGTACGTCTGATGGCACTAAAGGAGTTCACCTGACCAGGTATCACAGTCACACATTAAACTTCACACTCCGGCCACCAGGGGGAGAAAAGGGTTCTATGTATTAGGCCACTCCTCACACTCTGGTAAAACTGGGGGTTGGATAGGAAGTTAGGAAGAAGCTGACTGGGTTTTGCCCAGGTAACATCTAGTGAGAGAAGAGCGTTGCTTGGGAAGATCCAGGGGGGTCCCTGTCAGGGGTGGGATCCTGACAGAGGCCTAGCAAAAGGACAGATCGTTACGGAGCCGCGCCTGCACTTCATTGCGGCAGCATCTTAAGAAAGGACACGAAGTGAAGTATATTGTGGAGAAGTGAGAAACGAGATCACAGCACAAAGGCAATAGAACCAGTAGGAGTCGTGCCCCGAGATCGGCAACATCCTACTGAAGCGCGTAGCCGGTGGCCGGAACGCCGAGGAAGTATTGGGCTCTACGCATTACTTCAAACCAACGGCAGAGCAGTTAATTTTAGGTTGGCTGCCTCACCTTAATCACCTAATGAAGACAACGGAGGCAATTAAGGGAGAGGGGCATCTCTAGGGTCCCTATAAAATAACTCCAGGCCTACCCCGTCATACGGGTGCGTCCTATCCATATCATCTGGGGGACGGAGTGAAAGAACAGAAACACACACGACAGTTGTGAGGACTATCCCGTGGTGCTCAGCAGGGAAGTACTACACACCCAGGCGCTAGTAGGTAGGCACTGATTTCCACCTGCAAAGGGAATTCTGGATGTGCCTTCGGACCGGCCGGTCTCAGCCAGCCCTGTTAGCAGTGCTCTGGATTGCGGATGCCGAAGCCTTCAGTAAAGAGGTAAAGAGACTGCAACCCTGTGTCCTCGTTATTTACTGTGACCTACACCACCACCTTCACCTTTTATTGGGCGCCCCTTAGCAGGACCACGGACCAAGTCGGGCCACCGTGACATCCTCAGAACCGAGAGACCCGGATCCGAGAACCCCGCTGTGCTGCGTCTGGGGGCCGCTCCAACGTATTAATACATTTCCACTAGCCTCTTACTATTAATTTAGGAAATTTGGGAAATTCCAGTATTGATGTCCTCTTGAACTGATACCACTTATATATGGTGCTTCCTTTATGATAAAATTCCACATTCCATAAAAGGATTGTTATTAGCCATGATACATGTTTTTGAGACCTGAGTCTTAATTTATCAAGAAAGCTGGATTATCAACAACCTGTATCCAACAAGAGCAATGACAAATTTCTAGGTATAATTTTACCAGGTTGAAAATAGATTCCCTCTATAACCTCCAATCCAAATCATACTCACAGTTCACAGGGATAATTGATGACTAACAGATTTGCTCATGTATTTTCCTACATCTTTAAACTTTTCTTTAACACTTGAAATACAGTTATGGCCGAAAGTGTTGAGAGTTGAGACCCTTGAAATTGTTCTAGAAAATGAAGTATTTCTCCAAGGAAATTACTGCAATTACACATTTTGTAATACACGTTTATTTCCTTTGTGTGCATTAGAACAGCACAAAAGAAAACAGAGTAAAAAAGAGGCAAATCATTTCACCCAAAATGAGCAGGACAAAATGGTTGGCACCCTCAACTTAATATTTGGTTGCACATGCTTTGGGAATAAATAACTGCAATGAATCGCTTCCTATCAAGCTTCTTACACCTTTAAACTGGAATTTTGGCCCACTCTTCTTTTGCAAACTGCTCCAGGTCTCTCATATTTGAAGGTGCCTTCTCCCAACAGCAATTTTAAGGTCTCTCCACAAGTGTTCAATAGGATTTAGATCCGGACTCATTGCTGGTCACTTCAAAACTCTCCTACACTTTGTTTCCATTCATTTCTGCGTGCTTCTTGAAAGGGATCTGGATAGGTTCTGTATAGATGGAGGGTGGGGTCTAATAAATACTAGTCCAAAACTGGTCCAAGGTCAAACTTTTGCATCGAGTTTTAAAAGTTGCATTAAATTCAACATCTGAAACTGCCCATGCCCTTTGTAGGGAAATGTTCCCTATTATGATGTATTCTAACAATTAACTTTGTGACTAAACTTCTACTCTCAGCTCTAGAATAAAAGCCACATATTGTACTTTTCTGAGTGTGGTTATGCTAATAAGACATAATAAAAAGCACTTACAAAGGAATCTTCTGTCTGAATCTTCAGCACTCCCTAAATTACATCAGTATGAGGGCGTCCTGGGACAGATTCAACATGTACAGATAAAAGCATGCATGTACAGATAAAAGCAACCACTCCAGTTTTAAATGCTTTAACTTGGAAAGTAAGAAGTAAATATTAAAGGCTCCAAGGCTCACATGTGGTAAAATTTAACAAGCACCAAGAAACATCTTTATTTTCACTTGTGCTGAAGCCACCTCCGTGGATCACTGAGGTTGCTTTTCATCAGGTGTACACATGCTACTTGAAAATAAACTCTCAAATGAATGTTCCAAAAAATATGACCTATCATCACTGGCTAATGCAAGGTTACATGCTTTATTTACACATTACATACCCCGTCTGAGGAAGGAGCATAGACAATGTAGGCAGAACTATAAAGCTTGCCCTGCCCTGTAAATCACAGATGAAGGTATCAGGGCCAGCATTGATGAGATCCACTCTCAATCTAATGTAGCCAGGTCATATCTGGATTATGAGAATCTTTGAGGAGATTTGTGCTGCCCAAACCGAGGGCAAAATGAATCAGACACAAACTATGTTATCGCAGCCAGGTTTGTGTCTCAGATGACTAGTCCAAGGTAGGTCCCCAGTGACTTTTTCCCAAATTTCTCTATACACACATATACGGACCTGTCAGTCGAGGAAAGTGACTTCACAAGACTCAAAAACGGATGTCTCAGTGATATATTTGGAGACACATGGAATGAAAAAAAAAAACAGGCAAGTTAAAGAGGTAGCTAGGTGTTATTATTTTAAAAGGGGAAACATAGGGATTGAGGAGTTGTCCGAGTAGTGGACAACCCCTTTAATAATAGCATAGACTTTAACTGGTAAGCATTCTATCCTTAAAACTCACAGACAGAGCACAAACATCTGAACGAGGCCTTAAAGGCTATCTGAAATTTGGTAGTTTAGATATATGCTGATTACCGTAAAGTGTTGCGGAATATGTTAGCGCTATAAAAAAATAAAGATTAATAAAGATTATTACAACTACAGAATATTTCTTTAGAAATACATCCAACTGATCTGATTAGGTTGTTTTGAATCAGATGAGGTGCTGCCTTTTAGTATTTTAAGAAAATATCAACTCTGCTGTTAAGTACAGTATAATTACATATTTTTTCATTAGTATTAAATAATCAAAGCTTTCGTGCTACAGCAATCTAATGTATATTTGCAAATGCCTTCGATTTCTAAGATATATAGATAAGTTTTATACAGATCACCATAGATTTTAATGGCCGAGTTTGACCTTCCAAAACTTGTTTGACCTGCAGATGAGGATAGGATATATTCAGAGTCTCCTGGCCCAGAGACACAGATAAGCTTTTTAAACTGATGTGTATGGCTCAATGAAACTCTATGGATCAGTCAGTGTACTGTCCGAGAGAAAAAACAGGCAGGAGGTGGGTATGTCACACAGGTGTGTGAATGAAGCCAAAGGGGGACAAAAACATTTCCATAGATTCCGGATGTCATTGTTTGGCCCTAAGAAGAGTTGTTACACGTCATTAAATCACACCAAAAATAATTGCCAATACTTGGGATTCCAGTGCTATTTGCATATCCTTTCATGATTACTGAATGTGTAACGGGTACAACATGCGATCAATTAAGTATGCAGGTAATAAACTGCTGTGTAATTTTTCTTAATGAACAGTACTACTAATAGCACAGTAGTACAATAGATTATATAGTTTCACAAGTTAAAAACTCTCGCTTGTTACTTCTTATAAGTATAATTGTAAATTTCCTCATGCATTTTAATATGCTATCATCGGGCTCTGTTACCATTGTGCGTACATACTGTTAGTATTATGTCACCACTATAAGCGTGCTATGTTATTTTGAGATTTTCCACACCCTGGGTGTAACATAAAAGCCTTTGGGTGCAGTGATATAATAATGAGCTACACAAGTGTCATTGTGTTTTGTTCTTCATTAGTGCAAAATGTTTTGTTTTCAACTTTCCCTTTAAACTTCCATCTGAAATGTTTTCATTGTTGAAAACAGGTCACATTAGAAATAGGTTTTCCTTTACATTCCTACTTTTTTGAGAGACATGAACTATATGCCATGTGAAGAGCATTCCAAAAGCCTTACCTGTATTAGGTCTCTGGTAGTCTGTACGAGAAGCCCCCAGTGGGGATAGGGTGTAGTATCTTGGCCTAAAGAACAGAAAGGTCGACTGGCACCTTCTATTCTCAAAGTTTTGAAGTGTGATATCTGTCCAAAACCCTAAGGTCCCATTCAGATGTTCGATTTTCGCTATGAGTGCTAGTTTTCACAATAGCACTCATACCCATGATAATCTATGGGGCCATTCACGGGGAAAATCGTGGAGAAATGTCTGATTTAGATCCAACCATTGATAAGCATGCTTTTTTACTATTTTAATTCCACCATTGGCCCATTTTTAACATTAAAATGTAGTTGAAATCTCTTTAAGTTTATGTAAGAACTTTTACTTCTTTGTTCCTGTCCCGAATGCATTCATAAGCAGAAAAGAAATGTAAGAGAAAATAAGAATTAAATAGTCCCATGATCTGCTCCTCTTTGAGTTTTTAAGACTTGGCCTGATTGAAATACAAAGTGGCATATTCTTTATTAGTACTCCACATTTTGGTCTCTTAAAGAGGTTTTCCACTACCCTAATTCAAATACTGTTTTGCTATAAATGCTTAAGGATAATTCTCCTAAAGAACCCCATATACCTTTTCTGTGAATTGTCATGTTATTTTATACCATACCACTTTAATTCCTGTCACCTGGCACCATTTCTGCTATCACAGACATTAACTAGTCTTCAGAATTCTCCTCTCCATTCTTACTACATTTCCCTTCATCCCTGTGTTGCATGCCAGGAGTGAGCACAACTCAGTAACTGTAATTATTATAAGGGATAACTCAGGAGACCCTTTGCATGGAACAAGACAACTACAGGACACAGTTTTATAAGTGGTAAAGTCTATATTATCACACGGTGATTCAAACAGGTGCAGAGAGAAACTCAAGTCCACAACACTTGGTGTAAATATAAACGCAGCTTAACAGTCTAGGAAACTTCAGAGGAAAGTGCAATCACGCAGAAAGTCTATGAAGCACAATTATTCTTGAGGATACTTGACACGAATAAGTCCTTGGTAGTCCAAATACAGATAGATATGCTTATAAGGCAGTTCAAATAATATCTTAGCACAACCAGGGAGGCCTGGGTAAAAGTCTCAGGTTTAAGCAGAGCAGCAACAGCTTACATTTTCAGCAAATGCAGATGGAAACAAACACAAGCAGCCAGATGTAGGATTACTGGAAACCGATGCAGAAACTCAGAGCTGAGTAGCAGGATCTCCACACAGGTTCACAGGAGCAGGTGCAGGTGCAGGTGCAGGTGCAAAGCCAGGGAGTCGCCAGGGCGGAGCTGGATGCAAGGCAGAATACTCTAGCACAGACTAAAGGCAGGAAGACACAGTGCACATAAGACCAAAGACGCCATCTTGGAAAAGGGCAGTAATGCACAAAAGGTAATCAAAATGTTCAGAGTCCTGACATTACTTGTTATGATCCCTAGTGGCGGAGGATCACAAATAGATCAGCAAGTGATTAAACTAAGGACGAGCTCTAGGGAGATGGTAACTGGACTGATCGCAAATCTGAACTTATCCAAAACAACTAGAGGTAGCCGGTGAACGTGCCTAAAAAATTCTTAGACGTCTCGAGCCAGCCTGAGGAACTAGCTACCCCTAAAGAGAAAGAAAGACCTCGCTTGCCTCCAGAGAAATAATCCCCAAAGATATAGAAGCCCCCAACAAATATTAACGGTGAAGTAAGAAGAAGGCACATACATAGGGATGAAATCAGATTCAGCAAAAGAGGCCCACTAGTACTAGAAAGCAGAAAATAGAGCAGGGGTCTATGCGATCAATAAAAAACCCTTACAAAATATCCATCCTGAGATTTCAAGAACCCACACACCAACTAACGGTGTATGGGGAGAAACTCAGCCCACTAGAGCAACCAGCAAGCGAGGGAATTACATTTTAGCAAGCTGGAACAGAAAACATGATAAACACTGCTGATCAAAAAATGAGCAAACAAAACTTAGCTTATCCTGGATGGACTGGGAGCAAGGTAGTCAGAAGGAATCTGAGTAGCACTGATTACATCGACAGCCGGCCACAAGTGGAAGTAAAACAGAGCTATATAGGAACCTCCCAGAGGATAACGAACCAGCTGATAGCCAGAGACCAGCAGGATAACCAACAAAGCCACCAGGGGGAGCCCAAAGCAAAAGTCACACAATACCACCAGTGACCACAAGAGGGAGCCCGAAAACAGAGTTCACAACAGTACCCCCCCCTTAAGGAGGGGTCACCGAACCCTCATGAAAACCCCCAGGGTGATCAGGATGAGCCACATGGAAGGCACGAACCAAATCGGCCGCATGAACATCAGAAGCGACAACCCAAGAATTATCCTCCTGACCATAGTTCTTCCACTTGACCAAATACTGGAGCCTCCGTCTAGAAACACGAGAATCCAAGATCTTCTCCACCACGTATTCCAATTCTCCCTCAACCAGCACCAGGGCAGGAGGCTCAACCGGAGGAACCACAGGTACCACATACCTCCGCAACAACGAGCGATGGAACACATTATGAATAGCAAATGATGCCGGGAGGTCCAGACGGAATGACACAGGGCCAAGGACTTCCAGAATCTTATAAGGACTGATAAACCGAGGCTTGAACTTAGGAGAGGAGACCTTCATAGGAACGAAGCGAGAAGACAACCACACCAAGTCCCCAACGCGAAGTCGGGGACCCACACAGCGACGGCGGTTGGCAAAGAGCTGAGCCTTCTCTTGTGACAACTTCAAATTGTCCACCACATGATTCCAAATCTGATGCAACCTATCCACCACAACATCCACTCCAGGACAGTCAGAAGGCTCCACCTGACCCGAGGAAAAACGAGGATGAAACCCCGAATTACAAAAAAAAGGAGAAACCAAAGTAGCAGAACTAGCCCGATTATTAAGGGCAAACTCGGCCAACGGTAAAAAAGTAACCCAGTCGTCCTGGTCAGCAGAAACAAAACATCTTAAATAAGTCTCCAAGGTCTGATTAGTTCGCTCGGTTTGGCCATTCGTCTGAGGATGGAAGGCCGACGAAAAAGACAATTCAATGCCCAACTTAGCACAAAATCTAGACACAAACTGGGATCCTCTGTCAGAAACAATGTTCTCAGGAATCCCGTGCAAACGAACCACATTTTGAAAAAACAGTGGAACCAACTCGGAGGAGGAAGGCAACTTAGGCAAGGGCACCAAATGGAGCATCTTAGAAAAACGATCACACACCAAAAAGACATTCTCTGAGAGACAGGGAGATCTGAAATAAAATCCATGGAAATGTGCGTCCAAGGCCTCTTCGGGACAGGCAAAGGTAACAGCAAACCACTGGCACGAGAACAGCAAGGCTTCGCCCGAGCACAAATTCCACAAGACTGCACAAAGGAACGCACATCCCGCGACAAGGAAGGCCACCAAAAAGACCTGGCCACCAAGTCTCTGGTACCAAATATTCCAGGATGGCCCGCCAACACCGAAGAATGAACCTCGGAGATGACTCTGTTGGTCCATCTATCCAGGACAAACAGTCTCTCCGGTGGACAGCGGTCAGGTCTATCCGCCTGAAACTCTTGCAGCACACGTCGCAAATCTGGGGAGATGGCAGACAAAATCACCCCTTCTCTAAGGATACCAGCCGGCTCTGAATCTCCAGGAGAGTCAGGCACAAAACTCCTAGAAAGAGCATCAGCTTTCACATTCTTCAAACCCGGCAGGTACGAGACCATGAAATCAAAACGAGAGAAAAACAACGACCAACGAGCCTGTCTGGGATTCAGCCGCTTGGCCGACTCGAGATAAATCAAATTCTTGTGGTCAGTCAAGACCACCACACGATGTTTAGCTCCCTCGAGCCAATGTTGCCACTCCTCAAATGCCCACTTCATAGCCAACAGCTCCCGATTACCGACATCATAATTCCACTCGGCAGGCGAAAACTTTCTTGAAAAGAAAGCACATGGCTTCATCACAGAGCCATCGGGGCTTCTCTGCGAAAAAACAGCCTCCGCTCCAATCTCGGAAGCATCAACCTCCACCTGGAAGGGAAGTGAGACATCTGGCTGACATAAGACCGGAGCCGAAGAAAACCGACGCTTCAGCTCCCGAAAGGCCTCCACAGCCGCAGAAGACCAATTAGTCACATCAGAACCCTTCTTGGTCAAATCCGTCAAAGGCTTAACAACGCCAGAAAAATTAGCTATGAAGCGACGGTAAAAATTAGCAAAACCCAAGAACTTCTGAAGACTCTTAACAGATGTAGGCTGCGTCCAGTCATGAATAGCCTGAACCTTGACTGGGTCCATCTCAATAGTAGAAGGAGAAAAAATGAAACCCAAAAAAGAAATCTTCTGGACTCCAAAAAGACATTTTGAGCCCTTCACAAATAAAGCATTGTCACGTAGGACCTGAAAGACCATCCTGACCTGCTTAACATGAGACTCCCAATCATCCGAAAAAAACAGAATATCATCCAGATACACAATCATAAACTTATCCAGATATTCACGGAAGATGTCATGCATAAAGGACTGAAAGACTGAAGGAGCATTAGAAAGTCCAAAAGGCATCACCAAGTACTCAAAATGGCCTTCAGGCGTATTAAATGCAGTTTTCCATTCATCACCCTGTTTTATACGCACAAGGTTATACGCACCACGAAGATCTATCTTGGTGAACCAACTAGACCCCCTAATGCGAGCAAACAAATCAGTTAACAATGGCAAAGGATACTGAAATTTGACCGTGATTTTATTCAAAAGGCGATAATCAATACAGGGTCTCAGGAAACCATCCTTTTTAGCCACAAAAAAAAAAATCCTGCACCAAGAGGGGATGAGGACGGGCGAATATGTCCCTTCTCTAAAGACTCCTTTATATAACTCCGCATAGCAGCATACTCCGGCACAGATAAATTGAAAAGTCGTCCCTTAGGAAACTTACTACCAGGAATCAAATTTATAGCACAATCACAGTCCCTATGAGGAGGTAGAGAATTGAGTTTGGGCTCCTCAAATACATCCTGGTAGTCTGACAAAAACGTAGGGACTTCAGAAGGAGTGGACGAAGCAATTGACACCACAGGAGCGTCACCATGAATTCCCTGACAACCCCAACTTGACACCGACATAGCTTTCCAATCCAGGACTGGATTATGAGTCTGCAACCATGGTAGACCCAAAACGACGACATCATGCAAATTATGCAGTACAAGAAAGCGAATCACCTCCCGATGAACAGGAGTCATGCACATGGTCACTTGTGTCCAGTACTGAGGTCTATTCGTAGCCAATGGTGTAGAATCAATTCCCCTTAGTGGAATAGGGAATTTTAAAGGCTCCAAATCAAAACCACAGCGCCTGGCAAATGACCAATCCATCAGACTCAGGGCAGCACCTGAATCTACAAAGGCATTAACTGGGTAAGATGACAGGGAACAAATCAGGGTAACAGACAAAATGAACTTAGGCTGTAAAGTACCAATGGTGACAGATTTATAAACCTTTCATTTGCGCTTAGAGCATGCTGAGATAACATGAGCTGAGTCACCACAGTAAAAGCACAACCCATTTTGCCGTCTATAACTTTGCCGTTCACTTCTGGTCAGAATTCTGTCACATTGCATAGATTCAGGTGTCTGTTCAGAAGACACCGCCAAATGGTGCACAGGTTTGCGCTCCCGCAAACGCCGATCAATCTGAATGGCCAGAGTCATTGACTTATTCAGACCTGCAGGCGTAGGGAACCCCACCATGACATTCTTAATGGCTTCAGAAAGACCTTCTCTGAAATTTGCAGCCAGGGCACACTCATTCCACTGAGTAAGCACCGACCATTTCAGAAATTTCTGGCAGTACACCTCTGCTTCAACTTGCCCCTGCGAGAGAGCCAATAACGTTTTTTCAGCCTGGTTCTCAAGATTAGGTTCCTCATAGAGCAATCCAAGGGCTAGAAAAAACACATCTACACTAAGCAATGCAGGATCCCCTGGCGCCAATGCGAAGACCCAATCTTGGGGGTCACCACGCAAAAAGGAAATGATAATCTTAACTTGCTGAACCGCATCACCGGAGGAACGAGGTTTCTAAGAAAGAAACAACTTACAATTGTTCCTAAAATTCAGGAACCTAGATGTATCTCCAGAAAACAACTCCGGAATAGGTATTCTAGGCTCTGACATAGGACTGTGAACAACAAAATCCTGAATACTTTGAACCCTAGCAGCAAGATGATCCAGACTGGAAGCCAAGCTCTGGACATCCATGTCAGCAGCTGAACTCAGAGCCACACCAAGATTAAGAGGAGGAGAGAAGCTAGCCACAGCAGCTAGACACACGGCAAAAAAAAAAAAAAAAAAATTCTCAAGGCTTCTTTTCTCCTGCTTCTGCCATGCAATTAACACTTTATCGGCCGGCTGTACTGTTATGATCCCTAGTGGCGGAGGATCATAAATAGATCAGCAAGTGATTAAACTAAGGACGAGCTCTAGGGAGATGGTAACTGGACTGATCGCAAATCTGAACCTATCCAAAACAACTAGAGGTAGCCGGTGAACGTGCCTAAAAAATTCTTAGACGTCACGAGCCAGCCTGAGGAACTAGCTACCTCCAAAAGAGAAAGAAAGACCTGGCTTGCCTCCAGAGAAATAATCCCCAAAGATATAGAAGCCCCCAACAAATATTAACGGTGAAGTAAGAAGAAGGCACATACATAGGGATGAAATCAGATTCAGCAAAAGAGGCCCACTAGTACTAGAAAGCAGAAAATAGAGCAGGGGTCTATGCGATCAATAAAAAACCCTTACAAAATATCCATCCTGAGATTTCAAGAACCCACACACCAACTAACGGTGTGTGGGGAGAAACTCAGCCCACTAGAGCAACCAGCAAGCGAGGGAATTACATTTTAGCAAGCTGGAACAGAAAACATGATAAACACTGCTGATCAAAAAATGAGCAAACAAAACTTAGCTTATCCTGGATGGACTGGGAGCAAGGTAGTCAGAAGGAATCTGAGTAGCACTGATTACATCGACAGCCGGCCACAAGTGGAAGTAAAACAGAGCTATATAGGAACCTCCCAGAGGATAACGAACCAGCTGATAGCCAGAGACCAGCAGGATAACCAACAAAGCCACCAGGGGGAGCCCAAAGCAAAAGTCACACAATACCACCAGTGACCACAAGAGGGAGCCCGAAAACAGAGTTCACAACAATTACTCCCTCCTTAGAAGCGGCCTCAGGACGATCCTGGACCTGGTTTCTCAGGGAATCTTTGATGAAAACGAGAGATCTTCTGTTGGGCATTGATGATTTCCACAGGTTCCCAAGAGTCTTCCTCAGGGAGATATCCCTGCCATCCTGTAAGATTTTGGAGCCGATTCCTTCGAATCCTGGAATCAATAATTTCCTCCACCACAAATTGTTCTTGCCCATCAATCACCACAGGCTGCGGAGGTGGCACAATATGTCCCTGGAAGGTATTAGGAGATACAGGCTTTAGTAAAGATACATGAAAAACTGGGTGTACCTTCATAGTCCTAGGCAGCTTCAGACGGCAGGCCACAAAGCTCACAATACCGTTGATCTTGAAAGGGTCAATGAATTTCTGTCCAAGTTTTTGTGAAGGAACGTTTAACTTCAGATTCTTAGTTGATAACCACACGGAATCTCCTACCTTGAACATGGGTGCAGGTTTACGGAATCTATCAGCCAATCTCTTATAACGTTCTTGAGCCGTGGTCAGGGATTCCTTCAGAACCTCCAGATTTTGCCTCATCTCAGTCAGCCTTTCCTCGACTGCTGGAACCGGAGAATTAATCGGAGACCTAGGTAAGATACATGGATGATAACCCAGATTGGCAAAGAAAGGAGTGAACTTAGTGGAGGCGCTCTGAGAATTGTTGTATGAAAATTCGGCCAATGGCAGTAATTCCAACCAATCATCTTGGAGATGGCTAACATAGCATCTTAGATATTGTTCCAATGTCTGGTTGGTACGCTCAGTCTGACCAATTTTCTGGGGATGGTAAGCGGAAGAGAGACAGACATTAATATTGAGTGCAGAGCAAAACCCCTTCCAGAATCTTGAAGTGAACTGTACTCCACGGTCAGAGATAATCTCATCTGGAACCCCATGCAGCCAGAAGACATTCTGAATAACCAAGTTCACTGTATCCTTAGCTGAGGGGAGGCCGGTGCATGGAACAAAATGAGCGGCTTTAGTCAGGCGATCAACTACTACCATGATTGTATTCATACCCCCCGATGTAGGCAGCTCCACAATAAAGTCCATTGATATAGACCCCCAAGGTCGGAAGGAAACAGGTAATGGTTGCAGGAGACCCGTAGGTGCCACACGAGGAGTCTTGTAGTGAGCACATACCTCGCAAGAGAGAACATAGTCCTTAGTATCCTTCAGGCAAGTTGGCCACCAGAAGAATCGGCTCAGGAACTCTTGTGTCTTCTGTACCCCCCTGTGACCAGCCAACTTGGAGTCATGTACCAACTTGAGGATCTGCAGACAGACGGCCTCAGGGACGTAGATACGTCGATCTCTGAACCACATGCCACCCTTAAAGACAAGATTAATATCAACAGAAATACATCACCATCATAAGCCTCCCTGCACTTCTTCCACAAGTCCTGATCGTGGATAACTCCGATGAAATTGGCATCAGATAGAATGGTCTTGGACGGGGCTCCAGGTACGGAATCCGCAGCATGGATTCGGGATAAAGCATCAGCCTTCCCATTACGAGAACCTGGACGGTATGAGATAACAAAATTAAATTGATTTAAAAATAAATTCCAGTGAGCCTGACGAGGAGAAAGACATCTAGCGGATCTGAGGAACTCTAAATTGCGATGGTCAGTAAGCACTATGATCTGTTGTGCAGTTCCTTGCAGATGATGCCTCCATTCCTTGAAAGCCGCAATAATAGCCAGCAATTCCTTGTCTCCCACATCGTAATTCTTCTCTGCTGAGGTTAGTCTATGGGAAAAGAAAGCACAAGGATGTAGCAGACCCTTCTCTCCAGTTATTTGGGAGAGAATAGCCCCCAAGGCATTATCAGAAGCGTCCACCTCCACAATGAAAGAAAGTGTTGGATCTGAGTGTATCAACAGCGGTGCTGAGGTGAAACAGATCTTAAGCTGATCTTAAGCTTCTTGAGCCTGTGATGACCACTTAAAGGGCTTTTCCTTCTTTGTCAAGGAAGTAATGAGATGGACAATATCAGAAAAATTTTGAATAAAACGTCTGTAGAAATTTGCAAAACCAATAAAACGTTGCACCTCCTTAACGTTCTTGGGTACCGGCCAGTCAAGGATAGCCTGAATCTTACCAGATTCCATGTTCAGCCCCTGGGGAGAGATGATATAACCTAAGAACTGTATCTCAGAACGATGGAACTGGCATTTCTCCAGCTTGATATACAGATGGTTCTCTTTCAGACGTCTTAAAACAGCTTTGACAAGTTCTTCATGTTCCTGTAGAGAGTCAGAAAAGATTAGAATATCGTCCAAATAGATCACCACAAACTGGTACAACAAATCTCTGAAAATGTCATTAGCAAGGTGTTGAAACGTTGCAGGGGCATTACAAAGCCCGAAGGGCATCATGAGATATTCAAAGTGTCCATACCGGCATCGGAATGCTGTCTTCCACTCATCCCCTGGACGAATACGCACCAAATTATAAGCCCCACGAAGATCCAGTTTAGAGAACGCCTTAGCATGGCGGACTCTTTCCAGTAATTTGGGAATCAGAGGCAAAGGGTAATGATTCCATACGGTTACCTTATTGATCTCTCGATAGTCCACACAGGGTCTCAGGGACCCATCCTTCTTCCTTACAAAAAATATAGGTGCCCCTGCTGGTGAGGAAGAAGGATGTATGAAGCCTTTGGCCAGATTTTCATCAATATACTCCTTTAAGGCTTGAAGCTCAGGTGCCGCCAAAGGATATACGTTACCAAAAGGAATAGCTGCCCCAGGAAGCAACTCAATGGGACAGTCATAATGCCTGTGTGGAGGAAGCTGATCTGCATTCTTCTTGTCACAGATGTCAGAGAACTCTTTATATGCTGAAGGTAAAGTAAATACCTGTACCGGTGGTTCCGTAGCTGTGGACTCGGGGACAGCTTCAGTTAATGCTGAGTTGCTCCTTGTTGGAAAGATAATCTCCTTGGTCTCCCAGTTGATAGTTGGATTCTGAGAACGTCACCAAGGGATGCCTAAAATCACAGGAAAATGAGGAGAAGAAATTAACAAGAAAGAGAGTTGCTCTTGATGATTAGGCTCCAACAAAATCTCAAGGGGTGCGGTCTCCTGATCCACAGGCCCGGAGATTAAAGGTGACCCATCCACTGTTTCCATGGTAATTGGAGAGGCTCTTTGCTAAATTTCAATACCATGTTCCTTGGCAAATGCGATATCCATAAAATTGTCACCTGCACCAGAGTCAATCATAGCTGCACTGGAAATCCACTGTCCTGTACACAGGATCTTAATTCGGAGAGAACAGTGAGAGTTCTTTTCATTTAGCTCCTTGGCTGGTGAATAGTGTTGAGCGATACCATCCAATACTTGAAAGTATCGGTATCGGATAGTATCGGCCGATACCCGAAAAGTATCGGATCTCGCCGATACCGATACCCATACAAGTCAATGGGACACCAAGTATCGGACGGTATCCTGATGGTTCCCAGGGTCTGAAGGAGAGGAAACTCTCCTTCAGGCCCTGGGATCCATATTAATGTGTAAAATAAAGAATTAAAATAAAAAATATTGATATACTCACCTCTCCGGAGGCCCCTGCACCTCACCGCTGTTAAGCGGCAGCCTTCTTTGCTTAAAATGAGCGCGTTTAGGGCCTTCCATGACGTCACGGCTTCTGATTGGTCGCGTGCCGCTCATGTGACGGCCGGGCGACCAATCACAAGCCGTGACGTCATTCTCAGGTCCTAAATTCCTAGAATTAGGAATTTAGGACCTGAGAATGACGTCACGGCTTGTGATTGGTCGCGTGGCGGTCACATGAGCGGCACGCGACCAATCAGAAGCCGTGACTAGGGTTGAGCGACTTTCATTTTTTTAAGGTCGAGTCGGGTTTTGTGAAACCCGACTTTGTCCAGAGTCGAGTCGAGTGCAGTCGGCCGATTATCGCTAAAAGTCGGGGATCGACCGAAACACGAAACCCAATGCAAGTCAATGGGGAAGCATAGTCGGCAGTGAGTGGAGGCCAGGAAAACACCTACAGTGCCCATTTTAATGCCAAAAACATCCACTCTTGTTTCTGAAGCTTGTCAATCTTAATTAACTTTATAATAATAGTTGGGCATTGGAACTTGGGGGTCATTTTGCAAAAGTTGTGGAGGGTAGGGCTGGTTCAAGCTTTTAGTGGGCTGTTATGGTTCTCAATGGCAAGAGAACATAGCCCAGCAAACATACGAACTAGCTCTTGGAAGGATGGAAACTAAACTGACCATGAACTAAACCTGCCGCACAACTAACAGTAGCCGGGTAGCGTAGCCTGCGTTTTATCCCTAGACGCCCAGCGCCGGCCGGAGGACTAACTAATCCTGGCAGAGGAAAATATAGTCCTGGCTCACCTCTAGAGAAATTTCCCCGAAAGGCAGACAGAGGCCCCCACAAATATTGGCGGTGATTTTAGATGAAATGACAAACGTAGTATGAAAATAGGTTTAGCAAAATTGAGGTCCGCTTACTAGATAGCAGGAAGACAGAAAGGGCACTTTCATGGTCAGCTGAAAACCCTATCAAAATACCATCCTGAAATTACTTTAAGACTCTAGTATTAACTCATAACATCAGAGTGGCAATTTCAGATCACAAGAGCTTTCCAGACACAGAAACAAAACTACAGCTGTGAACTGGAACAAAATGCAAAAACAAACAAGGACTAAGTCCAACTTAGCTGGGAGTTGTCTAGCAGAAGGAACATGCACAGAAAGGCTTCTGATTACAATGTTGACCGGCATGGAAGTGACAGAGGAGCAAGGCTAAATAGCGACTCCCACATCCTGATGGAAACAGGTGAACAGAGAGGATGATGCACACCAGTTCAATTCCACCAGTGGCCACCGGGGGAGCCCAAAATCCAATTTCACAACAGTACCCCCCCCCTCAAGGAGGGGGCACCGAACCCTCACCAGAACCACCAGGGCGATCAGGATGAGCCCTATGAAAGGCACGGACCAAATCGGAGGCATGAACATCAGAGGCAGTCACCCAAGAATTATCCTCCTGACCGTATCCCTTCCATTTGACCAGATACTGGAGTTTCCGTCTGGAAACACGGGAGTCCAAGATTTTTTCCACAACGTACTCCAACTCGCCCTCAACCAACACCGGAGCAGGAGGCTCAACGGAAGGCACAACCGGTACCTCATACCTGCGCAATAATGACCGATGAAAAACATTATGAATAGAAAAAGATGCAGGGAGGTCCAAACGGAAGGACACAGGGTTAAGAATCTCCAATATCTTGTACGGGCCGATGAACCGAGGCTTAAACTTGGGGGAAGAAACCCTCATAGGGACAAAACGAGAAGACAACCACACCAAGTCCCCAACACAAAGCCGAGGACCAACCCGACGCCGGCGGTTGGCAAAAAGCTGAGTCTTCTCCTGGGACAACTTCAAATTGTCCACTACCTGCCCCCAAATCTGATGCAACCTCTCCACCACAGCATCCACTCCAGGACAATCCGAAGATTCCACCTGACCAGAAGAAAATCGAGGATGAAACCCCGAATTACAGAAAAAGGGAGACACCAAGGTGGCAGAACTGGCCCGATTATTGAGGGCAAACTCCGCTAAAGGCAAAAAAGCAACCCAATCATCCTGATCTGCAGACACAAAACACCTCAAATATGTCTCCAAGGTCTGATTCGTCCGCTCGGTCTGGCCATTAGTCTGAGGATGGAAAGCAGACGAGAAAGACAAATCTATGCCCATCCTAGCACAGAATGCTCGCCAAAATCTAGACACGAATTGGGTACCTCTGTCAGAAACGATATTCTCCGGAATACCATGCAAACGGACCACATTTTGAAAAAACAGAGGAACCAACTCGGAAGAAGAAGGCAACTTAGGCAGGGGAACCAAATGGACCATCTTAGAGAAACGATCACACACCACCCAGATGACAGACATCTTCTGAGAAACAGGAAGATCCGAAATAAAATCCACCGAGATGTGCGTCCAGGGCCTCTTCGGGATAGGCAAGGGCAACAACAATCCACTAGCCCGAGAACAACAAGGCTTGGCCCGAGCACAAACGTCACAAGACTGCACGAAGCCTCGCACATCTCGAGACAGGGAAGGCCACCAGAAGGACCTTGCCACCAAATCCCTGGTACCAAAGATTCCAGGATGACCTGCCAACGCAGAAGAATGAACCTCAGAAATGACTTTACTGGTCCAATCATCAGGAACAAACAGTCTACCAGGTGGGCAACGATCAGGTCTATCCGCCTGAAACTCCTGCAAGGCCCGCCGCAGGTCTGGAGAAACGGCAGACAATATCACTCCATCCTTAAGGATACCTGTAGGTTCAGAATTACCAGGGGAGTCAGGCTCAAAACTCCTAGAAAGGGCATCCGCCTTAACATTCTTAGAACCCGGCAGGTAGGACACCACAAAATTAAACCGAGAGAAAAACAACGACCAGCGCGCCTGTCTAGGATTCAGGCGTCTGGCGGACTCAAGATAAATTAGATTTTTGTGGTCAGTCAATACCACCACCTGATGTCTAGCCCCCTCAAGCCAATGACGCCACTCCTCAAAAGCCCACTTCATGGCCAAAAGCTCCCGATTCCCAACATCATAATTCCGCTCGGCGGGCGAAAATTTACGCGAGAAAAAAGCACAAGGTCTCATCACGGAGCAATCGGAACTTCTCTGCGACAAAACCGCCCCAGCTCCGATTTCAGAAGCGTCGACCTCAACCTGAAAAGGAAGAGCAACATCAGGCTGACGCAACACAGGGGCGGAAGAAAAGCGGCGCTTAAGCTCCCGAAAGGCCTCCACAGCAGCAGGGGACCAATCAGCAACATCAGCACCCTTCTTAGTCAAATCAGTCAATGGCTTAACAACATCAGAAAAACCAGCAATAAATTGACGATAAAAGTTAGCAAAGCCCAAAAATTTCTGAAGACTCTTAAGAGAAGAGGGTTGCGTCCAATCACAAATAGCCTGAACCTTGACAGGATCCATCTCGATGGAAGAGGGGGAAAAAATATATCCCAAAAAGGAAATCTTTTGAACCCCAAAAACGCACTTAGAACCCTTCACACACAAGGAATTAGACCGCAAAACCTGAAAAACCCTCCTGACCTGCTGGACATGAGAGTCCCAGTCATCCGAAAAAATCAAAATATCATCCAGATACACAATCATAAATTTATCCAAATAATCACGGAAAATGTCATGCATAAAGGACTGAAAGACTGAAGGGGCATTTGAAAGACCAAAAGGCATCACCAAATACTCAAAGTGGCCCTCGGGCGTATTAAATGCGGTTTTCCACTCATCCCCCTGCTTAATTCGCACCAAATTATACGCCCCACGAAGATCTATCTTAGAGAACCACTTGGCCCCCTTTATGCGAGCAAACAAATCAGTCAGCAGTGGCAACGGATATTGATATTTAACCGTGATTTTATTCAAAAGCCGATAATCAATGCACGGCCTCAAAGAGCCATCTTTCTTAGCCACAAAGAAAAAACCGGCTCCTAAGGGAGATGACGAAGGACGAATATGTCCCTTTTCCAAGGACTCCTTTATATATTCTCGCATAGCAGCATGTTCAGGCACAGACAGATTAAATAAACGACCCTTAGGGTATTTACTACCCGGAATCAAATCTATGGCACAATCGCACTCCCGGTGCGGAGGTAATGAACCAAGCTTAGGTTCTTCAAAAACGTCACGATATTCAGTCAAGAATTCAGGAATCTCAGAGGGAATAGATGATGAAATGGAAACCACAGGTACGTCCCCATGCGTCCCCTTACATCCCCAGCTTAACACAGACATAGCTTTCCAGTCAAGGACTGGGTTATGAGATTGCAGCCATGGCAATCCAAGCACCAACACATCATGTAGGTTATACAGCACAAGAAAGCGAATAATCTCCTGGTGATCCGGATTAATCCGCATAGTTACTTGTGTCCAGTATTGTGGTTTATTGCTAGCCAATGGGGTGGAGTCAATCCCCTTCAGGGGTATAGGAGTTTCAAGAGGCTCCAAATCATACCCACAGCGTTTGGCAAAGGACCAATCCATAAGACTCAAAGCGGCGCCAGAGTCGACATAGGCATCCGCGGTAATAGATGATAAAGAACAAATCAGGGTCACAGATAGAATAAACTTAGACTGTAAAGTGCCAATTGAAACAGACTTATCAAGCTTCTTAGTACGCTTAGAGCATGCTGATATAACATGAGTTGAATCACCGCAATAGAAGCACAACCCATTTTTTCGTCTAAAATTCTGCCGTTCACTTCTGGACAGAATTCTATCACATTGCATATTCTCTGGCGTCTTCTCAGTAGACACCGCCAAATGGTGCACAGGTTTGCGCTCCCGCAGACGCCTATCGATCTGGATAGCCATTGTCATGGACTCATTCAGACCCGCAGGCACAGGGAACCCCACCATAACATCCTTAATGGCATCAGAGAGACCCTCTCTGAAATTCGCTGCCAGGGCGCACTCATTCCACTGAGTAAGCACAGCCCATTTACGGAATTTCTGGCAGTATATTTCAGCTTCGTCTTGCCCCTGAGATAGGGACATCAAGGCCTTTTCCGCCTGAAGTTCTAACTGAGGTTCCTCATAAAGCAACCCCAAGGCCAGAAAAAACGCATCCACATTGAGCAACGCAGGATCCCCTGGAGCCAATGCAAAAGCCCAATCCTGAGGGTCGCCCCGGAGCAGAGAAATCACAATCCTGACCTGCTGAGCAGGATCTCCAGCAGAGCGAGATTTCAGGGACAAAAACAACTTGCAATTATTTTTGAAATTTTGAAAGCAAGATCTATTCCCCGAGAAAAATTCAGGCAAAGGAATTCTAGGTTCAGATATAGGAACATGAACAACAAAATCTTGTAAGTTTTGAACTTTCGTGGTGAGATTATTCAAACCTGCAGCTAAACTCTGAATATCCATTTTAAACAGGTGAACACAGAGCCATTCCAGGATTAGAAGGAGAGAGAGAGAGAAAGGCTGCAATATAGGCAGACTTGCAAGAGATTCAATTACAAGCACACTCAGAACTGAGAAAAAAAAAAAAAAAATCTTCAGCAGACTTCTCTTTTCTCTCCTTTCTCTGTCAATTAATTTAACCCTTTTAGGCCGGTCAAACTGTTATGGTTCTCAATGGCAAGAGAACATAGCCCAGCAAACATACGAACTAGCTCTTGGAAGGATGGAAACTAAACTGACCATGAACTAAACCTGCCGCACAACTAACAGTAGCCGGGTAGCATAGCCTGCGTTTTATCCCTAGACGCCCAGCGCCGGCCGGAGGACTAACTAATCCTGGCAGAGGAAAATATAGTCCTGGCTCACCTCTAGAGAAATTTCCCCGAAAGGCAGACAGAGGCCCCCACAAATATTGGCGGTGATTTTAGATGAAATGACAAACGTAGTATGAAAATAGGTTTAGCAAAATTGAGGTCTGCTTACTAGATAGCAGGAAGACAGAAAGGGCACTTTCATGGTCAGCTGAAAACCCTATCAAAATACCATCCTGAAATTACTTTAAGACTCTAGTATTAACTCATAACATCAGAGTGGCAATTTCAGATCACAAGAGCTTTCCAGACACAGAAACAAAACTACAGCTGTGAACTGGAACAAAATGCAAAAACAAACAAGGACTAAGTCCAACTTAGCTGGGAGTTGTCTAGCAGAAGGAACATGCACAGAAAGGCTTCTGATTACAATGTTGACCGGCATGGAAGTGACAGAGGAGCAAGGCTAAATAGCGACTCCCACATCCTGATGGAAACAGGTGAACAGAGAGGATGATGCACACCAGTTCAATTCCACCAGTGGCCACCGGGGGAGCCCAAAATCCAATTTCACAACAGTGGGCCCAGGAAACGTGGACTACGTCACGGCGGTGGAGCAGTGAGAGGTAAGTATGTCAAGTT
Source organism: Ranitomeya variabilis (assembly GCF_051348905.1). NCBI lineage: Eukaryota > Metazoa > Chordata > Amphibia > Anura > Dendrobatidae > Ranitomeya > Ranitomeya variabilis. The sequence continues at coordinate 740,323,213 of NC_135233.1, forward strand.
TGCAAGTGCTGTGATCCTCAGCAAGCAGGGAGGCCCCCTCGTTGGCATTGGCACTGGCACAGGGCCCCTCAAAGTACAGCGGTGTGTTTGCACGGCAGGGGCGCCTCCCACCAGCAACGACACTTTTGCGTACTCTGAGGGGCCCTGTGCCAGTGACGTCGCCAACAAGTATGCCCCCCCACCTGATGAAGGAACCTGCACTTTCATCTGCACCTTCCTCTTTGTCCCTGTGTAAGGTGGTTGTCATGATTCTCAATGGCGAGAGAACATAGCCCAGCATATATGAGAACTAGCTCTTGGAAGATGGAAACTATACTGACCATGAACTAAACCTGCCGCACAACTAGAAGTGGCCGGGTAGCATGCCTACGTTTTTTTATCCCTAGATGCCCAGCGCCAGCCGGAGAACTACCTAATCCTAGCAGAGGAAAAGACAGTCCTGGCTCACCTCTAGAGAAATTTTCCCAAAAGGCAGACAGAGGCCCCCACATATATTGGCGGTGATTTTAGGTGAAATGACAAACGTAGTATGAAAATAGGTTTAGCAAAAATCGAGGTCCGCTTACTAGATAGCAAGAAGACAGAAAGGGCACTTTCATGGTCAGCAGAAAACCCTATCAAAACACCATCCAGAAATTACTTTAAGACTCTAGCATTAACTCATAACACCAGAGTGGCAATTTCCGCTCACAAGAGCTTTCCAGACACAGTAACGAAACAGCAGCTGTGAACAGGAACAAAATGCAAAAACACACAAGGACAAAAGTCCAACTTAGCTGGGAGTTGTCTAGTAGCAGGAACATGCACAGAAAGGCTTCTGATTACATTGTTGACCGGCATGAAACTGACAGAGGAGCAAGGTTATATAGCGACTCCCACATCCTGATAGGAGCAGGTGAACAGAGGGGATGATGCACACAAGTACAATTCCACAAGTGGCCACCGGGGGAGCCCAGAATCCAATTTCACAACAGTACCCCCCCCTCAAGGAGGGGGCACCGAACCCTCACCAGAACCACCAGGGCGATCAGGATGAGCCCTATGAAAGGCACGGACAAGATCGGAGGCATGAACATCAGAGGCAGTGACCCAAGAATTATCCTCCTGACCGTATCCCTTCCATTTGACCAGATACTGGAGTTTCCGTCTGGAAACACGAGAGTCCAAGATCTTTTCCACAACGTACTCCAACTCACCCTCAACCAACACCGGAGCAGGAGGCTCAACGGAAGGCACAGCCGGTACCTCATACCTGCGCAACAATGACCGATGAAAAACATTATGAATCGAAAAGGATGCAGGGAGGTCCAAACGGAAGGACACAGGGTTAAGAATCTCCAATATCTTGTACGGGCCGATGAACCGAGGCTTAAACTTAGGAGAAGAAACCCTCATAGGGACAAAACGAGAAGACAACCACACCAAGTCCCCAACACAAAGCCGAGGACCAACACGACGACGGCGGTTGGCAAAAAGCTGAGTCTTCTCCTGGGACAACTTCAAATTGTCCACCACCTGCCCCCAAATCTGATGCAACCTCTCCACCACAGCATCCACTCCAGGACAATCCGAAGATTCCACTTGACCGGAGGAAAATCGAGGATGAAACCCCGAATTACAGAAAAACGGGGACACCAAGGTGGCAGAGCTGGCCCGATTATTGAGGGCGAACTCCGCCAAAGGCAAAAAAGCAACCCAATCATCCTGATCCGCAGACACAAAACACCTCAAATATGTCTCCAAGGTCTGATTAGTCCGCTCGGTCTGGCCATTAGTCTGAGGATGGAAAGCAGACGAAAAAGACAAATCTATGCCCATCCTAGCACAGAATGCCCGCCAAAATCTAGACACGAATTGGGTCCCTCTGTCAGAAACGATATTCTCCGGAATACCATGCAAACGAACAACATTTTGAAAAAACAGAGGAACCAACTCGGAAGAAGAAGGCAACTTAGGCAAGGGAACCAGATGGACCATCTTAGAGAAACGGTCACACACCACCCAGATGACAGACATCTTATGAGAAACAGGCAGATCCGAAATAAAATCCATTGAGATGTGCGTCCAAGGCCTCTTCGGGATAGGCAAGGGTAACAACAATCCACTAGCCCGAGTACAACAAGGCTTGGCCCGAGCACAAACGTCACAAGACTGCACAAAGCCTCGCACATCTCGTGACAGGGAAGGCCACCAGAAGGACCTTGCCACCAAATCCCTGGTACCAAAGATTCCAGGATGACCTGCCAACGCAGAAGAATGAACCTCAGAGATGACTCTACTGGTCCAATCATCAGGAACAAACAGTCTACCAGGTGGGCAACGATCAGGTCTATCCGCCTGAAACTCCTGCAAGGCCCGCCGCAGGTCTGGAGAAACGGCAGACAATATCACTCCATCTTTAAGGATACCTGTGGGCTCAGAATTACCAGGGGAGTCAGGCTCAAAACTCCTAGAAAGGGCATCCGCCTTAACATTCTTAGAACCCGGTAGGTAAGACACCACAAAATTAAACCGAGAGAAAAACAACGACCAGCGCGCCTGTCTAGGATTCAGGCGCCTGGCAGACTCAAGGTAAATTAAATTTTTGTGGTCAGTCAATACCACCACCTGATGTCTGGCCCCCTCAAGCCAGTGACGCCACTCCTCAAAAGCCCACTTCATGGCCAAAAGCTCCCGATTCCCAATATCATAATTCCGCTCGGCGGGCGAAAATTTACGGGAAAAAAAAGCACAAGGTCTCATCACGGAGCAGTCGGAACTTCTCTGCGACAACACCGCCCCAGCTCCGATTTCAGAAGCGTCAACCTCAACCTGAAAAGGAAGAGCAACATCAGGCTGACGCAACACTGGGGCGGAAGAAAAGCGGCGCTTGAGCTCCCGAAAGGCCTCCACAGCATCAGGGGACCAATCAGCAACATCAGCACCCTTCTTAGTCAAATCAGTCAATGGTTTTACAACATCAGAAAAACCAGCAATAAATCAACGATAAAAGTTAGCAAAGCCCAAAAATTTCTGAAGACTCTTAAGAGAAGAGGGTTGCGTCCAATCACCAATAGCCTGAACCTTGACAGGATCCATCTCGATGGAAGAGGGGGAAAAAATGTATCCCAAGAAGGAAATCTTTTGAACCCCAAAAACACACTTAGAACCCTTCACACACAAGGAATTAGACCGCAAAACCTGAAAAACCCTCCTGACCTGCTGGACATGAGAGTCCCAGTCATCCGAAAAAATCAGAATATCATCCAGATACACAATCATAAATTTGTCCAAATAATCGCGGAAAATGTCATGCATAAAGGACTGGAAGACTGAAGGGGCATTTGAAAGACCAAAAGGCATCACCAAATACTCAAAATGGCCCTCGGGCGTATTAAATGCGGTTTTCCACTCATCCCCCTGCTTGATTCGCACCAAATTATACGCCCCACGGAGATCAATCTTAGAGAACCACTTGGCCCCCTTTATACGAGCAAACAAATCAGTAAGCAGTGGTAACGGATATTGATATTTAACCGTGATTTTATTCAAAAGTCGATAATCAATACACGGCCTCAAAGAGCCGTCTTTCTTAGACACAAAGAAAAAACCGGCTCCTAAGGGAGATGACGAAGGACGAATATGTCCCTTTTCCAAGGACTCCTTTATATATTCTCGCATAGCCGCGTGTTCAGGCACAGACAGATTAAATAAACGACCCTTAGGGTATTTACTACCCGGGATCAAGTCTATGGCACAATCGCACTCCCGGTGCGGAGGTAGTGAACCAACCTTGGGTTCTTCAAAAACGTCACGAAAGTCAGACAAGAATTCAGGAATCTCAGAGGGAATAGATGATGAAATGGAAACCAAAGGTACGTCCCCATGAGTTCCTTTACATCCCCAGCTTAACACAGACATAGCTCTCCAGTCGAGGACTGGGTTATGAGATTGCAGCCATGGCAATCCCAGCACCAAAACATCATGTAGATTATACAGCACCAGAAAGCGAATAACCTCCTGGTGATCCGGATTAACACGCATAGTCACTTGTGTCCAGTATTGTGGTTTATTACTAGCCAATGGGGTGGAGTCAATCCCTTTCAGAGGTATCGGAGCCTCCAATGGCTCCAAATCATACCCACAGCGTTTGGCAAAGGACCAATCCATAAGACTCAAAGCAGCGCCAGAGTCGACATAGGCATCCGCGGTAATAGATGACAAAGAACAAATCAGGGTCACAGATAGAATAAACTTAGACTGTAAAGTGCTAATTGAAACAGACTTGTCAGGCTTCTTAGTACGCTTAAAGCATGCTGATATAACATGAGTTGAATCACCACAATAGAAGCACAACCCATTTTTTCGTCTAAAATTCTGCCGCTCGCTTCTGGACAGAATTCTATCACATTGCATATTTTCTGGCGTTTTCTCAGTAGACACCGCCAAATGGTGCACAGGTTTGCGCTCCCGCAGACGCCTATCGATCTGAATAGCCATCGTCATGGACTCATTCAGACTCGCAGGCACAGGGAACCCCACCATAACATCCTTAATGGCATCAGAGAGACCTTCTCTGAAAATCGCCGCCAGGGCGCACTCATTCCACTGAGTAAGCACAGACCATTTGCGGAATTTTTGGCAGTATATTTCAGCTTCATCTTGCCCCTGAGACAAGGACATCAAGGCCTTTTCCGCCTGAAGCTCTAAATGAGGTTCCTCATAAAGCAACCCCAAGGCCAGAAAAAACGCATCCACATTGAGCAACGCAGGATCCCCTGGTGCCAATGCAAAAGCCCAGTCTTGAGGGTCGCCCCGGAGCAAGGAAATTACAATCCTGACCTGCTGTGCAGGGTCTCCGGCAGAGCGAGACTTCAGGGACAAAAACAATTTGCAATTATTTTTAAAATTTTGAAAGTGAGATCTATTCCCCGAGAAGAATTCAGGCAAAGGAATTCTAGGCTCAGACATAGGTGCATGAACAACAAAATCTTGCAAATTTTGTACCTTTGTGGCGAGATTATTCAAACCTGTAGCTACACTCTGAAGATCCATTTGAAACAGGTGAACACAGAGCCATTCAAGGATAAGAAGGAGAGAAAGAGAGGAAGGCTGCAGTATAGGCAGACTAGCAAGTGATTCAATTAAGAGCACACTCAGAACTAGAGGGAAAAAAAAAAAAAAAAAAAAATTGTAGCAGACTTCTTTTTTCTCTCCTTTCTCAGCCAGTAATTTAACCCTTTTTTTTTTGGCCGGTCAAACTGTCATGATTCTCAATGGCGAGAGAACATAGCCCAGCATATATGAGAACTAGCTCTTGGAAGATGGAAACTATACTGACCATGAACTAAACCTGCCGCACAACTAGAAGTGGCCGGGTAGCATGCCTACGTTTTTTTATCCCTAGATGCCCAGCGCCAGCCGGAGAACTACCTAATCCTAGCAGAGGAAAAGACAGTCCTGGCTCACCTCTAGAGAAATTTTCCCAAAAGGCAGACAGAGGCCCCCACATATATTGGCGGTGATTTTAGGTGAAATGACAAACGTAGTATGAAAATAGGTTTAGCAAAAATCGAGGTCCGCTTACTAGATAGCAAGAAGACAGAAAGGGCACTTTCATGGTCAGCAGAAAACCCTATCAAAACACCATCCAGAAATTACTTTAAGACTCTAGCATTAACTCATAACACCAGAGTGGCAATTTCCGCTCACAAGAGCTTTCCAGACACAGTAACGAAACAGCAGCTGTGAACAGGAACAAAATGCAAAAACACACAAGGACAAAAGTCCAACTTAGCTGGGAGTTGTCTAGTAGCAGGAACATGCACAGAAAGGCTTCTGATTACATTGTTGACCGGCATGAAACTGACAGAGGAGCAAGGTTATATAGCGACTCCCACATCCTGATAGGAGCAGGTGAACAGAGGGGATGATGCACACAAGTACAATTCCACAAGTGGCCACCGGGGGAGCCCAGAATCCAATTTCACAACAGGTGGTATAACATGCGGGAAGGGGAACCTTACTTTCAGCAGGGTCAGATTCTGGCTGTGTAGAGTGCAAGTGGAATGTAGTGGTCTAGGTCAATGTACCAGCAGACTCATCTAGCAGTGGCTGGGGAATGGGCAGGATGAGGAGGAAACAGATATAGGGCCAAAGAATAAAGTAGGCTAAATGCAGTTCAAAATTGGTAACAGGACTAAACAGGCGGCATTGCTTTGTTGAGTGGAGTAGCAAACCCAGGAGCAGCAGACACTGTTTTAAGTGCCCAAACACACTAATAGGCCAAATGCATTTTAATATTTGCTACTGTAGGCCAAAAGCCAGAAGGTAGAAGCTCAGCTTTATTCAGTTGAGGACAACACCAGGCAGGGGCAGACACCGTTAGTAGGCCGGAACCACCAATCTTTTAAAAAACAGCACTTAATGAGAGCCAGAAGGTAGAAGCTCAGCTTTATTCAGTTGAGGACAAACACCAGGGAGCAGCAAACAGAGGTATTAGGCCCCATCCAGCAATTAAAAAAAAAAAAAAATTAATCAGAGCCAGAAGGTAGAAGCTCAGCTTTATTCAGTTGAGGACAACACCAGGCAGGGGCAGACACCGTTAGTAGGCCCATAACCACCTATTTTTAAAAACACAGCACTTAAAGAGAGCCAGAAGGTGGAAGCTCAGCTTTGTTCAGTTGAGGACAACACGAGGGAGGGGCAGACACCGTTAGTAGGCCGGAACCACCAATTTTTTAAAAAACAGCACTTAATGAGAGCCAGAAGGTGGAAGCTCAGCTTTATTCAGTTGAGGACAACACCAGGCAGGGGCAGACACCGTTAGTAGGCCCATAACCACCTATTTTTAAAAACACAGCACTTAAAGAGAGCCAGAAGGTGGAAGCTCAGCTTTGTTCAGTTGAGGACAACACCAGGCAGGGGCAGACACCGTTAGTAGGCCGGAACCACCAATCTTTTAATAAACAGCACTTAATGAGAGCCAGAAGGTAGAAGCTCAGCTTTATTCAGTTGAGGACAACACCAGGCAGGGGCAGACACCGTTAGTAGGCCGGAACCACCAATCTTTTAAAAAACAGCACTTAATGAGAGCCAGAAGGTAGAAGCTCAGCTTTATTCAGTTGAGGACAAACACCAGGGAGCAGCAAACAGAGGTATTAGGCCCCATCCAGCAATTAAAAAAAAAAAAAAAAATTAATCAGAGCCAGAACGTAGAAGCTCAGCTTTATTCAGTTGAGGACAACACCAGGCAGGGGCAGACACCGTTAGTAGGCCCATAACCACCTATTTTTAAAAACACAGCACTTAAAGAGAGCCAGAAGGTGGAAGCTCAGCTTTGTTCAGTTGAGGACAACACCAGGGAGGGGCAGACACCGTTAGTAGGCCGGAACCACCAATTTTTTAAAAAACAGCACTTAATGAGAGCCAGAAGGTAGAAGCTCAGCTTTATTCAGTTGAGGACAACACCAGGCAGAGGCAGACACCGTTAGTAGGCCGGAACCACCAATCTTTTAAAAAACAGCACTTAATGAGAGCCAGAAGGTAGAAGCTCAGCTTTATTTAGTTGAGGACAACACCAGGCAGGGGCAGACACCGTTAGTAGGCCCATAACCACCTATTTTTAAAAACACAGCACTTAAAGAGAGCCAGAAGGTGGAAGCTCAGCTTTGTTCAGTTGAGGACAACACCAGGGAGGGGCAGACACCGTTAGTAGGCCGGAACCACCAATTTTTTAAAAAACAGCACTTAATGAGAGCCAGAAGGTAGAAGCTTAGCTTTATTCAGTTGAGGACAACACCAGGCAGGGGCAGACACCGTTAGTAGGCCGGAACCACCAATCTTTTAAAAAACAGCACTTAATGAGAGCCAGAAGGTAAAAGCTCAGCTTTATTCAGTTGAGGACAACACCAGGCAGGGGCAGACACCGTTAGTAGGCCGGAACCACCAATCTTTTAAAAAACAGCACTTAATGAGAGCCAGAAGGTAGAAGCTCAGCTTTATTCAGTTGAGGACAAACACCAGGGAGCAGCAAACAGAGGTATTAGGCCCCATCCAGCAATTAAAAAAAAAAAAAAAAAATTAATCAGAGCCAGAAGGTAGAAGCTCAGCTTTATTCAGTTGACGACAACACCAGGCAGGGGCAGACACCGTTAGTAGGCCCATAACCACCTATTTTTAAAAACACAGCACTTAAAGAGAGCCAGAAGGTGGAAGCTCAGCTTTGTTCAGTTAAGGACAACACGAGGGAGGGGCAGACACCGTTAGTAGGCCGGAACCACCAATTTTTTAAAAAACAGCACTTAATGAGAGCCAGAAGGTAGAAGCTCAGCTTTATTCAGTTGAGGACAACACCAGGCAGGGGCAGACACCGTTAGTAGGCCCATAACCACCTATTTTTAAAAACACAGCACTTAAAGAGAGCCAGAAGGTGGAAGCTCAGCTTTGTTCAGTTGAGGACAACACCAGGCAGGGGCAGACACCGTTAGTAGGCCGGAACCACCAATCTTTTAATAAACAGCACTTAATGAGAGCCAGAAGGTAGAAGCTCAGCTTTATTCAGTTGAGGACAACACCAGGCAGGGGCAGACACCGTTAGTAGGCCGGAACCACCAATCTTTTAAAAAACAGCACTTAATGAGAGCCAGAAGGTAGAAGCTCAGCTTTATTCAGTTGAGGACAAACACCAGGGAGCAGCAAACAGAGGTATTAGGCCCCATCCAGCAATTTAAAAAAAAAAAAAAAAATTAATCAGAGCCAGAACGTAGAAGCTCAGCTTTATTCAGTTGAGGACAACACCAGGCAGGGGCAGACACCGTTAGTAGGCCCATAACCACCTATTTTTAAAAACACAGCACTTAAAGAGAGCCAGAAGGTGGAAGCTCAGCTTTGTTCAGTTGAGGACAACACCAGGGAGGGGCAGACACCGTTAGTAGGCCGGAACCACCAATTTTTTAAAAAACAGCACTTAATGAGAGCCAGAAGGTAGAAGCTCAGCTTTATTCAGTTGAGGACAACACCAGGCAGAGGCAGACACCGTTATTAGGCCGGAACCACCAATCTTTTAAAAAACAGCACTTAATGAGAGCCAGAAGGTAGAAGCTCAGCTTTATTTAGTTGAGGACAACACCAGGCAGGGGCAGACACCGTTAGTAGGCCCATAACCACCTATTTTTTAAAACACAGCACTTAAAGAGAGCCAGAAGGTGGAAGCTCAGCTTTATTCAGTTGAGGACAACACCAGGCAGGGGCAGACACCGTTAGTAGGCCGGAACCACCAATCTTTTAAAAAACAGCACTTAATGAGAGCCAGAAGGTAAAAGCTCAGCTTTATTCAGTTGAGGACAACACCAGGCAGGGGCAGACACTGTTAGTAGGCCGGAACCACCAATCTTTTAAAAAACAGCACTTAATGAGAGCCAGAAGGTAGAAGCTCAGCTTTATTCAGTTGAGGACAACACCAGGCAGGGGCAGACACCGTTAGTAGGCCGGAACCAACAATCTTTTAAAAAACAGCACTTAATGAGAGCCAGAAGGTGGAAGCTCAGATTTATTCATTTGAGGACAACTTGAATTAGGGACTGCAGACAGACTTACCAGGCTGTCCCCTGTGTGGACCATGCATCCAATACATTAACCCATTGCGCCACAAAGGACACGTAACCTTCCGTGGCCATGCCTACCGCTCCATGTGTCTGTTGTCAGGTGTACCTTTGGACTCACAGATTGACAGAATGAAAGGACAATGTGGTCTTTAACATGCTGGTGGAGGGGTGGGATGGCTTTTCTCGCAAAAGAATTGTCAACTGGGTAGCTCATAGCGTGGTACAGCGTAGTCCATCATGGCTTTATTAATATTAAATAAAATAAAAAAATAGGCTCTATGCACTGTAAAATAGGTTCCAGGGGTACACGGGCAGCAGTGGTCAGGTCAGTGGAGGCCTAGTGGAAGGAGGGACCGCAGACAGGCTTCCAAGGCCTAACATAATAAAATGGTCTGGCTGTAGGCACTTTATAATTGGTTCCAGGGGGACACGGGCAGCAGTGGTCTGGTCATTGGAGGCCTAGTGGAAGGAGGGACCGCAGACAGGCTTCCAAGGCCTAACATAATAAAATGGGCTGGCTGTAGGCACTTTATAATTGGTTCCAGGGGTACACGGGCAGCAGTGGTCTGGTCATTGGAGGCCTAGTGGAAGGAGGGACCGCAGACAGGCTTCCAAGGCCTAACATAATAAAATGGGCTGGCTGTAGGCACTTTATAATTGGTTCCAGGGGTACACGGGCAGCAGTGGTCAGGTCAGTGGAGGCCTAGTGGAAGGAGGGACCGCAGACAGGCTTCCAAGGCCTAACATAATAAAATGGGCTGGCTGTAGGCACTTTATAATTGGTTCCAGGGGTACACGGGCAGCAGTGGTCTGGTCAACGGAGGCCGATTGTAATGAGTGTCTGCCAGTTAGTAGTCCAAAACAACAAATAAATGTGAATGTCTCGCATTAAAACAAAACAAAAACACTAAAGGGTGCAATCATTAGGTTCAGGGGTGGGATCCTCTGCGTTGTTTCAGACCTACTAATTTAGCGCAAAGTATTTACTGTGGTAAATAGAGGACACTGCCCCTGACTATGTTAAGTACCATCATACATGTCAACACAATGGTATTGTCAGTGGCAGGTATGGAAGGATGTCAGCGCATAGACTAAACATTGGTGGAAGTGTGAGAGATAACTGTGGAAGTGGTAGAGCAATGTTTGACCTGGGGGTGGGTGAACTCTCTTGTGGCCGGCGGTACAGGCCCAGGGCCCCTCATGTTACAACAGTGTGTCTGACGTTGGGTGCGCACCACCACCGCCAGAGACACTTTATTGTACTATGAGGGACCCAGTAACAATGCCGTCGACCAAAAGCGAGCACACCCACCTCTTCAGACAAACAGCAGTCTCACGGGTGCTTGCGCCAAGTCGCGATACCACGGCCCCGTGTGGGGAGTTTGGCCATTTAGGGAGGTGTAAACATGTCGTATGCTGGACAATCAGCTGCAGCAAATTAGACATTAGAAAAGTAATTCACAGTAGTCCACAGGCAAGAGCTTTTCATAGGAAAGCTAGGTGTCGGCCGGGCAAGGTGGGGCAAAAGATTTCGAAATCCAGTTGTGGTTCATTTTAATGAATGTTAGATCATCAATATTTTGCGTAGCCAGACGAGTCCTTTTTTCGGTTAATATTGAACCTGCAGCACTGAATACTCTTTCTGATAGGACACTTGCTGCCGGGCAAGCAAGCTCCTGCAATGCATATTCTGCCAATTCTGGCCAGGTGTCTAATTTTGATGCCCAGTAATCAAATGGAAATGACGGTTGAGGGAGAACATCGATAAGGGATGAAAAATAGTTAGTAACCATACTGGACAAATGTTGTCTCCTGTCACTTTCAATTGATGCAGCAGTACCTGTCCTGTCTGCGGTCATAGCAAAATCAGTCCACAACCTGGTCAGAAAACCCCTCTGTCCAACGCCACTTCTGATGTGTGCACCCCTAACACTCCTAGTCTGCTGGCCCCTGGAGCTCGTGTGAGAACGATCACGTGCGCTGTGTGCTGGGAATGCCTGAAGCAAACGGTCAACAAGAGTTGATTGTTTGGTTGCTAATATTAGTTCCAAGTTCTCATGTGGCATAATATTTTGCAATTTGCCTTTATAGCGTGGATCAAGGAGGCAGGCCAACCAGTAATCGTCATCGTTCATCATTTTCGTAATGCGTGTGTCCCTTTTTAGGATACGTAAGGCATAATCCGCCATGTGGGCCAAAGTTCCAGTTGACAAATCTCCGGTTGTGATTGGTTGAGGGGCAGTTTCAGGCAAATCTACGTCCCTTGTGTCCCTCAAAAAACCAGAACCCGGCCTTGCCACGCAACCAATTTCCAGTGCCCCCGGGAAAGCTTCCTCATTAAAAATAAACTCATCCCCATCATCCTCCTCGTCCTCCACCTCCTCTTCGCCCGCTACCTCGTCCTGTACACTGCCCTGACCAGACAATGGCTGACTGTCATCAAGGCTTTCCTCTTCCTCTGGTGCAGACGCCTGATCCTTTATGTGCGTCAAACTTTGTATCAGCAGACACATTAGGGGGATGCTCATGCTTATTATGGCGTTGTCTTCACTAACCAGCCGTGTGCATTCCTCAAAACACTGAAGGACTTGACACATGTCTTGTATCTTCGACCACTGCACACCAGACAACTCCATGTCTGCCATCCTACTGCCTGCCCGTGTATGTGTATCCTCCCACAAAAACATAACAGCCCGCCTCTGTTGGCACAGTCTCTGAAGCATGTGCAGTGTTGAGTTCCACCTTGTTGCAACGTCTATGATTAGGCGATGCTGGGGAAGGTTCAAAGACCGCTGATAGGTCTGCATACGGCTGGAGTGTACAGGCGAACGTCGGATATGTGAGCAAAGTCCACGCACTTTGAGGAGCAGGTCGGAGAACCCAGGATAAGTTTTCAATAAGCACTGCACCACCAGGTTTAAGGTGTGAGCCAGGCAAGGAATGTGTTTCAGTTGGGAAAGGGAGATGGCAGCCATGAAATTCCTTCCGTTATCACTCACTACCTTGCCTGCCTCAAGATCTACTGTGCCCAGCCACGACTGCGTTTCTTGTTGCAAGAACTCGGACAGAACTTCCGCGGTGTGTCTGTTGTCGCCCAAACACTTCATAGCCAATACAGCCTGCTGACGCTTGCCAGTAGCTGGCCCATAATGGGACAACTGGTGTGCAACAGTGTCATCTGCCGATGGAGTGGTTGGCCGACTGCGGTCTGTGGAAGAGCTGTCGCTTCTGCAGGAGGACGAGGAGGAGGAGAAGGGGGTGCGAACGCCTACAGCCAACTGTTTCCTAGACCGTGGGCTAGGCACAACTGTCCCGAAATTGATGTCCCCTGTGGACCCTGCATCCACCACATTCACCCAGTGTGCCGTGATGGACACATAACGTCCCTGGCCATGCCTACTGGTCCATGCATCTGTAGTCAGGTGCACCTTTGTACTCACAGATTGCCTGAGTGCATGGACGATGCGCTGTTTAACATGCTGGTGCAGGGCTGGGATGGCTTTTCTGGAAAAAAAGTGTCGACTGGGTAGCTCGTATCGTGGTTCAGCGTACTCCATCAGGGCTTTGAAAGCTTCGCTTTCAACTAAACGGTAGGGCATCATCTCTAACGAGATTAGTCTAGCTATGTGGGCGTTAAAACCCTGTGTACGCGGATGCGAGGATAAGTACTTCCTTTTTCTAACCAGAATCTCATGTAGGGTGAGCTGGACTGGAGAGCTGGAGATCGTGGAACTTTCGGGTGTGCCGGTGGACATGGCAGACTGAGAGACGGTTGGAGACGGTATTGTTTCCGCCGGTGCCCTAGATGCAATATTTCCTCCTACAAAACTGGTGATTCCCTGACCCTGACTGCTTTTGGCTGGCAAAGAAACCTGCACAGATACTGCCGGTGGTGCGGAAAATGGTGGCCTTACAGTGACGGAAGGGATGTTGCGTTGCTGACTAGCTTCATTGGCCGAGGGTGCTACAACCTTAAGGGACGTTTGGTAGTTAGTCCAGGCTTGAAAATGCATGGTGGTTAAGTGTCTATGCATGCAACTAGTATTGAGACTTTTCAGATTCTGACCTCTGCTTAAGCTAGTTGAACATTTTTGACAGATGACTTTGCGCTGATCAATTGGATGTTGTTTAAAAAAATGCCAGACTGCACTCTTCCTAGCATTGGATCCCTTTTCAGGGATTGCAGACTGAGCTTTAACCGGATGGCCATGCTGTCCTCCAACAGGTTTTGGCTTTGACACGTGTTTTGGCCCAGATACGGGACCGGCAGATGGAACCTGTTGCGAGGTTGATGCCTGCTGCGGCCCCTCCTCCACCTCCGCTTCTGAACTACTGCCGCCTGCACCCTGTTCCCCCAATGGCTGCCAATCGGGGTCAACAACTGGGTCATCTATTACCTCCTCTTCGAGCTCGTGTGCAACTTCGTCTGTGTCACCGTGTCGGTCGGTGGTATAGCGTTCGTGGCGGGGCAACATAGTCTCATCAGGGTCTGATTGTGGATCAGTACCCTGAGAGGGCAATGTTGTGGTCTGAGTCAAAGGAGCAGCATAGTACTCTGGCTGTGGCTGTGCATCAGTGCACTCCATGTCAGAATCTACTTGTAATGGGCATGGCCTGTTAAGTGTTTCACTTTCTAAGCCAGGGACGGTATGTGTAAAGAGCTCCATGGAGTAACCCGTTGTGTCGCCTGCTGCATCCTTCTCTCTTGTTGTTATTTTTGCTGAAGAGGACAAGGAAGCGACTTGTCCCTGACCGTGAACATCCACAAGCGACGCGCTGTTTTTACATTTACCAGTTTCAGAAGAGGAGGCAAAAGAGCTAGAGGCTGAGTCTGCAAGGTAAGCCAAAACTTGCTGTTGCTGCTCCGGCTTTAAAAGCGGTTTTCCTACTCCCAGAAAAGAGAGCGTTCGAGGCCTTGTGTAGCCAGACAACGAACCTGGCTCCACAGCTCCAGACTTAGGTGGAATATTTTTATCCCCACGACCACCTGATGCTCCACTACCACTACCATCATTACCAGCTGACAATGAACGCCCACGGCCACGACCTCTTGCACAAGACTTCCTCATTGTTTTAAAAACTTAACCAAAGTAACTTTATTTGTTGCTGTCAAACAACTTACACGGTGAGCTATAACTTCAGTATGATTTCAATATCCCTTTACAGGTTGGTGAGACCACAAGGAAAATCAGGCCCAATGTTACACACTCTGTTTTCTGTGGCACCAAATCACAGAGATGCCACACACGCAGGACTGTCACTCAAGCACAAATGTCAATATTAATCTCCCACCTATTTTATTTTTTTTTTTTTCAGGGAGACTTTAGAAACCAAATAAGATAAAATGATTTTTTCAGGGACAATTTAGAAACCAAATAATAAAAAAAAGGCTTTCTATGGTCCACTGAGTGAGAGATGGCACACACAGGAGTCAGGAGTGGCACACAAGCCCTGAGGCCAATATTTTTCTCCCACTGATTGATGTAGTGATTTTTTTCAGGTAGATTTTAGAACCCAAATCAAGCAAAAAAATTAATAGGCTTTCTATGGCCCACTGAGTGAGAGATGGCACACACAGGAGTCAGGAGTGGCACACAAGCCCTGAGGCCAATATTTTTCTCCCACTGATTGATGTAGTGATTTTTTTTCAGGTAGATTTTAGAACCCAAATCAAACAAAAAAATTAATAGGCTTTCTATGGCCCACTGAGTGAGAGATGGCACACACAGGAGTCAGGAGTGGCACACAAGCCCTGAGGCCAATATTTTTCTCCCACTGATTGATGTAGTGATTTTTTTTCAGGTAGATTTTAGAACCCAAATCAAGCAAAAAAATTAATAGGCTTCCTATGGCCCACAATTTGAGAGAGAGAGATGGCACACCCAGGAGTCAAGACTGGCACACAAGCAGAAAGGGCAATATTAATCTCCCACTGTTTTAATTTTATTTTTTTTTCAGGGAGACTTTAGAAACCAAATAAGATAAAATGATTTTTTTCAGGGACAATTTAGAAACCAAATAATAAAAAAAAGGCTTTCTATGGTCCACTGAGTGAGAGATGGCACACACAGGAGTCAGGAGTGGCACACAAGCCCTGAGGCCAATATTTTTCTCCCACTGATTGATGTAGTGATTTTTTTTCAGGTAGATTTTAGAACCCAAATCAAGCAAAAAAATTAATAGGATTTCTATGGCCCACTGAGTGAGAGATGGCACACACAGGAGTCAGGAGTGGCACACAAGCCCTGAGGCCAATATTTTTCTCCCACTGATTGATGTAGTGATTTTTTTTCAGGTAGATTTTAGAACCCAAGTCAAGCAAAAAAATTAATAGGCTTTCTATGGCCCACTGAGTGAGAGATGGCACACGCAGGAGTCAGGAGTGGCACACAAGCCCTGAGGCCAATATTTTTCTCCCACTGATTGATATAGTGATTTTTTTTCAGGTAGATTTTAGAACCCAAATCAAGCAAAAAAATTAATAGGCTTTCTATGGCCCACAATTTGAGAGAGAGAGATGGCACAACCAGGAGTCAAGACTGGCACACAAGCAGAAAGGGCAATATTAATCTCCCACTGTTTTAATTTTTTTTTTTTCAGGGAGACTTTAGAAACCAAATAAGATAAAATGATTTTTTTCAGGGACAATTTAGAAACCAAATAATAAAAAAAGGCTTTCTATGGCCCACTGAGTGAGAGATGGCACACACAGGAGTCAGGATTGGCACACAAGCCCTGAGGACAATATTTTTCTCCCACTGATTGATGTAGTGATTTTTTTTCAGGTAGATTTTAGAACCCAAATCAAGCAAAAAAATTAATAGGCTTTCTATGGCCCACAATTTGAGAGAGAGAGATGGCACACCCAGGAGTCAAGACTGGCACACAAGCAGAAAGGGCAATATTAATCTCCCACTGTTTTAATTTTTTTTTTTTTCAGGGAGACTTTAGAAACCAAATAAGATAAAATGATTTTTTCAGGGACAATTTAGAAACCAAATAATAAAAAAAAAGGCTTTCTATGGCCCACTGAGTGAGAGATGGCACACACAGGAGTCAGGAGTGGCACACAAGCCCTGAGGCCAATATTTTTCTCCCACTGATTGATGTAGTGATTTTTTTTCAGGTAGATTTTAGAACCCAAATCAAGCAAAAAAATTAATAGGCTTTCTATGGCCCACTGAGTGAGAGATGGCACACACAGGAGTCAGGAGTGGCACACAAGCCCTGAGGCCAATATTTTTCTCCCACTGATTGATGTAGTGATTTTTTTTCAGGTAGATTTTAGAACCCAAATCAAGCAAAAAAATTAATAGGCTTTCTATGGCCCACTGAGTGAGAGATGGCACACACAGGAGTCAGGAGTGGCACACAAGCCCTGAGGCCAATATTTTTCTCCCACTGATTGATGTAGTGATTTTTTTTCAGGTAGATTTTAGAACCCAAATCAAGCAAAAAAATTAATAGGCTTTCTATGGCCCACTGAGTGAGAGATGGCACACACAGGAGTCAGGAGTGGCACACAAGCCCTGAGGACAATATTTTTCTCCCACTGATTGATGTAGTGATTTTTTTCAGGTAGATTTTAGAACCCAAATCAAGCAAAAAAATTAATAGGCTTTCTATGGCCCACAATTTGAGAGAGAGAGATGGCACACCCAGGAGTCAAGACTGGCACACAAGCAGAAAGGGCAATATTAATCTCCCACTGTTTTAATTTTTTTTTTTTCAGGGAGACTTTAGAAACCAAATAAGATAAAATGATTTTTTTCAGGGACAATTTAGAAACCAAATAATAATAAAAAAAAGGCTTTCTATGGCCCACTGAGTGAGAGATGGCACACACAGGAGTCAGGAGTGGCACACAAGCCCTGAGGCCAATATTTTTCTCCCACTGATTGATGTAGTGATTTTTTTTCAGGTAGATTTTAGAACCCAAATCAAGCAAAAAAATTAATAGGCTTTCTATGGCCCACTGAGTGAGAGATGGCACACACAGGAGTCAGGAGTGGCACACAAGCCCTGAGGCCAATATTTTTCTCCCACTGATTGATGTAGTGATTTTTTTTCAGGTAGATTTTAGAACCCAAATCAAGCAAAAAAATTAATAGGATTTCTATGGCCCACTGAGTGAGAGATGGCACACACAGGAGTCAGGAGTGGCACACAAGCCCTGAGGCCAATATTTTTCTCCCACTGATTGATGTAGTGATTTTTTTTCAGGTAGATTTTAGAACCCAAATCAAGCAAAAAAATAAATAGGCTTTCTATGGCCCACTGAGTGAGAGATGGCGCACACAGGAGTCAGGAGTGGCACACAAGCCCTGAGGCCAATATTTTTCTCCCAATGATTGATGTAGTGATTTTTTTTCAGGTAGATTTTAGAACCCAAATCAAGCAAAAAAATTAATAGGCTTTCTATGGCCCACTGAGTGAGAGATGGCACACACAGGGATGGCACTCTAGCAGAAATGCCAATCTTAATCTACCACAAAAAAAAAAAAAAAAAACAGGGACTGTCCTACAATTACTATCTCCCTGCAGTAATCTCAGCCAGGTATGGCAGGCAGCAATAAGGAGGGGACTGATGCACAAATTAAATAAAAAGTGTGGACAAACAAAAAAAATAGCTGTGCAGAAAGGAAGGAACAAGAGGATTTGTGCTTTGAAAAAAGCAGTTGGTTTGCACAGTGGCGTACACACAGCAATGCAGCTATCAGGGAGCCTTCTAGGGCAGCCCAATGAGCTGCAGCGCTGAGGAAAAAAAAAATGTAGCTTCCACTGTCCCTGCACACCGAAGGTGGTGTTGGACAGTGGAAATCGCTACAGCACATGCGGTTTGGTGGTTAATGGACCCTGCCTAACGCTATCCCTGCTTCTGACGAAGCGGCAGCAACCTCTCCCTAAGCTCAGATCAGCAGCAGTGAGATGGCGGTCGGCAGGAACGCCCCTTTATAGCCCCTGTGACGCCGCAGACAGCAAGCCAATCACTGCAATGCCCTTCTCTAAGATGGTGGGGACCAGGACCTATGTCATCACGCTGCCCACACTCTGCGTTCACCTTCATTGGCTGAGAAATGGCGCTTTTCGCGTCATTGAAACGCGACTTTGGCGCGAAAGTCGCGTACCGCATGGCCGACCCCGCACAGGGGTCGGATCGGGTTTCATGAAACCCGACTTTGCCAAAAGTCGGCGACTTTTGAAAATGAACGACCCGTTTTTCGCTCAACCCTAGCCGTGACGTCATGGAAGGTGCTGAACGCGCTCATTTTAAGCAAAGCAGGCTGCCGGATACTACCAGGGCGCGTCAGAGGGTGAGTATATCCCTATTTTTTATTTTAATTCTTTATTTTTTACATGGATATGGATCCCAGGGCCTGAAGGAGAGTTTCCTCTCCTTCAGACCCTGTGAACCATACACTGGGAACTTCCGATTCCGATTCCCGATACCACAAAAGTATCGGATCTCTGTATCGGAATTCCGATACCGCAAGTATCGGCCGATACCCGATACTTGCGGTATCGGAATGCTCAACACTACTGGTGAAGTCATAGAAAGTGAATGGAATACAGCGTTTAAAGGTAGGCTACATTCAGAGATGTCAGATTCATCATCATAGTTGTCATACTCCCCTACTGCTGCTAGCACCTTGTTAGGCCGCTTGGGACACTTGGGACAGTTGATTAGAAAGTGGTCAGACTGGCCGCAGTAGAAACATGCTCCCAGCGCTCATTACTCTCACGTCTCTGAACAGAATCAATTTGCATGGGCACCTCTTCTACCTCTCGAGATGTTTTACCTGCAGGCTCTTTGGAAGGAAGGGAAAAGTTAGAATACGGTTATATGCAGCAAACTTCTCCTGCCTACGCTCAGTAAGGCGAATGTCAATGCGCACACAATGCTGTATAAATGTTTCTAGCTCTTGTGGTGACTCAGAGCGAGCTAATTCATCCTTTACAATGCTAGACAGACCCCTTTTAAAAATAGGTAATTGTGCATAACTGTCCCAATTAGTATCTACCGCTAATCTCCTGAATTCAGTAGCATACTCAATAACAGAACGTTTAGCCTGGCGTAAAGACAATAAAGCGGATTCAGCGGTTGCACGGCGATTAGGCTCATCAAACTTTAAGTCCATAGCGGCCAAAAAATCATCCAAATCATTTAACCGCGGGTCACGAGACTCAATCATCGGATTTGCCCAGGCGAGCCCTCGTGCGGTCAGCAGCATTATTACACACAATGCTTTGGATCTATCATTAGGAAAACGGTCAGCATGCACATCAAAATATAGCATACATTGATTCACAAAGCCACGAAATTTGTCGCAATCACCGTTAAATCTGAATGGGGGCAACTTAGTTGGGCTAGCTGGTGGCGGTTGCCCAGATGGAAACGTCGCTTGTGCAGCCATTTGTATGCTTATGTCCTGAAAAGCCCATCCATACTGGGACTCTATGCCAGCAAGTTTGTTTTCCTGGGCTGCCATGTGGGTGCTTAAGTCCTGCAAAGTTTGTCCAAACACTTGTTGAGTTCAAAGCTTCCAAACTTCTTTTGCAGACCTTCCACATCTTTCTGCAGTGATCTAATTATGGAGAACACCTGCTCTAGTCTGCTTTCTGCAGTTATTGTTCCAGCAGTCTCCTCTTTTGAGGCTAGAGTATCCTGTAATGATTATAAGGGATAAGTCAGGAGACTCTTTGTGTTATGATCTGGTGGCCTAGGAGCGGCATGAGACGTACTCTGGAGAATGTGGTAACTGTACTGACCGCAGACCCTGGACTTAACACCGCAACTAGAAGACGCCGTGGGATGTACCTACCAATCTTAGACACCCCGACACAGCCGGAGGACTAATTAACCCTATAGATAGAAAAGGGAAAACTATCTTGCCTCAGAGAAAATTCCCAAAGGATAGGCAGCCCCCCACAAATATTGACTGTGAGAGGAGAGGAAAAAACATACACAGGCTGAAAACAGAATTTAGCAAAGGAGGCCAATCTAGCTAGATAGAAAAGATAGGACAGAGAACTATGCGGTCAGTATTAAAATACTATGAAATGTCCACCACAGATAATACAAAAACTCCACATCTAACTAAAGACATGGAGGGTAAATCTGCCTCTCCAGAGATTCCAGCTTGGCTGCATAAATCCTTACACAGATTAAGCTGGACAAGAAAAAACATGCAATGCACTGAACAATGAGGCCCACAACAAGTGGGCAGAAAAACAAGCAGAACTTATCTTGTAGAAATGAACTGCAAGCAGGAGCGACCAGGAAGGGATGTGAATCCTCCAGAAACAATGAACAACTGGCACTCACTAAAGGGTGAAGCCAGACTAAATAGCCCCGTCCGAAGTGGACGCACCTGATGACTGCTGTGAAGGACAAACAGCAGCACTACCACTTATAACCACCGGAGGGAGCCCAAGAGCAGAACCCACAACAGAATTCACAACATCTTTGCATGGAACAAGACAACTACAGGACACAGTTTTATAAGTGGTAGTCTATATTATCATACGGTGATTCAAACAGGTGCAGAGAGAAACTCAAGTCCACAACACTTGGTGTAAATATAAACGCAGCTTAACAGTTTATAGGAAACTTCAGAGGAAAGTGCAATCATGCAGAAAGTCTATGAAGCACAATTATTCTTGAGGATACTTGACACAAATAAGTCCTTGGTAGTCCAAACACAGATAGATATGCTTATAAGGCAGTTCAAATAATATCCTAGCACAACCAGGGAGGCCTGGGTAAAAGTCTCAGGTTTAAGCAGAGCAGCAACAGCTTACATGTCCAGCAAATGCAGATGGAAACAAACACAAGCAGCCAGATGGAGGATTACTGGAAACCGATGTATGCAGCAGAAACTCAGAGCTGAGTAGCAGGATCTCCATACAGGTTCACAGGAGCAGGTGCAGGTGCAGGTGCAAAGCCAGGGAGTCGCCAGGGTGGAGCTGGATGCAAGGCAGAATACTCTAGTACAGACTAAAGGCTGGGGTGGAGTTATATAGCAGGAAGACACAGTGCACATGAGACCAAAGACGCCATCTTGGAAAAGGGCAGTAATGCACAAAAGGTAATCAAAATGTTCAGAGTCCTGACAGTAACTCTGCCTAAACACCGTTCCACCTACAGCATCACAAACAGCATCAGGACAATCTCCTGTACAGGACACTGTTACAGGGAATAGAAGTAATGCACAAAGCACCAGACCAGCAGCACTAACCAAACAAATTAACCCCTGCTGCCTTTCACTGGCTAATGGAAGCTATTGGTGTATGGGGAGAGAGACATGAATGTATTCATAAGATAAAGGGAATACACAGGGTTTAGAGCAGTTTGTGTACATATTTATTTGTTTGAATTTATATAGATTGATATATAAACACATAAACATCCTGAGATTTGTGTCTGCAGCAGCATGCACATGTTTCCAGAGCCCAAATCTCATGGAGATAGATTTTGATGTGACATCACAGGAAGTCAAAGGATTCTTAGCCAAAGATCATGTGACCAGGAGAACAGCTCAGGTTACGGAATGCTTTGGGGAAAAAAAGGTATTTAGTAAAGTGCTTATCTATGTGTCATGGGTGTATCTGATGCTACAGACATTTTATCTGCATCTGCACAAGGTCTCTGTGTTTGGCATTGCAGACGCCTTTTTAATCCTTCTGACTTTTGGACCCAGTGGCAACCTCCCTCCAGCTCTAATTGACACACTTGGGCCTGGGTGTTTATAGACTCCTAGTCTGCTTCAGGGAGTCACCAGTGATATTCACATTTTTTGCCCTTGTGAAGGCTTGGAGCTATAGCAGTCGGCTTACTTCCTCTCTGGTACTGTTGGAGGATGTTTGGAGATACTTCTCTGAGTCTGCTCAAGATAAGTTGCTTCCCCCTGTTTGTTTCCCTTCTTCTCTTTAGAGAACAGTGTCGACTGACCAGTGCTCATCCCCCTTCCCTATTCACTCTACACTCCCCCTTTCCCTAGCGTTTGGGCATCCTTCCACTCTTCCCCTTGTGTCGCACTTAGTCTTCCCACACTGTGGGTGACACTATGGCAGTTAGTTCACATGAAACATACATGTACAGTAGTGCCCAACCTCTTTAATTCCAAGATTTTTGTCGATGTTTTGAACTATCAGTATTTGTATATGGTAGTTTTGAAAAATTGACAATTGGGGTATATGAATAACATATAGGTCTGTGTAGCTTAGTACAATATTATTTTGTGATAATCTATAATTAACTGTTCTTTAGAGACTGATGCTGGATTTGTGTCTATATAATGCATGTAATAGTTGAAAACCTGGATCTGTTTGAAGAGATGAAAATAACACTACAGAGAACATAGGACGACTAGATGATTTGTAACCAAGAATATTTACACTGAAAGGTAAAGTAGAAGAATTATTCATTAAAGCACATCATCCAGCATGCAATACCATCAGAGAGGCATCAGATTGGCTCTAAATTTATTCAGCAACAGGGCAATGACCCAAACCATACAGCCAACATCATAAATATCTATCTTCAGTGTAAAGACAGAGATCCTAGAGGTAATGATATGGCCATCACAGAACTCTTAACTCAGGCCTGCACAACATTTGGCCCACGGGCAGCATGCAGCTAGCCAATGGTTGTTGTGCTGCCCGCAGAGCTGTCCAGGAGACGCTGCTTCCTTTTTCTTATATTCAAATTTATTTGCGTGTTTAAGAAACAAATACATTTATACATGGCGGCGCCGGGACTGAGGCAGAGGAGTGTGTTTCAATCCAGGCCACAATGTGCAGCACAGTGTTGATGTCAGCATGCTGGTGATGTCATTACACCGCTGCAGACACCTCAGCCCCGAAGCGCCACAGAGGAGAAGAGACAATGGGGCCAATACTAAGCGCTCCATGAAGAAGCCGAAGAGCAAATGGTTTATTATTGTAGATGGGGGAATAATGTTACAGTGAGGGCATATAATGGTGGTAACAATTGTAAAAGTGGGCACAGTTTTGCAAGAGACAGTGGTGGTGGGATATTTTGTTCAGAAGGGTAGCGAGGGGAGATATCTTGGAGATGGGCCCAGGCAATGAAATGAGTGTCACTGATGATGCTTCATTTCAGGGAGGGGGAAGGGTCTGTGGCACTGGGATTCTCAAACTTAGCATTATCAAAATGGAAGCAGGCAACAAAAATACAAAGGCAGTTAGACAGTGTAGTTAGGGCAGGATAGGGAATTTTTATTTCAAGTGTATTAGAAAATAGTTAAGATTATGGCACTAAATAAATAGGGATTTACAATGAAAGTAACTTTGGCCTTCAGACCACCCCTTTAACATTGATAGCAAATATAGAAAGTACATCTAAACAAATACGCAGTGCTTTTTTTTAAATGGAAATTTGCAGTAACACCCTAAAATCAACTATCAATGTGCAACTATGTGAAATGACTCAGTTTCCTGAAATTATCAATTTCGGTCTAATACTAGTACTAAAAAAATGGTGAAAGCTGTTTTAAAAATGAGCAATCCATAGCTGATTGTACATCCAAAACAATGTACGTTGACACGTATCTAGCATGCAGAACGTGCACATATTGTACATACACAAGACAAACAGCTATATACGTAAATCAATGTTCCTCCAGAAAGATAGATAGATAGATTTGTGATAGATAGATAGATAGATAGATAGATAGATAGATAGATAGATAGATAGATGTAAAAAAGGAAGGCAGCACTCCATAGAATTCAAGGTGAAAAAGTAGACTTTATTCAAACCCACATAGCATGGTTTTTACATAATAAAAACAAATATAGTAATCTGAAACAATCCAAGTCATAGCTGGTACAGGAGGAGAGAGGACCCTGCCCGCGAGGGATCACAATCTACAAGGGATGGGTGAGGATACAGTAGGCGAGGATAGAGCTGGTCATGCAGTGGTTTGGTTGATCGGTGGTTACTGCAGGTTGTAGGCTTAGATAGTAGAGATGAGGGAATTGATTTGAAAGATTGTGGCCCAGAGGCCATGTCAGTACTTTGGATGGGAGCCCTGTGAACCGCCTCCAGTGTTCCGATATCCCCAGCTCCATTTTTCAGTAGCTGGCCTGGTGCAATGTGTATGTCACGTCACAATGATGTGATAGATAAAGTAGAGGGTTTTTTTTTAATTATGCTTAAATTGGGATTTTCCTTAAAACACTTTGTATTACTAAACTAAGAATAAGGCCTTATATTTTCAGTTATGTGAAGGGATTTTTGATGAGTTATTCTTATAGATTAAGCATTTTGTTCTTTCCAGTTCACTATAATCAGATTTTGATACAATGACGGAAGGATTTTAGCCTATTGGTTTATATCATGTAGTTATAGTACAAGCACACAGGATGCATGGGATACCAGGGACAAGTAAGGTGCTTCAGTACATTGAGAGTTCATGCTCATTAATGGTTCCTTACAAATTGATATCTTTTGATAGACTGTAGTTAGGTCTTATAATGATAGCCCAGGACTTCATCTCGAGTCTCTATTTATCTTGCTTGGGCTTAAACCAGAACCAGTCAACAAGAAATGTGTGTATTGTTTGTATTCCATTTTCTTAATTTCATTTCTACACTATTGAAGTTATGGGTTCAATTTAAGCCAGGCTTCAATCTGCATTTATGTTTGTTTGTTCTCTCAGTGTTTGTGTGGGTTTCCTCTGGATGCTTCATCTTCACTTCAAAGCCCAAATAATGCCAGTATGCCATGTGGTTTGCACTCGTGTGTCTGCTTTTTTTTGTCTGAAATGGACTGTAAATGCCATAAAACCAGTGAATATGGCTGTGTGATTACATTTACACAGTTTTAATGTAACGTTGAATGAGCTGAAGGCATCCTAATGTACCAAAGCGAGAGCTCCTGCATGGTGGCACCTCTACTATCATTGGACAGTGGAGTCCTGAGCATGGAACCATCCCTCCTTGATGCCCACCATTCGCCCTGATTGGACAAGATCTTATTTGTATTAAAGAAGTGACGAATAATATTGATTCTTCTTGTGCAAGAAGAGATTTCTTTGGAATATTCAGAGCGTGTGAAAGAACGGAAATCATGATATTATATCTGAGATCTGGCGGGGTTGGTAACTGATGGTACGTTTTTAGCTCTGAGTAACATCTTCACATTTGATCATTTGTCACTGCTTTTACAGAAGTGAAAGAAACACCCAATACCTTTTAGACCTCTCTTACTAAAGAATTTTACAATTCTATTTCACATTTGCAGCACTATATCATGGCATTGTTAGAAATATGACTTCATCAGCAGGTATTTTTGAGTGTTTTAGATGGAATTCTAAAGCGAGTAAACCATGGTTATCACGTTATTGATCTGAATTCAGTTGTCAGGAAGTAAACTCTACTATGTACGTTATAGGATTCTTTCTAAATGACTGTATGTGTAATGATCAGATTTCCATTGCACGTCTTCTTAGAACTGGTGAGTTTCTCAGTTCAGACCACTAATTTCATCATGTAGTTATATATGAAAATAAGATGTATTTAAAAAACTATGTGTATCTCCTACAAAGTCATTTTAAGAGTTTTGTTTTATTCAATGTATTTTATTTAAGAAAAAAACATGAATTGTGTTCTAATCAGAAAAACTTTAAACTATTAGATAGATTTTTGAACCAAATGTTTGCAAAAGCTTTCTCTATTTTGGTACAGCAGTATGTCATTTTTCATGTTGTCTGATGCTAGATTTGCATCGGCAACTTGAGAAAATCAAATAATTCCTCAACATAAGGTAAAACATAGGGACGATGTGATGGGCTTACTGGTGGGCATTTGAAGTATAAGTAGGGACTTCCTTTTTGGGGAAGAACTCTGGTTTATGCAAGAGCTTTGGTGTTGGTGTTACTGACTTGTGACTGCCTCGCTTTGCAGTAGTCCACTCGGAGTTTCACAGATTACCGGGCGAACTCTTCTGGCATCATCACTCTAGGCCTTTAAGGTCATCTCAGGCAGAGGACAGGTGACTGGGTATTAAATAGAATTTTCCACCTTTAGATGGACAGGCGTTTGCCACTATGTAACTTGGCTCAGCTCCAGTCAGGTGTCTATTCTACTCCTGATTTCCAAGCTTAGTCCCATGTACTAGGTGTTGTCCACACCAACCTATCAGCATGCAAATAACAAACTTCAGGTATATGTTGTGCACACCTAGCCTATGCCATCAAAGTAACGTTTCTCTTTAAGGAAATCTCTATTTTGTTTATAGTACACTGGTATCCTGTAGTTAACCATTTATTTGCTTTAAATCTTAGCTTGGATACATTTCTGGTACTGTAAAATACCATACTACATTTACTACTGTAACTAACCATTTTCCTGTTGTAAAATACAAGACTGCATTCCTGTGAATAACTGCATCCTTTCTGGAAGACACTGGTTTCCTATGCATCTGCACACCTGACTGCTTGCATGGCTGTCGTCCTATATGGTCCTGGTCCTCGCTGATCACATCTCATCCATCAAGACCCACTCTGCTGCACCATCACTTGCAGTTGCAGGCCATACTGCTCAGACTGACCTACAGTTTATTACTCATTTACACTGAATGATCGATGATCAGTAAACCTTTATCATTCAGCAGCCGTTTATTAGCTAATTTTAGAGGCAGACCAAAGTAAACGATGCAGACTGACTAATCACTTAGAGTGCATATGCGGCCATAGCTCTTGTCAGTGCAAGTCATGTTTACACAGGACAATGCACGGCGGAGAACGAATGGGCATTTCACCCAACAAACAAAAATTTTGCTTGTTTATCAGGGGATCGGCAGCCTGTTTACACTCAAAGATAATTGTGAAACAAGCATTAGTAAGAACGCTCCTTCACAATGATATTTCAGCGTAAATACACCTTTAGAGGATCTATCGTACCAGGTGGGCCATTAACAGTTCAATCTGTTGAGTTAAGATAGACAAGTTGTAATTTAGCTAGGTGTTTTCCTTTTTTATGCTTTACTGTGATTTATAATTTGATCAATACACCTAATACCTGTTTATATTCTATACCATGAGCTGCTTCATATAACAGTGCACCAGGAATATGTTACAGCACGTAATAACTAATAGGCCCCATTACAGATTTGCTTCACAGCTTCAAGTTACTCATCTTGTGATAACACCCATGCATTTTCAATCCTACCTTTCTGTGTAGCCACTTGTACCTTACTTTAACTAAGTGGTGGTAATAGTAAAAATTGTAACTACAGTATATTACTCTCAGTATTAGAATATATGTCAATTTCTTGGAAGGCTATAATCAAATTGTTTCCGTAGACTATACAAAAAGACAATTTTATGGAAAGAACGGGGCCATGTAGGCGTGTAGACAAAAAGAATGTGGTAGGAGTATGGTACCCCTCAAAAACAGATTAACATAGAATTTGTCAAGCTGCAGAAAAAAATAAAAATTGTATTGTTAGTAACTGACCGATTATAAAACCCAGAGAGTAGTTTACCAGATTATGAGACCTTGGACCTTGTGGCAATCTGCTGGAATGTAGTGTATGTATTTATGATCTTACCAAACTGCCGGCTAGTCACAGAAATGAGAAGATAGATCCACAGATCATACTCACCTGGGAGTGGTCCGGTCCGATGGGTGTCGCAGGTTCAGGTCCGACGCCACCCATCTTCTTGCGATGCCGCCCTCCTGCTTGCTTCACAGGCTCCCTGGCATCATGCTCCTGTGCAGGGGTACTTATCTGCCCCGTTGAGGGCAGAGCAAAGTACTGCAGTGCGCATGCGCTGGGCCTCTCTGACCTTTCCCGGCGCCTGCGCACTGCAGTACTCTGCTCTGCCCTCAACAGGAAAGATAAGTACTCCTGCACAGGAGCATGATGCCAGGGAGCCATGAAACAAGCAGGAGGGCGGCAATTATAAGAAGATGGGATGGCGCCAGACTCGGACCTGCAACACCTATCGTACTGGACCACCCCCTGGGTGAGTATAATAAAACTTATTTTTCTTATCTTTCAGGTCGGATTGGGGGCTTATCTACAGCATTATAGCATGCTGTAGATAAGCCCTGAATGGCAGTGGCCGCATCTTATATCGGCGATAACTGCTGACAGGTTCGCTTTAAATACAGTTAGTGCTGGACAATGGGGAGTGGTCACACCAGATACAAAAAGCAAATGTTCACATACTTTTAACACTAACAGATATGTGATTTTCCCTCTATAAAACAATGACAGTCTAATATTTATTGCTTATTTGTTTGATTTGTTTTTTTATGCTACTTTTAAGACTTCTTTCAAAATTGATTCAGTTTTAGGTCAAATTTATGTAGAAATCTGGAAAATTCTGAGGGGGGTCACAAACTGTCAAGCAGCACTGTGCACCAAACTGTCACTGAGCTCTAAACAGAACCTTTGTCACTTGTGCTACTGCTTTTCTCTTATATGTTATACATTATGTCACCGGGTATTGGAGACCAGTAACTTCTCTTTTTCATCAGAGGTCAAGATAATAATAAATTATAAGATGGAAAATGCTGAAGATTACACATTTGACAATAAGTAATGGGGCAGCTTGGCTCCAACTCCATCCTCCCGTTCATACACAGGAAGCTCTACCCATGTCACAGACCAAGCCCACAGCAAACTCCCATAAAAGTTTATTTTCTGACTGAAGCAGCTAAGGTAAGATGGCTCTCCTTTTAACATGGAAAAGTATATAAAATGAAAAATGCCATCAAATTAGATTAAAAAAAAACAGATCAGAAAAAAGGAGAATATTTCTATACTGGAATACAAAACCTCAATGCAAGATGCCATGCCGCTCCTTTTAAAACATTAAAGGGAAGCTATTAGGGATGAGCACATAGCAGCAGATAAGAGCCTATCTGAATAGCTATAGCGCTTCCGAATGGCTGCATTGGTATTCTGGATGCATGAAGCGCTCCCGATAATCAGCTGTTCGGCGCTGCAGCTGCATGGGTCACGGCTGTGTGACAGACACAACACATGGATGGATAGTCTGTTTGTTGGGCTCTCCATGCATGTGCTGTGACTGTCACACAGCCGCAACACGTTCAGCTGCGGCAACGAAAAGCTGACTATCGGGAGCGCTCCAGGTATCCAGGATACCGAGGTAGCTGTTCGGGAAGTGCTATCACTATTCAGATAAGCTCTTATACTCTTATACGAAGCTATATGCTCTGGGGAAGTTGCACCAACTAAACTTTTCTCTACAATGACCAAATGTACATGAACATTACTAGATAGTGCTGGGTTCCATGCTAAAATTTTAGTTCCTGCATCGATCATGCCCTTTCCCCAAATAAGACCCCGCATCAGGTCTCTAAATCAGACCCTAGATCAGGCAAAAAACAAATAGATATTTACTTACTACTCCCTCCTTTCATCTATTGTCTTCAGAGCCCAGTACACAGTGTCCTCCTGACTTGTCAGCACGTGATATTGTGTATGGACCTGAAAGGCCTAATATAGTGGTGGTGCTTGTTGGTCGCTATTGTCTCTATAATTATTTCACAATACAGTACTATATTGTAGTCATTGATTAATTGATGACCAAGTACTATATGTGCCGGCCAGGTTCTCTAGAGTGAGATACACTTTTTTGTGGCAGGAGATCTCTTTTTATGATGCACTAGTAAGACACATAGAATTGAGACAACCTCATTAGATAAACCATATTTTTTTCTGTTGTTAAAAGGTTTGTACCAAGTATAGATTGCTGGAGTTCTGACCTCCGGGATCCCCACTGATCCCAAAAATGCAGCTCTGCAAAGTCCTACCCGAATAGAGCAGAAGTAGAACATGTGCACCATAACTCCATTAACTGTCTATGGCGCAACGCTCTGCTATTACTGGCATTCTCCAGTCTCAATAAGAATTAATGGAGTGGAGGTGCACATGGTGCACATGGAGTGGAGGTCCTTTCTCAAGATCAGTAGGGGTCTCAGCAGTCAGACCACTAGTGTTCCATATAGGGGATAACTTTTATACCTGGCACACAACTTTTAAAGTTGAAAGAGTTACCATCAAATGCATTGCAGCAATTTTCTCAGCAGGATTGAAATATCTATTTAATATTTTGAAATGGCTTGTTGCATTTTGTTAGTCGAAGAGAGAAACAATTATTGCATTAAGCTTAACTGTTAAATAGTGCAATACCAAAGGAATATCTAATTTCACAATGTGTGCTGCAATGAGTCTTGAACTTAAAAAAATAAAACAAATAAATAAAAAAATAAAATCCTACACATGAGAAAGAACTCGTGTTTCCTCATTTGACAATTACATTTATGAATGCAGTTCTGCATTTCAATGTACATTTCAACTTGTATAGATGAGTCGCCCGCCAGGGCCATGGGGTACTCGGTACCAGGTCCGGCGTTCACAGGGGAATGTCACGTGGCTGCGACCCTGTCCGTGGCCCTGGGCGCCCATGTAAAAGGGAAAGGTCTTTAAAGGGAATAAAGTTTATGTTCGTGATGCCACCTGTGGTATTCGGTCAAGGTGACCGACGCTGCTTTAAGGGGTCATCTGGGGTGATGTTATGGCAGCTAGATGGTATATCTTCCCACAGGTGAAGTATATCCCCAGGGCTTCCCAGTGTGTAGATGGTAGAATGGTGAGAAGTGCAGTAAGGAATGAGGACACAAGTTTGCAGTCTCTTTACCTCGTTTACTGAAGACTTCAGCAGCCATAGTCCAGGGCGCTGGATCACAGTGCAGGTAGGGTCCAGCTGGTTTGGAGGCAAGTCCAGAGTCCCCTTATCCAGGTGGAAAATAGAAGCCTTCCTTTACGCTGTAGTGGTGTAGTCCCTTACTGCTAGAAGCTTCACATAAGGTCCTCACAGATGTTATCTCTCTCTGTCCCTGGAATAGGATAGGACAAAACCCATATGACTGGCGCCTTGAGCCTGTTTATAGGGTCTCTTAGGTGACCCGGCTCTGAAGGGTGTCACCGTGCCTCCTGGGTGTTGGGTCGGACAAGGAACTTGAAGTTCAGCTGTCTGCCGGTCTCTGATGTAGGGCGTGGAGGACCTTACAACCTCGGTGTTCCGGCTACCCGATTTCTGCGCCTCAGAAGAAGGCAGCCTGCTTGGGGCTGGTCCCCTTCTGGTATCCTCTCCTGGGCTTCCTCTCCTGCATGCTCACTGCAATCAATTCAGCTTTCTAAATGTCTCTTTCTGGGAGCTGCAGCTCTGTGGCATGCACAGCTCCATAAACCCTCTGTCCTCCTCAGACTGCTGTCTGGAACTCACTAACTTTCCCTACAGACTATCAGTTATATATATGGGGAGTCACCTAGTAAATAGGATCAAAATCTCCCCCTGGTGGCCTGGAGTGTGAATATGTTGCATGTTTGTGGTACCTGATTACAGCTATCCTTTCTTGCCTCCAAACGTAGCATCACTCTCCCCGGGAGGAAAGCAACGCTACTGTGACAACCAGGACCCTGGGGTGCCACATGGACATATGCTGCACACTAAATAGCCAGGTTATAATAAATACATTTCGTAGCATGTTAGATTCTTGAAGAAAGATGTTTGAGACTGAAACGTCTGTACTTACTTATGGACTGCAATTAAAATCAAGAAAAATTATCCAAAATGTCTTTGAGTGCCAAATTTTCAATATATTTAATTGGTTTTGAACCCTACTTGAGCACCGATTCAGGAGTGCTGTGATTTTTCTTCATTATACCACTTTTGCAGCATGGTGAATTGCCCTGTAGAAAGCATCCATCTGTCATGGAGTAAACTATGCCCTAAAGGGATGATCTTGTTTAAATGTCTCTTTAAAGATATCAGGGTTTCTAGGTTGTACCAAGAAAACCTTCCCGACATCTCTTCTCCACCTCCACAAACCTGAAGTTTTAACACCTGACAGGACACCAAAAAGAGAGATAAACATTTCCACATACATGCAAAATGCAATATTTGGGCTGTAAGAGGACTTGAATGACAAAAATAAAAATGTGACAAAATGGGTCAATCAATTTGTGCCATTTGTGCAAAATTACGACTCTTCCATTAGCTTTATGCTACAGAACCAGGCAATGTGTTACTACAGCTGAGTGATCCAATTTCACACTTTTGCCCACATAAATCTTGCCTTTCGGTTTCCTACAGACAGCTATTGCCATCAAACTGGTTGTCTGCTGTTATAGACAAAGGGACCACAAGTTGTGGGTTTGGGCCCGATGCTGCAGACAAAGTATAATAAAAAGAGAAAAGAACTTACAGCGCTAACTAAGCTGCATAAAAAACGTCCTTTATTTAGAAAATAAGATTTAGGCGTCCTTCACATGTCTGTGTTTCAGGAACATGTTTCATTCGTTTTTTTCACAGTTACCACACGTTCCCATTATGATTTATGGCGCTGTTCACATGTTCATGTGTCTCCACTGACCATGTGTCTGTGCAAACCACATGGAGACATGTCCATTTTTTACCAGCAGCACAAAGGAAAAGGGCCAATACAAGTCTATGGGTCCGCGTAAAACATGTACATCACATGGATGACATCCGTGTGTCATCCATGTGTTGTACATGTTTAACATTGCAAAGTATAGGAAAACCTTTAGGATATGTGCACACGCTATGGATTTTGCTGCAGATCTGCAGCAGTTTTCCATGCATTGTACAGTACCATGTAAACCTATGGAAAACAAAATCCGCAGTGCCCATGCTGCGGAAAAAAACGTGCTGAAACGCAGCAGTTTATATTCCGCAGCATGTCAATTCTTTGTGCGGATTCTGCAGCGGTTTACACCTGCTCCTCAATAGGAATCCGCAGATGTAAAACTGCAGGTGGAATCTTCACAAAAACCATGGAAAAACCACGGTAATTCTGCAGTAAATCCACAGTGCGGTTTTCATGCGGATTTACCAAAATCAATGTGGAAAAATCCGCACATCATTCCGCAGCGTGTGCACGTACCCTTAGAATTGATCTTTCTTAAACAAAACTGGAAAGAAACGGATGGCACACTGATCCAAAACAATGAAGACACTGGTATTGCTTTTTTCCAGTACTAGTATTATACGGGCGAGTGAAGGGGGCCTTACATGGTGTGAGAGAGAGTTACATGGTGTAGGACTGGGTAAAAGACATTTTGGGTTCACTTATATTTCAACTTACGCTTCATTGGACCCGTTTGTATGAAAAAAAACCCCTAAGGTTAGCAGTGTTTCCATTCTGCCTACTGGTTAGTATAACAACAATAACTATTAGTGATGAGCGAATATACTCGTTACTCGAGATTTCCTGAGCACGCTCGTTTGTCCTCCGAGTATTTTTTAGTGCTCGGAGATTTCATTTTCATCGCCGCAGCTGAATGATTTACATCTGTTAGCCAGCATAAGTACATGTGGGGGTTGCCTGGTTGTTAAGGAATCCCCACATGTAATCAAGCTGGCTAACAGATGTAAATCATTCAGCTGCAGCGATGAAAATGAAATCTCCGAGCACTAAAAAATACTCGGAGGTCACCCGAGCGTGCTCGGGAAATCTCAAGTAACGAGTATATTCGCTCATTACTAATAACTATATCTTGATCGAAATTGCTCATATTGCTTAATATTCCTTTTTTATGTTGATTGAAGCTGCAACTGATCCATGAACAACTTGCTTGGTAGATTTTATGCTGCATTCCAGGGTAACATGTCTAAGGCCAAATTCACACATCTGTATGTTGCCGTCCGAATATTGGCTAATGTGCATGGACTTGTCGCAGGCTTCCTAGCCTGAACTTTAGAGCCTCTGAGTTCAGATGTGTGAATCCAGCTGAATTTCCATACAAGGAAGCTCCAACCAGGAAAGAGCAGAAGTTTCCAATAAAGTGTCTATCAAGTATATATTAAAGACAATAGTTTAGTTGTTTTGCCCATAAAATATCGAGCTATGGGTAAATTGTCATCTAAGGATATTATCACATTAGGTGTCTTCATTCCAGTTCTTCCCTAATGTAGGATTCTGCTTCATTACTGATCTTGACTGTTGAAAACACATGAAATTTATGTTCTAAAATTGTTTTTGTTAGTAATAAATGTTAGGATCATAGTGTTTTCCACATTACTATACTATAGTTGTTACTTCATTATGTATCCTGTGTATTTTATGTTTTTTTATTTAGTTTTTTTTCAATTCCCCATACAATTCCAGAGAGATGGGCCTTTTTATTTTGTACTAATTCTTGAGGTTTTTACAAGGGGGTGGTGCTCAATGGGTAATTATGCAGAGCACCCTTAAGACACCTCCTCAGAGAATCCCTGGAACCATATGGCGGAATTCTTTTTTTTTTCCCTAAAACCTGAAGACTCAGGGGAGTAGGGGGAACAAAATAACATCGAAACTGCCGCTTTTGACCTGGTCACATCCTCTTAACAACATGTAATTAGAACTATAATGGATGATTTCTAAATTTTGCATCTGAACCCAGAATGCTCTGACTATAAATGATAGTCCTCATAATATGAAAATACTTATGAATAAACCATTTCCCGTTGTGTACAGCTCCAGAACCCTTCTTAAATCATTGACATATAGCACAATATCAGGGGATTTTCCCCTTTTTCACACCAGTCATTCTTATTTAATAATGTGTATGAAATGGGGACTTACCATAGGCTAGAATAAACCACAATAAAATGTATTGTTTGCTTTTAAATTATTTCGGTCAACTTGCTCATTATAGATCTATCGAGACAAAATAGAAAATATATACTGTAGGCTTCCTAGTGAAAGGAGTTTCTTCACAACATGGGCAATAATAACTTTGGTCAATTTAACACCTTCCCTGACAGTGAAGTAGAGTTTAGGTATTAACAGAAATGTCAGTTCCTGGCTAGTGAGGTAACTGTTACATTGATATAGAACAGTGATGGGCAACCTTTTGAGCTTGGTGTGTCAAAATTCGCCAAAAAACCGAGCATAACTTGGGTGGTGTGTCACCTTGATAAAAAACCATAATTTTACGACATGTATAGTTTAAATAACAAATATGTATAATTAGAATTAACTTACCTGCTTAGTGACTTCTTTGTTCATCTGTCAGTTGGTTTCTTTTGTTGGTCTTGCTATTATTTAACTTGTGTGGGGTGCCGTGAACTAAGATAAGTGAGGGGGAGGGTGAATTCTTCCAGTGATGGCGAACCTGTGGCACTCCAGCTGTTGCAAAACTACAATTCCCATCATGTCTTCACAGCCAAAGCCTTTGCTTTGAATGGCCAGCCATGATGGGAATTGTAGTTTTGCAACAGCTGGACTGCCACAGGTTCGCCATCACTGACAGCCTCCCTCTCACTTATCTCAGTAATGGCCAATGACACCCCACAGTTCACTGGATGATGGTTGCTGTAGTAGTCACAGGGCCTGCAGACAGCAATCACAGGGCCTCCAGACAGCAATCACAGGGCCTCCAGACAGCAATCACAGGGCCTGCAGACAGCAATCACAGGGCCTCCAGACAGCAATCACAGGGCCTCCAGACAGCAATCACAGGGCCTCCAGACAGCAATCACAGGGCCTCCAGACAGCAATCACAGGGCCTCCAGACAGCAATCACAGGGCCTGCAGACAGCAATCACAGGGCCTCCAGACAGCAATCACAGGGCCTCCAGACAGCAATCACAGGGCCTCCAGACAGCAATCACAGGGCCTCCAGACAGCAATCACAGGGCCTCCAGACAGCAATCACAGGGCCTTCAGACAGCAATCACAGGGCCTCCAGACAGCGATCTCCTCAGGCCTCAGAAGTGCAGCCTGGGACTTCTGGCCGGCGCAGCAGGGAGCAGCGCAATGCCGCCCAAACAACACAGATCCGACGCAGAGGCCTGGGACTTCCGGGAGCTGCGCCTGGCCTACCGGAAGTCCCAGGCCTAGACGCTCTGCACCGGAGCTCTGTTGTTTGGACCCACAGACCTCCTGCATGGCATCCGATCCGATAAAAAATCGGATCGAATGCCATTGTTTAGGATTCCGATACCGCAAGTATCGGGTATCGGCCGATATTTGCTGTATCGGAATTCCGATACCGAGATCCGATACTTTTGTGGTATCGGGTATCGGTATCGAAACAACATTAATGTGTAAAATAAAGAATTAAAATAAAAAATATTGCTATACTCACCTCTCCGACGCAGCCTGGACCTCACCGAGGGAACCGGCAGCGTTGTTTGCTTAAAAATCGCGCTTTTCCTTCCTTACGTGAAGTCCTGGCTTGTGATTGGTCGCGTGCCGCCCATGTGGCCGCGACGCGACCAATCACAGCAAGCCGTGACGTAATTTTAGGTCCTTCAGGATTTTAAAATCACGTTCTGGCTTGTGATTGGTCGCGTCGTGGTCACATGGGCGACGCGACCAATCACAAGCCGGGACGTCACGGGAGGCAGGACAAGCGCGCATTTTAAAATGCGCGCTTGTCCTGCCTCCCGTGACGTCCCGGCTTGTGATTGGTCGCGTCGCCCATGTGACCGCGACGCGGCCAATCACAAGCCAGAACGTGATTTTAAAATCCTGAAGGACCTAAAATTACGTCACGGCTTGCTGTGATTGGTCGCGTCGCGGCCACATGGGCGGCACGCGACAAATCACAAGCCGGGACTTCACGTAAGGAAGGAAAAGCGCGATTTTTAAGCAAACAACGCTGCCGGTTCCCTCGGTGAGGTCAAGGCTGCGTCGGAAAGGTGAGTATAGCAATATTTTTTATTTTAATTCTTTATTTTACACATTAATATGGTTCCCAGGGCCTGAAGGAGAGTTTCCTCTCCTTCAGACCCTGGGAAAGAAGCAATTTCTATGGGGCCGCGGCCGGCGGCCGGCGTGTCACTGAAAATGACTACGCGTGTCAGCACTGACACGCGTGTCATAGGTTCGCCATCACTGATATAGAAAATGAGAAGTCGAAACCACTGCCAATGGCTGAAATTAGCCATGTCTATCTCAGCATCCAAAATCTAATAAATGGCAGATATGGGAGAGTTCTCTCCTGCAACCAACCCTAAGTAACATGAAGCCAAATAGATGACACCAATTGAAGAACATATGTGTATGTGATTTACCAAAATGTCCTAAAAAAATTTAAATCTAAAACTCTTTAAGACAAAATCATTCTTTGGCCCAAAGACAGAAAAAAATACTTGCCTCCATGCATTCTGTGAAACATAACTTACATAACTGTTTTTACAACTATAATACTTTTGATGCTTTTTTAGAGGTACATTTGACTTAGGACAGAATCACACATCCATGTGTCATGGTCGAGTATGGTCCAAAATACATGGACATGGACTAGTTGTGGGTCTCCTTTGACAGTCTCATATATGCTTCCATGGTTGTTGAGTTTGAATCGAGAAACCAACAATTGGTAAGTAAATCATGGTCTAAAACACAAAGGAGGGAAAGGGAATAGAAGTCGGATCACCACATCCAGAAGCACCTTGCAGTATCAGGTGAAGCTGCACTGAGTCGTCCCAGTCCAGGATGTGGAAAGAAATCAAAGATGAAGGAAGTCCTCCAGCAGCAAATACCCACTATACAAATTGATGATCTGGTTGGAATAGAAAATCATGATGTGATTAAGGCACATCACTGAAACGCGTCAGTTTCTATGCATGCCATCCTCGTATATTTCTTATGTTTAGACAATAAAAGGCGATTTTTTTATTCCAACCGGATCATCAATTTATATAGTGAATGTTTGCCACTGGAGGACCTCCTTCATCTTTATATCATGGTCTGTGACATATAGACTTGTGAATGTGTACTGTGGCACAGGATGGTAGCCGTGGACGAGGTAGTCGTCTTTTGTGCCTCCGCACGTTACATGAAATTGGGGGTCCTGGTCTGGTGTGTGGACTTGTGCTGTGACGGCACTACGCCCATGCTAAACACATGCAACCAATAATGCTGGTTTGGCAGGACCAGTTGTTTTATAGTTCAAAGAGGGAGAACACCATTTAAAAGTAAACCTTCAACTGAACAGGAATGTGTTAGGGAATATATTCAGGAGATAGAGAGTACACAATCTTATGAACGTTTCCTTCACAGCTCAGAGCATTTTCCACACAGTTTCAATTCCTTCCCCTACTCCCTTTACTTGTTCTTTGTATTTATTGATCCTCACTACTTAACGACAACCCAACTCGACACTACAGTTCTCTTTAGCAAGAATTCTTTATTCAACCCACGATTCCACTTCTTCATTTCCCTTTGGGGAGTTATGGTGCCAGTATGGTAGTTACTTATCTTTTTTAATGCTGACTTTTGGGGCACTCTGTTCGTCTCACGTACTCAGTCCTGTCCAACCCCATTACCTCTTGGAGTTATAAACTCTTCTGATAATTCACTGTTTCTCAGTCACATCTGCTTTGGATCTCGCTATCCCTTTCCGCTCAGTCTCCGCTCACTTTGGACATCCGAGAATGTGCCACTGCTCATATTGGACTGTTGTGTATCCGCTTTTTGGGCTCCCCTGGTGGTTGCTGGTGGTACTGGTGACTTGTTTGCACTTTGCTGCTTCTGTTCACCTGCTTCCATCAGTGTTTGGGAGTTTCCTATTTAGCCTTGCTCTCCAGTCATTTCCTTGCCGGTCATCATTGTAACCGGAGCCTTCGGTTGCATGTTCCTGCTACTAGTCTGCTGATCAGCTAAGTGGACTTTGTCCTTTTGTTTTGTACCTTTTGTCCAGTTTGCAGTTTTTGTAATTCTCTGTAGCTGGAAGCTCTTGCGGGCTGAAATTGCCACTCCTGTGTCATGAGTTGACACAGGAGTCTTAAAGTAATTTCAGGATGGTTTTTGAAAGGGTTTTCAGTTGACCGTGAAGTCCTCTTTTGTATCCTTCTGCTATCTAGTAAGTGGACCTCTCTTTGCTAAATCTACTTTCATACTGTGTATGTCTTTTCCTCTTAATTCACCGTTATTACATGTGGGGGGCTGCTATCATCTTTTGGGGTATTTCCCTAGAGGTAAGCCAGGTCTGTTTCTTCCTCTACCAGGCGTAGTTAGTCCTCCGGCTGGCGCGTGGCATATAGGAAGCCGTAGGTATGCTCCCTGGCTACTGTTAGTTGTGTGGTAGATTTAGCTCACGGTCAACTCGAGTTTCCATCACCCGAGAGCTCGTTCGTTACTTATATGTTTCTTACGTTCCCTTGCCATTGGGAACCATGACAGTATGACCGGCCCGTGTTAAACTTATTGGCAGAAGAAAGGAGAGAGAAAAGAAGTCTGTAAAATTTTTTATTTTTTTTCCCTTTTTCCTCTATGCTTGCTCCATAGTTGGATCCGTTGTATTTCAGCTTTAATTACAGCCTTTGCCTTTCTCTCCTTATAATCCTTGAATGGCTCTGAGCTCACCTGTTTAAAGATGGATCCTCAGAGTTTGGCTGCAGGTTTAAATAATCTTGCTACGAAGGTTCAAAATTTACAAGATTTTGTTATACATGCTCCTATTTCTGAACCTAAAATCCCTACACCAGAGGTGTTTTCCGGAGATAGATCTCGGTTTTTGAATTTCAAATATAATTGTAAATTATTCCTTTCTCTCAGACCTCACTCCTCAGGAGATCCTGTCCAGCAGGTTAAGATTGTAATCTCTTTGCTGCGAGGTGACCCTCAAAATTGGGCATTTTCATTGGCACCAGGGGATCCTGCGTTGCTCAATGTGGATGCGTTTTTCCTGGCTTTAGGGTTGCTTTATGAGGAACCTAATTTGGAGATTCAAGCTGAAAAAGCTTTGATAGCCCTATCTCAAGGGCAAGATGAAGCGGAGATATACTGCCAAAAATTTCATAGGTGGTCTGTGCTTACTCAGTGGAATGAGTGCGCCTTAGCGGCAAATTTCAGAGAGGGCCTTTCTGATGCCGTTAAAGATGTTATGGTCGGGTTCCCTGCGCCTACAGGTCTGAATGAGTCCATGACAATGGCAATTCAGATTGATCGGCGTTTGCGGGAGCGCAAACCCGTGCACCATTTGGCGGTATCTTCTGAAGAGACGCCAGAGAAAATGCAATGTGACAGAGTTATGTCCAGAAGCGAGCGGCAGAATTATAGGCGTAAAAATGGGTTATGCTTCTATTGTGGTGATTCTGCTCCTGTTATATCGGCATGCTCTAAGCGTACTAGGAAGGTTGACAAGTCCATTTCAATTGGCACTTTACAGTCCAAATTTATTTTGTCTGTAACCTTGATTTGTTCATTATCAGTTATTACCGTGGATGCCTATGTGGACTCTGGCGCCGCTCTGAGTCTTATGGACTGGTCCTTTGCCAGGCGCTGTGGGTTTGATTTAGAGCCTCTGGAAGTCCCTATACCTCTGAAGGGTATTGATTCTACACCTTTGGCTTGTAATAAACCACAGTTCTGGACGCAAGTGACTATGTGTATGACTCCAGACCATCAGGAGGTGATTCGCTTCCTTGTGTTGTACAATTTACATGATGTTTTGGTGCTTGGATTACCATGGTTACAGTCTCATAACCCAGTCCTTGACTGGAAGGCTATGTCTGTGTTAAGCTGGGGATGTCGGGGGGCTCATGGGGACACTCCTATGGTGTCCATTTCGTCATCTATTCCATCTGAGATTCCGGCATTTTTGTCTGATTATCGTGATATTTTTGAAGAGCCTAAGATTGGTTCACTCCCTCCTCACAGGGATTGTGATTGCGCCATAGATCTGATTCCTGGCAGTAAATTTCCAAAGGGTCGTTTGTTTAACCTATCTGTACCTGAACATGCTGCTATGCGCGAGTATATTAAGGAGTCCCTGGAAAAGGGACATATTCGTCCTTCTTCATCACCTTTAGGAGCCGTTTTTTTCTTTGTCTCTAAAAAGGATGGCTCTCTGAGGCCTTGTATTGATTATCGTCTCCTGAATAAAATTACAGTCAAATATCAGTATCCGTTGCCTTTGCTGACTGATTTGTTTGCTCGCATAAGGGGGGCTAAGTGGTTCTCTAAGATTGATCTTCGTGGGGCGTATAATTTGGTGCGAATTAAGCAGGGGGATGAGTGGAAGACCGCATTTAATACGCCTGAGGGCCATTTTGAGTATTTGGTAATTCCTTTCGGCCTTTCTAATGCACCTTCTGTCTTTCAGTCCTTAATGCATGATATTTTCCGTGAATATTTGGATAAATTTATGATTGTGTACTTGGATGATATTTTCATTTTTTCTGATGACTGGGAGTCTCATGTTCAGCAGGTCAGGAGGGTTTTTCAGGTTTTGCGGGAGAATTCTTTGTGTGTAAAGGGTTCAAAGTGTGTTTTTGGGGTTCAAAAAATTTCATTTTTGGGGTATATTTTTTCCCCTTCTTCTATTGAGATGGACCCTGTCAAGGTTCGGGCTATTTACGACTGGACGCAGCCTACTTCTCTGAAGAGTCTCCAGAAATTCTTGGGCTTTGCTAATTTTTATCGTCGATTTATAGCTGGTTTTTCTGGCGTTGCTAAACCTCTGACGGATTTGACTAAAAAGGGTGCTGATGTTGCCAATTGGTCCCCTGCTGCCGTGGAGGCCTTTCGGGAGCTTAAGCGCCGCTTTTTGTCTGCCCCTGTGTTGCGCCAGCCTGATGTTTCTCTTCCCTTTCAGGTTGAGGTCGATGCTTCCGAGATCGGAGCGGGGGCG
Source organism: Ranitomeya variabilis (assembly GCF_051348905.1). Classification (NCBI taxonomy): domain Eukaryota; kingdom Metazoa; phylum Chordata; class Amphibia; order Anura; family Dendrobatidae; genus Ranitomeya; species Ranitomeya variabilis. The sequence goes on from NC_135233.1 coordinate 740,365,450, forward strand.
GTTTTGTCGCAGAAAAGTTCCGACTGCTCAGTGATGAGACCTTGTGCGTTCTTTTCGTGAAAATTTTCGGCCGCCGAGCGAAACTATGATGTTGGTAATCGGGAGCTTTTGGCCATGAAGTGGGCATTTGAGGAGTGGCGTCATTGGCTTGAGGGTGCCAGACATCAGGTGGTAGTTTTGACTGATCACAAGAATTTAATTTATTTGGAGTCTGCCAGGCGCCTGAATCCTAGACAGGCACGTTGGTCGTTGTTCTTTTCCCGGTTTAATTTTGTGGTCTCGTACTTACCGGGTTCTAGGAATGTGAAAGCAGATGCTCTTTCTAGGAGTTTTGAGCCTGACTCTCCTGGGAATTCTGAACCTGCTGGTGTCCTTAAGGATGGAGTGGTTTTGTCTGCTGTCTCTCCAGATTTGCGACGTGCTTTGCAAGAATTTCAGGCGGATAGACCTGATCGTTGTCCGTCTGGTAGACTGTTTGTTCCTGACGAGTGGACCACTAGAGTCATCTCGGAAGTTCATTCTTCTACTCTGGCAGGTCATCCGGGAATTTTTGGCACCAGAGATTTGGTGGCTAGATCCTTCTGGTGGCCTTCCCTGTCTCGAGATGTGCGTGTTTTTGTGCAGTCTTGCGATGTGTGTGCTCGGGCCAAGCCTTGTTGTTCTAGGGCTAGTGGGTTGTTGTTGCCCTTGCCTATTCCGAAGAGGCCTTGGACGCACATCTCTATGGACTTTATCTCGGATCTCCCTGTTTCTCAGAAGATGTCTGTCATCTGGGTGGTGTGTGACCGTTTTTCTAAAATGGTTCATTTGGTGCCATTGCCTAAGTTGCCTTCCTCATCTGAGTTGGTCCCTCTGTTTTTTCAAAATGTGGTTCGCTTGCATGGTATTCCGGAAAACATCGTTTCTGACAGGGGTACCCAGTTCGTGTCTAGATTTTGGCGGGCAGTCTGTGCCAGGTTGGGCATTGATTTGTCCTTTTCGTCTGCATTCCATCCTCAGACCAATGGCCAGACGGAGCGAACTAATCAAACTTTGGAGACTTATTTGAGGTGTTTTGTGTCTGCGGATCAGGATGATTGGGTTGCCTTTCTGCCGTTGGCGGAGTTTGCTCTTAATAATCGGGCTAGTTCTGCCACTTTGGTTTCTCCTTTCTTTTGCAATTCAGGGTTTCATCCGCGTTTTTCATCTGGTCAGGTTGAATCTTCGGATTGTCCTGGAGTGGATGCGGTGGTGGATCGGTTGCATCGGATTTGGGGACAAGTGGTGGATAATTTGGAATTGTCCCAGGGGAGGACTCAGCAGTTTGCTAACCGTCGTCGTCGTGTTGGTCCCCACCTTCGCGTTGGGGACTTGGTGTGGTTGTCTTCCCGTTTTGTCCCTATGAGGGTTTCTTCTCCCAAATTTAAGCCTCGGTTCATCGGTCCTTATAGGATTTTGGAGATTCTTAACCCTGTTTCCTTTCGTTTGGACCTCCCGGCATCTTTTGCTATCCATAATGTGTTCCATCGGTCGTTGTTGCGGAGATATGAGGTACCGGTGGTTCCTTCTACTGAACCTCCTGCTCCTGTGCTGGTGGAGGGTGAATTGGAGTACGTTGTAGAGAAGATCTTGGACTCCCGTATTTCCAGACGGAGACTTCAATATCTGGTTAAATGGAAAGGCTATGGTCAGGAAGATAATTCTTGGGTAACTGCCTCTGATGTTCATGCCTCGGATTTGGTTCGTGCCTTTCATAGGGCTCATCCAGATCGCCCTGGCGGTTCTTGTGAGGGTTCGGTGCCCCCTCCTTAAGGGGAGGGTACTGTTGTGTATCCGTTTTTTGGGCTCCCCTGGTGGTTGCTGGTGGTACTGGTGACTTGTTTGCACTTTGCTGCTTCTGTTCACCTGCTTCCATCAGTGTTTGGGAGTTTCCTATTTAGCCTTGCTCTCCAGTCATTTCCTTGCCGGTCATCATTGTAACCAGAGCCTTCGGTTGCATGTTCCTGCTACTAGTCTGCTGATCAGCTAAGTGGACTTTGTCCTTTTGTTTTGTACCTTTTGTCCAGTTTGCAGTTTTTGTAATTCTCTGTAGCTGGAAGCTCTTGCGGGCTGAAATTGCCACTCCTGTGTCATGAGTTGACACAGGAGTCTTAAAGTAATTTCAGGATGGTTTTTGAAAGGGTTTTCAGTTGACCGTGAAGTCCTCTTTTGTATCCTTCTGCTATCTAGTAAGTGGACCTCTCTTTGCTAAATCTACTTTCATACTGTGTATGTCTTTTCCTCTTAATTCACCGTTATTACATGTGGGGGGCTGCTATCATCTTTTGGGGTATTTCCCTAGAGGTAAGCCAGGTCTGTTTCTTCCTCTACCAGGCGTAGTTAGTCCTCCGGCTGGCGCGTGGCATATAGGAAGCCGTAGGTATGCTCCCTGGCTACTGTTAGTTGTGTGGTAGATTTAGCTCACGGTCAACTCGAGTTTCCATCACCCGAGAGCTCGTTCATTACTTATATGTTTCTTACGTTCCCTTGCCATTGGGAACCATGACATTGGACCTTAGGTCCATTCTCTATGCACTCCAGGCATTATCTGACTCACTACCAGGACACTGTCACTTTTCCTTCGGTCTAGCCACTCCCACTCTGGGCTAGTCCCAAACTTAACTCTAACTGTGCCTTTCATCTATCTGTTGCTGAGCAGAATACAGTCTTGTCACCAACAACACAGATCACCACACATACAAACATCATCAACGAAAATCACTATTCACATTACACATTACAAAATTACACATGTTCTTCAAGTGGGAACATGAACAATATGTCCATCTCCATACAAATGCGGCATAAAAGTTTAAATAATATGAACTTTCATTTTTGCAAAAATGCATAAAATAACATCTTTGGAGATCCTTCTCATGTTATATGGCCTTATAACTTTATTTGTATGGGCTGTTTCATTATAACGCAAATGTGTATGTTTGTAATCGTTTATATAGTTCTAACTAAAGTACCTGTAATACTTGGGAATGGCCAGAGCTGCTTCTGCCATGATGCGAGATGAGTATCTCGCCTTTGGCAGCAGTCAGAGATGTCTCTCAAGGGTTGTCAAATTCCCAACTCTGAAAACTCTACCTAAAAACTGAGCCTTGGTAATGCTGCATGTGGGCCATGATGTTTGAAGGCTTAGGAGATGAGCCTGCTTAAAAATTCAACAGATGTTAACTGTAGCTAAGATTCTGTCTCTGCTGTTTACCATTTGATTGCTGCTGTCAATCTTTGGCATTTAAATAGAATGGATGCCAGTACACTCAGGCACCAGTTCCGATCAACTCCCTGTGACACAATTGCAGGGCACCAATGGGTTGCTATGTCAGCCTCGAGCCTGCTGAAAAATCATGTAACTGCCATAGTCTAAGCTCAGCCACAGTCTAAACTTCATAGAGACAGTGAGAACTCCTGCTGACATATTTCTTTTAAAGAGACTATCTCATGTTTCTATCTTCAGGAGCACACCTACCCTGCCTCCTGGCTTCCTGCTTGAAAAGGGGCATTGTGCTCCTAAAGATTGACAAGTCGAGGTGATAGCATGGTTTAGCCACGGGACCGAACTGTGCATGCTCCAATCCTGCTAGAAGATGCAGAATGAGAAAACACTGAGGATGGCCAGGTCCAGCGATCCGGCCACTATAAGAACAGTGCGTGCAAACTGTATAACAAACATCTGGTAAGCACGTGTTCCCTAAATAGGAGAACGGCTATCTTGGTCAGTATCATTGGCAGCAAGCTGTACACTACAGAATGAAAAATCCCTCCCTTCATGATAACACAGAGGATTTTTAATAAGCAAGCAGTTTGCAATTTTATTCTTTTAACAAGATGAGTCAACCCCCATAACTATTGTTTGGGCACAGAACATTCCAAGCTCTTCAGTTCAAGGTCTCATTTTGACCATGAATAGGGTATGTATGGGGCAGTCATATGATTTACCCAGTGACTGCCTACATTCCCTTCTGACTACTGGCTGAATGTATTGCGTGCATGCACAGACGCAGTAGATTCTATGGCCTGTACACATAAGATCTGCTCTTACTTCCTGGAGACTGAAATAAACATTTATCTGTCAACTGATTTAATTCAATGCATGAGGAAAGCTAGTGCCTCCAAAATTACTGTCTTTAGGGAAGATTAAAGATAAAAAAAAGAAAAAAGCAAATAAAAAAACGACAAAATTGAGAAGAACAGACACATTATTTCTCTTTTGCAGACTTAATTTAATTAAAGAATATATATTAATATTTATTAATAAAATACATGCACATTCCCTTTAAACATTAGCTCGTTATACATTAACGACACATATATGTCTTTGTAATAGAAGCAAAATGTTTGTTGATATAGTGAACAAGTCTGACAACAAGCTGGCGTGACAGCCTAAAGGCTCGGCACTGCGATTCTTTGATATAACATTTAAGACTTTAGTTCTACTTGGCAGAAGACAAAGAACTTATTTTGAAGTTTTCACTTTGAATTGGCTTCTTGTAGGTTTCTCGCATAAACCACAGAATGCTGTTCTATTGGTGCACAGGCTCCGTGGTTTGTGCTCTTTGCTTTCACTTCCCACCTTAAAGATCGAGTTCAGCACAGAAAAAAACATGCATGAACGTCTCATGTTCTCAAATTCTTTCCTTCTCATGTAATCGGAATAGGTTAACGTATACAAACCATAGTAATTCTGAAAACTGCTTGGTTTCTGCAAATATATTGAGATCTGTCACACTTTTGTAAGTAGTTTAGCTGACAAATATAATTTCATGAACACAATACATGAGAAAGAAGACCTCATTACAATATGATGTGTGGAGCTACTGTTGCACGAAATCAATTACAATGGGAAAACAAATTAGCCCCCATGCCTAATACCTGTCTAGAATGTTCTTGTAGGCAATGTCACATCAAGTAAACTGATTGACCCAACCCGACACTAAAAAGAGAATAGCAAGATGGCACTAAAAAATGAAGGGTCTAAAAGCCTTCTACTATATCTGTCAGCAAAAAGATCATTCAGTTGTCAGCTATCCTACCCAACTCTCACATACACATGGAAAATCAACCTTTGTTTGCAAAGGGGACAGCGTGAAAGCACCTGACAGACATCTTTGGCAGAAGCTTTCTCCTGCGGAATAAAAGGTGGGAGTAATTATATTTAAACTGCCCGACCCTTATCATCCCCGACATCATTGGTTGGGTAGGAGTCGGGAGGACCTCAGATACTTTAGACTGTCAGCCAATTCCTCTGGTATCAGTGGTTTTGCCAAACAGTATCCTAATGTGTATGAGGGCTTTTAAGCCGCTTGAAGCTTAAACTTGGTCTTTTTGGAACATGGAAAGAAGTGTTTGGATCAGAAAAAAGTTTACATCCGGGGATCAGCAAAAGCACCAATCAAAGAGAACCAATCTAAGGATATGTTTGTATGGTGTTTGCTTGAAAGGTGGACTATAGCATTATATTATATCATTCACTGTACAATGGGCCCAGATTTCACAATGGTTTGTAGTAGTCTAAAAGTTTGAACATTTTACTTTGTTTTTCATTACTACTGTGAAAATGTATCATTAAATAGTTATATGATGTTTTATATTTATATTTTGAAACCGATTAATAGTTTACAGTTCCTATCTTCTTTAGAAATCAATAAAATTCCATATTATATATGGGGAATATAATTGTAATAATAGATCTGATCATCGCCTGTATGAAGCAGAGCCGATGAAAGTACTGCAGCTTCTAGTCTCCCATGGAGACTATTGAAGCATGAAAAAAGTAAAAAAAATTTTTAAAAGATATAAAAAAAAATTAAAAGAATATAAAAGTTCAAATCACCCCCTTTTCGCCCCATTCAAAATAAAACAATAAAAAAAATCAAAAATGCACGTTTGCTATCGCCGCATTCAGAATCGCCCGACCTATCAATATAAAAAAAGAATTAACCCGATCGTTAAACGGTGTAATGAGAAAAAAATAAAAACGCTAGAATTATTTTTTTTGCCATTTTCCAATACCCGTAGCGTCTCCATTTTTCGTGACCTCAGGTTGGGTGAGGGCTTATTTTTTGCATGCCAAGCTAACGGTTTTAATGATACCATTGTGGTGCACATACAGTTAGGTCCATATATATTTGGACAGAGACAACATTTTTCTAATTTTGGTTACAGACATTACCACAATGAATTTTAAACAAAACAATTCAGATGCAGTTGAAGTTCAGACTTTCAGCTTTCATTTGAGGGTATCCACATTAAAATCGGATGAAGGGTTTAGGAGTTTCAACTCCTTAACATGTGCCACCCTGTTTTTAAAGGGACCAAAAGTAATTGGACAATTGACTCCAAGGCTATTTCATGGGCAGGTGTGGGCAATCCCTTCGTTATGTCATTCTCAATTAAGCAGATAAAGGGCCTGGAGTTGATTTGAGGTGTGGTGTTTGCATTTGGAAGGTTTTGCTGTGAAGTAAACATGCGGTCAAAGGAGCTCTCCTTGCAGGTGAATCAAGCCATCCTTAAGCTGCGAAAACAGAAAAAACCCGTCCAAGAAATTGCTACAATATTAGGAGTGGCAAAATCTACAGTTTGGTACATCCTGAGAAAGAAAGAAAGCACTGGTGAACTCATCAATGCAAAAAGACCTGGGCGCCCACGGAAGACAACAGTGGTGGATGTTATGGTTCTCAATGGCAAGAGAACATAGCCCAGCAAACATAAGTACTAGCTCTTGGAAGGATGGAAACTAAACTGACCATGAACTAAACCTGCCGCACAACTAACAGTAGCCGGGTAGCGTTGCCTACGTTTTTTATCCCTAGACGCCCAGCACCGGCCGGAGGACTAACTAATCCTGGCAGAGGAAAATATAGTCCTGGCTCACCTCTAGAGAAATTTCCCCGATAGGCAGACAGAGGCCCCCACATATATTGGCGGTGATTTTAGATGAAATGACAAACGTAGTATGAAAATAGGTTTAGCAAAATTGAGGTCCGCTTACTAGATAGCAGGAAGACAGAAAGGGCACTTTCATGGTCAGCTGAAAACCCTATCAAAACGCCATCCTGAAATTACTTTAAGACTCTAGTATTAACTCATAACATCAGAGTGGCAATTTCAGATCACAAGAGCTTTCCAGACACAGAAACGAAACTACAGCTGTGAACTGGAACAAAATGCAAAAACAAACGAGGACTAAAGTCCAACTTAGCTGGGAGTTGTCTAGAAGCAGGAACATGCACAGAAAGGCTTCTGATTACAATGTTGACCGGCATGGAAGTGACAGAGGAGCAAGGTTAAATAGCGACTCCCACATCCTGATGGAAACAGGTGAACAGAGGGGATGATGCACACCAGTTCAATTCCACCAGTGGCCACCGGGGGAGCCCAAAATCCAATTTCACAACAGTACCCCCCCCTCAAGGAGGGGGCACCGAACCCTCACCAGAACCACCAGGGCGATCAGGATGAGCCCTATGAAAGGCACGGACCAGATCGGAGGCATGAACATCAGAGGCAGTCACCCAAGAATTATCCTCCTGACCGTATCCCTTCCATTTGACCAGATACTGGAGTTTCCGTCTGGAAACCCGGGAGTCCAAGATTTTTTCCACAACGTACTCCAACTCGCCCTCAACCAACACCGGAGCAGGAGGCTCAACGGAAGGCACAACCGGTACCTCATACCTGCGCAACAATGACCGATGAAAAACATTATGAATAGAAAAAGATGCAGGGAGGTCCAAACGGAAGGACACAGGGTTAAGAATCTCCAATATCTTGTACGGGCCGATGAACCGAGGCTTAAACTTAGGAGAAGAAACCCTCATAGGGACAAAACGAGAAGACAACCACACCAAGTCCCCAACACAAAGCCGAGGACCAACCCGACGCCGGCGGTTGGCAAAAAGCTGAGTCTTCTCCTGGGACAACTTCAAATTGTCCACTACCTGCCCCCAAATCTGATGCAACCTCTCCACCACAGCATCCACTCCAGGACAATCCGAAGATTCCACCTGACCAGAAGAAAATCGAGGATGAAACCCCGAATTACAGAAAAAAGGAGACACCAAGGTGGCAGAGCTGGCCCGATTATTGAGGGCAAACTCCGCTAAAGGCAAAAAAGCAACCCAATCATCCTGATCTGCAGATACAAAACACCTCAAATATGTCTCCAAGGTCTGATTCGTCCGCTCGGTCTAGCCATTAGTCTGAGGATGGAAAGCAGACGAGAAAGACAAATCTATGCCCATCCTAGCACAGAATGCTCGCCAAAATCTAGACACGAATTGGGTTCCTCTGTCAGAAACGATATTCTCCGGAATACCATGCAAACGGACCACATTTTGAAAAAACAGAGGAACCAACTCGGAAGAAGAAGGCAACTTAGGCAGGGGAACCAAATGGACCATCTTAGAGAAACGGTCACACACCACCCAGATGACAGACATCTTCTGAGAAACAGGAAGATCCGAAATAAAATCCATCGAGATGTGCGTCCAGGGCCTCTTCGGGATAGGCAAGGGCAACAACAATCCACTAGCCCGAGAACAACAAGGCTTGGCCCGAGCACAAACGTCACAAGACTGCACAAAGCCTCGCACATCTCGAGACAGGGAAGGCCACCAGAAGGACCTTGCCACCAAATCCCTGGTACCAAAGATTCCAGGATGACCTGTCAACGCAGAAGAATGAACCTCAGAAATGACTTTACTGGTCCAATCATCAGGAACAAACAGTCTACCAGGTGGGCAACGATCAGGTCTATCCGCCTGAAACTCCTGCAAGGCCCGCCGCAGGTCTGGAGAAACGGCAGACAATATCACTCCATCCTTAAGGATACCTGTAGGTTCAGAGTTACCAGGGGAGTCAGGCTCAAAACTCCTAGAAAGGGCATCCGCCTTAACATTCTTAGAACCGGGCAGGTAGGACACCACAAAATTAAACCGAGAGAAAAACAACGACCAGCGCGCCTGTCTAGGATTCAGGCGTCTGGCGGACTCAAGATAAATTAGATTTTTGTGGTCAGTCAATACCACCACCTGATGTCTAGCCCCCTCAAGCCAATGACGCCACTCCTCAAAAGCCCACTTCATGGCCAAAAGCTCCCGATTCCCAACATCATAATTCCGCTCGGCGGGTGAAAATTTACGCGAGAAAAAGGCACAAGGTCTCATCACGGAACAATCGGAACTTCTCTGCGACAAAACCGCCCCAGCTCCGATTTCAGAAGCGTCGACCTCAACCTGAAAAGAAAGAGCAACATCAGGCTGACGCAACACAGGGGCGGAAGAAAAGCAGTGCTTAAGCTCCCGAAAGGCCTCCACAGCAGCAGGGGACCAATCAGCAACATCAGCACCCTTCTTAGTCAAATCAGTCAATGGTTTAACAACATCAGAAAAACCAGCAATAAATCGACGATAAAAGTTAGCAAAGCCCAAAAATTTCTGAAGACTCTTAAGAGAAGAAGGTTGCGTCCAATCACAAATAGCCTGAACCTTGACAGGATCCATCTCGATGGAAGAGGGGGAAAAAATATATCCCAAAAAGGAAATCTTTTGAACCCCAAAAACGCACTTAGAACCCTTCACACACAAGGAATTAGACCGCAAAACCTGAAAAACCCTCCTGACCTGCTGGACATGAGAGTCCCAGTCATCCGAAAAAATCAAAATATCATCCAGATACACAATCATAAATTTATCCAAATAATCACGGAAAATGTCATGCATAAAGGACTGAAAGACTGAAGGGGCATTTGAAAGACCAAAAGGCATCACCAAATACTCAAAGTGGCCCTCGGGCGTATTAAATGCGGTCTTCCACTCATCCCCCTGCTTAATTCGCACCAAATTATACGCCCCACGGAGATCTATCTTAGAGAACCACTTGGCCCCCTTTATGCGAGCAAACAAATCAGTCAGCAGTGGCAACGGATATTGATATTTAACCGTGATTTTATTCAAAAGCCGATAATCAATACACGGCCTCAAAGAGCCATCTTTCTTAGCCACAAAGAAAAAACCGGCTCCTAAGGGAGATGACGAAGGACGAATATGTCCCTTTTCCAAGGACTCCTTTATATATTCTCGCATAGCAGCATGTTCAGGCACAGACAGATTAAATAAACGACCCTTAGGGTATTTACTACCCGGAATCAAATCTATGGCACAATCGCACTCCCGGTGCGGAGGTAATGAACCAAGCTTAGGTTCTTCAAAAACGTCACGATATTCAGTCAAGAATTCAGGAATCTCAGAGGGAATAGATGATGAAATGGAAACCACAGGTACGTCCCCATGCGTCCCCTTACATCCCCAGCTTAACACAGACATAGCTTTCCAGTCAAGGACTGGGTTATGAGATTGCAGCCATGGCAATCCAAGCACCAACACATCATGTAGGTTATACAGCACAAGAAAGCTAATAATCTCCTGATGATCCGGATTAATCCGCATAGTTACTTGTGTCCAGTATTGTGGTTTATTACTAGCCAATGGGGTGGAGTCAATCCCCTTCAGGGGTATAGGAGTTTCAAGAGGCTCCAAATCATACCCACAGCGTTTGGCAAAGGACCAATCCATAAGACTCAAAGCGGCGCCAGAGTCGACATAGGCATCCGCGGTAATAGATGATAAAGAACAAATCAGGGTCACAGATAGAATAAACTTAGACTGTAAAGTGCCAATTGAAACAGACTTATCAAGCTTCTTAGTACGCTTAGAGCATGCTGATATAACATGAGTTGAATCACCGCAATAGAAGCACAACCCATTTTTTCGTCTTCAATTCTGCCGTTCACTTCTGGACAGAATTCTATCACACTGCATATTCTCTGGCGTCTTCTCAGTAGACACCGCCAAATGGTGCACAGGTTTGCGCTCCCGCAGACGCCTATCGATCTGGATAGCCATTGTCATGGACTCATTCAGACCCGCAGGCACAGGGAACCCCACCATAACATCCTTAATGGCATCAGAGAGACCCTCTCTGAAATTCGCCGCCAGGGCGCACTCATTCCACTGAGTAAGCACAGCCCATTTACGGAATTTCTGGCAGTATATTTCAGCTTCGTCTTGCCCCTGAGATAGGGACATCAAGGCCTTTTCCGCCTGAAGCTCTAACTGAGGTTCCTCATAAAGCAACCCCAAGGCCAGAAAAAACGCATCCACATTGAGCAACGCAGGATCCCCTGGAGCCAATGCAAAAGCCCAATCCTGAGGGTCGCCCCGGAGCAAGGAAATCACAATCCTGACCTGCTGAGCAGGATCTCCAGCAGAGCGAGATTTCAGGGACAAAAACAACTTGCAATTATTTTTGAAATTTTGAAAGCAAGATCTATTCCCCGAGAAAAATTCAGGCAAAGGAATTCTAGGTTCAGATATAGGAACATGAACAACAAAATCTTGTAAATTTTGAACTTTCGTGGTGAGATTATTCAAACCTGCAGCTAAACTCTGAATATCCATTTTAAACAGGTGAACACAGAGCCATTCCAGGATTAGAAGGAGAGAGAGAGAGAGAAAGGCTGCAATATAGGCAGACTTGCAAGAGATTCAATTACAAGCACACTCAGAACTAAAGGGAAGGGAAAAAAAAAAAAAAAATCTTCAGCAGACTTCTCTTTTCTCTCCTTTCTCTGTCAATTAATTTAACCCTTTGGGGCCGGTCAAACTGTTATGGTTCTCAATGGCAAGAGAACATAGCCCAGCAAACATAAGTACTAGCTCTTGGAAGGATGGAAACTAAACTGACCATGAACTAAACCTGCCGCACAACTAACAGTAGCCGGGTAGCGTTGCCTACGTTTTTTATCCCTAGACGCCCAGCGCCGGCCGGAGGACTAACTAATCCTGGCAGAGGAAAATATAGTCCTGGCTCACCTCTAGAGAAATTTCCCCGATAGGCAGACAGAGGCCCCCACATATATTGGCGGTGATTTTAGATGAAATGACAAACGTAGTATGAAAATAGGTTTAGCAAAATTGAGGTCCGCTTACTAGATAGCAGGAAGACAGAAAGGGCACTTTCATGGTCAGCTGAAAACCCTATCAAAACGCCATCCTGAAATTACTTTAAGACTCTAGTATTAACTCATAACATCAGAGTGGCAATTTCAGATCACAAGAGCTTTCCAGACACAGAAACGAAACTACAGCTGTGAACTGGAACAAAATGCAAAAACAAACGAGGACTAAAGTCCAACTTAGCTGGGAGTTGTCTAGAAGCAGGAACATGCACAGAAAGGCTTCTGATTACAATGTTGACCGGCATGGAAGTGACAGAGGAGCAAGGTTAAATAGCGACTCCCACATCCTGATGGAAACAGGTGAACAGAGGGGATGATGCACACCAGTTCAATTCCACCAGTGGCCACCGGGGGAGCCCAAAATCCAATTTCACAACAGGTGGATGATCGCAGAATAATCTCCATGGTGAGGAGAAATCCATTCACAACAGCCAACCAAGTGAACAACACCCTCCAGGAGGTAGGCGTATCAATATCCAAATCTACCATAAAGGGAAGACTGCATGAAAGTAACTACAGAGGGTTCACTGCACGGTGCAAGCCACTCATAAGCATAAAGAATAAAAAGGCTAAAAAACATCTAAAAAAGCCGCACAGTTCTGGAAGAACATTCTTTGGACAGATGAAACCAAGATCAACCTCTACCAGAATGATGGAAAGAGAAAAGCATGGCAAAGGCGTGGTACAGCTCATGACCCAAAGCATACCACATCATCTGTAAAACACGGCGGAGGCAGTGTGATGGCTTGGGCATGCATGGCTGCCAGTGGCACTGGGTCACTAGTGTTTATTGATGATGTGACACAGGACAGAAGCAGCCGAATGAATTCTGAGGTATTCCGAGACATACTGTGTGCTCAGATCCAGCCAAATGCAGCCAAACTGATTGGTCGTCATTTCATACTACAGATGGACAATGACCCAAAACATAAAGCCAAAGCAACCCAGGAGTTTATTAAATCAAAGAAGTGGAATATTCTTGAATGGCCAAGTCAGTCACCTGATCTCAACCCAATTGAGCATGCATTTCACTTGTTAAAGACTAAACTTCAGACAGAAAGGCCCACAAACAAACAGCAACTGAAAACCACCGCAGTGAAGGCCTGGCAGAGCATCAAAAAGGAGGAAACACAGCGTCTGGTGATGTCCATGAGTTCAAGACTTCAGGCAGTCATTGCCAACAGAGGGTTTTCAACCAAGTACTAGAAATGAACATTTTATTTAAAATTATTGAATCTGTCCAATTACTTTTGGTCCCTTTAAAAACAGGGTGGCACATGTTAAGGAGTTGAAACTCCTACACTCTTCATCCAATTTTAATGTGGATACCCTCAAATGAAAGCTGAAAGTCTGAACTTCAACTGCATCTGAATTGTTTTGTTTAAAATTCATTGTGGTAATGTTTATAACCAAAATTGGAAAAATGTTGTCTCTGTCCAAATATATATGGACCTAACTGTACGCCCGTTATTGCATTTTAATGCAATTTTCCGGCGACCAAAGAAACTTAATTCTGGCATTTTTACATTTTTTCTCATTACACCGTTTAACGATCCAGGTTAATCCTTTTTTTATTGATACGGTAGATCGGGTGATTCTGAACGTGGCGATACCAAATATGTGTATGTTTGATTTTTTTATTGTTTTATTTTGAATGGGGCAAAAGGGGGTGATTTGAACTTTTATATTTTTTTTATTTTTTTTCATATTTTTAAAAACTTTTTTTTTTACTTTTATCATGCCTCAATAGCCTCCATGGGAGGCTAGCAGCTGGCATAGCCTGATCGGCTCTGCTCAGATCGCCTCTATGTAGTAGAATTACAGCATTGCTATGAGCGCTGATGGCAGGGTGGCACTCATAGCAATCCGGCATCAACAACCATAGAGGCCTCTGGTTGTCATGCCGACGCACGGATAACCCCCGATCCCGTGACGGGGTCACTGGTGCGCGCATTTCCGGCCTCACACCCAAGGTGGGATGCATTCCTACATGAACAGTTTCCTGGAAAGTGGATTGGTCGTCGTGGGCCAGTTGAACAGCCAAAAAGTTCTCCCGATCTGACCCCCTTAGACTTTTATCTTTGGGGTCATCTGAAAGCAATTGTCGAAGCTGTAAAGATACGAGATGGGCAGCATCTGAAACAACGGATGCTGGAAGCCTGTGCTAGCATTTCTTCTGCAGTGTTGCTATCAGTGTGTCAAAAGTAGGAGAAGAGGGTTGAATTGACAATCCAACACAATGGGCAGCACTTTGAACATATTTTATAAGTGGTCATGAACTTTTAAATAACTCATGAAAGAATAAAGTTACATTACAACCAATCACACCAATGTTTTTCTTGTGAAATTCTCAATAAGTTTGATGTGTCACATGACCCTCTTCCTATTAAAAAAATAAAGTTGGATCCAAAATGGCCGACTTTAAAATGGCCGCCATGGTTGCCACTAATCTTGAAAAGTTTTCCCCCTCCCATATACTAATGTGCCACAAACAGGAAGTTGATATCACCAACCATTCACATTTTATTTAGGTGTATCCATATAAATGGCCCACTCTGTATATTCCCAGCCACATTCCGACTAGACTGTTTCTGACCTTGTTAAATACAATTGCGACAGGCCATGCAAGTCTAGTCGGCATGTGACCGCATGTATACAAATTACAAACTTGCAATCACTCACCCGCCGAATAACCACAGCACTGCGAGCAATGTGAGGATTCACATGTTTGCAGTCACATAGAATAACACAGAGTGCATGCACCAATGACACACACACAGCCCCACTGTATAATGACACACACACCACAGTCCTTGAATCTGCGCTAGCAGTTAAACACTTTGCCCAATACTCCCTTCCTTCCTCTCCCCTTGTCAGGCCATGTAATCTTCAGCTCGTATGTGGATCACTGCTCACCATTCCCGCTGTCCGCCACCCATACAGTACCTCCATAAGGGCACCATGCAAAACCTCCATAACTCCACCATAGAGTACTTCCTTAACACCACAATACAATGCCTTCATAACACCACCATACAGAACCTTCAAAACACCACCATATAGTCCTTACATAACAGTACCATACCGTCCCTCCATAACAGCACCATACATTACCTCCATAACAGCACCATACACTACCTCTATAACACCACAATACAGTCCCTCCATAACACCACCATACGGTCCCTCCATAACACCACCATACAATACCTCCATAACAGCACCATACATTACCTCCATAACACCACAATAGAGTACCTCCATTACACCTTGTCCACCATACAGTTTCTCAACAGAACAGGACACTGCCTCACCAAGACCAATGAACAATGCTTTACTAATACCATCATAATGTGCCTCAGCAAAACCTACACAGTGTCTGAACAGTACCACACACACACATATCCATATGTACACACAAGGTCATAAAGTGTGTGTATATATACAGTATATATATTGTGAGGTGCCAAGGGGAGAAGTACTAGAAAACAGATATGTTTCTCCCCATTTCATTTCATATGTCTCCCAGTATTGATTGTGAAGCTGTTTATTTCACTATAATCCGGTCCTGGTTTCTTTAATGATCAGCGTGGAAAGGACTGGTGCTTCCCCTCCACACATACAATCCAGGTTTTGGTCTTCTGACTGCTTCAGCTGATATCATCAGGAGCTGCTGGGATCTCAGTCTGATCTGCTGGTCTGGGAGAGCTGACACAGTAAGACTACATGAACTTCTTTGTTGTTGTGTAGGTTTATTTTGTAGTTTGAACCTTATTGTTAGTTAGTGGCCAGACGGCCTTAGACATTTTATTTCATGTTTTGTATGAAAGTGTGCACAATAAATATGCCTGGCACATATCTGTGTGGAACTCACCAGCCTGCTATTGTCCATTGTGACTCCATAGCCACCTGCTTGGGCCAAAGCAAAGATCCCTGCTGAGCTATATTGCCACAATATATATATACACTCACTGGCCAATTTATTAAGTACACCTGTCCAACTTCTTGTTAACACTTAATTTCTAATCAGCCAATCACATGGCGGCAACTCAGTGCATTTAGGCATGTAGACATGGTCAAGACAATCTCCTGCAGTTCAAACCGAGCATCAGTATGGGGAAGAAAGGTGATTTGAGTGCCTTTGAACGTGGCATAGTTGTTGGTGCCAGAAGGGCTGGTCTGAGTATTTCAGAAACTGCTGATCTACTGGGATTTTCACGCACAACCATCTCTAGGGTTTACAGAGAATGGTCCGAAAAAGAAAAAAAATCCAGTGAGCGGCAGTTCTGTGGGCGGAAATGCCTTGTTGATGCCAGAGGTCAGAGGAGAATGGGCAGACTGGTTCGAGCTGATAGAAAGGCAACAGTGTCTCAAATCGCCACCCGTTACAACCAAGGTAGGCCTAAGAGCATCTCTGAACGCACAGTGCGTCGAACTTTGAGGCAGATGGGCTACAGCAGCAGAAGACCACACTGGGTACCACTCCTTTCAGCTAAGAACAGGAAACTGAGGCTACAATTTGTACAAGCTCATCGAAATTGGACAGTAGAAGATTGGAAAAACGTTGCTTGGTCTGATGAGTCTCGATTTCTGCTGCGACATTCGGATGGTAGGGTCAGAGTTTGGCGTAAACAACATGAAAGCATGGATCCATCCTGCCTTGTATGGAGCATCTTTGGGATGTGCAGCCGACAAATCTGCGGCAACTGTGTGATGCCATCATGTCAATATGGACCAAAATCTCTGAGGAATGCTTCCAGCACCTTGTTGAATCTATGCCACGAAGAATTGAGGCAGTTCTGAAGGCAAAAGGGGGTCCAACCCGTTACTAGCATGGTGTACCTAATAAAGTGGCCGGTGAGTGTATATATATATATATATATATATATATATATATATAAAATCATCTAAGGGGCACTTCCGTCTGTTTGTCTGTCTGTTTGTCTGTCTGTCTGGCCGGTAGGCCGCGACCAATCAGCGACGGGCACAGTCCGGCCATGAATTCGCCCCTTCCTACTCTCCGTCAGTGCCCCCTCCATACTCCCCTCTAGTCAGCGCTCACACAGGGTTAATGGCTGCGTTACACTGTGTTATGCCGCGGTTTAACGCAGTCCCTTAATGCTGCTATTAACCCTGTGTGACCAACATTTTACTATTGATGCTGCCTTTGCAGCATCAATAGTAAAAAATCTAATGTTAAAAATAAGAAAAAAAATTAAAAAAATTATATACTCACCTTCTGTCGCCTTTCCTGATTATCGCGACGCTCCGGGCCTTGCATTGCGGTCTCGCGAGATGATGACGTAGTGGTCTTGCGAGACCGTTAAGTCATCTGGGTAATTTCGCAATGCATCGCTGGGAATGGAAGTTGGCGGCCGCATTGCGCCCATAGGGACAGCTTCGGAAAGTGAGTATATAACTATTTTTTATTTTCATTCTTTTTTTAACAGGGATATGGTGCCCACAGTGCTATATAGTACTTGGGCTGTGTTATATACTGCGAGGCTGCTATATACTACGTGGGCTGTGTTATATACTGTGTGGCCTGTGTTATGTACTGCATGGGCAGTGTTATATACAACATGGGCAATTTTATATACTATGTGGGCTGTGTTATATACTGCGTGGATGCTATATATTATGTGGGCTGTGTTATATATTACGTGGCAGTGTTATATACTATGTGGGCAGTGTTATATACTACGTGGGCAGTGTTATATACTACCTGCGCAGTGTTATATACTATGTGGGCTGTGTAATATACTACGTGGCAGTGTTATATACTACGTGGGCTGTGTTATATACTACGTGGCTCCTATATACTACATGGCTGTGCTATATACTACTTGGCTGTCTGTGTTACATGGCTTCTGCTATATGCTATGTGGCTGCTATATATACATACATACATATTCTAGAATACCTGATGCGTTAGAATCGGGCCACCATCTAGTATATATATATATATATATAGTAGCAGGTCTCCACTATCTGTGCACAGGGAGTACTCCCTTGGGTGCGGCAGGATAAAAACAGGAGGAGACATGGCCTTCAGAGCAGGATAAACAGCACAAAATGTCCTTAGCTGGGCTCCCTGCTCTCTCAGGCCTGTGGGCTGTGTTATATACTACATGGCAGTGTTATATACTACGTGGGCTGTGTTATATACTACGTGGGCAGTGTTATATACTACGTGGGCAGTGTTATATACTACATGGGCTGTGTTATATACTACGTGGGCTGTGTTATATACTATGTGGCAGTGTTATATACTACGTGGGTGGTGTTATATACTACGTGGCAGTGTTATATACTACGTGGGCTGTGTTATATACTACATGGTTGTGTTATATACTACGTGGCTCCTATATACTACATGGCTGTGCTATATACTATGTGGCTGTCTGTGTTACGTGGCTTCTGCTACATGCTATGTGGCTGCTATATATATACATACATACATACATATTCTAGAATACCCGATGCGTTAGAATCGGGCCACCATCTAGTATATATATATATATATTGTAGCAGGTCTCCACTGTCTGTGCACAGGGAGTACTCCCTTGGGTGCGGCAGGATGAAAACAGGAGGAGACATGGCCTTCAGAGCACGAAAAACAACACAAAATGTCCTTAGCTGGGCTCCCTGCTCCCTCAGGCCTGTGGGCTGTGTTATATACTACATGGCAGTGTTATATACTACGTAAGCTGTGTTATATACTACGTCGCAGTGTTATATATTATGTGGGCTGTGATATATACTATGTGGCAGTGTTATATACTACGTGGCCAGTGTTATATACTACATGGGCTGTGTTATATACTACGTGGCAGTGTTATATACTACGTGCACAGTGTTATATACTACGTGGGCAGTGTTATATGCTATGTGTACAGTGTTATATACTACGTGGGCTGTGTTATATACTACGTGGCAGTGTTATATACTACGTGGGCAGTGTTATATACTACGTGGCAGTATTATATACTACGTGGGCTGTGTTATATACTACGTGGTTGTGTTATATACTACGTGGCTCCTATATACTACATGGCTGTGCTATATAGTACGTGGCTGTCTGTGTTACGTGGCTTCTGCTACATGCTATGTGGCTGCTATATATATATACGTACATACATATTCTAGAATACCCGATGCATTAGAATCGGGCCACCATATAGTATATATATATATATATATATATATATATATATATATATATATTGTAGCAGGTCTCCACTGTCTGTGCACAGGGAGTACTCCCTTGGGTGCGGCAGGATGAAAACAGGAGGAGACATGGCCTTCAGAGCAGGATAAACAGTACAAAATGTCCTTAGCTGGGCTCCCTGCTCCCTCAGGCCTGTGGGCTGTGTTATATACTACATGGCAGTGTTATATACTACGTAAGCTGTGTTATATACTACGTGGCAGTGATATATACTACGTGGGCGGTGTTATATACTACGTGGCAGTGTTATATACTACGTGGGCTGTGTTATATACTACGTGGCTGTGTTATATACTACGTGACTCCTATATGCTACATGGCTGTGCTATATACTACGTGGCTGTCTGTGTTACGTGGCTCCTGCTATATGCTACCTCACAAGACACAGATCATGTACCAAATAACAGCCTCCATTATGTCTTGAGACACACACCTGGGGTGAGGTATGTAGGTGACTAGACCCTAGTGATGTGTCGTTCGCGAGTGATCCAACACAAAGAGCTGGCTCCCTGCTGTGAATGATGGGAGCCGGCACCCCAGTGAGAGCCACTAAATTCTCTGAATGGCTCTCACTGGGCGTAAAATCTCGGTATTCAGCAGATGTAACTCCACCCACCCGAACCAAACTCCATCCACTCATCAATTTATTTAGTTCCTAGCAAGTAGGTGGAGTTTCTGTGGTAGGTGGGCGGGGTTTTGGACGCCTGAACATGTAGTGAATAGGGATCCATTTAGGATCCAAACAGAACCAGCTCTTTTTGGTGAGCAGAGCCATGAGCCACATCACAAAAAAGAGCCAGACTGCCCATCACTACTAGACCCACCCATCTCTCCAAGTCACCTGGAAGCTTTCCCAGTGTATAGTAAACCTCAGCAGTAGATCTGCTGAGCGAAACAAGCCCAGGCTTCCATCAAAGGGCCACCCACCTCTGTGATACATGCCGCCCATCAACCACATGGCCAGTCGCCATACAACTATATATATATATATATATATATATATATATATATATATATATATATATATATATATATACTGTATATATATATATATGGAGAGGTAGGGAGGCAGATGGTCTTATCAGTGGTGTTGTGCTGCCCGGGTCACAGTTCTCAGTCCAGTAGAGGATTCTGCTCTGCGGTCGGTCGGTCACTCTGTCCAGGGCCGGCCTGAGACAAAAAAGCAGCCCTGCCACACAAATCCCACCAGCCCACCCCCAATCAGTGGATTTTTATTTACTTACTCCAGCAGTTTGGGTTTTTCAGCGCTGGAGTGGCGCTTCAAGTTTAAACCCCCTAACTTCAGAGATATTATCACCAGCATCTTCCCCGCTTTTCAGCACCGCTCTGGTCTCATGGTGCCATTTTTTAAGCGCAGCTTCTGACAGTTGGAAGTCAGAAGTTACATCACAAGCTGTCAATACAAGGTTATGAGAGCCAGAACGAGGCCAGGAGGATGGTCTCATAGACTTGTATTGAAAAGTGACCTCCGTGCCACTCCATGAAACACTAGAGCTGCAAGCAGGTCACTTTTCACAGGAGACGCAATGCTGGAGACCAATGAAGGCAGCGGAAAGTGAGTATGAGACAGGGGGCAGCAGACTTACATTTAAAGTACCACTCCAGCTGTGCAATAAAGAAAAATGCTGGAGTGGTGCTTTAAAGGAGTTATTTGAGGAGCTGCATGTGAATGGCGCCACAGTGTGCAGGATCGACCACAGCTCTAACTACGTGATGCTCTTCAGAGCTCCGGTTCTCGAGATTATGGGGGTCCCAGAGATTGGCAAGTTATCCCATATACCGAGGAGAGGGGGCTACTTGGAGTAACCCATTTAAACAGGTTTTCCAAGATTTGTTTTTGTTTGGTCAAAGGAATATAAAAAATAAACCAATAATGACAAACCAGACATGCAATACAGCCTCTCCGACAACAAGACAGAAGTGTGTATATACAGTGCATACACAGAATAAGGCCCTGTTCACACGTTCAGTATTTTACATCAGTATTTGTAAACCACAACCACAGCCTGCACAGTAGCAGTTATCGGGTGTCAGGACTCTGAACATTTTTTACCCTTTGTGCATTACTGTCCTTTTCCAAGATGGCGTCTTTGGTCTCATGTGCACTGTCTTCCTGCTATAAAACTCCACCCCAGCCTTCAGTCTGTGCTAGAGTATTCTGCCTTGCATCCAGCTCCTGACCTCTGATTACTCCCTGGCTATATACCTGCTCCTGTGAACCTGTGTGGTGATCCTGCTACTCTGCTCTGAGTTCCTGCTGCATACACCAGTTTCCAGTAATCCTCCTTCATCTGCTGCTCGTGTTTACTTCCATCTCATTTGCTGGACATGTAAGCTGTTTCTGCTCTGCAAAAACCTGAGACTATTAACCAGGCCTCCCTGGTTGAGCTAAGATATGATTTGAACTGCCTTATAAGCTTATCTATCTGTGTTTGGACTAAGACAAGGATTTATTTGTGTCAAGTATCCTCAAGAATAACTGTGCTTCATAGACTTTCTGCTTGATTGCATTTTCCTCTGAAGTTTCCTGAAGTTGTATTTGATATTTGCACCAAGTGTTGTGGACTTGAGTTTCTCTCTGCACCTGTTTGAATCACTGTGTGATAATATAGACTTTACCACTTATAAAACTGTGTCCTGTAGTTGTCTTGTTCCACACAAAGAGTCTCCTGAGTTATCCCCTATAATTATTACAGAATACTCTAGCCATAAAAAAAAGGAGACTACTGGAACAATGACTGCAGAGAGCAGATTAGAGCAGGTGTTTTCCATAATTAGATCACTGCAGAAAGATGTGGAAGGTCTGCAAAAGACGTTTGGAAGCTTTGAACACAATCAACAAGTGTTTGGACAAACTTTGCAGGACTTGAGCAACCGCATGGCAGCCCAGGAAAACAAGGTTGCTGGCATAGAGTCCCAGTATGGATGGGCTTTTCAGGAAATAAGCACGCAAATAGCTGCACAAGTGACTTTACCCTCTGGGCAACTGCCACCAGCTAGCCCACCTAAGTTGCCCCCAATCAGATTTAATGGTGATCGCGACAAATTTCGTGGCTTTGTGAATCAATGTATGCTATATTTTGATGTGCATGCTGACCGTTTTCCTACTGATAGATCCAAAGTACTGTGTGTAATAATGCTACTGACCTCACGAGCGCTCGCCTGGGCGAATCCGATGATTGAGTCTCGTGACCCACCGTTAAATAAATTGGATGATTTCTTGGCTGCTATGGCATTATTTGATGACCCTAATCGCCATGCAACTGCTGAATCTGCTTTGTTGTCTTTACGCCAGGCTAAACGTTCTGTTATTGAGTATGCCACTGAATTCAGGAGATTAGCGGTAGATACCAATTGGGACAGTTATGCACAATTGCCTATTTTTAAAAGGGGTCTGTCTAGTATTATAAAAGATGAACTAGCTCGCTTTGAGTCACCACAAGAGCTAGAGACATTTATACAGCATTGTGTGCGCATAGACATTCACCTTACTGAGTGTAGGCAGGAGAAATTTGCAGCATATAACCGTATTTCTAACTTTTCCCTTCCTTCCAAAGAGCCTGCAGGTAAAACCTCTCGGGAGGTGGAGGAGGTGCCCATGCAAATTAATTCCGTTCAGAGGCACGAGATCAATGAGCGCCGGGAGCATCGCCTTCGTGAAAGTCTATGTTTCTACTGTGGCCAGTCTGACCACTTCTTGATCAATTGTCCTAAGTGTCCTAGACGGCCTAACAAGGTGCTAGCAGCAGTAGGGGAGTATGACAACTGTGATGATGAATCTGACATCTCTGAATGTAGCCTGCCTTTAAACGCTGTATTTCATTCACTTTCTACGACTTCACCCCCAAGGAGCTGAAAGAGAAGAACTCTCACTGTTCTCTCCCTATTAAGATCCTGTGTTCAGGACAGTGGATTTCCAGTGCAGCTATGATTGACTCAGGTACAGGTGGCAATTTCATGGATATCGCATTTGCCAAGGAACATGGTATTGAGATTCAGCAAAGAGCCTCTCCAATTACCATGGAAACAGTGGATGGGTCACCTTTAATCTCTGGGCCTGTGGATCAGGAGACCGTACCCCTTGAAATTTTGTTGGAGCCTAATCATCAGGAGAAACTTTCTTCCTTGCTAATTTCTTCTCCTCATTGTCCTGTAATTTTAAGCATTCCTTGGTTGCGTTCTCAGAACCCAATTATCAACTGGGAGACCAAGGAGATTATCTTTCCAACAAGGAGCAACTCAGCGTTAACAGAAGCTGTCCCTGAGTCCACGGCTACGGAACCAAATGTACAGGTATTTTCTTTACCTCCAGCATATAAAGAGTTCTCTGACATCTGTGACAAGGAGAATGCAGATCACCTTCCTCCACACAGGCATTATGACTGTCCCATTGAGTTGCTTCCTGGGGCAGCTATTCCTTTTGGTAACGTATACCCTTTGGCGGCACCTGAGCTTCAAGCCGTAAAGGAGTATGTTGATGAAAATCTGGCCAAAGGCTTCATATGTCCTTCTTCCTCACCAGCAGGGGCACCTATATTTTTTGTAAAAAAGAAGGATGGGACCCTGAGACCCTGTGATGACTATCGGGAACTCAATAAGGTAACCGTACGAAACCGTTACCCTTTGCCTCTGATTCCCGAATTACTGGAAAGAGTCCGCCATGCTAAGGTGTTCTCTAAACTGGATCTTCGTGGGGCTTATAATTTGGTGCGTATTCGTCCAGGGGATGAGTGGAAGACAGCATTCCGATGCCGGTATGGACACTTTGAACATCTCGTGATGCCCTTCGGGCTTTGTAATGCCCCTGCAACGTTTCAACACCTTGCTAATGACATTTTCAGAGACTTGTTGGACAAGTTTGTGGTGATCTATTTGGACGATATTCTAATCTTTTCTGACTCTCTACAGAAACATGAAGAACATGTCAAAGCTGTTTTAAGACGTCTGAAAGAGAACCATCTGTAAAACAAGCCAGAGAAATGCGAGTTCCATCGTTCTGAGATACAGTTCTTAGGTTATATCATCTCTCCCCAGGGGCTGAACATGGAATCTGGTAAGATTCAGGCTATCCTTGACTGGCGGGTACCCAAGAACGTTAAGGAGGTGCAATGTTTTATTGGTTTTGCAAATTTCTACAGACGTTTTATTCGAATTCTTTCTGATATTGTCCGTCCCATTACTTCCTTGACAAAGAAGGAAAAGCCCTTTAAGTGGTCATCACAGGCTCAAGAAGCTTTTGATCGGCTTAAGATCTGTTTCACCTCAGCACCGCTATTGATACACTCAGATCCAACACTTTCATTCATTGTGGAGGTGGATGCTTCTGATAATGCTTTGAGGCTGAGGGCTATTCTCTCCCAAAGAACTGGAGAGAAGGGTCTGCTACATCCTTGTGCTTTCTTTTTCCATAGACTAACCTCAGCAGAGAAGAATTACGATGTGGGAGACAAGGAATTGCTGGCTATTATTGCGGCTTTCAAAGAATGGAGGCATCATCTGCAAGGAGCTGCACAACAGATCATAGTGCTAACTGACCATCGCAATTTAGAGTTCCTTAGATCCGCTAGATGTCTTTCTCCTCGTCAGGCTCGTTGGAACTTATTTTTAAATCAATTTAACTTTGTTATCTCGTACCGTCCAGGTTCTCGTAATGGGAGGGCTGATGCTTTATCCTGAATCCATGCTGCGGATTCCGTACCTGGAGCCCCATCCAAGACCATTCTATCTGATGCCAATTTCATCGGAGTTATCCACGATCAGGACTTGTGGAAGGAGTGCAGGGAGGCCTATGACGGTGATGTATTTCTGGCCAACCCACCTGTAGATATTAATCTTGTCTTTAAGGGTGGCATGTGGTTCAGAGATCGACGTATCTATGTCCCTGAGGTCATCCGTCTGCAGATCCTCAAGTTGGTACATGACTCCAAGTTGGCTGGTCACAGGGGGGTACAGAAGACACAAGAGTTCCTGAGCCAATTCTTCTGGTGGCCAACTTGCCTGAAGGATACCAAGGACTATGTTCTCTCTTGCGAGGTATGTGCCCGTTACAAGACTCCTCATGTGGCATCTACGGGTCTTCTACAACCATTACGTGTTCTGTCCCACCCTTGGGGGTCTATATCAATGGACTTTATTGTGGAGCTGCCTACATCGGGGGGCATGAATACAATCATGGTGGTAGTTGATCGCCTGACTAAAAGCTGCTCATTTTGTTCCATGCACCGGCCTCTCCTCAGCTAAAGATTCAGTGAACTTGGTTATACAGAATGTCCTTCGGTTGCATGGGGTTCCGGATGAGATCATCTCTGACTGTGGAGTACAGTTCACTTCAAGATTCTGGAAGGGGTTTTGCTCTGCACTCAATATTAATGTCTGTCTCTCTTCCGCTTACCATCCCCAGACAAATGGTCAGACTGAGCGTACCAACCAGACGCTGGAACAATATCTAAGATGCTATGTCAGCCATCTCCAGAATGATTGGTTGGAGTTGCTGCCGTTAGCCGAATTTTCATATAATAATTCTCAGAGCGCCTTCACTAAATTTACACCTTTCTTTGCCAATCTGGGTTATCATCCGTGTATTTTACCTAGGTCTCCAATTAATTCTCCGGTTCCGGCAGTGGAGGAAAGGCTGACTGCGATGAGACAAAATCTGGAGGTTCTGAAGGAATTCCTGATTACAGCTCAAGAACGGAACGTTATTAGAGATGGCTGATAGATTCCGTAAACCTGCACCCATGTTCAAGGTAGGAGATTCCGTGTGGTTAGCAACTAAGAA
This sequence comes from Ranitomeya variabilis, assembly GCF_051348905.1. NCBI lineage: Eukaryota > Metazoa > Chordata > Amphibia > Anura > Dendrobatidae > Ranitomeya > Ranitomeya variabilis. The sequence goes on from NC_135233.1 coordinate 740,391,526, forward strand.
TTTGAAGTTAAACGTTCCTTCACAAAAACTTGGACAGAAATTCATCGGCCCTTTCAAGATCAACGGTATTGTGAGCTCTGTGGCCTGCCGGCTGAAGCTGCCTAGGACTATGAAGGTACACCCAGTTTTTCATGTATCTTTACTAAAGCCTGTATCTCCTAATACCTTCCAGGGACGTGTTGTGCCACCTCCGCAGCCTGTGGTGATTGATGGGCAAGAACAATTTGTGGTGGAGGAAATGATTGATTCCAGGATTCGCAGGAATCGGCTCCAATATCTGATAAGATGGCAGGGATATCCCTCTGAGGAAGACTCTTGGGAACCTGTGGAAAACATCAATGCCCAACAGAAGATTTCTCATTTTCATCAGAGATTCCCTGAGAAACCAGGTCCAGGATCATCCTGAGGCCGCTTCTAAGGAGGGAGTAATGTCAGGACTCTGAACATTTTTTATCTTTTGTACATTACTGCCCTTTTCCAAGATGGCATCTTTGGTCTCATGTGCACTGTGTCTTCCTGCTATAAAACTCCACCCCAGCCTTCAGTCTGTGCTAGAGTATTCTGCCTTGCATACAGCTCCTGACCTCTGATTACTCCCTGGCTATATACCTGCTCCTGTGAACCTGTGTGGTGATCCTGCTACTCTGCTCTGAGTTCCTGCTGCATACACCAGTTTCCAGTAATCCTCCTTCATCTGCTGCTCGTGTTTACTTCCATCTCATTTGCTGGACATGTAAGCTGTTTCTGCTCTGCAAAAACCTGAGACTATTAACCAGGCCTCCCTGGTTGAGCTAAGATATGATTTGAACTGCCTTATAAGCTTATCTATCTGTGTTTGGACTAAGACAAGCATTTATTCGTGTCAAGTATCCTCAAGAATAACTGTGCTTCATAGACTTTCTTCTTGATTGCATTTTCCTCTGAAGTTTCCTAAAGACTGCTAAGCTGTTTTAATATTTGCACCAAGTGTTGTGGACTTGAGTTTCTCTCTGCACCTGTTTGAATTACCGTGTGATAATATAGACTTTACCACTTATAAAACTGTCCTGTAGTTGTCTTGTTCCACGCAAAGAGTCTCCTGAGTTATCCCCTATAATTATTACATCGGGTGTACATAAAAGTGATCCAATAGCTGCTACTACACATGCGCCGGCTGTGCCATCTTGGAGGAGGATATTTTTTTACTGTACAAAGATGGCACCGGCCTAAGCATATGCATTCCTGCCACCTGGCCCAGCCTGGCCCTGGACATCATCATCCAAGGCCTTTTAAGGTTGATATCGGTGAATCTCTGTGACAATTATGCATTCAGTGTTGTGTTATGTTGCTATTTGTTTGCAGTTTGTCACTATTCAGTTTCTTATGCTACAATATTCTCTACAAGCACTTGGGACTTTCTGCAATCTGCATTAATCCATCTGCTGATTAATCCATTTACTGCTATAAGCATTACAAAATGCTATCTAGAGACTTTTCCTATCATGTTTCAATCATCTATGTTAATTCCTGTGGTTTCTGCATATTGCATCTACAGCTACCTGCTGTTTCACCCATCATCTGCTGTATGTATTATGAACCGATATCTAAATACGATTCAAATGATGTTGTAATTTTCTCTGCAACACACCTGTGTTTTTTACAACCTTCATCTACATCATGGTTCCGACCAGCTGTTGATCCCCTCACCTGCTCTCCAGTGTTTATCTACACCTAGCTTTGTGGCTTCCAGGATGTCCTACACCACTTGTTTGCTTGTTGTCCAGTATAGCCCATTGTGCCATCACCCTTGGCCTGTGTAACCTTCTGTTTGGTGAATCCACATCACCAGGTGAGCCCTAAGACCTATTTTGTGGACTTGTGAGAAAGATCTTTCAACTGAAGGCAAGAAACATCTTGGAGATCTGTATCAGTTGAGCTCTGGTCCATATAACATTACTATATTTCATTAAATTAGTCAAAATAAAAATGTTGACCTATTTTGATTTTTTTTAAAGAAAAAGTTAGTTTGAATAGTTTGCTTTACATTTCTGGTAAAAAGTACTTGATTATGAAATCAGCTTTAACATATGTTATTTATAGTACATAGGAATTAAGAAACGAGAAAAAATAGTAGAAATGTAAAAAACAAAAAAGCAACATAACAAGATTAAAAACAATGTATCCAATGTAACTTTAAACTAAAGCAGTGCACTAATGTACAAAATGCTAACATTTAACAATGAGCACAGTGTATTCCTATGGTCAACCGACAGACAGAATGATGGCATAACAAAAAGAAAAAATATATAATAGGGTAATAGTGACACTGCAGTTTATTGACATGACTTGGGTAGCTACTGGGAGATAATCTTACCAATGCCGGTGGAGACAGAAAGCTTCTGTGTCATCAGTCCTAGACTCTTATTAAAGGGGCTGTCACAAATATTTATCACCTATCTGTAGGATACATAATAAATGGAAACAACCCTTATTAATTCTCTAAATGGAGATATGAATAGAGCATTAGTGTGCAAATTACAACTTCAGAGAGGAGGAGGACCAGAATTCTAGTGCTATCTATTGGAAGTAGCAAACCTAAAAGCCATATAAACCTTTTAACGATCCTTGCCAAATGAATTAGGATAAAACCCAAACCAGAATCTGGTTGAACTGAGTCTATTACACCCAAAACCTATGAATAGTCTCAGATAAATCCACCAAACGCCTTCACAAACAACAACCGCAAACCATCATCTCCTAGCAATGCAGCATAAGCTCATCTGGCAAAGAGTGCTAGCCAGGGCCCAGATTATTTAGTAGATTGGAGTGGCTAACAGTGAACAGCTGAGAGCCATAATGCAGGAAAGCTTCTAAGAGCTCTCAACTGAGCAGATTAACCCCTGCACTGCTAAAAGAAACTTGCAACCTTTAATATGAAGGTGAAATGCTTCTAAACAGGGCAGTAGTAGGGAGAAATCTGACACTGCAGTCTTCTGGCCCCTCTCTATCGCAGTAAACCCATGACATATCTGTTCTGTTGCCCATTGGCCCTTGCATGTCATGATTGCAGGGCACCGATAGGATGCCATGGCAGCCGGGGATTTACTGAAGGTCAGTACTAAAATAAAGAGTTTGGTGACTAAATTAGTATATATGCTACAAATGAGCCAAAATATAAAACTTTGTAAATGCCACATTAACATCTGAAGGAGAAACTTTATCAAACTAATATTTAAAAAAAAAACAATTATAACTAGTTTTATGAATACAGCCTGCTTGCAATAAATTATACAACCTGTGACTCAAGAGTTAAAGGTGTGTTTCCATCAAGAACATTTATGGCTTATCAAAAGAATGTGCTTGAAAAATGCCCAATAATTGTGAATCCCACTGCACCTATCTCAAGAATGTAGTTCTGACCATTATAGATAAAATAAAAAGGAATCAGTGCACATTTTCAACCTATTTGTAGAATAACCCAATGTTCGAAAGTGGACATCAAAAAGGTGTGTGAATGATCAAAGTGCACTGTGTTGTTGGGGCGAAGTTAATGTTTCAGTAATGAATATTTGTTCATGCACAAGAATCTAAAATAAAATATCATAACATAATGATCCCCTGCCTCTAACTGCTGAGGTGATTCATTTAACAGGGTTGCAAAAAAGCTTTAAATTCCATGAGGCCCCACAAAGTCACAGTCCATGTTAACCTTTTGCTTGTGAGTTCCATATCATTCAATGTTATTAGTATTTTTATCCATCTAAGTGTCAGTTGCAATGAGACCATCTAAAAATATTTCAAGAGTAACCGTTGTTTTAATCTTTATTTAAAAAAATCAATAGTACACATCAAAATAAAAAAAAACTTTCCAATATAATTAAAATGATGGTTACACTTTAATCCCTTTCCGATGTTGGGCATAATAATACACCCACGTCGGAACCCCTCCCCTTGATGTGGGCTCTGGCGCTGAGCCCACATCTTTTCCGGCACATGTCAGCTGTTTTTAAACAGCTAACATGTGCCTCTAACAGCCACAGGTGCATTTGCGATCCATCTGTGGCTGTTAACTAGCTAAATGCTGCTGCCAATCTCTGACAGTGGCATTTATCGTGCGCTTACTGATAGCGCTTCGGAAATCCTGCCCACGGCGACCCCATCACCTGATCGTGGGTCACCAATGGTCGGCATGACTAAAAGAGGTCTGAAGCTGACCTCTATGGTTGTCACTACTGGATGGCTATTAGCGCCGCCCGGTGGTCAGCGCTCATAGCAAATGAGCATTTCTGCTACACACAGGTGATCTTATAGCATGTTACTGGTAGCACAAAGTAACTGGAAAAGCAAAATGTCTCCTCACCCACCATAAGAAATTCAACAAATTCTCCGCTCCCAAATCCAAATGCCCCATCCCTTCTGAACCCCACTGCGTACCTAAACCACATATTGCATCCACGTTTGGCATTTCTGAAACAATGAGAGCCTGCCTAACTTACAGATGCATGCTTCCAGAAGCACAGGCTCGGCATAATGTACTGGTGCCTGCAACATACTGGTCACTACAGCGTACTGGTCACTACAATGGCAGTTTGCAATTTTCACTCAGCAACATTCATTGCTGGAATCAAAATCATCACTACACCTGTAGATAAAGTCACCAAGGCGTATAGTTTCCCAAATGGGGTCACTTGTGGGGGGATTCTGCTCTTATCAGTTAGGGCATCTGTATATGGAATCTGCAAACTCTTTTAGGAACATTCTGTGCTCCAGGAGGCAAATAGCACTCTGTTTCTCCCCAGTGTCTCAGTAGTATTGTACAGCCACATATGGGGTATTGACACATTCAGTAGAAATTGTGGGACAACTTTTGGTTCCATTTTTACCCACTTCTTGTGTGAAAATGTAAAATCTGGGGCTAAAACAAAATTTTGGTGGTAAAAATGTAGTTATTTTTTCTTCACTGCCCAATGGTATAAAATTCTTTCTGTAACACAACCGTGGTGTCAATATGATCACTGCACCCATAGATCTAAATACATTTTTTCTAAATTTTTCCTTGATGGGTCTAGTTTCCAAAATGCGGTCACTTGTATATGATTTACCCTGTTTAGGCACATCAGGGACTCTCCAAATGGGTCATAATGTCCGCTAATGATTCCAGGAAATTTTACATTTAAAAATTCAAATGACGCTTCTTCCCTTCTGAGCCCTGCCGTGCATCCAAACAGTAGTTTTCTCCCTCATATGGGGTATCGGCCTACTCAAGAGAAATTTCATTACAAATTGTATGGTGCAATTTCACCTGTTTTTCTTATGAAAATACAAAATGTGGGGCTAAAATAATTTTTTTGCGAGGAAAATGTGATTTTATTATTTACACGGCTCAACGTTATGACCTTCTATGAAGCACCTGGGGGTTCAAGGTGTTTACCACACATCTAAATACATTCCTTGGGAGGTCTAATTTCCAAAATAGGGTCACATGTGAGAGGGTTTCCACTGTTTATGCATATCAGGGGCTCTACAAATGGGACATGATATCCGGTAATGATTCCAGGAAATTTTACATTCAAAAAGTCAAATGACGCTCCTTCCCTTCTGAGCCATGCCTTGCGCCCAAACAGTTTCGCCCTCATAAGCGGTATCCACATGCTCAGGAGAGATTACACAACAAATTTTGGGGTCCATTTTTTCTTGTTTCCCTTGTCAAAATTAAAAATTTGGATCTGAAGTAAATTTTTTGTGAAAAAAAGGTAAATGTTCTTTTTTTCCACATTGCAAAAATTCCTGTGAATCACCTGAAGGGATAACTTCTTGAAAGTGGTTTTGAGCACCTTGAGGGGTGAAGTTTTTAGAATAGTGTCACTTTTGGGTGTTTTCTATCATATAGTCCCTTCAAAGTGACTTCAAATTTGATGTAGTCACTAAAAAAATGGTTTTGTAAATATTGTTGGAGAAATTAAAAATCGTTGGTCAACTTTTAACCCTTATAACTTCCTAACCAAAAAAAGTTGGTTCCAAAATTGTGCTGATGTAAAGTAGACATGTGGCAAATGTTACTTATTAACTATTTTGTGTGACATATCTCTGTGATTTAAAGGCATGAAAATTCAAACTTGGAAAATTGCGAAATTTTCAACATTTTTGACAAATTGCCATTTTTTTCACAAATAAATGCAAGTCATACCGAAGAAATTTTACCACTATCATGACGTACAATATGTCGTGAAAAAAACAGTTTTAGAATCGGTGGGATCCATTGAAGCGTTCCAGAGTTATTGCCTCATAAAGTGACAGTGGTCAGAATTGTAAAAATAGGCCTGGTCATTAACGTGCAAACCACCTTCGGGGGTAAAGGGGTTATGGTAGATGCCACTGTATTGATCATATCCCCAGCAAACAGCTGATTTGGCTGAAGAATGGTTTCATCACTTATAAGTTTCTCATACAAGTGCAACTGCAGGGGAAATCTCTATGATTCCGTATATGTCTTTACAGACGTGAGGACAAGTCTGGTCATTGTGAGACAACCCATGAAATAGTTCCGTTTTCCCCTGCCTTTTCCTATATACTTAGAATATATGAAGGTACTAAAGGCTTTTTGTGCAGTCATATATTTATATATTTTCTCTATGATAAATCTCACCTTCAAAGATACAAATGAGTCAAATAGAAACTTATATTGTCTGCTTATATATAGGATAGTATACCAGCAGCACTAATACAGAAATCACCTGAGGTGAGTTAGCAATGTGAAATTCTTCATTCAGCAATGGAAGTGGTCAGTGTGGCTTTCTTTTGAAGCAGCACTTATTGTAAATAATCTGATATGGTTTCAGATTATATGGTTACATTGTTCTTCTTCATTAAAATATCACATTTTGGAAAGTCATCTTTCTGTCTGTTTTGTGGTGTCAGTGTGCACTGAAGATCTTTTGCTGTCATCAGAGCATTTCCTATACCCATCCCAAAAGAGAAATTGGGTGGAAACTTGATTTAAAAACTTAAAGAGTATGAGAGAGTTTGAAAACCATATTTTACAATTATATTCAAATATATTAATCCTACAAAGAACAATGGAACAAAACTGCTCTCAATAAACTGTGGTGAGACTAGTATATATAAAATATAAATTTTATTAATAACTCACTCACAAATATAAATGCAATAACCACATTAATATATATGGACAAGTGAGAAAGAGGGGAGGAAAAGCAGTTACAGGCGTCTCCATTTGATTTCCTTAATGCGGCCAGCAAGGGCACATAATGTCAATCATTTCATTATAATTATACTCTACTCAGAGTCAATAACAATCAATAAAGAGTATCAACCCCTAGAATGGTTGGCATAAAATATGTCTGCAAACAAATGTTGCTGCCTTACCAAACTATACAGTGCCAATACAGGACGCAGAAAATTCTTACCCATGTGGGGGGGAAATTGAGAGGATCAATACCGTATGTAACTGTAGCCCCGACGCGCGTTTCACGAATTCGGGCTTCTTCGGGGGGCTGTATATTCAAATATAGCCTACATAAAACTGAAAGCTTGGAGAGTTCACCTCTCAATCCTGCTGCTAAGGACCATACTACAGGGTGTAACCCAGGAACAGAAATATTAACACATTTTCAAAATAATGTCCAAAGGTGGTCAAAGTAATAACTAGTTTTGGCATATCTCTAGGATCCAACCTCCATGACCACCAACCTCCAACCTCCATGACCACCAATCCACACTGTAAAGCCCCTTTCTTGATTTTATACTGCACAGTGGCATGCTAGCCACACTCTTTGTTGGGAAAACCAGGAATGAGGCTGCAGTAGTAAATCAGCGCTGTAATTCCTTCATTCTTGGGATCGATGGAGTTCACCTACATCAATCACAAAGTAAACCATATCTTGGAACATTAGCCTTCCAGCCATACCAGTATAGCCCATTCAAGTGAAATCGGTGATATTGCTGTACTCTACCCAGCTGATAACCAAGAGTGCTGCTGTGGAGGGAAAACTTTTATGATAATGCACTCATCTGAGCTAATCGAGATGGAAATAAGTAACTCTTCAAACTATGGACACTATTGCAGTATTTTTCTTAAATTCTGACAATATAGGACTTGTCCAAATAAGTCCAAAATAAAGTATATTCAACCTCACAAAATACAAGTTTACACACAATTCTCCAAATACTGGTACTGGAGAAAATATGGAGGCATAATTAGGAACTTAAAATTCAAACATTTTATTTATAATTATTTTAAAAACAAGAATACATGTAAAAATTCAAACATAGGGATTATAGTGAGGTAGATGGTAACAAAGTAAACAAACCGGGGACTTAGCAGCTTAAAGATACAATTATACCGAGTCTATAGAATGAGAAATCTACCTGAGGCAAAAAATACTTGGGCTAAATCTAGCCTATGGGTAAAGTGCAATGTGCCATGTCCAGGTAAGATATTACACGGCATGTGCCTACAAATGGAAAGTGCTTCAAAGTAACCACGCTGGTGGCATACTACTTACAATAGCGTGTGCCTAGCTTGTGGTACCCCAACTACCGCCCCGACAGCGCCATTTCGCCGACTGGCTTCTTCCAAAGAGGGCATGTAGGACTTGTGCAAGAACTGTTTTGACAGAGTACAGTATGTCTGAAAGGGTGGTAATCCTTATAGGAAATAATAAAATTAAAGATTACAATATTCATATTAAAAAAATGTGAATTCCACCTATAGTTGCCTTGCAGGCCTTATAAATTAAGAGCATGCACCACCCATTGTACATAAAAATTCACATATTCTCTGTATTTATACATTTCCTCTATTCAAAAATACCCCCCACACATAGGAATGCCCTTTATAAAGAATTTGGTTAAGCAAATTATTCTTACTGGGCATTATCTATATAGTTTTGTAATTGGTTATTCCCAATAAAATGTATAGTTCTTTGGTAGAAATCCGGTGTGCCAACCACAAGTAATTTACTATAGAAGTGATATGGAAATCTGGTTGGAAGGGCACTGGATACACCCATAATGCACTTAGATGGCTTCTTACAAGTGCATTGACATACATTCAGTGCACTTCCAGACTGATTTTCATATGAGCTTTACTCTAGATTTCTCATGACATACACTTCCATGTTGCCGCACACTTAAGAGGATTGTCTCATGAAAGATATTTATGGCAAATCCACAGGATATGTTACATGTATTTCATAGATGTGGGTTTCACCACTGAATGGGAGTCTCCCATATTCCCAGAATAAGGGTTCCCTGTAAAACCCTTTTGTCTTGGAGAGGTGACTGCACATGCTGGTATCTCTAATAAAGTCAATGAACGCACCAAAATCAACTGAGAACTGCAAGTTAAAATGGGAGATTGGAAGACCTCTATTCTAGATATACAGTATAAAGCAAAAATCTTAGGCAGGTGTGAAAAATCCCAGACAGACTCAATGATGTTGAGATCAAGACTCTCTGAGGGCCTTACTACTTCCAGAACTCTTACTTTCCACACCTACCAAAAATGTTTGCACAGTGCCATAGTTGTAGGTCCTAGGAAGACCATCTTATGGAATACTCTGTGACTGTGTCATAAATGTCTGGTTTCTGTGCCACTACTTCACTTCTTTGATGAAAGCAAGCAATTCCAAAACGCTAGAGTTCTCTACGGAAGACACAGTAAGACATACTCATTAGGCATTCTTGCAGAGACATGCTTAGCTTTCACGTAGTTTAAGATGGGAATCTAAAAGTCTTCCACTTGTTGCGGTTTGGATGCTCAAACATGCAACCTTTTACTTCTGAAAGTTTTCTGTCAACATTAATTATAACCTACCACTGACATAAAAAACATAAAGTGAGTCAATTACAGTAATATTCTGACACAGCTTCCCGTAAAACATGCAAGTACATTTTCCTGTGTATTTCTACAAATCATTAAACCAAAAGAACAACTCTCACAAACCTCAATCTCCATCCGAATGTTTGTCGCCTGTAAATTGTAGTGGAAAATAAACTAGAAGTCAAGAAACATTTTTAAGTGGGTAGGAGGTAAAAGACGCAAATTATTTCAGAATAAAGAACTTGTGATATTTGCAGCGTCATACCTGTGGTTTCTATGAATGTTCATTATTACAAAGCTAGCATCTTCAAATCTCAGGCGCATTAGCTTCAGTCGTCATTGTGATATGAACAGTTATTTCCTGAACCTGCCCTGCTCATATTTTACTTATTATCATTATGCATTTCTCTATTCATGGAAAAACTCTCAAGTTAAAGAGTTCGTTTTAGTATTAATTGTGACATGACATTGATAAGGACTAGTGAAGCGAGTTTACTCATTGCTCGGGTCTTCCCGAGCACGCTCGGGTGATCTCCTAGTATTTGTTAGTGTTCGGAGATTACGTTTTCATCACCGCAGCTGAATGATTTACAGCTACTAGACAGCTTGATTACATGCGAGGATTCCCCAGCAACCAGGCAACCCCCACATGTACTTAGCCTGGCTAATAGCTGTAAATCATTCAGCTGAGGCGATGAAAACTTAATCTCCGAACACTAACAAATACTCGAAGATCACCCGAGTGTGCTCGGGAAAACCAGAGCAACGAGTATACTCGCTCATCACTAAAAAGGACATTTTCTACCATCAATAACTGTTCTGATGCCATTACTTATATGCTGACACTAACAAGGAAAAAAATTAGTAATTTTAGAGGAAGGCACTTAAACAATCTTAAAGGTAATCTGTCACCAAATTTTTACTACCTCATATGATATCAGCATAATGTAGGAAAAAAAAATAATTCCGACTATGTGTCAGTTAGAAAAAGTTCCACACTTGGAACAAAACATCGCCCTAGAATGATGGATCAATAAACCACTATATTTTGGACCTTTAGAGTGCTGCCTTCATCTTTTCTGGATAGATAGAATAAATAGATAGGATAGATAGAGGAGGTGCCATACCAAAAACATCTCTTAATGGGTAAAGACTGTGAGCTGCCTCAAGACCTTCACAACCTTATTGTTGCAAAACATACTGATGTCATTTCTTGCTGAAAAATTTCTAAACTACTGAAGGCACCAGTGAGCACTGTTGAGTACATAATCCAGAAATGGAAAGAGCATAATTTCACCATAAACTGGCCACGACCAGGTGCTCACTGAAAATTTTTATAGAGAGTAGCGAAAAGAATTATCAGAAGAATTGTCCAAGAGCCAAGGACCACCCGCAGAGAGCTACTTAAAGACCTGGAATCAGCAGGTTCAATTGTTTAAAAGAAAATTATAAGTAATGCACAACACCTCCATGGCCTCTATGCATGCAAAAATCCATTGCTGAACAAAAAGTGTCACGCTTGGTGCGGGTAAGTCCGGCTGATGGCGCAACATACACCAACAATAGGATGGAATAGGGTAAGGTAGGCCCTGTAGTGTAGCTAATAGTCGCATAGTCGATAATCTTTAATAATCTTTATTTTTATATAGCGCTAACATATTACGCAGCGCTTTACAGTTTACACCTGGGACAAGATTAGGGGTAGCTGTGAGAGATGGGTGGGTCTTGCTACCCTCATATTTCACCTCTGCCTGGTGTGCTCGGCAGGGATGGTGTATGCTGGCAAATAAATGGAGGACACAGAGTTGTAACGTCTTTATCTGGTTTACAGGTTGTAAGCAGCCGCAGTCCAGGGTACTAGCAACAGGTGGTGATATGGTCCAGCTGACCTGGAGGCAAAGGTGGTTCCCTCTCCCAGGTGAGGTCTGTTAGCCTTCCTACTTGCGCTCATATGTGAGGTCCTTGCTGCCAGTGGCTTCCATACAAAGTCCTCTCTCTCCTGTCCTGGGACAGTTACCCGTATGGTGGGCAGTGTGAGCCTTTTTATAGGGTCTCTATCACGACCTGGGCTCTTAGTGTACTGCTGCACCTTCAGGTGTGGGTGCTGGCAAATTACATAAAGTCCTATGCCCTCCGGTTCTGCCGTGCAACCTAGAGTACAACACAGCCTCGGCTCCTGGTGCCCGATTCCTGCGCTTCGTGTTATGATCTGGTGGCCTAAGAGCAGCATGAGACGTACTCTGGAGAAGGTGGTACCTGTACTGACCGCAGACCCTGAACTTAACACCGCAACTAAAAGTAGCCGTGGAATGTACCTAGCGCTCCCTAGACATCTTGACACAGCCGGAGGACTAATTACCCCAAGAGATAGAAAAGGGAAAACTGTCTTGCCTCAGAGAAAATCCCCAAAGGATAGACAGCCCCCACAAATATTGACTGTGAGAGGAGAGGGAAAAAACATACACAGACTGAAATCAGAATTTAGCAAAGGAGGCCACTTCTAGCTAAATAGAAAGGATAGGACAGAGTACTATGCGGTCAGTATTAAAACACTAGAAAATATCCACCACAGAAAATACAAAATCTCCACAGCTAACTAAAGATATGGAGGGTATATCTGCATCTCCAGAGATAACAGCTTGGCTAAACAAATCCTTATACAGACCAAGCTGGACAAGACAAAAACATGGAAAAGAACTGAACAATAAGGCCACAGCATGTGGACAGCAAAAATCAAGGCCAGAACTTATCTTTGTTGAAATGAACTGCAAAGCAGGACAGACCAGGCAGGGATGTGAATCCTCCAGGAACAATGGACAACTGGCACTGACTAAAGGGTCAAGCAAGACTAAATAGCCCAGTCAGAATTGCAAAAAGTGAACACACCTGATAAATACTGCGATTCAGAGACAGCAGCGCTACCACTTACAACCACCGGAGGGAGCCCAAGAGCAGAATTCACAACAGTACCCCCCCTTGAGGAGGGGTCACCGAACCCTCACCGGAGCCCCCAGGCCGATCCGGACGAGCCAAATGAAAGGCACGAACCAAATCCTCAGCATGAACATCGGAGGCAACAACCCAAGAATTATCCTCCTGGCCATAACCCTTCCATTTGACAAGATACTGAAGCTCCCGCCTTGAAAAACGAGAATCCAAAATCTTCTCAACCACATACTCCAACTCCCCATCAATCAACACCGGGGCAGGAAGATCAACAGAGGGAACAACGGGCACCACATATTTCCGCAACAAAGATCTATGAAAAACATTATGGATGGAAAAAGAGGCTGGAAGGGCCAAACGAAAAGACACTGGATTGATAATCTCAGAAATCCTATAAGGGCCAATAAACCGAGGCTTAAACTTAGGGGAAGAAACCTTCATAAGAACATGACGGGAATACAACCAGACCAAATCCCCAACCCGAAGCCGGGAACCAACACACCGACGACGGTTAGCAAAACGCTGAGCCCCCTCCTGAGACAACACCAAATTGTCAACAACATGAGCCCAAATTTGCTGCAACCTGTCAACCACAGAGTCCACCCCAGGACAATCAGAAGGCTCAACCTGCCCCGAAGAAAAACAAGGATGAAAACCAGAGTTACAAAAGAAGGGTGAAACCAAGGTAGCAGAACTAGCCCGATTATTAAGGGCAAACTCGGCCAATGGCAAGAAAGCCACCCAATCATCCTGATCAGCAGACACAAAGCATCTCAAATAAGTTTCCAAAGTCTGATTAGTTCGCTCGGTTTGGCCATTTGTCTGAGGATGAAATGCGGAAGAAAAAGACAAATCAATGCCCAGCCTAGCACAAAAGGCCCGCCAAAACCTAGAAACAAACTGGGAACCTCTATCGGACACAATATTCTCCGGAATGCCATGCAAACGAACCACATGCTGAAAAAACAACTGAACCAAATCAGAAGAGGAAGGCAACTTAGGCAAAGGTACCAAATGAACCATCTTAGAAAACCGGTCACAAACCACCCAGATCACTGACATCCTCTGGGAAACCGGAAGATCCGAAATAAAATCCATAGAAATATGCGTCCAAGGCCTCTCAGGGACCGGCAAAGGCAAAGCAACCCACTAGCGCGGGAACAGCAAGGCTTGGCCCGCGCACAAGTCCCACAGGACTGCAGAAAAGAACGCACATCCCGTGACAAAGAAGGCCACCAAAAGGACCTACCAACCAAATCTCTGGTACCAAAAATCCCAGGATGACCAGCTAACACAGAACAATGAACCTCCGAAATCACTTTACTAGTCCATCTGTCAGGAACAAATAATTTCCCCACTGGACAGCGGTCAGGTTTATCAACCTGAAATTCCTGAAGAACCCGTCGTAAATCAGGGGAGATGGCAGAAAGAATCACCCCTTCCTTCAGAATACCGACCGGCTCAAGGACCCCAGGAGAATCAGGCAAAAAGCTCCTAGAGAGGGCATCAGCCTTAACATTCTTAGAACCCGGAAGATACGAGACCACAAAATCAAAATGGGAGAAAAACAGGGACCATCGGGCCTGTCTAGGATTCAGCCGTTTGGCAGACTCGAGATAAATCAGATTCTTATGATCGGTCAAGACCACAATACGGTGCTTGGCCCCCTCAAGCCAATGTCGCCACTCCTCAAATGCCCACTTCATAGCCAACAACTCACGATTGCCGACATCATAATTGCGTTCCGCAGGCGAAAACTTTCGAGAAAAGAAGGCACACGGTTTCATCAAGGAACCATCAGAATTCCTCTGAGACAAAACGGCCCCTGCCCCAATCTCAGAAGCGTCAACCTCAACCTGAAAAGGAAGAGAAACATCCGGCTGACGCAACACAGGGGCAGAAGTAAATCGGCGTTTAAGCTCCTGAAAGGCAGAAACAGCCGCTGAGGACCAATTCGTCACATCAGCGCCTTTCTTCGTCAAATCGGTCAGGGGTTTAACCACACTGGAGAAGTTGGCAATGAAACGGCGATAAAAATTAGCAAAGCCCAAAAATTTCTGAAGGCTCTTCACGGATGTGGGCTGGATCCAATCATGAATGGCCTGAACCTTAACCGGATCCATTTCTATAGATGAGGGAGAAAAAATGAAGCCCAAAAAAGAAATCTTCTGTACTCCATAGAGGCACTTAGACCCCTTCACAAACAAGGCATTATCATGAAGGATCTGAAATACCATCCTGACTTGTTTCACATGAGACTCCCAATCATCTGAAAAAAATCAAAATATCATCCAAATATACAATCATGAATTTATCAAGATAATTCCGAAATATATCATGCATGAAGGACTGAAACACAGATGGAGCATTAGAGAGTCCGAATGGCATCACAAGGTATTCAAAATGGCATTCGGGTGTATTAAACGCAGTTTTCCATTCGTCACCCTGCTTAATACGAACAAGATTATATGCCCCTCGAAGGTCAATCTTAGTAAACCAACTAGCCCCCTTAATCCTAGCAAACAGATCAGAAAGCAAAGGCAAAGGGTATTGGAATTTGACCGTGATCTTATTCAAGAGGCGATAATCAATACAGGGTCTCAAGGAGCCATCTTTTTTGGCAACAAAAAAAAAACCTGCTCCCAATGGTGAAGAAGATGGCCGAATATGCCCCTTCTCCAAGGACTCCTTAACATAGCTCCGCATGGCGGTATGTTCTGGCACAGACAGGTTGAAAAGTCAGCCCTTAGGGAACTTACAGCCTGGAATCAAGTCAATAGCACAATCACAGTCCCTATGCGGTGGAAGAGAACTGGACTTGGGCTCATTGAATACATCTTGGAAATCTGACAAAAACTCAGGAATTTCAGAAGAGGGGGAGGAGGCAATTCACATCAAAGGAACGTCACCATGAACCCCCTGACAACCCCAACTAGTCACAGACATAGATTTCCAATCTAATACCAGATTATGCACCTGTAACCATGGGAAACCCAGCACAATAGCATCATGCAAATTATGCAACACCAGAAAACGACAATCTTCCTGATGGGCTGGCGCCATGCACATGGTCAGCTGTGTCCAAAACTGAGGTTTATCTTTAGCCAACGGTGTAGCATCAATGCCCCTCAAAGGAATAGGACTCTGCAAAGGCTGCAAGGGGAAACCACAACGTCTGGCAAATTCTAAGTCCATTAAGTTTAGAGCGGCCCCTGAATCCACAAATGCCATGACAGAAAATGACGGTAATGAGCAGATCAGGGTCACAGATAACAGAAATTTAGGTTGTACAGTACTGATGGTAACAGAACTAGCGATTCTCTTGGTACGCTTAGGGCAATCAGAAATAACATGAGCAGAATCGCCGCAGTAAAAACACAACCTATTCTGACGTCTGAATCCTTGTCGTTCAGCTCTAGACACAATCCTATCACACTGCATAGACTCAGGACTCCGCTCGGAAGACAATGCCATGTGTGCACAACTCTGCGCTCGTGCAAGCGCCGATCAATTTGAATGGCCAGAGACATAGAATCACTCAGACCAGCAGGCGTGGGGAACTGTTGTGAATTTGCTTTTTGCTCCCTCTAGTGGTTACTAGTTTTTTGACTCTGGTTTTTCTGTCATTCCTTTTATCCGCACCTGGGTCGTTAGTTAGGGGTGTTGCTATATTAGCTCCCTGGACCTTCAGTTCAATGCCTGGCAACGTAGTTATCAGAGCTAGTCTGCTGTGCTCTTGTCTACTGATCCTGGTTCCAGTTATATCAGCTAAGTCTGCCTTTTGCTTTTTGCTATTTGTTTTGGTTTTTGTTGTGAATTTGGATTCTGGGCTCCCCCGGTGGCCGCTTGTGGAATTGGACTTGTCATCCTCTTTCCTGTTTCACCTGGTTCCATCAGTAGTGGGTGTCGCTATTTAAGCTCATTTCTCTGGTGGTTTCTTGCCGGTCAACAATGTTATCTGATGCCTCTCAGTGCTTGTTCCTGCTTCTAGACAACTACTAGATAAGTTGGACTTTTGTCCATGTTTCGTTTTGCCTATTTGTTCCAGTTCACAGCTGAAGTTTTGTTACTGTGTCTGGAAAGCTCTCGTTGATCAGGGATTGCTACTCTGGCGTTATGAGTTAATGCCAGAGTTTAAGGTAATCTCTGGATGGTGTTTTGTTAGTGTTTTTCTGCTGACCATGAAAGTATACTATCTGTCTTCTGCTATCTAGTAAGCGGACCTCAAATTTGCTAAGACTATTTTCCTGCTGCGTTTGTTGTTTCATCTGAACTCACCGTCATTATATGTGGGGGGCTACTGTCTTCTTTGGAATATTTCTCTAGAGGTGAGCCAGGTCTTATATTTCCCTCTGCTAGCTATTTAGGTCTTAGGCCAGAGCTGGGCATCTAGCGATAAATAGGAAATGCTACCTGGCTATTTCTAGTTGCGCGGCAGGCTTAGTTCATGGTCAGTATAGTTCCATCTTCCGAGAGCTTGTCCCTCTATAGGCTTGCTATGATCTCTGCCTGCAGAGATCATGACAGTAGCTCAATGTCTGTGTTGAGCTGGGGATGTAAGGGTATTCATGGGGACTTACCTTTGGTTTCTATTTCGTCGTCCATTCCCTCTGAAGTCCCTGAGTTCCTCTCTGATTATCAAGACGTCTTTGACGAACCCAAGCTTGGGTCGTTACCTCCGCACCGTGAGTGCGATTGTGCCATAGATTTGATACCGGGTTGCAAATATCCAAAGGGTCGTTTGTTTAATCTGTCTGTGCCGGAACATGCTGCTATGCGGGAATATATAAAGGAGTCTTTGGAAAAGGGACATATTCGTCCATCTTCTTCTCCCTTGGGAGCTGGGTTTTTCTTTGTCTCAAAAAAGGACGGCTCTTTGAGACCATGTATTGATTATCGGCTTCTGAATAAGATCACTGTTAAGTATCAATACCCATTGCCATTGCTTACTGATTTGTTTGCTCGTATAGAGGGTGCTAAGTGGTTCTCTAAAATTGATCTTCGTGGGGCGTATAATTTGGTGCGGATCAGGCAGGGGGATGAGTGGAAGACCGCATTTAATACGCCCGAGGGCCACTTTGAGTATTTGGTCATGCCTTTTGGTCTTTCTAATGCCCCTTCAGTTTTCCAGTCTTTTATGCATGATATTTTCCGCGATTTTCTGGATAAATTTATGATAATATATCTGGATGATATTCTGATTTTTTCTGATGACTGGGACTCTCATGTCCAGCAGGTCAGGAGAGTTTTTCAGGTTCTGCGGTCTAATTCTTTATGTGTGAAGGGGTCTAAGTGCGTTTTTGGGGTCCAGAAAATTTCCTTTTTGGGGTATATTTTTTCTCCCTCTTCCATTGAGATGGATCCCGTCAAGGTGCAAGCTATTTGTGACTGGACTCAGCCCTCCTCTCTTAAGGGTCTTCAGAGATTTTTGGGCTTTGCCAACTTTTACCGCCGATTTATTGCTGGTTTTTCGGATGTCGTTAAACCACTGACTGATTTGACCAGACAAGGCGCTGATGTTGCTAATTGGTCCCCTCATGCTGTAGAGGCCTTTCAGGAGCTTAAGCACCGTTTTGCCTCTGCCCCTGTGTTGCGTCAGCCTGATGTGAATCTGCCTTTTCAGGTTGAGGTTGACGCTTCGGAGATCGGAGCTGGGGCAGTGTTGTCGCAGAAAGGTTCCGACTGCTCCGTCATTAGGCCTTGTGCCTTCTTTTCTCGCAAATTTTCGCCCGCAGAGCGGAATTATGATGTTGGGAATCGGGAGCTTTTGGCCATGAAGTGGGCGTTTGAGGAGTGGCGCCATTGGCTAGAGGGGGCTAAGCATCAGGTGGTGGTATTGACTGACCACAAAAATTTGATTTATCTTGAGACTGCCAGGCGCCTGAATCCTAGACAGGCGCGCTGGTCTTTATTTTTTTCTCGCTTTAATTTTGTGGTGTCATACCTACCGGGTTCTAAGAATGTTAAGGCAGATGCCCTTTCTAGGAGTTTTGACCCGGACTCTCCTGGTAATTCTGAACCCACAGGTATCCTTGGGGAGGGAGTAATTTTGTCGGCCGTTTCTCCTGATCTGCGGCGGTCCTTGCAAGAGTTTCAGGCGGATAGACCGGATCGTTGTCCGCCTGATAGACTGTTTGTTCCGGATGATTGGACCAGTAGAGTCATCTCTGAGGTACATTCTTCTGCATTGGCAGGTCATCCCGGAATTTTTGGTACCAGGGATTTGGTGGCAAGATCCTTCTGGTGGCCTTCCCTGTCACGAGATGTGCGAGTCTTTGTGCAGTCATGTGACATTTGTGCTCGGGCCAAGTCTTGTAGTTCTCGGGCTAGCGGACTGCTGTTGCCCTTGCCTATTCCTAAGAGGCCTTGGACACACATCTCGATGGATTTTATTTCAGATCTGCCTGTTTCCCAGAAGATGTCTGTCATCTGGGTGGTCTGTGACCGTTTCTCTAAAATGGTCCATTTGGTTCCTCTGCCCAAGTTGCCTTCTTCTTCTGAGTTGGTTCCTCTGTTTTTTCAGAATGTTGTCCGATTGCACGGTATTCCTGAGAATATTGTTTCTGACAGAGGTACCCAATTTGTGTCTAGATTTTGGCGGGCATTCTGTGCTAGGATGGGCATAGATTTGTCTTTTTCATCTGCTTTTCACCCTCAGACTAATGGCCAGACCGAGCGGACTAATCAGACCCTGGAGACATATCTGAGGTGTTTTGTCTCTGCTGACCAGGATGATTGGGTTGCTTTTTTGCCATTGGCAGAGTTCGCCCTCAATAATCGGGCCAGCTCTTCCACCTTGGTGTCCCCGTTTTTCTGTAATTCGGGGTTTCACCCTCGATTTTCCTCCGGTCAGGTGGAATCCTCGGATTGTCCTGGAGTGGATGCGGTGGTGGAGAGATTGCATCACATCTGGGGGCAGGTTATGGACAATTTGAAGTTGTCCCAGGAGAAGACTCAGCGTTTTGCCAACCGTCATCGTCGTGTTGGTTCTCGGCTTTGTGTTGGAGATTTGGTGTGGTTGTCTTCTCGTTTTGTCCCTATGAGGGTCTCTTCTCCTAAGTTTAAACCTCGGTTCATCGGCCCTTATAGAATATTGGAGATTCTTAATCCTGTTTCTTTCCGTTTGGACCTCCCTGCGTCCTTTTCCATTCATAACGTTTTTCATCGGTCGTTATTGCGCAGGTATGAGGTACCTGTTGTACCTTCAGTTGAGCCTCCTGCTCCGGTGTTGGTTGAGGGTGAGTTGGAGTACGTTGTGGAGAAAATTTTGGACTCTCGTGTTTCCAGACGGAGACTCCAGTATCTGGTCAACTGGAAGGGTTACGGCCAGGAGGATAATTCTTGGGTCAATGCATCTGATGTTCATGCTTCTGATCTTGTTCGTGCCTTCCATAGGGCTCATCCTGGTCGCCCTGGTGGATCTGGTGAGGGTTCGGTGCCCCCTCCTTGAGGGGGGGGTACTGTTGTGAATTTGGATTCTGGGCTCCCCCGGTGGCCGCTTGTGGAATTGGACTTGTCATCCTCTTTCCTGTTTCACCTGGTTCCATCAGTAGTGGGTGTCGCTATTTAAGCTCATTTCTCTGGTGGTTTCTTGCCGGTCAACAATGTTATCTGATGCCTCTCAGTGCTTGTTCCTGCTTCTAGACAACTACTAGATAAGTTGGACTTTTGTCCATGTTTCGTTTTGCCTATTTGTTCCAGTTCACAGCTGAAGTTTTGTTACTGTGTCTGGAAAGCTCTCGTTGATCAGGGATTGCTACTCTGGCGTTATGAGTTAATGCCAGAGTTTAAGGTAATCTCTGGATGGTGTTTTGTTAGTGTTTTTCTGCTGACCATGAAAGTATACTATCTGTCTTCTGCTATCTAGTAAGCGGACCTCAAATTTGCTAAGACTATTTTCCTGCTGCGTTTGTTGTTTCATCTGAACTCACCGTCATTATATGTGGGGGGCTACTGTCTTCTTTGGAATATTTCTCTAGAGGTGAGCCAGGTCTTATATTTCCCTCTGCTAGCTATTTAGGTCTTAGGCCAGAGCTGGGCATCTAGCGATAAATAGGAAATGCTACCTGGCTATTTCTAGTTGCGCGGCAGGCTTAGTTCATGGTCAGTATAGTTCCATCTTCCGAGAGCTTGTCCCTCTATAGGCTTGCTATGATCTCTGCCTGCAGAGATCATGACAGGTTTTGTAATTTTGTCCAGCTTGTTCCAAATCTATATCCTGACCTTTGCTGGAAGCTCTAGGGGACTGGTGTTCTCCCCCCGGACCGTTAGACGGTTCGGGGGTTCTTGAATTTCCAGTGTGGATTTTGATAGGGTTTTTGTTGACCATATAAGTTACCTTTCTTTATTCTGCTATCAGTAAGCGGGCCTCTCTGTGCTAAACCTGGTTCATTTCTGTGTTTGTCATTTCCTCTTACCTCACCGTCATTATTTGTGGGGGGCTTCTATCCAGCTTTGGGGTCCCCTTCTCTGGAGGCAAGAAAGGTCTTTGTTTTCCTCTACTAGGGGTAGCTAGATTCTCCGGCTGGCGCGTGTCATCTAGAATCAACGTAGGAATGATCCCCGGCTACTTCTAGTGTTGGCGTTAGGAGTAGATATATGGTCAACCCAGTTACCACTGCCCTATGAGCTGGATTTTTGTATTCTGCAGACTTCCACGTTCCTCTGAGACCCTCGCCATTGGGGTCATAACAGGGAACCCCACCATAACATCTTTAACGGATTCAGAAAGACCCTTTCTGAAGATTGCCGCCAAGGCATCCTCATTCCATTTAGTCAGTACAGACCATTTTCTAAACTTCTGGCAATATGATTCTGCCGCTTCTTGACCCTGAGACAGGGCCCACAAGGTCTTCTCAGCATGATCCACTGAATTAGGTTCGTCATACAATAACCCAAGCGCCTGAAAAAAGGTGTCTACATTAAGCAACGCCGGATTCCCAGGTTCCAGGGCAAATGCCCAATCCTGGGGGTCACCACGCAGCAGAGATATAACAATTTTAACCTGCTGGATGGGATCACCAGAGGAACGGGGTTTCAGAGCAAAAAACTGTTTACAGTTATTTTTAAAGCTCAGAAATTTGGACCTATCCCCAAAAAACAAATCAGGAGTTGGAATTCTAGGCTCTAAAACCGGAGTCTGAACGATATAATCGGAAATACCCTGTACTCTAGCAGCAAGTTGATCCACACGAGAAGCCAATCCCTGAACATCCATACCAGCTCCGAACTCCTGAGCCACCCAGAGGTAAAGAGGGAAGAAAAAAAAAAAAAAACACAACAGACTACAGAAAAAAAAAGGGTCAGCACTTTCCTTCCCTTCTTCTGAGATGCGGTTAACTCATTGTTGGCCAGTTGTACTGTTATGATCTGGTGGCCTAAGAGCAGCATGAGACGTACTCTGGAGAAGGTGGTACCTGTACTGACCGCAGACCCTGAACTTAACACCGCAACTAGAAGTAGCCATGGAATGTACCTAGCGCTCCCTAGACATCTCGACACAGCCGGAGGACTAATTACCCCGAGAGATAGAAAAGGGAAAACTATCTTGCCTCAGAGAAAATCCCCAAAGGATAGACAGCCCCCCACAAATATTGACTGTGAGAGGAGAGGGAAAAAACATACACAGACTGAAATCAGAATTTAGCAAAGGAGGCCACTTCTAGCTAAATAGAAAGGATAGGACAGAGTACTATGCGGTCAGTATTAAAACACTAGAAAATATCCACCACAGAAAATACAAAATCTCCACAGCTAACTAAAGATATGGAGGGTATATCTGCATCTCCAGAGATAACAGCTTGGCTAAACAAATCCTTATACAGACCAAGCTGGACAAGACAAAAACATGGAAAAGAACTGAACAATAAGGCCACAGCATGTGGACAGCAAAAATCAAGGCCAGAACTTATCTTTGTTGAAATGAATTGCAAAGCAGGACAGACCAGGCAGGGATGTGAATCCTCCAGGAACAATGGACAACTGGCACTGACTAAAGGGTCAAGCAAGACTAAATAGCCCAGTCAGAATTGCAAAAAGTGAACACACCTGATAAATACTGCGATTCAGAGACAGCAGCGCTACCACTTACAACCACCGGAGGGAGCCCAAGAGCAGAATTCACAACAGCTTCGGCTCAGAGTGTGCCCGGTCACAGTTCCTCTCCAAGCTCCTTTCTTTCTCCTGTGCTTCGTTCCTCAGATGTTCTCTAACACGCAACCCTTCAGGTACTCTTCCATTCCTGGAGCAGCAGCTCACACGTGGCTGCACGGCCCCACTGTCTGCTCTCACGCCTCTCACTTCCACTGTCTGCTCCAGACTGATCTCACTACTCCTCCAGACCAGAATACTTAAAGTTGGAGAAGCTCCCCTGAATCTGGGGTTCAGAGCTCCCCCTTCTAGCCTGGATTCAGAATGTGTTGTATGTAGGTGCATTACCTGGTAAAGGGAATCCTCCTTGCCTCCAAGCAAGATATCACCCTCCCCGAAAGGAAGGCAACATCACTGTAACAACCAGTTACCTGGGGTGTTACACTCCCCCATGTTAACTCCAGTACTCCCAGACTGGGAAAATAAAAACAACAATACAGGTTAAAGATGTAAACATTTTTGGACATGCATGTCAACAGGTTTAACTGGTCAAAACTTAGGCTTATCTTTATGGGAGGTACGGTTTCTTGAACGTTGCATAACATGAACTTTACATACGTGCACACAGGTGATAAGTGCAAACATTGTACAAATCAAGTGCAAATATTGTAATATGAGGGTGTCCTTATACACCAATAACAGCAATGATATGTGGGACCCATCATGAACCCCCAACGATGGCCTTGGGCAGGCTACAAGGCGTATATCCAGACCCGGTGTTCAGCCAAGCCAAACGGTTTTGCTTCAGATCTGTGAACAAACAAGGTATACAGGGTCCTACACACGTTGTCGGCGCCTGGTAAAACTAATAAGGGGCACCTAAAGAGGTGCCAACTATGTACAAGGGAAAGTTCTCAGGTAAGCACTGTTCATTATCCTACTGTCCTTTTAAACTGGAACAAACATCATATAAACACAATCAAAACATTTTGAACAGTATTTCCAAGCAGGTAAAAGTCTCTCTACTTTTTCTTCCAGGGCAGGTCCTGGTGTCCACAGCTTCCTGACTGGGGAAGTCCCTTGGTATATGTCACAACTGGTGACTCTGCTGAAAACAGTCCATCAACAGGAGTTTGTGTAGCCTGCACTCCACTTTCAGTGGCTAAATGGGTATTAGTATTTTGTCCTGGGCACCTTTTAACATGTAGGGCATAATATCCCCTTTCACCATGGTGCCTGGTAAAAGTTACTTTTTTTCCAGGGTAAAGGTCAAGGTCAGGGTGTCCCTTTAAGAGGTGTGACTCCATGTCTCTGCGGTTCACAAACAGTTTCACCATGTTCCTTTATGAAACCCCATTCTCTGTCCAGGTTAAAGGTGACAACAGTTCCTGATCTTATAGGTCCTCTATTTGCAGGTTTCATTTTGCGGGACCTGGTTTTAGCTAGTATATTCCTTTCCTAAATTGCTTCCCACTTAGCTCTGTGTTCCTTTTCCTCTGCAGCAAGCATTAGTATTTGCTGTCTGCAATATTCTTCTTTTCTATTATTTTTACGTTATTGGCTGCTGCTTGGGCCTCTACTGGGAATCCCATAAGGTCAGTCTTGGGGTGCTTCTTTTGGCCTGCACGCCTTCATTGGCGAGGGTTCAGTTACCATTAGGTCAGTAAGTGTGTCCCCTTGATCTGTCATGTGGTCCCAGGTTACTGTAATGGCAACTACCTGACCAGGCGTTAAGGTTGGCGGGGGTTCTAGGGATCCCGCCAGGGTTTCCTCAAATAAAGGTGCAGTTTGCGTACCTGTCTCGCTGGTGCCTGTGTCCTTCTCCGCCTCCGCTGGGGTCAGAGGACACAGAGTTGTAACGTCTTTACCTGGTTTACTGGTTGTAAGCAGCCGCAGTCCAGGGTACTAGCAACAGGTGGTGACATGGTCCGGCTGACCTGGAGGCAAAGATGGATTCCTCTCCCAGGTGAGGTCCGTAAGCCTTCCTACTCGTGCTCATATACTTGCTGCCAGTGGCTTCCGTACAAAGTCCTCTCTCACCTGTCCTAGGACAGTTAGGCTACTTTCACACTAGCGTCGTGCACTGCACGTCGCAATGCGTCGATGTGGAGAAAAAACACATCCTGCAGGATGCGTTTTTTCCCCATAGACTAACATTACCGACGCATTGCGATGCAGTGCCACACGTTGCAACCATCGTGCAATGGTTGCATCGTGTTTTGGCGCACCGCCGCCACAAAAAACGTTACATGTAACTGTTTTTGTGCGTCGAGACCGCCATTTTCGACCGCGCATGCGCAGCCGAAACTCCACCCCCTTCTCCCCAGACCTTACAATGAAGCAGCAGAAGCATCTTAAGACAGCCTCTGCTGCCAACGTCGGGCATTTTCTTCACAGTTTGCGTCGGTACGTCGGGCCGACGCAGCGCGACGGCCCCGTACCGACACTAGTGTGAAAGTAGCCTTACCCGTATATTGGGCAGTGTGAGCCTTTTTATAAGGTCTCTATCACAACCCGGACTCTTAGTGTACTGCTGCACCTTTAGGTCTGGTGCGGGCAAATTACATAAAGTCCTATGCCCTCCAATAAAGGAGTGGTTCTGCAGGTGGGCAACACAGACCACATCTCAGTACCAATGGTTTCTGGCTGATGTTTTGGTCACTTTTGAATGTTAGCTGTGCTTTCATACTCGTGGTAGCATTAGGTGGACTCTACAACCCTACACACAAGTGGCTCAGGTAGTGCAGCTCACCCAGTATGGCACATCAATGTGAGCTGTGGCAAGAAGGTTTGCTGTGTCTGTCATCGTAGTGTCCAGAGGCTGGAGGCGCTACCAGGAGACAGGCCAGTACACCAGGAGATGTGAAGGGGGCCGTAGGAGGGCAACAACCCAGCAGAACTGCTACCTCAGACTTTGTGCAAGGAAGAACAGGAGGAGCACTGCCAGAGCCCTGCAAAATGACCTCCATCAGGCCACAAATGTGCATGTGTCTTCACAAACAGTTAGAAACTGACTCTGTGAGGATGGTCTATGTGCCCGACATCCACAGATGGGGGTTGTGCTCACAGTCCAACACCGTGCAGTATGCTTAGCATTTTCCACAGAACATCAGGATTGGCAAATTCACCACTGGCGCCCTGTGCTCTTCACAGATGAATGCAGGTTCACACTGAGCACATGTGACAGACGTGACAGAGTCTGGAGATGCCGTGGAGAGCAATCTGCTGCCTGCAACATCCTCCATCATGACCGGATTGGCAGTGGGTCAGTAATGGTATGGGGTGGCATTTCTTTGGAGGGCCGCGCAGCCCTCCATGTGCTCACCAGAGATAGCCTGACTGCCATTAGGTACTGAGATGAGATCCTCAGATCCCTTGTGAGACCATATGCTGGTGCGGTTGGCCCTGGGTTTCTCCTAATGCAGGACAATGCCAGACCTCATGTCGCTGGAGTGTGTCAGCAGTTCCTGCAAGATGAAGGCATTGAAGCTATGGACTGGCCCGCCTGTTCCTCAGACCTGAATCCGATTGGACACATCTGGGACATCATGTCTTACACCATCCACAAACGTCACGTTGCACCACAGAGTTGGCGGATGCTTTAGTCCAGGTCTGGGAGGAGATCCCTCAGGAGACCATCCGCCGCCACCTCAGGAGCATGCCCAGGCGTTGTAGGGAGGTCATACAGGCACGTGGAGGCCACACACACTACTGAGCATCATTTCCTTGTCTTGAGGCATTTCCGCTGAAGTTGAATTAGCCTGTAACTTCATTTTTCACTTTCATTTTGAGCATCATTCCAACTCCAGACCTCCGTGGGATATTAGTTGTGGTTTACGTTGATAATTTTTAGGTTTTATTGTTCTCAACGCTTTCCACTATGTAATGAATAAAGATTTACAACTGGAATATTTCAATCAGTGATATCTAGGATGTGGGATTTTATTGTTCCCTTTATTTTTTTGAGCAGTGTATATCTACTATATAATAGTCTAATTCTTTCTGTCTGTAACGGAAATCCGGTGTCGCTGATTGGTTTCGCCAGACGCCCGCGACCAATCAGCGACAGGTGCAGTCCTGTCAGTCACAGTGCCACGTAGTTCAGTCACATTTACAGAACAAGTTCTGTCAGTCACAGTGCCACGTAGTTCAGTCACATTTACTGAACAAGTTCTGTCAGTCCTAGTGCCACGTAATTCAGTCACGTTTACTGAATAAGTTCTGTCAGTCACAGTGTCACATAGTTCACTCACGTTTACTGAGCAAGTTCTGTCAGTCACAGTGCCACGCACAAACATATTATAGTGCCGATGTACTTCTTTTGTCTGATGATTTATTTAAATACAGTTAGATATTCATGTAATAATAATATAATAATAATAATTTTTATTTATATAGCGCCAACATATTCCGCAGCACTTTGCAATTAAGCGGGGACATGTACAAACAACAAATTCAGTACGAGTTAAGGTACCTTCACACTGAACAACTTAACAACGATAACGATAGCGATCCGTGACGTTGCAGCATCCTGGATAGCGATATCGTTGTGTTTGACATGCAGCAGCGATCAGGATCCTGCTGTGACATCGTTGGTCGGAGCTAGAAGGCCAGCACCTTATTTCATCACTGGATCACCCGCTGACATCGCTGAGTCGGCGTGTGTGATGCCGATGCAGCGATGTCTTCACTGGTAACCGGGGTAAACATCGGGTTACTAAGTGCAGGGCCGTGCTTAGTAACCCGATATTTACCCTGGTTACCATTGTAAATGTAAAAAAAACCAAACACTACATACTTACATTCCGGTGTCTGTCGCGTCCCCTGGCGTCCGCTTCCCTGCACTGTGTCAGCGCCGGCCGGCCGTAAAGCAGAACACAGCGGTGACGTCACCGCTCTGCTTTATGGCCGGCGCTTACACAGTGCAGGGAAGCGGACGCCGGGGAACGCGACAGACACCGGAATGTAAGTATGTAGTGTTTTTTTTTTTTTACATTTACACTGGTAACCAGGGTAAACATCGGGTTACTAAGCGCGGCCCTGCGCTTAGTAACCCGATGTTTACCCTGGTTACCCGGGGGCATCGTTGGTCGCTGGAGAGCTGTCTGTGTGACAGCTCTCCAGCGACCACACAACGGCGAAACAGCGACGCTGCAGCGATCGGCATCGTTGTCTATATCGCTGCAGCGTCGCTTAATGTGATGGTACCTTTAAGACAATTTAAACAGTGACATTAGGAGTGAGGTCCCTGCTCGCAAGCTTACAATCTACAAGGAAATGGGGGGGGGGCACACAATAGGTGAAAAGTGATTGTTATTTCAGGTCTGGCAATTATAATAAATAGGGATTTTCATACAAAGCTGCATGATCCGGTCATCAGCCCGTGTGTTTAAGTGCAATAGTCAAGTATCAAGCGCAGGTATCATGTGTATGGAGGGTGTGGAGACAGATGAATAGTAGGGTGTAGATTCAGAGTAATATTTGGAAGGAGGGAACAGGGAACAGGTATGTAATGGTTTATACTGTATATTTTGATGACCTGTTTAATCATTTCGTTCAGTTGTATTAAGTACTATGAGTAGTGTTGAGCGATACCGTCCGATACTTGAAAGTATCGGTATCGGAAAGTATCGGCCGATACCCGCAAAGTATCGGATCTAATCCGATACCGATACCCGATACCAATACAAGTCAATGGGACTCAAGTATCGGACGGTATCCTGGATGGTTCCCAGGGTCTGAAGGAGAGGAAACTCTCCTTCAGGCCCTGGGATCCATATTACTGTGTAAAATAAAGAATTAATATAAAAAATATTGCTATACTCACCTCTCCGACGCAGCCTGCACCTTACCGAGGGAACCGGCAGCCTTCTTTGCTTAAAATGCGCGTGTTTACTGCCTTCCGTGATGTCACAGCTTCTGATTGGTCGCGTGCCGCCCATGTGACGGCGACGCGACCAATCACAACAAGCCGTGACGTAATTTCAGGTCCTGAATGCCTAATTCTAGGCATTCAGGATTTGAAAATTACGTCACGGCTTGTGATTGGTCGCGTCGCGGTCACATGGGCGGCACGCGACCAATCACAAGCCGTGACGTAATTTTCAAATCCTGAATGCCTAGAATTAGGCATTCAGGACCTGAAATTACGTCACGGCTTGTTGTGATTGGTCGCGTCGCGGTCACATGGGCGGCACGCGACCAATCAGAAGCCGTGACGTAATTTTCAAATCCTGAATGCCTAGAATTAGGCATTCAGGACCTGAAATTACGTCACGGCTTGTTGTGATTGGTCGCGTCGCCGTCACATGGGCGGCACGCGACCAATCAGAAGCCGTGACGTCACGGAAGGCAGTAAACGCGCGCATTTTAAGCAAAGAAGGCTGCCGGTTCCCTCGGTAAGGTGCAGGCTGCGTCGGAGAGGTGAGTATAACAATATTATTTATTTTAATTCTTTATTTTACACATTGATATTAATCCCGATACCGATTCCCGATATCACAAAAGTATCGGATCTCGGTATCGGAATTTCCGATACCCGCAAGTATCGGCCGATACCCGATACTTGCGGTATCGGAATGCTCAACACTAACTATGAGCAATAAAATTTAATGATAATGTATATATTTTACACGGAAAATCCTGTGTATTCATTGCATTATTCTTAAATCTTCATAAATAAACTACATACATATTCTAGAATACCCGATGCGTTAGAATCGGGCCACCATCTAGTATATATATTTGTGAGCAAAAATTCAGTATAACCTGTGTTTTATTAATTTAGTTCACTGCATTTTCTAAGCTTTTTGGTCCAGTTTAGTGAAATTGGGAAAAAAATTTCTGCCATGACTTTTTGTGTTTTGTTTTTACTGCATACATTCTGTGGTGAAAGTTGCTTAAAATCATGTTTCTCGAGGTCAGTCTGATTAGAGAAATGGCAAACTTGTATAGATTTTTTTTTATTTTAGTATTTTCGTAGCAAAAGAAATTTCAGAAACTTAGCAAAAAATGTGGGGGTTTGTGTGGACATTTTCCAAGACCCACAACAGTTTTGTTATCCCATTGATTGAGCTGGATGAAGGCTTGTTTTTTCATGTGACGAGCTGACGATATTATTCATTTTTGCCTATGTACGAAGTTTTGATCAGTTTTTATTGCATTTTTATAGGGAGGAGTAATGACTAAAAGATGCTGGCATTGGGGGCCTTCAACAGGCCTTCAGCTGTCATAGTTACTCATAGAAACCCCATGACAACACCACAGGGTGTCAACGGAAGCCAGAAAGTGCACACAGTTGCATGTGTTCCATTTAAATGTCGCTTTCAAAGATTGACAGCAGCGTTTAAATGGTTTGCCCTAATCACATGGCAGTGACATCATCGCAGGTCCTACAGCTATTTGCTGTGCAGCAGATCCATCCTGGTGTTCTGTGGATGTCTTTTGTTCTCTGGTATCAGCCATTACATCAGACGGCCAGAGCTTACTGCGTCTGCGCAGGACACCAGTACACAGCGCAGGCGCCGGATTTGAAACGATAACAGCGCTGAGGGGGCGGCACCGAAAGCGCAGGAAGATGTGAGTGACGGCAGAGGAGCTGGCCAAGCTGGGGCGTGAGGACCCGCCTACCTGGCTAGAGACAAGAATTGTGGCTAAGTATAAAAACGTTTTATTTGGGGTATGCTTGAACCTAAAACTAAAAGAGCCATCTTGTTAGAATGCAGCATTACTGCTGCACAAGGTGGCTCTTTTAGTTTATAACGGCTGGAGGGGGGTGACAGTGGCCCTTTAAGGGCTGGGATATTCTTTACCCACTCCCGAAGGGGAGGGGGGCTTTATAGAGCCCTTCCCACACTGCTGTCCCAGGATAGCTGGCGTCTGGTGACACATATGATGTAGAGCCAGCTACAAGAGTAAATCCAAGCAGTATAAAACTCAAATGAAAACCAAAGGGAAACCCTTGGACAATAGCTAGTAAAGAAGAACCAATAATGACTGTTAGCAACTACTGAGAAGCAACCAGAACGCAACCAGGAAGAATTCACCATACTACTGCGCAAGGGAACTGAATAATCAGCACTGAACTGGATTATAACCAGGCCTTAAATAGCCAGCCCAAATCTAAGAAAAAACAATCAGGTGATGTATTCCTCCCAGTCATGTCCAGAGAGCCACTCACAGCTCACATGAACGGCAGGGTGCACACATTCCTACCATTGGGTAACACCAGGCAAGGCAGCATCCTGATTTGCCTAGCAACTGGGAGACACAGCATCCCATGTCTCCTGGGCCATGAAACAAGTGGGAAGCACAGTGTTCCATGTTCCCACATCGCGCAGCACTTCCACACATGAGGCAACGCCATGTGTAGTCGCGCCACCCAAGTGTGCGATAGCTCTGCCGCCAGCACGGACAGACCAGCAGAGTAGTCTGGAAACTGGAGAAGGATGATTGCGTCCACTGCAGATGTTCCTAACAGTACCCCTCTGTCTAAGAGAGACCCCCGGACTCTCCTCATCCACCTAATTCAGAAACCTCCTATGGAATACAGTGATAAGGCGATCAGCATGAATTCTGTTTCTCAGGACCAAAACTGTTATGATCCTAGTGGCTGAGGATCACAAAACGGATTAGCTAAGTTTATGAACATAGAGAAGAGCTCTAGGGAGGTGGTAACTGGACTGACCGCAAACCTGATCCTAACCAACACACTAAAGGTGTTATGATCCTAGTGGCAAGGATCGCAAATCTGACTAGCTAAGAAACTGAACCGACGACTAGCTCTGGGGAAGTGGTAACTGAATTGACCGCAACCTGATCCTATCCGCACACAACTATAGGTAGCCGTGGAACGTTACCTGGAAATCCTAGACGTCTCGTCACGGCCTGAGAAACTGACTATTCCTAGAGAGAAAGTAAGTCCTCACTTGCCTCAGAGAAATGACCCCAAAGATATAGAAAAGCCCCCCACAAATATTAACGGTGAGTTAAGGGGAAAGCACATACGCAGAAATGAAATAGATTTAGCAAATGAGGCCCACTAACACTAGATAGCAGAAAATAGGAAGGGAACTGTGCGGTCAATGAAAAACCCTATTCAAAATATCCACGCAGAGATTGCTCGAGCCCCCGCACCAACTAACGGTGCGGGGGAAGCAACTCCGTACGCCAGAGCTTACCAGCAGCAAGAAATCACATATTAGCAAGCTGGACTAAACTCATCATAAACAGAAATCATATTGCAGACAGATGAGCAAAAAATAATCAAACAGAACTTAGCTTCTCATGAAGAGACAGAAAACCAAGATAGTCAGGAGTAATCAGAATAGCACTGAATACATCGACAGCCGGCAACAAGTGGAGGTGAAGCAGAGCTAAATAGGAACCTCCCTAGAGAATAACGAGGCAGCTGATCCAGCCACAGACCCGCAAGATAACAAACAAAGCCACCAGGGGGAGCCCAAAAATAAAACTCACGCAATACCACCTGTGACCACAAGAGGGAGCCCGAAAACAGAGTTCACAACAGTACCCCCCCCTTGAGGAGGGGTCACCGAACCCTCATCAAAACCCCCAGGGCGATCAGGGTGAGCCACATGGAAGGCACGAACCAAATCTGCCGCATGAACATCAGAGGCGACAACCCAGGAATTATCCTCCTGACCATAGCCCTTCCACTTAACCAAATACTGAAGCCTCCGTCTAGAAATACGAGAATCCAAGATCTTCTCCACCACGTATTCCAATTCACCCTCAACCAGCACAGGGGCAGGAGGCTCGACCGAAGGAACCACAGGCACCACATACCTCCGCAACAACGACCGATGGAACACATTATGAATAGCAAACGATGCCGGGAGGTCCAGACGAAATGACACAGGGTTAAGGACTTCCAAAATCTTATAAGGACCGATAAACAAAGGCTTGAACTTAGGAGAGGAGACCTTCATAGGAACAAAGCGAGAAGACAACCACACCAAGTCCCCAACGCGAAGTCGGGGACCCACACAGCGACGGCGGTTGGCAAAGCGCTGAGCCTTCTCTTGTGTCAGCTTCAAATTGTCCACCACATGATCCCAAATCTGATGCAACCTATCCACCACAATATCCACTCCAGGACAGTCAGAAGGCTCCACCTGACCCGAGGAAAAACGAGGATGAAACCCCGAATTACAAACAAAAGGTGAAACCAAAGTAGCAGAACTAGCCCGATTATTAAGGGCAAACTCGGCCAATGGCAAAAAAGTCACCCAGTCGTCCTGATCAGCAGAAACAAAACATCTTAAATAAATTTCCAAGGTCTGATTAGTTCGCTCGGTTTGGCCATTCGTCTGAGGATGGAAGGCCGACGAAAAAGACAAATCAATGCCCATCTTAGCACAAAAGGTCCGCCAAAATCTAGACACAAACTGGGATCCTCTGTCGGAAACAATATTTTCAGGGATCCCGTGCAAACGAACCACATTTTGAAAAAACAGTGGAACCAACTCGGAGGAGGAAGGCAACTTAGGCAAGGGCACCAAATGGACCATCTTAGAAAAACGATCACACACCACCCAGATGACAGACATTCTCTGAGAGACAGGGAGATCTGAAATAAAATCCATGGAAATGTGCGTCCAAGGCCTCTTCGGGACAGGCAAAGGTAACAACAAACCACTGGCACGAGAACAGCAAGGCTTAGCCCGAGCACAAATTCCACAAGACTGCACAAAGGAACGCACATCCCGCGACAAGGAAGGCCACCAAAAGGACCTGGCCACCAAATCTCTGGTACCAAATATTCCAGGATGGCCCGCCAACACCGAAGAATGAACCTCGGAAATGAATCTACTGGTCCATCTATCTGGGACAAACAGTCTATCCGGTGGACAACAGTCAGGTCTATCCGCCTGAAACTTCTGCAACAATCGTCGCAAATCTGGGGAGATGGCGGACAAAATCACCCCTTCTCTGAGGATACAAGCCGGCTCTGAATCTCCAGGAGAGTCAGGCACAAAACTCCTAGAAAGAACATCAGCCTTCACATTCTTCGAACCAGGCAGGTACGAGACCACAAAATCAAAACGAGAGAAAAACAATGACCAACGAGCCTGTCTAGGATTCAGCCGCTTGGCCGACTCGAGATAAATCAGATTTTTGTGATCAGTCAAGACCACCACACGATGCTTAGCTCCCTTGAGCCAATGTCGCCACTCCTCAAATGCCCACTTCTTAGCCAACAACTCTCGATTACCGACACCATAATTCCGCTCGGCAGGCGAAAACTTTCTTGAAAAGAAAGCACATGACTTCATCACAGAGCCATCAGAGCTTCTCTGCGACAAAACAGCCCCCGCTCCAATTTCAGAAGCATCAACCTCGACCTGGAAAGGAAGAGAGACATCTGGCTGACATAAGACCGGAGCAGAAGAAAACCGGTGCTTCAGCTCCCGAAAGGCCTCCACAGCCGCAGGAGACCAATTAGTAACATCAGAACCCTTCTTGGTCAAATCCGTCAAAGGCTTAACAACACCAGAAAAATTAGCGATGAAGCGACGGTAAAAATTAGCAAAACCCAAGAACTTCTGAAGACTCTTAACAGATGTAGGCTGAGTCCAGTCATGAATAGCCTGAACCTTGACTGGGTCCATCTCAATAGTAGAAGGAGAAAAAATGAAACCCAAAAAAGAAACCTTCTGGACTCCAAAAAGACATTTTGAGCCCTTCACAAACAAAGCATTGGCACGCAGGACCTGAAACACCATCCTGACCTGCTTAACATGGGACTCCCAATCATCAGAAAAAAACAGAATATCATCCAGATACACAATCATAAATGTATCCAGATATTCGCGGAAGATGTCGTGCATGAAGGACTGAAAGACAGAAGGAGCGTTAGAAAGTCCAAAAGGCATCACCAAGTACTCAAAGTGGCTTTCGGGCATATTAAATGCAGTTTTCCATTCATCACCCTGCTTAATACGCAAAAGGTTATAAGCACCACGAAGATCTATCTTGGTGAACCAACTAGACCCCCTAATGCGAGCAAACAGATCAGATAACAATGGCAAAGGAAACTGAAATTTGACTGTGATCTTATTTAGAAGGCGATAATCAATACAAGGTCTCAGGGAACCATCCTTCTTAGCCACAAAAAAGAACCCCGCACCAAGAGGGGAGGAGGAGGGGCGAATAAGTCCTTTCTCCAAAGACTCCTTTATATAACTCCGCATAGCAGCATGCTCCGGCACTGACAAATTGAAGAGTCGTCCCTTAGGAAACTTACTACCAGGAATCAAATTTATAGCACAATCACAATCCCTATGAGGAGGTAGAGAACTGAGTTTGGGCTCATCAAATACATCCTGGTAGTCCGACAAAAACGCAGGGACTTCAGAAGGAGTGGATGAAGCAATTGACACCACAGGAGCGTCGCCATGAATTCCCTGGCAACCCCAACTTGACACAGACATTGCTTTCCAATCCAGGACTGGATTATGAGTCTGCAACCATGGCAGACCCAACACGACGACATCATGCAAATTATGCAGTACAAGAAAGCGAATCACCTCCTGATGAACAGGAGTCATGCACATGGTCACTTGCGTCCAGTACTGAGGTTTATTCATAGCCAATGGTGTAGCATCAATTCCCCTTAGTGGAATAGGGAATTTTAAAGGCTCCAAAACAAAACCACAGCGCCTGGCAAATGACAAATCCATCAGACTCAGGGCAGCACCTGAATCCACAAAAACCATAACCGGGTAAGATGACAGGGTACAAATCAGGGTAACAGACAAAATGAACTTAGGCTGTAAAGTACCGATGGTGACAGACTTATCAATCTTTTTTGTGCGCTTAGAGCATGCTGAGATAACATGAGCTGAGTCACCACAGTAAAAGCACAACCCATTTTGCCATCTATAATTTTGCCGTTCACCTCTGGTCAGAATTCTATCACATTGCATAGACTCAGGTGTCTGTTGAGAAGACACCGCCAAATGGTGCGCAGGTTTGCGCTCCCACAAACGCCGATCAATCTGAATGGCCAGAGTCATTGACTCATTCAGACCTGCAGGCGTAGGGAACCCCACCATGACATTCTTAATGGCTTCAGAAAGACCTTTTCTGAAATTTGCAGCCAGGGCACACTCATTCCATTGAGTAAGCACCGACCATTTCCGAAATTTCTGGCAATACACCTCTGCTTCATCTTGCCCCTGAGAGAGGGCCAACAAAGCTTTTTCAGCCTGGTTCTCAAGATTAGGTTCCTCATAGAGCAATCCAAGGGCCAGAAAAAACGCATCCACACTGAGCAATGCAGGATCCCCTGGCGCCAATGCGAAGGCCCAATCTTGAGGGTTGCCGCGCAAGAAAGAAATAATAATCTTAACTTGCTGAACGGAATCACCAGAGGAACGAGGTTTCAAAGAAAGAAACAACTTGCAATTGTTCTTAAAATTCAGGAACCTAGATCTATCTCCAGAAAACAACTCCGGAATAGGTATTCTAGGCTCTGACATAGGACTGTGAACAACAAAATCCTGAATACTTTGTACCCTTGCAGCAAGATGATCTACACTGGAGGCCAAACTCTGGATATCCATGTCAGCAGCTGAACTCAGAGCCACACCAAGATTAAGAGGAGGAGAGAGGCTAGACACACAGCAGCTAGACACACAGCAACAAAAAAAAAACAAAACTCAAGGCTTCTCTTCTCCTGCTTCTGCCATGCAATTAACACTTTATGGGCCGGCTGTACTGTTATGATCCTAGTGGCAAGGATCGCAAATCTGATTAGCTAAGAAACTGAACTGACGACTAGCTCTGGGGAAGTGGTAACTAAATTGACCGCAACCTGATCCTATCCGCACACAACTATAGGTAGCCGTGGAACGTTACCTGGAAATCCTAGACGTCTCGTCACGGCCTGAGAAACTGACTATTCCTAGAGAGAAAGTAAGTCCTCACTTGCCTCAGAGAAATGACCCCAAAGATATAGAAAAGCCCCCCACAAATATTAACGGTGAGTTAAGGGGAAAGCACATACGCAGAAATGAAATAGATTTAGCAAATGAGGCCCACTAACACTAGATAGCAGAAAATAGGAAGGGAACTGTGCGGTCAATGAAAAACCCTATTCAAAATATCCACGCAGAGATTGCTCGAGCCCCCGCACCAACTAACGGTGCGGGGGAAGCAACTCCGTACCCCAGAGCTTACCAGCAGCAAGAAATCACATATTAGCAAGCTGGACTAAACTCATCATAAACAGAAATCATATTGCAGACAGATGAGCAAAAAATAATCAAACAGAACTTAGCTTCTCATGAAGAGACAGAAAACCAAGATAGTCAAGAGTAATCAGAATAGCACTGAATACATCGAAAGCCGGCAACAAGTGGAGGTGAAGCAGAGCTAAATAGGAACCTCCCTAGAGAATAACGAGGCAGCTGATCCAGCCACAGACCCGCAAGATAACAAACAAAGCCACCAGGGGGAGCCCAAAAATAAAACTCACGCAATACCACCTGTGACCACAAGAGGGAGCCCGAAAACAGAGTTCACAACATAAAGGAAGCCGGTGAACGTGCCTAAAATCCTGGACGTCTCGACGCAGCCTGAGAAACTATCTACTCCTGGAGGGAAAGTAAGACCTCACTTGCCTCAAGAGAAATCACCCCAAAGATATAGGAAGCCCCCAACAAATAATAAAGGTGAGGTAAGGGGAAAACACAAACGTAGAAATGAAAACAGATTAAGCAAATGAGGCCCGCTAATACTAGATAGCAGAAGACAGGGAACTGTGCGGTCAGTAAAAAACCCTATGCAAAATATCCACGCTGAGAATACAAGAACCCCCACACCAACTAACGGTGTGAGGGGAGAAACTCAGCCCCCTAGAGCTACCAGCAAGCAAGGAAATCACATATTAGCAAGCTGGACAAGAAAACAAAAATAAACCAAGAAACATATGACCACTGATTGTCAAAAAATGAACCAAGCAAAACTTAGCTTCTCTTGAAGAGACTGATAACGAAGGACTGCAGGAGAGCTCCAAAATAGCACTGAAGACATTGACAGCAGGCAACAACTGAGAGTCCAGGTGAACTAAATAGGAAACCAGCTAAGAGATAACGAGACAGCTGATCCTGCCTCAGACCTGCAGAATGACACAAAGAACCACCAGAGGGAGCCCAAAAACAGAGTTCACAACACAAAACCTCTCCTCTGGTCCATACCCCTTTCAGTGGAATAAATATTGGACAGAGTTATGAATCTACCGAGAGTCCTGAGTACTCTCTACCTCATACTCTTCGGTGTTGTCTACTCTACAATAGGAGGAGGAAGGTTCTGGGTTACCAACAGAAATACTACCTTCTTAAACAATCCTTATGAAACACATCAGGAATATGCATGGAGGTAGGAAGATTGACCCTAAAGTCCACATCATTGATTCTTTCGTTAATGAAGAAAGGTCCAATAAACCTGGGTGCCAGCTTGTGGGAAGGCACATTAATCCTAATGTTTTTGGTCGACACCCAGACCCTATCCCCAACCCTGAGCTTGAGCCTTTGTTGACAATGTTTATCGGCCTGCCTCTTCATGCTCTCAACTGCTTTCCTAAGATCTCCACGAGCCTCCCCCAGACATTCCTGAGATGGTGGAGTGGATCAGAGACTGCTGAAAGTGTCCCACACCCACCCTCAAGGCATGGGGACCTAGGATGGAAACCTAGATTACAGAAGAAAATGAGCGTACCAAGAGCCTCTGTCATGATGCCTATTGTTTAACACAAATTCCGCCAAGGCCAAGTAAGCCCCCCATTCTTGCTGTTTATGGGAGCAAAAACACCTTAAATATTACTCCAAACACTGGGTGGTTCCCTCAGTCTGCCTGTTAGTCTGAGGGTGGTATGCAGATGAAAACAATAGCTCTGTCCTGAGGTGCTTACAGAATTCTCTCCAAAACCTGGAAATAAACTGGGAGCCTTGATCGGAGACAACATTCATAGGAACACTGTGTAGGCGCACAGAGTGAGAAGCGGATCTACCATCTCCTGCGCATTGGGCAGCTTGGCAAAGGGAACCAAATGACAAAGTTTAGAAAAGTGGTCAACAATTACCCAAAAAGCGGTCATGCCCTTGGACCTTGGGATATCAGTTATTAAATCCATAGATATGTGAGACAACGGACGTACAGGGATAGGCAGGGGTAGGAGCTTTCCTGCCAGGGCAGTGACAGATACTTCATTCTGGCACAAATTTTATATACCTTAAAATATGCCTCTGCATCCTTACCGAAGGATGGCCATAAATACCTGGGTGATCCACAGTGACAGAGTCATAGCACTCCCTGAGCAACCCCCAACTTCAGGTGTATAGGAATAAACAACTTGTCATGGAGTATACAAAGCAGAGCCAATCTCCGTGCCTTAATCACCTGCCAGACTACATTGACTGAGGACACCACAACCTCCTTGGAAAGAATGACCTCAGGCTCAATGATCTCAGACAGGGTGGGACAAAGACTCCAGGATAGAGAATCCAGAAAATCCACCAGTACGTTATTGATGCCGGGGAGGTAAGAAATAGAAAAATGTCTGGTAAAGAATAAAACTCATCGTGCCGGCCTAGAATTTCAACTCTTGTCATTTTGTAAATAAATCAGGTTATTATGATCCACTCCTCCAGAGCTAACTTAATGGCAAATAGTTCTCAGTTGCCGACATCATAGTTCTGCTCTGGGGGAGAAAAAGTGCGAGAGAAAAAGGAGCATAGCCTCAAGTTAGTCAGGGTAGGGGATCCCTGGGAGAGCACTGCTCCACACACCTGACTCGGAGGCATCCACCTCTACCACAGAAGGCCCATTAACACCAGGCTGAACTTGAACAGGAGTGGAGGAAAAGAGAGTGTCATATGCCTTGATAGCAGCAGGATCCCAGTTAAAGACATCTACCCCTTTATTAGTCAGATCAATAAGGGGTTTCACCACCTTGGAGAACACCTTGATGAACCTTCTGTAATAATTAGCAAAACCCAAGAAATGCTGTAAAGCTTTGAGATTGCATGGTTGGGATAAATTGAGCACCTTATTTACCTTGACAGAATCCATCCAAAACTGCCTGGGGGAGAAGATAACCCCTAAGAAGCCCAACTCAAATACATGCCTCTAGTTTGACATACAAGTGATGATCTTCTAATCTGTTCAGAACAGTGCACACATGGGCCCTATGTGTCACAAGGTCCTTGGAAAAGATGAGGATATTATCAATGCAAATAATGACACAGATACCCATGAGGTCCCAAAAAACATCATTGACCAGTGCCTTAACTACAGCTGAGGCATTACAAAGCCCAAAGTGCATGACAAAATATTCATAGTAGTCTTCCTGGGTATTGAAGGTCGTTTTCATCTCCCCTTTTGAGGCGGACAAGATTATAGGCTCCCCTGAGATCTAGCTTGGTGAACTAATTAGCCCCTATAACTTGGTTAAAAAGATCAGGAATGAGTGGTAGGGGATACTGGTTATGTACAGTAATACAATTAAGCTCCCAATAATCAATGCAAGAATCTCCTACAATAGATTTGGAGGGGCAAAGAAACCCATTAGCCAAATTTTCCTTGATATAATCTCTCATGGCAAGTCTCTCAGATTCTGATAAATTTAAAATTATACCCGTAGGCAATTTCACCCCTTATTAAGTTGGATGAAGCAATCATAAGTTTAATGTGGCTGCAGCTTCCGTGTGGCCTCTTCAGAAAGAACATGTGTAAACTCTGCCAAGTAACAAGGGACCCACATACAGTGAGACCTACAAATGGAGGCCCACCTGACAATATACCCTCCCTCCTGTCAAATAATAGGATCGTGAGTACAAATTCATGAAAAAACAAAACCACAGCAGCGGGGAGGTCCCTTAAAATGAAAAAAGATATCTCCTCCCTGCAAAAACAACCAGTGGCGAGGAACAAAGGCTCTGCATTACGGAACCCAACAAGCTGATGAAGAGGAGAATCCCCCAGTTTCTTAGCTACAGCAGCATCCAAAAAAAACTCTTAGCCCTTCAATCCACATAAGCATAATCCTCAAAATGCTTATCAGAAAAAAAATAACAACAGGTGGCAAAAGTAATTTTTTCATATCTAAGGGTACCTGAGGGCTTAGCTGGCTAGCCCTTGTCCTGGCTACGCACAGTGGTTTCCCGCCGGTTCCAGGCATGGACACTCATGGACGAGATGACACGGGAAGCCACAGAGAAGACATTTCCGCCAACGCCATCTTTGTTGCTTAAACTATCAAAAAGTACTCACTCCGTTAATCACAATCAGGTGATGCATTCCTCCCAGTTTGTCAGGACTCTGAACATTTTTTACCTTTTGTGCATTACTGCCCTTTTCCAAGATGGCGTCTTTGGTCTCATGTGCACTGTGTCTTCCTGCTATAAAACTCCACCCCAGCCTTCAGTCTGTGCTAGAGTATTCTGCCTTGCATCCAGCTCCTGACCTCTGGTTACTCCCTGGCTATACACCTGCTCCTGTGAACCTGTGTGGTGATCCTGCTACTCTGCTCTGAGTTCCTGCTGAATACACAAGTTTCCAGTAATCCTCCTTCATCTGCTGCTCGTGTTTACTTCCACCTGCATTTGCTGGACATGTAAGCTGCTGCTGCTTTGCATTAACCTGAGACTATTAACCAGGCCTCCCTGGTTGAGCTAAGATATGATTTGAACTGCCTATAAGCATATCTATCTGTGTCTGGACTAAGAGAAGGATTTATTTGTGTCAAGTATCCTCAAGAATAACTGTGCTTCATAGACTTTCTGCTTGATTGCATTTTGCTCTGAAGTTTCCTATAGACTGCTAAGCTCCGTTTATTATTTGCACCAAGTGTTGTGGACTTGAGTTTCTCTCTGCACCTGTTTGAATCACCGTGTGATAATATAGACTTTACCACTTATAAAACTGTGTCCTGTAGTTGTCTTGTTCCACGCAAAGAGTCTCCTGAGTTATCCCCTATAATTATTACACAGTTATAAACTGGATTAGAACCAGACCTTAGCCAGCACAAATTAAAGGATAACAATCAGGTGATGTATACCTCCCAGTTATGTCCAGGGAGCCACTCCCTGCTCGCTTATACAGCAGGGTGAACTCATTTCCACCACTGGCTAACGACAGGCTTACCTGGCAACTGGGAGACACAGTGTCCCATGTCTCCGGGGCCGCGAAACAAGTGGGTACCACATCACTCACCATTTGCACACATGAGGCACCACCCAAGTGCACAGCAGCTCCAACCCCAGGGCGAACAGACCGGAGGAGCAGTCTGGAAACCGAAAGAGCACAAGCGATGATCTATTGAAGCAAGTGAAAAGTAAAAAAAAATGTTTTTAAAGATATATATAAAAAATACATAAAAGTTCAAATCACCCCCCATTCGCCCCGTTCAAAATAAAACAATAAAAAATACACGTATTTGGTATCACCGCGTTCAGAATCGCCTGATCTATCAATATGACAAAACAGAATTCATCGTCTTTCCCCCATCTCACGCGACCCCCCCAACGAACCTATCCATTACAGTAAACGGCTGCCCACTCTCCCCAGTCCCACAAGCTCGCTGTCTCGGGGTAATCCTTGACACTGATCTCTCCTTCAAACCGCATATCCAAGCCCTTTCCACTTCCTGCCGCCTTCAGCTCAAAAATATTTCACAGATCCGTACATTCCTAAACCAAGAATCTGCAAAAACCCTAGTCCATGTGAAGCGCCCCCACTGCCGCAGGGCCGAGGGGTACCTGGTACCGGGCCTCTGAGTCTCTGCTTCTGGGGTTGTCACGGTGGCTAGGCCCCGGCCCGTGACCCTGCCGTGGGGCGCACAGTAAATGATAGGTGTGGATGTTGGTGGTGCAGTTGTGGGGTGCAGGTCGCGGTAAATAACGAGGACACCAGGTTGCAGTCTCTTTACCTCTTTACTGGAGATCTCTGAGTCCTCAGTCCAGAATACGGTTCACCAGGCTGCGCAAGTCCGGCCGGTCCAATGGCACCTCCAGAGTTCACTTCACAGGTGGAAATCGGTGCCTTCCTTCTTAGCGCTATGTGTTGTAGTCCTTCCCTGCTATGCTTACGGAAAGTACCCCACAACCGTTGTGTCTGTTTCTCGTGTTCCCTCACAACTCGATTAACTGATCTTCTGCTAATCTTCCGTCCCTTCCTGATGTTACAGTTAGAACGGCACCCGTTTGTCGGGTAGGCCTGGAGTTCTTCCGGGACCCTAGAGACGCCCCTCTCCCGCAATTGCCTCCCAAGACTTCATAGGTGATTTAGGTGAGACAGCCCGCCTGAGACTGACTGTCCTGCCGCTGTTTAGAGTATTGCTTGAAGCTGTCTAATGAAATACTCCCTCGGCGTTCCGGCCGCCGGTAGTGCGCCTCAGTAGGATGTTGCTCCGGTCTTACAGCACGACCCCTACTGGTATTCTCCTATTGCTTGATCTCGTTTCTCACTCAGCACAATCTATCTCGCTTCTAGTCCTTTCTTGGGTCCCGCCGCTTCCCGGAGCTGGCGCGGACCCGTTACGTTCTTTTCAATGCCAAGCCTCTGTCAGGATCCCACCCCTGACAGAGACCCTACTGTCTCTTCCTCCACAACACCCTCTGCCACTAGGTGTTGCTTCGTCCAATCCAGTCAGCGTTCTCCTCTAACTTCCTGCCTGACCCCCAGTTTACCCACTATGGTGGGGAGTGGCCTAATGAATAGAACCCTTAGCTCCCCCCGGAGGCCCAGCTGTGAAATCTATTGGTGTCTGTGATACCTGATCAGATGAACTCCTTCAGTGCCATCGGACGCACCATGGCTCCCCATAGTGGCGGAGCCACAGTACTGCAACGACCAGGACTCTGGGGCGCTGCACTCCCCCCTGGTTAAACACAGTACTCCGGGACTGGGAAGAAAACAACAATACAGGTTAGCAAAAAAGACATACAATTTTTGTTGAGTGCAAATAATAATAAGTATACTTGAACAGAGCTTCCCTTTATGGGAGGTGAGGACACTTGAACGTTACAAACATGGTTAACATTATAAATTACAGGCTATAAATAACTCCTGTTACCCAACCGGGTATTCTACTAAGTACAAAATTGTTGAACAATAATTTAACATTGCCTTTAAGGACTCACACTCTAAATCCACTAAAGACCTTCCTATAATCACATTATAAGGTATTTTAACTTTCCCATTCGCCTTCTTTAAATCTGCAGGACCGCCTGTCCTATCGGCACCAGACCTACTGCCTCTCCTTTCTGTTACAGGACCGCCCCGTTCAGCCAGGGCCTACTGCCTTTTCAACTACTATACACAGTATAGAACATAACATTACTTTCAGTTTAAGAGCACTAAGTCATCTCTACATGACTCCTATGAGGACTCAGGGTTTACCTTCTATCCTAACTATCTATCAACATTATCTAAACATTTTCTATCTAACATTAAGCCTTCTCATTATCTTTCTTCCTTTCTTGCATGCTGGACACCACATCTATCTCTACGGGCCCACTGCATCCTTCTTCTATCTTTCACCTTTTAATTCTCAGAGCACATCATCAGTATTTCTTCACATTTAACTAAT
This sequence comes from Ranitomeya variabilis, assembly GCF_051348905.1. Classification (NCBI taxonomy): domain Eukaryota; kingdom Metazoa; phylum Chordata; class Amphibia; order Anura; family Dendrobatidae; genus Ranitomeya; species Ranitomeya variabilis. The sequence goes on from NC_135233.1 coordinate 740,436,000, forward strand.
TAAACACATATAACTTTCTCGTACAAACATCATCATCACTTTTCTCTCATCAACATTATTGCTACTTGTCTTAAGCAATATTACTATCGAAACGCGACAAATGAACATCCCCTTTAAGAGGGGACCAAGTCTCTGTGAGGTAGCGCGTCTTCTCAAGCTACCAGTCCATACTCAGCAAAGGTTCCAGTGCGGTATCTTCGCAAAGAGTCTTTCTTTAAGTAAAACCAGTAGGGAGCGCCTTTAATAAGGTGCAAACTATATACAAAAAGTTCGGATCATGCACTGTTCATGATTTCACAGTTTTTGAAGTAATCGTAGAAAAATAGAAAATAACCAAAAACAAAAGGGATCCCAGGTCCATAGAAGGATCCCCTTAAGAATTTACCCTGGACGGGTTTTAGCAATCATAAAAGGCAATAAAACAGTAACTATTTTACAAGTAAGAAAGTACAGTAGAATCTTACTGTGGTGGTCTCCGATCTGGCCTCACCAGGCCAACGGATCGCACTGGTGAGCCAGGAAGCGGTTCCGGTCCCAGCAGCGATAAAATCCCTCGCCGGGAGGCCCTCCTCGTTGGCAGGCGCACACGTTCCTCCGGGGCACGGCGAGGCCGGGCTTCTCGAGGTTCCGCGGGGCCGGGCTCTGCTGCTTTCCCCCTGGGATCACCTTCTTCCGGTGTTTCGGCAGCAGCCTGGAGGGCGATGCATCGCTGGACGCCTCGGGCGACCCAGCCCGTCTCGCCAGCGTCCCTCCTCCACCTCATGTAGGTTACGGCATCACCTGGCTCCAGATCACGAGTGAATCTCCCACTGCAGGGCTCCACCTCCTCCCGGTCTACGCGGACTTGTAGCGGCTCCCCGATCTCCTGGATCACTCCTCTTCCACACTGAGGGTTAAAGGCCACCACTACACCCCAGTGTGATGGCGAGATCTCCGGAGCGCTAATTAAATCAATCTGCTCTGCAGGCTGGGGCTGGCTCCGCCACGCTGCCATCAGACGCCGTAGATGCTCGGCGTCCGGCATGATCTTCAGGCCCGGCGTCTGTAGCGTACCTTCAGCCGCGGCCAGGTGGGAAGGAGCAGGGGACACTGGGGACAAACGGATCTCCGTGGGCTGGCCTAGCCGAGTAAGCACGCGGGCATCAGCCTCCAGCCTGCGGGCTAGCTGTCGGGCCTCGGCTGCAGCCACACATTCCTCAGACAGCGGCAGAGGGGGTCGGCCCATCGGTGACCCTGTGAGGGTCAGACCCCGCAGCGTTGGCGTTTCTGGGGCTATGTCAGGTTGCGCAGCTCCAGGCCGGACCGGGTCAGCCCCGCGTGGTGCTCCTGGTGTCGCCATCTTGGCCTTTCCTCCAATGTCCTCTTCCCGCGGTCTCTTTCGTGGGCGGCCCCGTCTCCATGGTCTCCACCCTCCAAACAGGATCAGGAGGCGGACCTCAGCTGTTGACGGACACGTCCTCAGGACACAGAAATATTTGGACTGGGCGGCCATTGCTGTTCGCGCTCTCCAGCTTGTCTTCGCCCACTTCACGCCCCCTTTTCACTTCCTGCACTCTCCTCAGCGCTGCAATGGCGGTGGATTTTGGCGGCAAATGGCGCAGCACACAGTCTCTCAATAAAGTTCAGTCCAAGCACAGTAAATCACAGTTCCAAGGCACACATGACCTGATTCTTCAGGCTTAAGTAGATCCTGTTCGTGACGCCAAGTTGAAGCGCCCCCACTGCCGCAGGGCCGAGGGGTACCCGGTACCGGGCCTCTGAGTCTCTGCTTCTGGGGTTGTCACGGCGGCTAGGCCCCGGCCCGTGACCCTGCCGTGGGGCGCACAGTAAATGATAGGTGTGGATGTTGGTGGTGCAGTTGTGGGGTGCAGGTCGCGGTAAATAATGAGGACACCAGGTTGCAGTCTCTTTACCTCTTTACTGGAGATCTCTGAGTCCTCAGTCCAGAATACGGTTCACCAGGCTGCGCAAGTCCGGCCGGTCCAATGGCACCTCCAGAGTTCACTTCACAGGTGGAAATCGGTGCCTTCCTTCTTAGCGCTATGTGTTGTAGTCCTTCCCTGCTATGCTTACGGAAAGTACCCCACAACCGTTGTGTCTGTTTCTCGTGTTCCCTCACAACTCGATTAACTGATCTTCTGCTAATCTTCCGTCCCTTCCTGATGTTACAGTTAGAACGGCACCCGTTTGTCGGGTAGGCCTGGAGTTCTTCCGGGACCCTAGAGACGCCCCTCTCCCGCAATTGCCTCCCAAGACTTCATAGGTGATTTAGGTGAGACAGCCCGCCTGAGACTGACTGTCCTGCCGCTGTTTAGAGTATTGCTTGAAGCTGTCTAATGAAATACTCCCTCGGCGTTCCGGCCGCCGGTAGTGCGCCTCAGTAGGATGTTGCTCCGGTCTTACAGCACGACCCCTACTGGTATTCTCCTATTGCTTGATCTCGTTTCTCACTCAGCACAATCTATCTCGCTACTAGTCCTTTCTTGGGTCCCGCCGCTTCCCGGAGCTGGCGCGGACCCATTACGTTCTTTTCAATGCCAAGCCTCTGTCAGGATCCCACCCCTGACAGAGACCCTACTGTCTCTTCCTCCACAACACCCTCTGCCACTAGGTGTTGCTTCGTCCAATCCAGTCAGCGTTCTCCTCTAACTTCCTGCCTGACCCCCAGTTTACCCACTATGGTGGGTAGTGGCCTAATGAATAGAACCCTTAGCTCCCCCCGGAGGCCCAGCTGTGAAATCTATTGGTGTCTGTGATACCTGATCAGATGAACTCCTTCAGTGCCATCGGACGCACCATGGCTCCCCATAATGGCGGAGCCACAGTACTGCAACGACCAGGACTCTGGGGCGCTGCACATGCCCTCATCATCTCCCGCCTCGACTACTGTAACCTCCTTCTCTGTTGCCTCCCCTCTAACACTCTCGCACCCCTCCAATCTATTCTAAATTCAGCTGCCCGACTAATCCACCTGTCCCCCCGCTATTCCCTGGCCTCTCCCCTCTGTCAATCCATTCACTGGCTCCTTATTACCCAGAGACTCCAGTACAAAAGCCTAACCATGACATACAAATAATCCACAACCTGTCTCCTCCATACATCTGTGACCTCGTCCCCCGGTACTTTTCTGCACGCAACCTCCGATCCTCACAAGATCTCCTTCTCTACTCCCCTCTTATCTCCTCTTCCCACAATTGCATACAAGATTTCTCTCACCCCTACTCTGGAACTCTCTACCACAACGTATCAGACTCTCACCTACCATCGAAACCTTCAAAAAGAACCTGAAGACCCACCTCTTCCGACAAGCCTACAAGCTGCAGTAACCACCGATCGACCAAACCACTGCACGACCAGCTCTATCCTCACCTACTGTATCCTCACCCATCCCTTGTAGATTGTGAGCCCTTGCGGGCAGGGTCCTCTCTCCTCCTGTGTTATATACTGCGAGGCTGCTATATACTACGTGGGCAGTGTTATATACTGTGTAGCCTGTGTTATATACTGCATGGGCAGTGTTATATACAACGTGGGCAATTTTATATACTACGTGGGCAATGTTAAATACTACGTGGGCTGTGTTATATACTGCATAGATGGTATATATATTGTGGGCTGTGTTATATACTATGTGCACAGTGTTATATACTATGTGGGCTGTGTTATATACTATGTGGCAGTGTTTTATACTACGTAGCAGTGTTATATACTACATGGGCAGTGTTATATACTACGTGGCAGTGTTATATACTACGTGGGCTGTGTTATATACTATGTGGGCTGTTGTGAACTGTGTTTCTGGGCTCCCTCTGGTGGTCACTAACGGTATTGTGTTAGGTATGTCTTGTTGCAGGCCTGAGCTCCAGCTGTGTCATTAAGCAGCGGGTGTTTCCTATTTGAGTCTCCTCTGGACTCAGTCTCTTGCCTGGCATCGTTGTATCCAGACCTATTTGGTCTCCTCCGGATTCCTTTCAGTCTGCCTCATGCAAGAAAAGCTAAGTCTGTTTTGTACAATTTGGATCGTTTGCATTATTCAGTGTTTTTGTCCAGCTTGCTTTACTTTTGATTTTTGACTCGCTGGAAGCTCTAGGGGGCTGATATTCTCCCTCCACACCGTCAGTCGATGTGGGGGTTCTTGAATGTTCAGCGTGGATGTTTTGTAGGGTTTTCTGCTAACCGCATAGTCCACTATCTATTTTCTGCTATCTAGACTATTGGGCCTCACTTTGCTGAATCTAGTTCATCTCTACGTTTGTGTTTTCCTCTTGCCTCACCGTTATTATTTGTTGGGGGCTTTCTATATCTTTGGGGTTCAATTTCTCTGGAGGCAAGCGAGGTCTTATTTTTTCCCTCTAGGGGTAGTCAGTTCTCCGGCTGGCTTGAGACGTCTAGAACCAACGTAGGCACGTTCACCGGCTACTTTTAGTTGTTTGTGTCAGGATCAGGTATGCGGTTAGCCCAGTTTCCACCTCCCTAGAGCAGTATTTATATTTTTGGCTATCTTGCCGGAAAATCAGAGATCCTCTGCCATTGGGATCATAATAGAATGCCAGGCCAAAAGAAAATGTTTAATGCATCGCAGAAGCGGGATTAAAAAGAAGTTCTGAGTTTTTTTTTTGTTTTTTTTTTTGCTGCAGTTTGCCTAGCTTCTTCCATCCCCTTTTTCTCTGAGTGGCTGAAACTCTGCTGCAGATATGAATGTCCAGACTTTGACTTCTAGTGTGGATCAGCTTGCTGCTAGGGTGCAAAGCATTCAGGATTTTGTTATCCATAGCCCTATGTCTGAACCAAAAATACCTATTCCTGAGCCGTTTTTTGGAGATAGATCTAAATTCCTGAATTTTAGGAATAATTGTAAATTGTTTCTGTCTCTGAAACCTCGTTCCTCTGGTGATTCCGCTCAGCAAGTTAAGATTGTTATTTCCTTCTTGCGCGGCGACCCTCAGGATTGGGCCTTCTCTCTGGCGCCAGGAGATCCTGCATTGGTGAATGTTGATGCATTTTTTCTGGCACTTGGTTTGCTTTATGAGGAGCCTAATCTTGAAAATCAGGCTGAAAAAATGTTGCTGGTTATCTCTCAGGGTCAGGACGAAGCTGAGGTATATTGCCAAAAATTTCTGAAATGGTCCGTGCTTACTCAATGGAATGAGTGTGCACTGGCCGCAAATTTCAGAAATGGTCTTTCTGAAGCCATTAAAGATGTGATGGTGGGGTTTCCTATCCCTACAGGTCTAAATGATTCAATGGCTCTAGCCATTCAAATTGATCGACGTTTGCGGGAGCGCAAATCTGATAATCCTTTGGCGGTGCTGTCTGAACGGTCACCTGATTCTATGCAATGTGACAGAATTCTGACCAGAGCCGAGCGACAAAATCATAGACGTCAAAATGGGTTGTGTTTCTACTGTGGTGATTCAACACATGTTATCTCAGCATGCTCTAAACGTTTAAAGAAAAAAGTTAATCCTGTCGCCATTGGTACTTTTCAGCCTAAGTTTATTTTGTCTGTGACTTTAATTTGTTCATTATCTTCTTACTCAGTTATGGCTTTTGTGGATTCTGGTGCTGCTTTAAGTCTGATGGATTTGTCGTTTGCCAAGCGCTGCGGTTTTGTCCTGGAGCCTTTGGAAAATCCTATTCCTCTTAGAGGAATTGATTCTACGCCATTGGCAGAGAATAAACCTCAGTATTGGACGCAGGTGACCATGTGCATGACTCCTGTACATCAGGAGGTGATTCGTTTTTTGGTACTGCATAAAATGCATGATGTTGTCGTTTTGGGTCTGCCATGGTTACAGGCCCATAATCCAGTTTTAGATTGGAAAGCTATGACTGTGTCTAGTTGGGGGTGTCAGGGGATTCATGGCGATTCTCCATTGGTGTCTATTGCTTCTTCTACTCCTTCTGAGATCCCTGAGTTTTTGTCAGACTTTCAGGATGTATTTAATGAGGCCAGGTCCAGTGCCCTTCCTCCTCATAGGGACTGTGATTGTGCTATAGATTTGATTCCTGGTAGTAAGTTTCCTAAGGGACGACTCTTTAATTTATCTGTGCCAGAGCATGCCGCGATGCGGAGTTATATAAAGGAGTCTTTGGAGAAGGGACATATTCGCCCATCCTCGTCCCCTCTTGGTGCAGGATTCTTTTTTGTGGGCAAGAAAGACGGGTCTCTGAGACCTTGTATTGATTATCGTCTTCTGAATAAGATCACTGTTAAATTTCAGTATCCTTTGCCATTGTTGTCTGATTTGTTTGCTCGGATTAAGGGATCCAGTTGGTTCACCAAGATAGATCTTCGTGGTGCGTATAACCTTGTGCGCATAAAGCAGGGAGATGAATGGAAAACGGCATTTAATACGCCTGAGGGTCATTTTGAGTACCTGGTGATGCCTTTCGGATTATCTAATGCTCCTTCTGTGTTTCAGTCCTTCATGCATGACATCTTCCGGAAATATCTGGATAAATTTATGATTATTTATCTGGATGATATTTTGGTTTTTTCTGATGATTGGGAGTCCCATGTGATCCAGGTCAGGATGGTGTTTCAGGTTTTGCGGGAGAATGCTCTATTTGTGAAGGGCTCAAAATGTATCTTTGGGGTACAGAAGGTTTCTTTTTTGGGTTTTATTTTTTCCCCTTCTACTGTGGAGATGGACCCAGTTAAGGTCCGTGCCATTCATGACTGGACTCAGCCCACGTCTGTTAAGAGCCTGCAGAAGTTCTTGGGCTTTGCTAATTTTTACCGTCGTTTTATCGCTAATTTCTCCAGCGTGGTTAAACCTTTGACGGATATGACCAAGAAGGGTTCTGATGTTGCGAATTGGTCTCCTGCGGCCGTGGAGGCCTTTCGGGAGCTGAAGCGTCGGTTTACTTCAGCGCCAGTCTTGTGCCAGCCGGATGTCTCTCTTCCCTTCCAGGTTGAAGTTGATGCTTCTGAAATTGGTGCAGGGGCTGTTTTGTCGCAAAAAAGTTCTGATGGCTCCGTGATGAAGCCATGCGCCTTCTTTTCAAGGAAATTTTCGCCTGCTGAGCGGAACTACGATGTTGGTAATCAGGAGTTGTTGGCCATGAAGTGGGCATTTGAGGAGTGGCGACATTGGCTCAAGGGAGCTAGACATCGTGTGGTGGTCTTGACTGATCATAAAAATCTGATTTACCTCGAGTCTGCCAAGCGCCTGAATCCTAGACAGGCCCGTTGGTCGTTGTTTTTCTCCCGTTTTGACTTTGTGGTCTCGTACCTGCCTGGTTCGAAGAACGTGAAGGCTGATGCACTTTCTAGGAGTTTTGTGCCTGATTCTCCGGGAGTCTCTGAGCCGGCTGGTATTCTCAGAGAGGGAGTAATTTTGTCTGCCATTTCCCCAGATTTGTGACGAGGGCTGCAAAAATTTCAGGCTGATAGGCCTGATCGTTGTCCACCAGAGAGATTGTTTGTCCCTGATGGATGGACCAACAGAGTTATTTCTGAGGTTCATTCTTCGGTGTTGGTGGGACATCCTGGGATTTTCGGTACCAGAGATTTGGTGGCCAGGTCCTTTTGGTGGCCTTCCTTGTCGCGGGATGTGCGTTCTTTTGTGCAGTCCTGTGGGATTTGTGCTCGGGCTAAGCCTTGCTGTTCTCGTGCCAGCGGGTTGCTTTCGCCCTTGCCTATCCCAAAGAGGCCTTGGACGCACATTTCCATGGATTTCATTTCGGATCTTCCGGTGTCTCGGAAGATGTCTGTCATCTGGGTGGTGTGCGATCGTTTTTCTAAAATGGTCCATTTGGTGCCCTTGCCTAAGTTGCCTTCCTCCTCTGATTTGGTTCCTTTGTTCTTTCAGAATGTGGTTCGTTTGCATGGCATCCCTGAGAATATTGTATCTGACAGAGGATCCCAGTTTGTGTCCAGATTCTGGCGATCCTTTTGTGCTAAGATGGGTATTGATTTGTCTTTTTCGTCGGCTTTTCATCCTCAGACTAATGGCCAGACCGAGCAAACTAATCAGACGTTAGAGACTTATTTGAGATGTTTTGTTTCTGCTGATCAGGACGACTGGGTTACCTTTTTGCCACTGGCCGAGTTTGCCCTTAATAATCGGGCTAGTTCTGCCACCTTGGTTTCACCCTTTTTCTGCAACTCTGGTTTTCATCCTCGTTTCTCCTCGGGTCAGGTTGAACCTTCTGACTGTCCTGGGGTTCATTCTGTGGTGGATAGGTTGCAGCGGATTTGGAACCATGTGGTGGACAATTTGAAATTGTCACAAGACAAGGCCCAGCGGTTTGCCAACCGCCGCCGCGGTGTGGGTCCCCGACTTCGTGTTGGGGATTTGGTTTGGTTGTCTTCTCGGCATGTTCCTTTGAAAGTCTCCTCTCCTAAGTTCAAGCCTCGCTTTATCGGTCCTTATAAGATTTTGGAAATCCTTAACCCGGTGTCTTTTCGCTTGGACCTTCCAGCGTCTTTTGCTATTCATAATGTGTTCCATAGGTCCTTGTTGCGGCGGTACGTGGTGCCTATGGTTCCTGCTGTTGAGCCTCCTGCCCCGGTTTTGCTTGAGGGCGAGTTGGAGTACGTGGTGGAGAAGATTCTGGATTCTCGTATCTCTAGATGGAAACTCCAGTATTTAGTTAAGTGGAAAGGCTATGGTCAGGAGGATAATTCCTGGGTTGTCGCCTCTGATGTTCATGCGGCTGATTTGGTTCATGCCTTTCACGCTGCTCATCCTGGGGGTCTTGGTGAGGGTTCGGTGACCCCTCCTCAAGGGGGGGGGTACTGTTGTGAACTGTGTTTCTGGGCTCCCTCTGGTGGTCACTAACGGTATTGTGTTAGGTATGTCTTGTTGCAGGCCTGAGCTCCAGCTGTGTCATTAAGCAGCGGGTGTTTCCTATTTGAGTCTCCTCTGGACTCAGTCTCTTGCCTGGCATCGTTGTATCCAGACCTATTTGGTCTCCTCCGGATTCCTTTCAGTCTGCCTCATGCAAGAAAAGCTAAGTCTGTTTTGTACAATTTGGATCGTTTGCATTATTCAGTGTTTTTGTCCAGCTTGCTTTACATTTGATTTTTGACTCGCTGGAAGCTCTAGGGGGCTGATATTCTCCCTCCACACCGTCAGTCGATGTGGGGGTTCTTGAATGTTCAGCGTGGATGTTTTGTAGGGTTTTCTGCTAACCGCATAGTCCACTATCTATTTTCTGCTATCTAGACTATTGGGCCTCACTTTGCTGAATCTAGTTCATCTCTACGTTTGTGTTTTCCTCTTGCCTCACCGTTATTATTTGTTGGGGGCTTTCTATATCTTTGGGGTTCAATTTCTCTGGAGGCAAGCGAGGTCTTATTTTTTCCCTCTAGGGGTAGTCAGTTCTCCGGCTGGCTCGAGACGTCTAGAACCAACGTAGGCACTTCACCGGCTACTTTTAGTTGTTTGTGTCAGGATCAGGTATGCGGTTAGCCCAGTTTCCACCTCCCTAGAGCAGTATTTATATTTTTGGCTATCTTGCCGGAAAATCAGAGATCCTCTGCCATTGGGATCATAACAGTGGGCTGTGTTATATACTACATGGGCAGTGTTATATACTACATGGGCTGTGTTATATACTACGTGGCAGTGTTATATACTATGTGGGCTGTGTTATATACTATGTGGGCTGTGTTATATACTACATGGGCTGTTTTATATACTACGTGGGCTGTGTTATATACTATGTGGGCTGTGTTATATACTATGTGGCAGTGTTATATACTATGTGGCAGTGTTATATACTACGTGGGCTGTGTTATATACTAGGTGGGCTGTGTTATATACTGCGTGGCAGTGTTATATACTACGTGGGCTGTGTTATATACTACTTGGCTGTGTTATATACTACGTGGGCAGTGTTATATACTACGTGCCCAGTGCTATATACTACGTGGGCTGTGTTATATACTACGTGGCAGTGTTATATACTTCGTGGGCTGTGTTATATACTACGTGGGCTGTGTTATATACTATGTGGCAGTGTTATATACTACGTGGCAGTGTTATATACTACGTGGTGAGTGTTATATACTACGTGGGCAGTATTATATACTACGTGCGCAGTGTTATATACTACATGCGCAGTGTTATATACTGCATGGGTTGTGTTATATACTTCGTGGCAGTGTTATATACTACATGGCTGTGTTATATACTATGTGGCAGTGTTATATACTACGTGGGCTGTGTTATATAATATGTGGCAGTGTTATATACTACGTGGCAGTGTTATATAATACGTGGCAGTGTTATATACTATGTGGCAGTGTTATATACTACGTGCACAGTGTTATATACTACGTGTGCAGTGTTATATACTGCATGGGCTGTGTTATATACTACGTGGCAGTGTTATATACTACATGGCTGTGTTATATACTACGTGGGCTGTGTTATATACTATGTGGCAGTGTTATATACTACGTGGCAGTGTTATATACTACGTGGTGAGTGTTATACTACGTGGGCAGTGTTATATACTACGTGCGCAGTGTTATATACTACATGCGCAGTGTTATATACTGCATGGGTTGTGTTATATACTTCGTGGCAGTGTTATATACTACATGGCTGTGTTATATACTATGTGGCAGTGTTATATACTACGTGGGCTGTGTTATATACTATGTGGCAGTGTTATATACTACGTGGCAGTGTTATATACTACGTGGCGAGGTTTATATACTATGTGGGCAGTGTTATATACTACGTGCGCAGTGTTATATACTACATGCGCAGTGTTATATACTGCGTGGGCTGTGTTATATACTACATGGCTGTGCGATATACTACATGGCAGTGTTATATACTACGTGGGCAGTGTTATATACTACGTGGGCTGTGTTATATACTACGTGGGCAGTGTTATATACTACATGCACAGTGTTAGATAGTACATGGGCTGTGTTATATACTTTGTGGCAGTGTTATATACTACATGGGCAGTGTTATATACTACGTGGGCTGTGTTATATACTACGTGGCAGTGTTATATATTACGTGGCTGTTTTATGTACTACGTGGGCTATGTTTTATACTACATGGCAGTGTTATATACTACGTGGCAGTGTTATATACTATGGAGGCAGTGTTATATACTACGTGAGCTGTGTTATATACTATGTGCACAGTGTTATATACTACATGGCGAGTGTTATATACTACGTGGGCAGTGTTATATACTACATGCGCAGTGTTATATACTACATGCACAGTATTATATACTGCGTGTACTTTGTTATATACTACGTGGCAGTGTTATATACTACGTGGCTGTGTTATATACTACGTGGCAGTGTTATATACTACGTGCGCAGTGTTATATACTACATGGGCTCTGTTATATACTACGTGGCAGTGTTATATACTACATGTGCAGTGTTATATACTATATGGGCAGTGTTATATACTACGTGGCTGTGTTATATACTACGTGGGCTGTGTTATATACTACGTGGCAGTGTTATATACTACGTGGCAGTGTTATATACTATGTAGGCAGTGTTATGTACTACGTGGGCAGTGTTATATACTACGTGCACAGTGTTATATACTACATGGCGAGTGTTATATACTACGTGGGCAGTGTTATATACTACGTGCGCAGTGTTATATACTACATGCGCAGTGTTATATACTGCGTGGGCTGTGTTATATACTACGTGGGCTGTGTTATATACTACGTGGCTGTGTTATATACTACGTGGGCTGTGTTATGTACTACGTGGCTGTGTTATATGCTATGTGGCTCCTATATACTATATGGCTGTGCTAAATACTACGTGGCTGTAAGTGTTACGTGGCTTCTGCTATATGCTATGCGGCTGCTATATATATACATACATACATACATATTCTAGAATACCCGATGCGTTAGAATCGGGCCACCATCTAATATGTATATATCTAAGCAAAAGGGGCAGGTGGAAGAGATTAATTCATGACTGCAGGATCAGACTAAATAGGTCTTGTTTGTAGTCTGTAACTACGGAAACACATAGGCCTAATTACGATCTGTAATCACAAAACAGTAGTATATTTTTCAGCTGGAATATTTACAAGGTTGCCTAGTTTTTTTTTTATTTTAGAAGCACTAGGGCAATAAAAAATGGCACAAAACATACTCTTTAAATAGGTTTAGAAAGTGCTTGGGAATAATTAAACTCTATTTATCCTTGGTCACGATTGAATTTGCTAGCATTGTATCTAACTTTTTGGGACAGTCCTGGTAAATTAGGGACTGCTGGAAACCATTATAATATAGACACCAAATGTTGTAGTTATACACCATAAGAAAGCAGCCATACCTAATTTACAGTCAGTGGAATAAAAAACTCTTATCAATGTGCAGATTTTGATTCCTGCTAGATTTTTACTGCAGTTCCATTCTTTTCCTGTAAAAATCTAGATCATTGGTTCTCAACCCTTGGTACGTATTTGCAAAGGGGCAAATGTCATGTCTTTAGGGGCTCTAGTCATAATGAGCACAGTATATGATTATTGCTTTGGGGGTACTTTGATGCAATTAATTTGAAGTGGAATCTTAATTCCCAAAATAACTAATCAGAACTCAGCTTTCAATTCTTGAGCAATATTTCGGAAACTATTTCGTAGATTGAGTACTATGGGTGAGATTTTCTATAAGGCAGTTTTGATGACAAAAGCCCAAATATTATAAGAAACTGAACCCATTTTAATGTTCAGTTAGGTACATACATACATTTTCTAAAGCTTTACAGTGAAAATAAAATGGCAGAGTTGAACGGATTTTAAAAAATACTGTCTTTACTAAGTATGCGTTAGAATCAGGTGCAGACTGCCAAAGTCCAGCTATTATTATGATTTTCAGACAGATTATATGACTGCAGGAACAGTCTAATAGTTATCTTAAGTAAATATAATCTTTTATTTATGTTCATAGTAATGCTTCCATGTAAGTGCTGAGCAAATTGTCAAACCAAAAAATAGCATGCTTTATTACCAGATGACATATGCTGCCTACTTCAGCGGTACAGCTCCCAAGCAAGAGTTACTTATATACAGGTTCTGTGCCCTTTAGCCGCATTTGCTCCAATGAATTTGATACAAATTAGACTTTTCTTTACTCCCATATTGTTTTCATTAATAAAAGTATGTTTGATAGAAACTACACAAATAATGACAATAAAACCTGTATAAATAATCTCACCAAATAGATGATATGAAGCGCACATGTGCTCTCACATAATATGATTAATGGAGATTATTAAAGAAATCAGACAAAACAAATAATTAATTTATACAGTAAAATACTTTATTAATAATATTCAAAAATATATAGACAAAAAAGAAAATATGTGAGACATATAAAAGGACATATAAAGACAGAAACAGTTGGGTTGTATAGGGAAATTAACCCTCTTAGACCCCTGAATTAAGGGTCTACAGTATACACTGGAGATTTGATTAAATGTGCATATGCATATTACTATATATCTATATATAAGAGGCATCGTGATTACTCGCTAATCCCGCCCCCTGCACAGTAGCTCCGCCTCCCATACATCACCACACATAATCCTGCCCCCCACCCCATTATTACACACAATCCTGCCCCAACCACATTACCACACACAATCCCGCCTCCTACCACATCACCACACATAATCCCCCTACCACATCACCACACATAATCCCCCCACCACATCACCACACATAATCCCGCCCCCCACTCCATTATTACACACAATCCTGCCCCCCCACCACATTGCCACACACAATCCTGCCCCCACCACATTACCACACATAATCCCGCCCCCCACCACATTACCACACACAATCCCGCCTCCCACACATCACCACACATAATCCCACCCCCCCACCACATTACCACACATAATCCTGCCCCCCACCACATTACCACACATAATCCCGCCCGCCACCACATTACCACACATAATCCCACCCCCCACACCACATTACCACACACAATCCTGCCCCCACATTACCACACAATCCCGCCCCCACCACATTACCACACATAATCCTGCCCCCAACACATTACCACACACAATCCTGCCCCACCACATTACCACACACAATCCCGCCCCCACCACATTACCACACACAATTCCGCCCCCCCACCACATTACCACACACAATCCTGCCCCCACCACATTATCACACACAATCCGCCCCCCACCACATTACCACACACAATCCCGCCCCCCACCACATTACTACACATAAGCCCGCCCCCCCACCACATTACCACACCTAATCCTGCCCCCCACCACATTACCACACATAATCCTGCCCCCCCACCACATTACCACACATAATCCTGCCCCCACCACATTACCACACATAATCTCGCCCCCCACCACATTACCACACACAATCCCACCCCCACCACATTACAACACATAATCCCGCCCCCCATCATATTACCAAACATAATCCCCCCACATTACCACACGAGGCTCCGTCCTCACACATTACCACACGAGGCTGTGTCCCCACACATTACCACACGAGGCTCTGTCCCCACACATTACCACACAAGACTCCATCCCCACACATTACCACATGAGGCTCCGTCCCCACACACTACCACACGAGGCTGCGTCCCCCCACATTACCACACGAGGCTCCATCCCCACACATTACCACACGAGGCTCCATCCCCACACATTACCACACGAGGCTCCGTCCCCACACATTACCACACGAGGCTCCATCCCCACACATTACCACATGAGGCTGCATCCCCACACATTGCCACACGAGGCTCCATCCCCATACATTACCACACGAGGCTCCGTCCCCACACATTACCACACGAGGCTCCGTCCCCACACATTACCACATGAGGCTGCGTCCCCACACGAGGCTCTGTCCCCACACATTACCACACGAGGCTCCATCCCCACACGAGGCTCTGTCCCCACACATTACCACATGAGGCTCCGTCTCCACACATTACCACACGAGGTTCTATCCCCACACATTACCACATGAATCCAGTTTGCTCTTGATTTTACACTGTGAATAAAATGTATTAGTATTATTCTGATTTCTAATTATTATTATTGTTATTAACTTTATTTTAAGTTAATTTACCACCTGCGTAAGCGCTATTGAATGTTGTCATTATTTACTTTAGTTTAATCACTAGCAGCATTAATTAGATAGCAATGAGCATGCCGAGCGTTAGCTGGCTGGAAACAGCTAGTGTACACAGAAAAGTGTGTATGGAAAATCAAAGCTTAATAGCTAGTTAGATGGTCCTCCATCCATTTTATCATAGAAAAAGTAGTAAGCCGTAGATGCAGGACTTGTCAAATAAATAACATACAGATGCAATCAGCCAACAGGAAAACCCTCTCATTGTGTTAAATCCTAAAATTACCACCGTCTATAGGGATTAATGACCTAGTTAAGAAAAGGAGGTTGTGAGCCCCATTGGGGACAGCGATGATAATGTGTACAAAACTGTAAAGCGCTGCGGAATATGTTAGCGCTATATAAAAATAAAGATTATTATTATTAATATTGCCCAAGTTTATTGTAATACACACATGTGGCATAGGAAACAAACCCAACGTTTTGGCCTACTTCAGCCTTGTTCACGGTTATCTAAATAAAGCACAAAAAAGACTCTAAGTCTCACAAAATATTAAACAAATACGATAAAGAAAATGTACATATGATAAAAAAAGGACAGTAAATAATAAGATAACAAAATGCCATGAAAATATGTAATGGAGGATATCCAATGTACAAGTGAACAAGAACTGTAAAGCAAGAAAGTATACTGTGTGTGAATACTTATGAATATATGACCAAAAGGTCCATATACATACAGGCATAATAACGGTGAGTATCTCTACATGCTCATAGACATCCTGTGATGTATCCAAATAAATGTCAGTGACATAATATATGGTAGTCCCAATAGTTCAAGGAGCTCTATATAGTAGCAGTGAGGTAGATAATAAAATAAGGCCATGCGGGTCTCAGGTATCAATGAAAAGAAAAACGAAATGGAAATTGCAGGAGGTTATCATGGATGCTCCCACCAAGAAGAGGCAGCCAGAGTGTACATATATATATGGCATAGAAAAAAGAAAACCTGTATGTGTTAAGAGTTACAGAAAAAAAAAGAATTATGGAAATCAGGAAATGCCTTATTCGAGGAAGGCAAGGAAAAGTGAAATCTGCAAATATATGAAGCAAAAGATCAAAAGACATACTGAGGTGAGTCAAAGAAAAAACCAAGAGAAAGGCAACAGAAAATGACCTATGTCACTAGGAATTCAGGAGCCTGTAGCCAGCGGTGCGCACACGTGTGTGTCAGACCGTGCAAGTGTCTGTTAAAATAATGTTCAGAAAATGTTGCCAACATTTACCAGGAGAAAATATATTTATTTATGAGCTTTCCCACATAGGGAGCAGTGCGAGGAGTGACTACAGCAGTATTGACTACACTGTGAGTAGCAGCTGTAAGCACATAGCATTTTGATTGACAGCTCTTTTTTCACAGATGTGCTGCACCGCCAGCTGTCAATCAAAGCATCAGGGAGTGCTTACAGCTGCAGCTGACTGTGTGCTGAGCATTGCTGTGAGCAGTGACTGTACTAGCCACTCCATGCACACCTCTATGAGTGAAAGTCGACGGCTCCCAGAAAGAAAAAAGTTCATTTTCTGCCAATATCCACACTTTCAGTAAGGTGTCCAGTCAGCATTGTAATGCTATTTACCTGCTTATTAACCCTTTATCTGCAGGTAAATTTTCTGAGGTGACAGGTTCCCTTTAAGACAGGTGCTTGCTCTTCCTCTCCCCACCTTTATCGATAGTGATTGATAGTTTCCATGTAAATATAAGTCATCAAGCACCACTGAGTGAGATAGGAAGAGCCTGGGGAGCAGTGGTAGAGTGCAGGGGTGAACATACCGCCGATGCAACTGGTACAGCTGCACCGGGGCCCCAGAGGTGGAGGGGCCCCTGCAGGATGGCTAATAATGAGGGCAATTTGGCCTGTTTCTCCAGCCCCGATGCTCCGGGGGCCATGGTCAGATTGCCCTCATGTGCGACAGGCAGTGAGTGATCCCTGCAGCACCACTGCCTACAGGAGAAAATGGCAGCAGAGCAGAGCGCCAGGGATCCGTCCTCTGCGTCCTGCCCGCACTTCCTGTCTGATACAGTGTGTGTGCCTGTGTCAGAGAGAGGAAACTGCCAGCGACAATGATGCTGTAGCTGCAGGGGAATGTGCAGCGAGTGTTTTTTTTTAACAATACATTGGGGGATATAGGGGAGGACAATGATGGGGTGGTGGAGAGAGCAATGATGGAGGTGGTGGAGAGGGCAATGATGTAGGTGGTGGTGGAGAACAATGATGGGGTGGTGGGAGAGAGCAATGATGGGGTGGTGGGGACAGCAATGATTAGGTGGTGAGGGAGAGCAATGATTGGGTGGTGGGGGATAGCAATGATTAGGTGGTGAGGGACAGCAATGATGGGGTGGTGGGGGAGAGCAATGATTGGGTGGTGGTGGAGAGGGCAATGATGGAGGTGGAGGAGAGGGCAATGATGGAGGTGGTGGAAATGGTAATTATAGAGGTGATGGAGGACAATGATAGAGGTGGTGGAGAGGACAATCATGTATGTACTGAGAGGGCAATGATGGAGCCAGGGGAGAGGGCAATGATGAAGGTGGTGGAGAGGGCAATGATGGGGGTGATGGGGAAAGAAATGATAGAGGTGGTGGAGAGGGCAGTGATGGAGCTGGAGGAGAGGGCAATGATGGAGGTGGTGGAGAGTGCAATGATAGGGGTGATGGAGAGGAAAATGATGGAGGTGGTGGAAATGGTAAAGATGGAGGTGGTGGACAGAACAATGATGGGGTGGTGGGGCAGACAATAATGGAGGCGGTGGAGAGGACAATGATGAGGTGGTGGAGAACAATGAAAGAGGTGCTTGAAAGGGCAATGATGGAGCCGGGGAAGAGCGCAGTGATGGAGTGGTGGAGAGGGCAATGATAGGGGTGGTGGAGAAAGATATGATAGAGGTGGTGGAGAGGGCAATGTTGGAGATGGGGGAGAGTGCAATGATGGTGTGGTGGAGAGTGCAATGATAGAGGTGGTAGAGAGGAAACTGATGGAGATGGAGGAAAGGATAAAGATGAGGTGGTGGGGGAAAACAATGATAGGGGTGGTGGAGAGAGAAATGATGGAGGTGGTGGAGAGGGCAATGAAGGGGTGGTAGAGAGGGCAATTGTGGAGACAGCAATTATGGAGGTGGAGGAGAACAATGATGGAGGTGGTGGAGAGGGCAGTGATGGAGCCGGGGGAGAGGGCAATGAGGGAGGTGGTGGAGAGGGCAATGATGGGGGTTGTGGAGAGGGCAATTATGGGGTGGTGGAGAAAGAAATTATAGAGGTGGTGGAGAGGGCAATGATGGAGTCGGGGGAGAGGGCAATGATGGACGTGGTGGAGAGGGCAATGATAGGGGTGGTGGAGAGGAAAATGATGGAGGTGGTGAAAAGGGTAAAGATGGAGGTGGTGGGGGAGAACAATGATTGGGGTGGTGGAGAGGGCAATGATGGAGTGGTGGAGAGGGCAATGATGGAGGTAGGTGGTGAACAATGATGGAGGTGGGGGAGAGGTCAATGATGGAAGTGGGGGAGAGGGCAATGAGGGAGGCGGGGCAGAGGGCAATGATGGGATGTGGGGGAGGTCAATGAGGAATGTGGGGGATTGAGATGGGAGTAAGGGAGCCTTACAATGGACTTATGAACAGGTGTGAGAGGGAACTACATTGGATATGGATGTAAAATGAATACCTGTTCTTTTCTTCTCCCACCACCAAATTCATTATGATGATATCAAGTACTTATAATAAATGGGGGAGGCGCAGGACTGGGAATAAGGCTATGTGCACACGTTCAGGATTTGTAGGAGAAAATTCTGCTGCATGTCCTAATGTGTTGGCAGGAAGAATGGCAGGAAGAATGCTACGTATAATACATTTTTTGGGCCACACTTTTGCCAAGCTTTTGTTGTGTAGTTTCCCCCACTCAGTAATATGGGTGAAATACACTGCAAGAATTGACATTATGCAGATTTTAATCTGCTGCAAATCTGCAAGGAAAATGTATTCAATGTGTGCATGAAACTTCAGTGATCTCATTCACTTTGCTTTTACTGTAAAACCTTGCAAGTTTTCCATATGCACCTAGCCCTACAGTTACTTGAGGAGAGTCACAGACTGAATAATTTATATTATTGGAAGGCAGGGATTATAGTTAATGGGGGTCACAGTGCTGCTTATCACTTTATATTTTCAATGGTGGGGTACATATCTGTAGTCAGGGGGAGACACATTTGTGTTTACAATGTATGTAACCTTGCTATTTTCAGGGCTGCGATGATCATCGTGACAAGATGAGTCGTGGCTGAGAGAAGTCGCTATGAAAGTCTAACCAGTTGGAGAAGAAACAGCAGAAAACGGCTCTAATTAGATGAAATGTCAGCGGTAAGTTCCTGGATAGATATTTTCTGTACCTGTTCTGAGTAATAATGTTATCAGTAAAATCCCTTATTCTACATTCTCGCATTAACGTGATATGTCCGTGTGCGAGCAGAATGAGATCCATGAGGGTCAGAGAATATCCTGGTCTTATTTTGATCTTGAGAATCAGGATAGGACATGCTTAATACATGTGTAAAAGCGTGCAACACACCGATACTGCACACAGATACAGGAATGGAGCCTTATTATGTATAGTACAGTCTCTTAGTATATAGAGTATGCACATATTTTGTATAGCACACTCCCTTAGTATATAGTGTACTCAGTTACATAGTTTCTGTTTTTATTATGTATAACACTGTCCCTTATTATAGACCATCCTCTCTAGTTATATATGGTGCGGTCCCTTATTATATAGCTTCCTCTGCTGTTATGTACAGCACTGTCTCTTACATAGTGTATTCTTGTTATTTTTGTTATTCACAGCACCCTCTTTTATTACATAGTCCTCTCTCTTGTTAGCATATAAAATGACTTCTGATGGGGCAGCATCTCACCAGACAACCAGTCCATCTGCTCATCCATTAGAAAATAAGCTTTCCCATGCTCCATCAACCATCATTACATTATATATCTAACAAGAGAGGACGGAATGTAATAAAGATAGGGCTCTATATAATCCGATACGTAAGGGACGATTCTGTACATAACAAGAGAGGGCACTGTGTAATAAGGGACCGCAATATACATAATAAAGCAGACTTTATAAGATATATAGATGTATGTGTATGTTTGGATATATATATATATATATATATATATATATATACACAGTATATATATATATATATATATATATATATATATATATATATATGTACCTTTGTTGCCATAAAAAGAGGGGGGGCCCCAGACACATTTTTTGCGCTGGGGCCCCAAGCTGTCAGTGTCGACCCCTATGGGAGCACTAATCTTATATACACATTGGATTCCTACCTATAGGTGGACTGCATCGCCATACTCACTGTCTAGTTTAAGGTTCATGGGGTTTATGAACATTAACAGACAGCTTGCTTTTATAGGCAAGTTTTTGGATGGTCAGAGATATCATTATCTCCTATTAGATATATTGCAAAGTTTCATATAGCTAAATGTTCTTCTGAATTATTAACAAATAACTGTGGGATGTCTATGAGAAGTATTGTAAGTGTTAATTTACCAGCTAAGCTGTAAGGATCATAGAATCAGAGAATGTTATAGTTGGAAGGGACCTCCAGGGTCATCGTGTCCAACCCCCTGCTCAATGCAGGATGAGTAAGCCTTGAGCATCTCAAACGCTCAGTCTTCGACAGGAGCTCTATCAATCAGCAAAGTGATTCAAACTTCTCAGAGAAGTATACAACTGGTCTTTAAAGTAGGTAAATGGATATCTCCTCTGTGCAAAATCATTGCCTGAACCCTTTTCCGAGCTATCAATTTCTTCACATGCTGCTGTATAACAAAAACATGTTCTGTGGCATGCATTGTACACTATAGGTATTGTATAGGTTATAACAGATAATAATACACATATAAGGATGCCTAATATTACTAGAGTCTTTATAACCATGGTAGAGAACAAAAAGTAAGTGATTTTAAATTTCACAAACATAATATCTTTGGCTAAGAGGGAGAAAGTGAACAATTATACAAGTTCATGTTTTCTTTATGAACCATTGAGTGACACTTCCCAGAATTATAGACTTTGTTTAGACTATTCTTTCAACCACAACATTTTCTCATGTTTTTTCATCAGATAAATGCATATGAAATAAATTTCTGAACAGAACAAGAGCCAAACCATAGAGACATGGATCTGCAGTAAGATGGTAGTAGTAGAAAGAGAATGCTTTAACTCCTACAAGAAATGAGTAATAGTTATGTCAGTCTTGAATTAATTTACTTACCGAGCACCAAATTTGGCACCTGAAAATAAGGATTGCTCATAAAATACCCTGGGGGGATTGTTAAAAAAATGTGTCAGTCAGTTCATTTGGATAATATTTACCTTGAATTGATTTTTCTTTAGTGTTGGTCGTTTGGCTCAACAGCATTAAGATTTTCAGAGGCCTAAAGCAAATCTGGACGCTGATCCAGACCACGGGCGGCATGAATCAGAGGCTAACTCCTGCATACTAAGCATTAATGTTTTGTTCTGCAGTATTTCAGAGAAAACCCCAGTTGAATGGGATGAGGTGACCAGTCCCAGCTGACTTCTCCCCTGTTGCTCAGCTAGACTTTTCATATTTTCTACACCTGGTGTGTGTTGTCCATCAATTTTTTGTTTGGTCGGTTTATGCAGACATCATGTGGGGAGACCTTTCAGTCTTGATGGGTGGTTATGGACGGTTGGGACGTGCCTCTAGTCAACACGTCCCAAATTCTACTTTCTGCTTTGTTTTTCTCTGAAACATGACAACATCTAAGGGCAAAACATAGATTTTTCATGAATCAGCTGAGAAGTTCCCTGATTGCCAACAACTTTCATTTCCAGCATCCTAGACAGTCTCAGACAGTCATATTTCAAAGTTCATCAAATATTATCCATAGATAGAATGGCTGGCACTTCATACCATAATACACATGCAAACTTGGACACTACTGGTTTGGCATCCTTTTATTTGTTTTTTTTTGCACTGGATCGTACTGCATATATTTCATTCCTCATTGCAGCTGATTACATGTCCTGCATCAGCGCCGATCACATGAGCAATGCTCCGGCTTCTATACCCCTCATGTCGCCTCCATGGCTTCAGATAGTGCGCATGCGCTAACATTGCAGCCCCGTACACTTCCGGGAGCGCTCCACTTCCAGACCATATGCGTTCTAGTGTGCGTTCCAGGGAGAACATCATCAGAAGTTATATACATCACAGTGGCACAAGGAGCTCACTTGCTCTTCATCCTAAACATTGTCTCCTGTTCACATAGGCCAGTAACAACACCAATTTTTTTTTATTGGAGTTTGCTATTAAATGCTGCCCACTTTTTTTGATAGAACTCCTAAGCAGAAAACTATGATTAAATTGAAACAACCTGTATGAGACACAACCAAGCAGAAATGTGAAAAAATGTTGAAAAAAGTAACTGAAAGTACATTACAAACGCTGATAACAGGTTAAGCATATTTTCTAAGGTGTAAGCTATACAGGCATCATTTTTTTCTTTTGTCACACTAATGTCCCTGTAACAAACTTCCAACCTGTAACCACATGTGACTTTGTGTTAGCAAAAAAAACAAAAAAAAACCCTGGGTGTTTTCTCCTTGCTTTTCTTTCTGTTCTATTGGAAGTAACAAAAAGTTACATGTAACTAAGTTTCTCTGCAGTGAAAAAAAAGTATAATATGATACGAGAAGCATTAAAGATGAAATGTGGCGACAAGGTTTGCTCCATCATAGGCCATGAGTGAAAGGGTTAAGAGCTAAAATTACAAAGATACTATATTCACTCTTGAACAAAGTGAACAATGTTTCAAAAACATGAAGGTCACTGCTACATGCATACTTTCGACATGCCAGACCATAGCCAAGGGGCACAGACCCACATGATATGAACCGCAGACGACAGTTAAACCTCAGTTACAGGTATGCAGCCAGATCGGAGGCAGACAAGGAAAACAGGTGTGTCAAGTTCAGGAGAGTCCTCGAAGAGAAAGGGTACTCATCACATTTCTGCCAGAGGGACGTAGCTTTCTCTTAACAACTTGTCACACAATATACAGCGAACTGTCATTTGGGTTGATTTGTTTCACCTCATGTCTCTTGAGTGAAATGTATTCCCTTTGAAGTTGAACCTCACTTTTCTAAATGTCTAAAAAGGGAAAACATTGAACAATGAACATACTATAAACATACAGATGTCAATATGGTGTCACCAGTCATCATTGTTCAGCTTTTCCTGCAACCTAAAGGTCCCCTTTTTCAACAGAAATAAAAGAGCTTAAGGGATTTGTCCCCTACTTGAACGACCCTTTTTTAAAAGACCAAGTACGCTGAGTAAAATAAAAAAGCTCATACTCACATCCCACACTGGCACCGTTTCAGCATTGTCGGCGCTGGGTCGCCCGGTGCTATTGCTATGTCATTTGAACACTGCAGAGAGGATGTTACTTAGGGGAATCTGGCATTTAAGAAGGGATTGGGCAAGTAGTAGACAACTCGTTTAATAATGTACTATGTTTTATTTCTATATGTTATTTTTTTATATTTTACATTCTAAGAACATGCTAGGACTTGTTTATACATTGGCTTTTTGAAACTTTTTATCTACCCGTTTTTGCAGAGGTTTTTTTACATGAAAAAAGCAGAGGTTTACAGTACCAGTAAAATCTATTAAACATACTGTAGATCAGTCAAGTCCTGAGACCGGCAACCATTAGTCAAAAGATTATGCAGCAACACTGATCGGTGTAGAGATCCATGGCCTTTCTATTGTGCCCAAACACCACTGTGCACATGCTCATGCAGGTACTGAGCAGTTCCTCACATTTGAGCAATATTTGGGGACTGATCTACAGTGACTTAAGGGGCTCAATGATCAATAAAAAAAAGTATAAAAGCTTAGTTAGTTTAAAAGATCTCTTTGTTTAATCAATCAATAAAGAAGACTAAGAAAACGTCTTTAAATGCTTCCTAATTAATGACAATTATGTTCATCATGGGCAGCAGGCCATATCATGAACAGCATTCTTATGCAGATAATGCGGGCACCGGTACTGTGTCAGTGCGATCAGGCCCAGAACAGCAGCTGACCCATTCTAACAGATCATTAGAGAATTAACAAAGAAATATATTGAGGGGAACCCCCATTTAATAGCGGTACAGGGATTCCTTGTTACATTATCATGTACTCATACCATCATATGCTTTAGTATCTTTAATCATGGTTATTATATCATATTTCATTTTCTTTTGAACAATGTTTGTGCATTTGTGTTGAAATGTTTACATTTCAATAAAAAAAAATATTAAAAAGGGGAAAAATACAGTAAAGATTCATTATCCCCATTTCAAAATAACGCAAAACAAATCTTGGACTCCACATTTTGCCCAAAATTGGAGGATTGCTTTCTATATATACAAAATCTTATGTTCTTTATATAGATTTATAGTTTTAGGAAGTCCAACAGAAAGTGAATCTTACAAAATGTTTTCTTGGACCTTGTGGACAGTTGGAGTGCAATTTTAAAGATCATACTTTTATGAATTGTTTATTCAATTTAAAGAGCGAACAGGTTTTAATTTTCAAATTTGACTTCATGTTTATATATTTTGTCCAAGTGTTTTCACTTATCGGTTTTCACAAGTACCGTGGTCATATATTTTTTATTGATGTTTATACAGAGCACAATTTAATGTCATAAAAGGCTTAACTATTTTTTAGATGTATGAGTTATAGAAATCTTGTAGTTCAGTGCTTTTTTTTACCATTATTCCAAACTGCTAATATCAGAGGCCTATGGTGAGCCTTTTTATGACCCATAAGGACTGGGAAAGATGTATTGATATTTGAATTGATTTGTATCTAACGTACCTTGTGTCCAAAATAGAAAAAGAAACATACAGCACTCAGTAAAAATGTCTTCCTTTATTAAAAAAAAAGTACTAAATCCATTGGAGATCATATGGATCAGCGGGTTAAGAAGACAGGGACATTTCACCTTCAGATACACTTCCTCTGGCCCTAATTACTGACATCAAAGTGCTGTCTTATGACCTGCATCCTTGTCAGCTGTAATACGAATGCTTGCGCCCCTTCATGGTCCTTTCCCTCCCTACATGCAGGGACACCAACATACTCACCACCCTGGCTTCGCTGTGACCTCCCTGGCCCGTCTCCTGCTTCCTGTGCATACCAGACAGCCTTCCTGATGACGCACCTAGTGTGCGCACACTCCCCTGTTTTTACAGGGGCAGCAAGTGCACCTTTAAAATGTCCCCAGCCAATAGATGGGAAGCATCTAGCATAAAAGGCACCCTCCCCAGTTGGGAGATGCCTGAGCAACCCCTGTAATTCTCCTACATCTCTTGTGTGTAACTCTATGTTGCCAGGTCCCTTGTCCTAATTTAATGAAGGTAGTTCATTATCCTGAACCTGTTCCCATATTTCTGTATAGTGTGTACGTTTTCCTGAAGCCACAGTGGTGGTGCCTGAACTCTGAAGCTGCACTGGCAGTACCTGAACCCTGAAGCTGCACCAGCTGTACCCAAACCTGTAACCATTCCTGCGGTACTTGAACCTGTACTAGTGGTTACCCTGGCAAGTGTTCCGGAGTCCGTACTGTCAGAGCCTGTTCCAGTATTCTAATCCAGCCCTGTCTGTGACTCTGTGTCAGTATCCATTCTGCCTGAGGATCCAGAACCTGTGCAGTCTGAACAGAGTCCGTATTCTGTTCTGCCAGTTACTCTGAGCCTAGTCTGACATCCTGACCCCTGGGGTCAGCAGCTCCAGTACCAGGAACTGCCTAGGTGTGGTACCTGGTGACTAGCTGCAGCTCAAGCTTCACTCCACCATCAGGAGCTCCAGTGAAAACCAAATAGCTGCTTAGCTATGCCTGGCCTTGTAGCACTGTGAGTCCACGATCCACATGCGCAACCCGCGTGCGTGACAATAGAATATTCATTAATCTCTCAGTGTTCTTCTTTTTAATTATCTTAGAGGTTAATGAAAATTCTATTAGGCTGACAAGGATGTGGTTCACAAGACAATGCTCCAACATCAGTAATTAGGACCAGAGGAACCTTATCTGAAAGCAAAACAGCCCTCTCTAAACCCCATATTCTCTCCTATGCATATTTTTGAATAAAGGAAGAAACTTTTTTCCAGATCGGTGAGTGACATATCTTTCTTTGTCTATTTTGGATTGTTGCTCTCGTCCAGTTATTTAACTGAGCATCACCTCTACCATTTACTCTTAAGCCCTAACTTACTGTGATACCACATAATACCTAAATTAGCAGTGCCGAATGCTATTTTCTTTTTTATCTTGTACTGGTTTTCAGTGCCTGTAAGGGAGACTTGGCAGTGAATATAAGGCCTCTTTCATACTTCCGTCGGTGCGGGTCTGTCGTAATGCGTCGGGCCGACATACCGACGGACGTTGTGAAAGTTTTGCACGATGTGGGCAGCGGATGCAGTTTTTCGACGCATCCGCTGCCCATTCTGCAGTCCGGGGAGGAGAGGACAGAGTTTCGGCCGCACATGCGTGGTCGAAAATGGCGGACGCGACGGACAAAAAAACGTTACATTTAACTTTTTTTGTCCCGAAGGTCCACCAAAACACGATGGATCCGTCGCATGACAGACACGACGTGTGGCCATCCGTCGCGATCCGTCACTAATACTAGTCAATGGGCAAAAAATGCATCCTGCGAGCACATTTGCAGGATCCGTTTTTTGCCCAAAACGACGGATTGCGACGGATGCCAAAAAACGGAAGTGTGAAAGAGGCCTAAGTGAAGGCCTTTTCCTCTTATCATCATCTAACTTGTTTTTTATGACAACTATGTTGATATACTGTCAGCTTATTCCTGTGTGAAAGACTGTTCTTTGTAGTAAGCTATGATAGAGATGAGAAAGAAACAGAAATAGGCTTTACCTACTCAGCTGGAATTAAGAGCAGTAGGCTGGTGCCTGTTATTATTTTTTCCAGCAATATTAATTGATCTTATTTATTTACATAAAAAGTCCCAGAAAAAGTTAAAGGTGATGCGAGCTGAAGAGTGAAGAGCAAGCTTTTGCGGGTGAAAGCTGAAGAAACCACCAGTGTCTGGTTTAGTCAGACAGTATTTGCCTATTATTACAAAACTCAGCATTCAGCACAATCATTTAGTACTCAAACATTGTGGGAGAATGATCAGTTTTACTTGAGACATACAGCAACCATAATCTGCAGCATAACAATGTGGATAACTAAAATGATCAAACCAGAGAAATCATATAACATAGTTTAGAACACAATGCCATCTGCTGTATGCTAAAGATAATCCCTCTACAGCATAAGCCTATAGTTGTTGCAAGGGCCGACACTAATAGCTTGGGGCCCCTGTGCAAAAAATGTGTCTGGGCCCCCCTCCCTGCCCAGTATGCTGCTTTTCATGAGGGCAATCTGACAATGGGAACCATGGAGCCTCGGGCTCCAAGAAACAAGCCAGATAACCCTCATTATTACTGCCCTACATAGCAATCACAGGGCCCCCGTAGCAAAATTTCTATTTGGGTCCTATTTATATTTTTTCACTGTATGTGTTACTATTCGGTTCTACTGGTTCCAGCGCAGTCATACCTGCAGTCAGGTGACAACTAGTGTCAGCTATGTGAGTGAGTAGAACACTGCAGATGCGGCTGATGCTCTAGTTGGCACATGCCAGCAAGTGTGCAAAGCGCATCCTCATGGTTACGTGTTAACTGCTGGAACCGGTAGAGGCCAGCAATCTATATAATATATTACATTATATGTCTGGCATCTGTATCATCTGGTATCTGCTCTATTCATTGTCTATGGAGCTGATGGAAATAGCCGAGCAAAGCGCTCAACATCTCTATAATGAACTAGCTGAAGAGCCCGGCGTTGCCTGGGCATAGTAAATATCTGTGGTTAGCTATAGCACCTCACTTCTCTTATTTTCCCATCACGCCTCTCATTTTCCCCCTCACATCTCTCATTTTCTCCCTTACATCTCTTATTTTCCCCGTCACTCCTCTCATTCCCCCCTAACACTTGTCATTTCGACCTCACATCTGTCATTTTCCGATCAATCCACTATTTTCCCTCACTCCTCTCATTTTGCACTCACACCTTTTCATTTTCACCTCACACCTCATTTTCCCCTCAGTATATACATGTTTGTCATCTCCATTATATATAGTATACACCTGTATGTCATCTCCAGTATATAGTATATACCTGTATGTCATCTCCCCTGTAAATAGTATATACCTGCTGTATGTCATCTCCTCCTGTATATTGTATATTGGAATAACCTCATGACCCAGTATCAGCACGGGTTTACTAGGGACCGTTCATGTCAGACTAATTTGATCAGCTTCTATGAAGAGGTAAGTTCCGGACTGGACCAAGGGAACCCAGTAGATGTAGTGTATATGGACTTTTCAAAAGCTTTTGATACGGTGCCACACAAAAGGTTGATACATAAAATGAGAATAATGGGGATAGGGGAAAATATGTGCAAGTGGGTTGAGAGCTGGCTCAGGGATAGGAAACAAAGGGTGGTTATTAATGGAGCACACTCGGACTGGGTCGCGGTTAGCAGTGGGGTACCACAGGGGTCAGTATTGGGCCCTCTTCTTTTTAACATATATATTAATGACCTTGTAGGGGGCATTCAGAGTAGAATTTCAATATTTGCAGATGACACTAAACTCTGCAGGGCAATCAATACAGGGGAGGACAATTTTATATTACAGGATGGTTTATGTAAACTAGAAGCTTGGGCTGATAAATGGCAAATGAGCTTTAATGGGGATAAATGTAAGGTCATGCACTTGGGTAGAAGTAATAAGATGTATAACTATGTGCTTAATTCTAAAACTCTGGGCAAAACTGTCAATGAAAAAGACCTGGGTGTATGGGTGGATGACAAACTCATATTCAGTGGCCAGTGCAGGCAGCTGCTACAAAGGCAAATAAAATAATGGGATGCATTAAAAGAGGCATAGATGCTCATGAGGAGAACATAATTTTACCTCTATACAAGTCACTAGTGCGACCACACTTAGAATACTGTGCACATTTCTGGTCTCCGGTGTATAAGAAATACATAGCTGAACTGGAGCGGGTGCAGAGAAGAGCGACCAAGGTTATTAGAGGACTGGGGGGGCTGCAATACCAAGATAGGTTATTACACTTGGGGTTGTTTAGTTTGGAAAAACGAAGACTAAGGGGTGATCTTATGTTAATGTATAAATATATGAGGGGACAGTACAAAGACCTTTCTGATGATCTTTTTAATCATAGACCAGTGACAGGGACAAGGGGGCATCCTCTACGTCTGGAGGAAAGAAGGTTTAAGCATAATAACAGACGTGGATTCTTTACTGTAAGAGCAGTGAGACTATGGAACTCTCTGCCGTATGATGTTGTAATGAGTGATTCGTTACTTAAATTTAGGAGGGGACTGGATACCTTTCTGGAAAAGAATAATGTTACAGGGTATATATATTAGATTCCTTGATAAGGCGTTGATCCAGGGAACTAGTCTGATTGCCGTATGTGGGGTTGGGAAGGAATTTTTTTCCCCATGGTGGAGCTTACTCTTACCACATGGGGTTTTTTGCCTTCCCCTGGATCAACATGTTAGGGCATGTTAGGCTATGGGTTGAACTAGATGGACTTAAAGTCTTCCTTCAACCTTAATAACTATGTAACTATGTAACTATGTATATACCTGTATGTCATCTCCTCCTGTATATTGTATATACCTGTGTGTCATCTCCTCCTGTATATAGTATATACCTGTGTGTCATCTCCCCTGTATATAGTATATACCTGTGTGTCATCTCCCCTGTATATAGTATGTACCTGTGTGTCATCTCCCCTGTATATAGTATATATGTGTGTGTCATCTCCTCCTGTATATAGTATATACCTTTATGTCATCTCCTCCTGTATATAGTATATACCTGTGTGTCATCTCCCCTGTATATAGTATATATGTGTGTGTCATCTCCCCTGTATATAGTATATACCTGTGTGTCATCTCCTCCTGTATATAGTATATACCTGTGTGTCATCTCCTCCTGTATATAGTATATACCTGTGTGTCATCTCCCCTGTATATAGTATGTACCTGTATGTCATCTCCCCTGTATATAGTATATACCAGTGTGCCATCTCCTCCTTTATATAGTATATACCTGTGTCATCTCCCCTGTATATAGTATATATGTGTGTGTCATCTCCTCCTGTATATAGTATACACCTGTATGTCATCTCCTCCTGTATATGGTATATACCTGTGTGTCATATCCTCTGTATATAGTATATACTTGTGTGTCATCTCCCCTGTATATAGTATATACCTGTGTGTCATCTCCTCATGTATATAGTATGTACCTGTATGTCATCTCCTCCGGTATATAGTCTATATCTGTATGTCATCTCCTCCTGTATATAGTATGTACCTGTATGTTATCTCCTCCTGTATATAGTATATACCTGTGTGTCATCTCCCCTTTATATAGTATGCACCTGTGTGTCATCTCTCCTGTATATAGTATATATCTGTGTGTCATTTCCTCCTGTATTAGACCTTGTTCACACGTTATTTGGTCAGTATTTTTAACTCAGTATTTGTAAGCTAAATTGGCAGCCTGATAAATCCCCAACCAACAGGAAGCCCTCCCCCCTGGCAGTATATATTAGCTCACACATACACATAATAGACAGGTCATGTGACTGACAGCTGCCGTATTTCCTATATGGTACAGTTGTTGCTCTTGTATTTTGCCTGCTTATTAATCAGATTTTTATTTTTGAAGGATAATACCAGACTTGTGTGTGTTTTAGGGCGAGTTTCATGTGTCAAGTTGTGTGTGTTGAGTTGCATGTGGCTACATGCATGTAGCGACTTTTGTGAGATGAGTTTTGTGTGGCGACATGCGTGTAGCAACTTTTTGTGTGTCGAGTTGGATGTGACAGGTTAGTGTAGCAAGTTGTGTGCAGCAAGTTTTGCGCATGGCGAGTTTTGCGCGTGGCGAGTTTTATGTGCAAGTTTTGTGTGAACTCGGGTCTTCACCCTGCATTTTTGGCTGCTTTTAGAGACCCAATCAACATGCAGGGATTGCCTGCCAGGCACTGTAATGCTGCAGCCATCTTTGTTGTGGTCTTGAAGTGATTGGCTGGCCGCATAGCATCATCAGGGGTATAAGAGACCGGACGCCACCCTGCTCGGCGCATTCAGCTCTGGAATCAGACAGTGTAGGGAGAGCTGCTGCTGAGATAGGGTCAGACTTGGGGATTTCTTAGTGTGGGGTCTGCCATCCTAAACTACTCAAATCCAGCTAAACCAACAGTCCTTCTAAGGGCTAATTCCGAAGTATATTGGTTGCAGTGTTAGGTAGGCAGGGGAGTGTACGTCGCTCTACACAAAAAAAATTTTGCCAGGTTAATAGAGATTATTTTATTGTAAAACAATCCAGAGCCTTTTTCTCTATTTGCTTGTTGACACTGTACAATACAGCCAGAGCCTTTTCCTAGCACAGTGTGAAAATCCAACAATTTTCTTAGTTAATATTTGCTGCTAAAATGTCTAATATAATTAGTCATTAATAACTGTAGGCATAATTGTTCATTTCTTTGGTATTTTTGTCCAGTCAGAATTTTTTATCCATGAATATTTTATTCTTTACAGATTTCATTGTGCAAATCTTTTTAAATTGTATAATTATCTGTAATATTTTGATTTTGTTGTTGTGCAATGTCTTATAAATGTATGTTGTTCAAATAGATTATCATGTTATGTAACCTTTCACACTTGTTCATTTTACACCCACTTCTCAAACTAGTTACATCAATCACTTATCTTACCGGTGTGTTCTCTGGTTTAGGGCTATTTAAGTGGGATACATGGGTCATTTGGAATGTCATGATTAAGGGAGCTTAGTCTCCAGAAACGCGTTGAGATTCTTACCCATATGGTTTGTGCTGAAGTTTGTATCCTCCATGTTTAAGTTTGGGAATAAAGAAAACTTTTTTTCACGGATTCGGTGAAGCTGGACATTTTTTTTCTTTTGGATTCTACATGCCTGGACACAGAGGGTCCGTGCTCCCGAAACTCAGCTTATGCATCACGGGTTAGCTGGTTTATATTCTTTCTCTTCAAACATACATACACATACACACACAGATAGAAACATACACATAGATACACACATACTGTACATACATACATATACACACATACATACACACACATACTAATCTTTGATATCAGGGTGATCAGATGGGTCCTGGAGGAAAACACTGTGTGGAATGGGGACATAGCAGAGAGGAAAAAACAATAAATTACAAAAAAAAACTAAAAGTACTCTTTAATGATAATAATTAAAATGTTGAACTAGAAACCACACATACCAAACAACCAATGGCAGGGAACCCACAAATAGGATCAGATAGTCGTTGAGTACAAATAATTGAATATAGATAATAGCTAATAAGGAAAAGGCTAGGGAAGATAGACGTGCCTCACCCTAATGGAATCCCTTCCTTCCCGCTGAGGTTGGCACCCTGGGATACGATATGGCACCCCCGCTCAACGTAGACTGACCCTAAGAACCCTAAAAGGTATCCCTACCAAAGCCACCACCCAAAACACACCACAGAAAAACAAAATAAATAGATAAACATATGTGCTGCTAATAACTGTCAATACAGATGACGTTAGTAAGCCTTGTTGTATTCCATCTGAGGTAATGTGTTGACTATACGTGATGTCAAATCTGGGAAGATGAGTGATTTAGAAGAATGTCTATTACTCTAGTTATATACAGCACTATTTTGCAGACCCCCCAAAAATAAAGGCCACATATTTTGCAGTGTGGTATTTCCGTGACAGGCCTCGCATATCTGCGTGCTCCAAGTTTGGGCATTTTAGGCTGGTATTCCAGTGTTTTTCCTGTCTGTTACTCTAGTTATATACAGCACTATTTAGCAGACCCCCCAAAAAATACAGGCCACATATTTGGCAGTGTGGTATCTTCGTGACAGGCCTCATATATCTGCGTGCTCCAAGTCCTCCTGTACCTCTCATGAAAGGAGTATTGTGGTGCGTCGTAATTCTTGGCAGCCCAGCCACTCACTGCATAGGCAATAACAGCATAGGAGACCCACTGTTTCATAATGGCCCTTTAAGAAGATTAATGCCGCCTGATGCACCAGTAAAAATAGTCTCTTTAACTTTAAGAGTCCATCCTTCGTAAATGAGAGAAGATGGGTCTGCTTATGTGTCACACACCACATGGCCAGCTAGGGTTGTTAAACTTTACAATGACATTTCCCAGTGAATACATTTGTATTGGTTGAAGGCAATGTTAAAGTTGAAAAATGCATCAAAAATGCTGCGTGTGAACATAGTCCAAGTGGTGGAGGAACATTTTGGTCTGGGGTTATATTATATTGCCTTATATACAAGTCATTACCGTGGAAAGGATGTACCTTAACATATTTCCCTTCAAAATCCATTTTGGCTTTGTTTTTGTATGTTTTTTGGTGCACCTGTAAAAATGGTGTGAAACTCTGATCACATTGTTTATGGCTGTGACCTAGGAGTCAGGAAATGCTTTCAGGGGCGATCCCCATGATGTTCCCATGTCATGTGAGCAGTGTTTCCATCATTTTCAGACATTTTTAGACCTTAAAAGGACCCCCGGGGGGATCGCGGTAAAAATGCTCGAGTCTTCCATATACTTATATTGGGCTCATTGTTCTGTCCAAGTACCTGAGTATTCCAATCTGCTCGACCCGAGCAACAAGCACCCGAGCATATTAGTGCTCGGTCATCACTAGTTGTAAGCCATAATCATCAACATTAACAGAAATATATATATAATATATATAATATATGAGTTTCACCTTTTATATTGAAGAACTAAAAAAAATTAACTTTTTGATGATATTCTAATTTTAGTGAGAAGCGCTTGTATATACTTAGTTTCTCACTCGTGAATAGAAAACAAGAACCTCTAGAAGACTCCTTGCATCAGTCTGGTCACCCAGTTGTGTAGAGCTCTTTCCGGGTCCCACAATGTGCTGCATATTTCAGCCTTCAGGCATCTTGTGAAAATGAACTGTTTTGCTAGGACCATTATCTGCAGCAACACAACAAGGAGGATAACAGGAAGAACAAGCCAAAATAAACCATATACTGTAGGTCATACAATATAATATAGCACATCACCATAAGCTGTCTGCTAAAGGGCGTCGCTCCATAGCACAAGCCTGCAAGTGTTCTATACTCCAAAACGCATTGTCTAGAACCATACAGGGATGACTTTTTTCAACATTCTATAACCTGTTTGCCCATATTCAATAGTTTAGATAGGTAACATGTGGGGACAGATTCCCATTAAGGTGCAGAACGAGAAGGTGTATTCATATTCCTATTTGTAAGGCTGCCGTCACACTCTCAGTATTTGGTCAGTATTTTCCATCAGTATGTGTAAGCCAAAACCAGGAGTGGTTGATAAATGGAGAAGTGGTGCATATGTTTCAATTATACTTTTCCTCTATTTGTTCCACTCCTGGTTTTGGCTTACAAATACTGATGTAAAATACTGACCAAATACTGAACCTGTGACGGCAGCCTAAATATGTTTGCATTTTTTGCCGAGAAAAAACATGATATAAATGTTTGCGCAAAATTCTGTATATTTTACATTAAATAAATTATGTCTAATTGTAGTATTACAAAATCTGACAACTGTGGTCCTTGGTTTTCTGGTTGTACATTCCTGGTCTAGAGCAACCTAAAGTCTGTTTCTAAGAAATGAAAATGAAACTTAAAGGTGAGTAGATGAATGAATAATCTATGTTCCAATGACACTTGCAAACGAGTGGTTTTACCCTGAATTAGGAGCTACTGATATCATTGAATACTTTAAATTAATACTTTTTCCTAGAAAGAGAAAATGTTGGTTTGTACGCAAGAATGAGCAGATGTTTTGCTTGATTCATTTCTTCATTACATGCGTATTGAGCAGCATTACCATTTATGAGGAGTTACTGAATAATGTTTAAAGAGTCATCTATAATACTGGTGCAAAAATGGTTAGGTACAGACTGCAGAAAAAGAATATTTAAAAATGAAAAGTTAACAGACAATTTTTATCAATTATTAAAACGGAACATGAATGAACAAAAGAGAAATTTAATTCAGATTAACCCCTTAACCCCAGGAGATATTTTCATTTTTGCGGTTCATTTTTCGGTCAATATGGCCATGTGAGGGCTTGTTTTTTGCAGAACGAGTTGTACTTTTAAATGACACTAATGGTTTTACCATGTCATGTACTAGAAAACGGGAAAAAAATTCCAAGTGTGGTGAAATTGCAAAATAAGAGCAATATATTGAGCCCCATATATATATAATATATAAATATAATATATATAATGAGCCCCATATATTGCTATTGATACAGAATAATGGACCCCATATAATGCTCTATATAGTATAATGAGCCTCATATATTGCTCCATACAGTATAATGAGCCCCATATAATGCTCAATTCAGTATATAATAGGCCCCATATATTTCTCCATACAATATAATGAACCCCATATATTGCTACATACTGTATAATGGGCCCAATATAATGTTCCATAAAGAATAATGAGCCCCATATATTGCTCCATACATAATGGGTCCCGTATAATTGTCCATGCAGTATATGATGGGCTCCATATAATACTCCAGTAGATGATGGACCCCATTTAATGCTCCATACAGTATAGGATGGGTCCCATAGAGTATAATGAGCCCCATGTATTGCTTCATACAGTATAGTGAGTCCCATATAATGCTCCATACAGTATATGATGGGCCCAATATATTGCTCCATACAGAATGGGCCCTATATAATGTTCCATACAGAATAATCCCCATAACATGCTGCATAAATAATGGGCCCCGTATGATGCTCTATATATAACGGGTTCCATATGATGCTCCATATATAATGGGCCCCATATGATGCTCTATATATAATGGGCCCTATATGATGCGCCTCATATAATGCTTCACATATGGGCCCCATATATGATGCTCCAGTGTAGGATGGGCCCCATATATGATGCTCCAGGGTATAATGGGTCCCATATATCATGCCCCTCTTTTTCCAAACCATTATTTTCTTTATATATATCATTACTTCTACTAACTCCTTTATTGCTTTATCTCCCTTTCTTTTTTCTTTATTTCCGTTATATTGCACCATTCACCCACACCGTCATTAGCTCTCCCATCATGCGCTGTATCTGTACATGTAGTTTGCCGCATAAGTCCAAGTCATTCCCTGCTTTCCTTACTATGACACATCCGGCGCATGCACACTCTCTCCTTTAGACGCCGACATTCAGCAGCACACGCGCAGAATATCTTCGGCTTTTATGCGCATTTTAGGTCAGCGCATGAGTATTCTACATTCTGAGACGCCAGCCTCTGTGACCCCAGAAGTGCCCTGGATCATTTCCTCCTGGGGCATATAAAGCACTGCTCACATATCACACAGCACTGTGGCACTTTGGACACCCTATTCCTGAACCCAATGACCCTACTCTCCTCAGGTAAACAATTGCAGCTCTTATCTACAGATTGTTTTTTTAAATAAAAATTATATATACCAGGCTTCTTTATCAATGCTCCTGGTTGCTCTTTACATGAGTCCTGTCCACATCTCCCCTCCCTTTTCATCTCTTGTACCTCGGCAACTATACCTTTGATATAAACGTCCATATGTCTTGAAACTTGATTTATTATGCCCTTTACCTATCCACACATTGATGTAGTAGATCTTCCTCCTGGAGCTAAAGGGGGCATTCAATAAAGATTTCCCCTGACCCACTTCTATTTATCACAGGACACTGAAACTTCACATGTGTAATGATGTAAGTCTCTATAGGTTACGTGCCAATTTGCAACTCAGAACTGATGACAGTCTTGATTTTACAGGTGCTGAAGTGGTGTGAGGTTTGATAATGGACCCAGTAGAATACAGAGCAGTCATCAAGTTCCTTTACTTGAAAGACCACACACCAAAGGAGACGTTCGATGAAATTAAAGCGGTTTATAGTGATGATTCCCCATCATATGATGTAGTCAAGAACTGGCATCATCAATTCAAATGTGTAGCAAGACCAACCACCAGAACTATAGACCAAACTCAAAGAAATCAGTAGCACGGATATACGTTTAAAAATATTACTTTATTTTTATTTATTTATCACCCCCTGACGAAGGATTTTCTATCCGAAACGCGCGTCGGGGTGTGCGCATTGTTTGGATCTAGTGGTACAGGAACTCCTAATTACTTCCTTCCACACCTTCCCCTTTTTTCTATTATATGGCACATTGCACCTTGCACAAATGTTTTGCCTTATATATATGCTCACGCTATGGGATACTATTATTGCTTCATATCTTGAGTTTTTTCACATAATTTTGAGGTCACTTGCGGAATACCCTTTCCTTTTTTGACACTTAGATTTTATCTGTAGGAGTCCTGCGTAATATCCTATCCTTTTATGGTGCCCCTTATGCCTATTTAGGTTTTTATATATTGGTGATTTTTTATATATGTCGCCTATTATTTTTGTTTTCAAACATGTGCACACAAAATATGTTGTAACCACTGCAAATAAAGTAATACTTTTAAACGTATGTATCCGTGCTACTGATTTCTTTGAGTTTGGTCTATAGTTCTGGTGGTTGGTCTTGCTACACATGTGAGTGGTTTCCACTCATTTTTTTTGTTGCACTGGGGTTCATCAAATGGTCTCATAGAAATATATGTATTTCTTTATAGAATTTACTGACCCTATAAGGTGTTAACAATTTTTTTTTGTTCAATTCAAATGTGGTCAGACTTTAGCACAAACAGCTCCAATTCCAGGTTGAACACACTCTGCTATTGGTGAACACACCATCTAGCAAGTGGAGGTCGCCATTTTGGAAAATCACAGCATAACCATTCGCCACCTAGCCCAAAATGTCAAGATTAGTGTGGGGTCCATGGAAAAAATCATCCAAGACCATCTTCACATGCATAAGGTATCCACATGCTGGGTTCCCTGGCTGCTCACATCTTTCCAGAAGCAGGAACGAGCTGAATGCTCTCAGGCTCTATTGACTTTGTGCCATGGAAACCAGGAGGACTTTTTCAACAGACTGATCACAGAGGATGAAAGCTGGGTCCATTACTATGATCCTGAGACTAAAGTCCAGTCGATGCAATGGAAGCATCATGACTCACTGCCTCCAAAGAAGGCACATGCATGGGCCTCCACCATCTTCATTTTCAGAGTGCTAGTAAGCTGCTTAGAAGAACCCATTGCTGCAGTTTTTTGGCACAAGGTTAGAGGAGGCTGTATTTTTATAAAGCTTGGAAATTTGCATCACCTGGCCTTTCCTAATTATATGATAGTGAATAAGTCATAACCCTAACAGCCCAAGTGAGATCTGAAACCTTGGTCATTTATTTGAGCACTCAAATCTTAAAAAGTGCCCAAACTTTTGCATCGGCCCAATTTCCTTCTTGTAATTCTTAAAATGTAAAAGATGACAATACAGTTGTATGAAAAAGTGTTTGCCCCTTCTTGATTTCCTATTCTTTTACATGTTTGTCACATTTAAATGTTTCAGATCACCAAACAAATTTAAATATTAGACAAAGATAATATAAGTAAATATAAAATGCAATTTTTACACGAAGATCTTTATTATTAAAGGAAAAACCCCAAACTACAGGGCTCTGTGTGAAAAAGTATCCCCCCCCCCCTTAAAACATGAATGAACTGTGGTTAACCATATCTGTTGGAAGCTGAGTTCAAATATCCAAGTAAAATGCAGGCCTGATTACTGCCACACCTGTTCTCAATCAAGAAATCACTTAAGTGGGGCCTGCCTGTCAAAATGAAGCAAACCAAAAGATCTTCAAATGCTAGACATCATGCAGCAATCCAAAGAAATTGTGGAACAAGTTAGAAACAAAGTAATTGAGATCTATCAGTCTAGAAAAGGTTATTAAGCCATTTCTCAAGCTTTGGAACTCCTGCAAGCCACAGTGAGAGC
This sequence comes from Ranitomeya variabilis, assembly GCF_051348905.1. NCBI lineage: Eukaryota > Metazoa > Chordata > Amphibia > Anura > Dendrobatidae > Ranitomeya > Ranitomeya variabilis. The sequence continues at coordinate 740,475,346 of NC_135233.1, forward strand.
CGTTATCCACAAATGGCAAAAACATGTAACAGTGGTGAACCTTCCCAGGAGTGGCCAGCCGACCAAACCTACCCCAAGAGGGCTACAACAACTCAACCAAGAGGTCCAAAAAAATCCCAGAACATCTAAAATACTGCAGGTCTCACTTGCCTCAGTTAAGGTCAGTGTTCAGGACTCGACTATAAAAAAAAGAGATTAGGCAAAAATGGCTTGCATGGCAGAGTTCAAAGACAAAAACCACTGTTGAGCAATAAGAACATGAAGGTTCATCTCAGTTTTGCCAGAAAACATCTTGTTGATCCTTAAGACTTTTGGTAGAATACTATGTGGACTGGTGAGACAAAAGTTTAACTTTTTGGAAGGTGTATGTTCCATTACATCTGGCGTAGAATTAACACAGCATTTCAGAAAAGGAACATCATACCAAAAGTAAAGAATGGTGGTGGTAGTGTGATGGTCTGGGGCTGTTTTGCTGCTTCAGGTCTTGGAAGACTTGCTGTGGTAAATGGAACCATGAATTCTGCTGTCTACCAAAAAATCCTGAAGGAAAATGTCCGGCCATCTGTTTGTGCCTCAACCTGATGTGCGCTTGGTTAATGCAGCCGGATAATGATTGAAGACACACCAGAAAGTTCACCTCTGAATTGCTTAAGAAAAAAACAAAATTAAGTATTTGGAATGGCTAGTCAAAGTCTTGACCTTAATCCTATTGAGATGCTGTGGAAAGACCTTAAAAAAGCGGTTCATGCTCAGGAACTCTCAAATGTGTTTGAATTACAGCAATTCAGCAAAGATAAGTGTGCCAAAATTCCTTCAGAGCATTGTAAAAGACTCATTGCCAGTTATTGTAAACACTTGACGGCAGTTGTTGCTGCTAAGGGTGGCCGAACCAGTTATTAGGTTTAGGGGGCAATCACTTATTCACACAAGGCCCTGTAGGTTTAGATTTCTTTTTCCCTTAATAATAAAGACCTTCATTCAAAAACTTCATTTTGTGCTTACTTGTGTTATGTTTGTCTAATATTTAAATTTGCTTGGTGATCTGAAACATTTTAGTATGACAAACATGCAAGAGAATAGGAAATCAAGAAGGGGTCAAACAATTTTTTCACACAACTATATATATTTCTTTGTGCCTAAAATACAAAGGAAATGTGTTATTTTTAACTTTAGCACTTTTAGAGATCATGTCATCTTCAACTTGCTTAACTGTTCAGAACAACAGTAGTATTGTCCAGGGGTGCTCAATTTTTTACATGCCACTGTACGTCATGTGTCAGTATGGGTTTTATAAAGATTGTGATGTGAAAAATAAAAAACATTGCCAGATTTTTTTTTAAATAAAGCACATATAGCACAAATACCTGAATTATAATATGTCCTTTTCTGACTACAGAAATAATAGACTACAAATAATAGAAAACTGTGCCATAGCTCAGAGTCATCTTTCATCAAATATTCTGTCTACAGACAGTGTAGCACAGGTTCTGATAGATAGATAGATAGATAGATAGATAGATAGATAGATAGATAGATAGATAGATAGATAGATAGATAGATAGATAGATAGATAGATGTATTAGTCAAATACCTTATTAAGGACATAGACTATTGGTCACCAGAGGAAATCAATTAAATTTAAAGCTAAAAATACTATTTTATTTATAGCACAAACGTTACAAAAGATAAAGGGTACAGAACCAGCATGTGTGCTGTGGTAGTACAATGAATTGATGTGTGGTAAAAGATGAAAAATACCAATGCTGCACATAGAACATACTGCAAATTGAATACATATGTGTTAGCACACACTCCATAGTGGTCTATTCCTGTAGACCAGAAGAAAAGCGAAGCAATAAAAGTGAATAAAAAAACGCTTCATTGCAAAGTTTGCAGCTCAACTTTTAAAGTTTAAGATGGTTAACTTGTATCAATGAGACACAGATTTCAATCACTCCGAAATGAAAACATGCTGGAAAGGTATAATTTTCAAGAAGATTGAAAGTAAGAATTTAGTCCCAGTAAGTGCTCTAACCTCTGTATTTACCACAAGTTATTTTCAGATATTAAAGAAATTACAAATTTGCACAACACATTTATCCACCAATCTGATGATGGACCATGAAAAGCTTTAACCTTATTATCACATACCCTTTTATCAGATGACAGCCAAAATCATTTATTAACTGTGTTAATGCCTTAAGAGGTTTATTGACACAGGCTTATAGGAAAGTCATCAAGAGCTTGTTTTAAGGCTCTTACACATGACTTGCATTGCAGATAATTAGGTCTTCTGTCTTTCTTCTCCAATTAACAAAAAAATGCTGACACAAGTTTAATATATGATTTAATTAACAGATAAGATATAGTAAAACTTATAATTATACGGTATGTTCATCCTTTCTTATGGGGTTAGAAAACAATGTCTGTGTTTTTCCACCAATCACTTCATTTATCCATGAACTGTGTCTGATGTACAAACATTTTACTCACTTTATTAGGCCATCAATTGTCCTTACACGCAGCTCCCTGGTTCTCTGACCCAGTCTTTATTCAATGATGTTCATTGCACCACTATGTGATCTCGTGAGACACCAAAGCTGGTAACGTCAATGACAAGCATCTCCCCCAGGTGACTGCATGAGGGTAACTACTGGCCTCAGCGCTAGAAGAACTGAAGACCAGTAGTCCATGAGCCGGGCCAGATATCGGTACCACCCGGAGTGACTAATTTTCTTTGGTATTTTTAGGTAGATGCATGTCTGTAGTTTATTTTTTGATATGATAGCCCTTACATATACGTAGCTTATTAACCCCTTCAGCCCTAGGCCTATTTGTACCCAAGTGCCTAAGCCAATCTGACCTGTGCCACTTCATGGGCTAATAACTTTGGAACGCTTTCACCTATCCAAGCCATTCTGAGATTGTTTTCTCGTGACATATTGTACTTCACGTCAGTGCTAAATGGGAGTCAATATATTTTACCTTTCTATATAAAAAAATGCTAAATATTCGGAAATTTTGGAAAAATCGGCAATTTTTTAACTTTGAAATTCTCTGCTTTTTACAAAAATACTGATACCCCCCATAATAGTTATTAATTTACACTCCCCACATGTTTACTTCATATTGGCATCATTTTGAAAATGAAACCTTATTGTTTTACGACGTAATAGGGCTTATAGTTTTATGCGCAATTTTTCACATTTACAGCAAAACCCACTTTTCAAAGGACCAAGTCACTTCTGAAGTCACTTTAAGGGGCTTACATAACAGAAACCACCCATAAATTACCCCATTTTGCAAACTACACCCCTCAAGCTGTTCAAAACTCATTTTTAAAAACTGTTAACCCTTTAGGTGTTCCACAGGAATTTTAGCAGAATGAAGGCGAAATTTCAAAATTTCATTTTTTTTCCAGATATTACATTGTAATCCAATTTTACCTGCAACCTAGCAAGGGTTAACGGCAAACCCAAACTTGGTTACCCTAATTCTGCAGTTTATAGAAACACCCCACATGTACTCGTAAACTAAAGTATGGGCACACAGCACAGCTCAACACGGAAGGAGCGCTATGTGGTTTTTGGGTGGCGGATTCACTGGAAGAAATCTAGGGGGCCATGTCACATTTGAAGGCTGCCTGAGGTACCCCCACAGTGGAAACCCCAAAAAGTGACCCTATTTTGGAAACTACACCCCCAAGGAATCTTTTAGGGGGTATAGTGACCACTTTGACCCAACCAGTGTTTCACAGTAGTTGGAAACACTTGGTTGAGAAAATGGAAAAAGTGCATTTTTTACATGAAGGTGTCATTTTAGGCTCATTTTTTTATTTTTAAGAGGTGTACCAGCAAAAAATGCACCCCACTATTTGTTCACCAATCTCTCCCGAACACAACAACACCCGATATGTTGTCGTACACTGCAGTATTGGGGAACGGCAGGCCTCGGAAGGGAAGGAGCGCCAAATGACTTTTGGAGTGCAAATTTTACTGGAAGAAATCTAGGGGGCTATGTCACATTTGAAGACACCCTGAGGTGCCCCAACACACGCACACACACTGACACATACACGTTCTGTGCTGAACAGGACTCTCCGGTCTTCTCTGCAGAGCTCCTATCTCCCTCTGTAGAGGCTGACACCTCCCAGGCTTGTGACTGATCACATGGCAACTGGATGAAGGCAACTGGATGCTTCACCTAGGAGCAATCCGACAGATGATACCATGGTGTTTTGCCTATGACAAGGTCAACTATGCCCGATACCTAACCTATTACTATGCCACAATGTCTCGGCTGCCCATAGAACACCCAGAGGTCCATGAATACTTCATGCAAGGTGGCTTTTCGGTCCAGATCGGTAGCAAGAATCCTTTTGGACGAATTCCTGTGGACCAGACCATTGAAGAGACAATCAACAAAGACACCCAGACACCAGGGGGCACAAAAGGCTTCAGCCTCAAAGTTGGAGCTGTTTCCAGGTTCTACCTGACATCAGAGTACCGCAGTATGTACTTGAGGCAGCTGAGGGCCCTGGTAGGCCAACAATATACTGACTTCAGCCATTCAGACCTACAGGTGTCTAGGATTAGAAGAGATGAAGCCGATGTCCAATCTTTCGTTCAACTGCTGGAGACAGGTTGGGTGAACCCCTTCAACAAAGAGCATAATGGTGAACTTATCAGTTTGTCAACAGCGACTGTAGCACCACCAGATGTAGCCAAAGACCTTCAAGGGGCATACAGTATAGGAGAGGATGCATATCAAACATTCAAGGATGAGCGTTTGGGTACCGATAAGCCAACTACATTGTTTCATGACAAGATGACGAAGAACAAACTTAAAACGTTCTCTAACATCCAAATGAAGACACGCAGACAAGGTCTTGGCAAGGAGGTAATTTTGAAGGCTGACAGAAACCTATTTGGCCAGATGATACTTGTAGCTGAGAACAGAAAGCTACAAATGAGTGATGTCTTGACTCATCCCCTGGGTCCATTGCCATGGGCACTTGCCAATGGTGATGGGTCTATCCGCAAGACCAACAAGGCTGCCCTCGCAAGGGAGTTGGAGAGGAATGCTCGTCCTGCAGAAGTGATCCCCGAGCCCTCTGCAACCATCATTGATGGGATGAGCCTGGTTCAGAAACTGAAGGGAAACAATGCAACATTTGGCCAGCTAGCAGGCACAGCAATGAGTCGCGCTATCCATGAGGGTGCTAAGAGCAAGCGCATTGATATTGTCTTTGACGTCTACAAGGAGACATCCATCAAAGATACAGAAAGAGTCAACAGATATGAAGGCACAGGGATCCATTTCAAGAACATTCAACATGGGCACAACATCCAGCAGTGGAAAAAGCTTCTAAGTAGTTCCTCCAACAAGGCAAGTCTCATAAAGTTTCTGGTAGAAGAATGGAAGGCGAAACACCACAGGGAGAAGCTTGAGGAGAAGGAGCTGTATGTCACATGTGAGCAGCTCTGCTTTAAGATCACCAAAGAACAGTGGGAAGAGGCTGCTGACCTTAAGTCAAATCAAGAAGAAGCAGACACACGCCTCCTTCTCCATGCTCTTCATGCAGCAGAATCTGGTTACAAGTCGGTCATCATCACTTCGGAGGATACTGATGTCATGGTCCTGTGTCTGGGCATGTGCCACAAAATCCCATCCCACCTGTTCCAGAAATGCGGTACACAGAACCGGACAAGATTCCTGGATATCACCACTCTGAGCCGAACATTGGGAGGCAGCGTATGTGATTCATTGATTGGTATGCATGCATTTACAGGCTGTGACACCGTCAGTGCATTCGCTGGCCGTGGGAAGATGACGACACTCAAGCAGTTGAAGATGAACAAGACATACCAGGATGCCTTTCAGGAAGTTGGTCGTTCATGGGAAGTGTCTACCGAACTTTTTGAGAAGTTACAGGAAATCACCTGCCACATGTACCTGCCAACTACCCAAACAACTGAGGTAAACAGGCTCCGTTATCAGCTGTTCTGTGCCAGACGTGGAGTGGTAGAGTCAAGTCAACTCCCTCCTTGCCAGGACTGCCTTTTCATGCATGCACTGCGTGCAAACTACCAGGCTGCGATCTGGAGGAGAAGTCTGCAGAGCCAGCCATGGGTTGCAAACCCAACAGACTGCGGTTGGATGATAGATAACGACGGAAAGCTTGTTGTCAAGTGGATGCAAGGGGCACCAGCACCAGAAGCTATTATACAGCTACTGTCCTGCAAGTGTGTGCGGTCATGTGAACTTCCTCAGTGTACTTGCCTCAGCAATGGCCTGAAGTGCACAGACATGTGCAGATTACAGACATGCCAGAACAAGGGTACTGAAGACGAGCCAGTAGAACAACAGTCAGATTCAGAGTCCGATGTTGAAGATATTATGGAGTAACATATATATATATATATATATATATATATATATATATATATATATATATATATATATATATATATATATATATATATATATATGCACATGACATGTTCAGTGTGTATTTACATAACTTGGATTAAATTTTGTTACAAATACTACATCTAGTCACTCCGGGTGGTACCGATATCGTCATATTTGGTTCTTGGCGCATGCTAAAATTCCTGTGGAACACCTAAAGGGTTAACAGTTTTTAAAAATGAGTTTTGAACAGCTTGAGGGGTGTAGTTTGCAAAATGGGGTAATTTATGGGTGGTTTCTGTTATGTAAGCCCCTTAAAGTGACTTCAGAAGTGACTTGGTCCTTTGAAAAGTGGGTTTTGCTGTAAATGTGAAAAATTGCGCATAAAACTATAAGCCCTATTACGTCGTAAAACAATAAGGTTTCATTTTCAAAATGATGCCAATATGAAGTAAACATGTGGGGAGTGTAAATTAATAACTATTATGGGGGGTATCAGTATTTTTGTAAAAAGCAGAGAATTTCAAAGTTAAAAAATTGCCGATTTTTCCAAAATTTCCGAATATTTAGCATTTTTTTATATAGAAAGGTAAAATATATTGACTCCCATTTAGCACTGACGTGAAGTACAATATGTCACGAGAAAACAATCTCAGAATGGCTTGGATAGGTGAAAGCGTTCCAAAGTTATTAGCCCATGAAGTGGCACAGGTCAGATTGGCTTAGGCACTTGGGTACAAATAGGCCTAGGGCTGAAGGGGTTAATAAGCTACGTATATGTAAGGGCTATCATATCAAAAAATAAACTACAGACATGCATCTACCTAAAAATACCAAAGAGAATTAGTCACTCCGCTTGGTACCGATATCGTCAAATTTGGTTCTTGGCTCATGGACTACAGCAAACAGCTGCGGTGGCAGGAGAGGTAGCACAAGTGAAAAGGAGGGGAAGGCCAAGGACAGGTAAGTATATTCTATTTTATTACTTGTTAACACTTTCCCTCCATAGTTTATTATGCTTTGAGGACTGAAGAGAGCTGAAATGTCTTTTCACAGCAATCACGGCTTTTTTGTTTCAGACTGAATTTTACACAAACCCGCCGCAAACTAATTTCAAGAGATCCGCTCATCTCTAACTACTAATGTTTGTCTATGGAGATAACATGGCTATGTGCTTGTAATTAAATTTATGAATCTGCTTGCATTTACTGTTGCTAAAACGTTTGAACTAATAAGGATAGGCACTTACACACTTTCAGGCACATAGTGTAGTTTGCTTCTCAGCAGCAGAAAATAGTCTGAGTATTGAAGAATTATTCCTATCTATATTTTTTAATTAAATATATATGTACTGTATATATATATATATATATATATATATATATATATATATATATATATATATATATATATATATATATATATATATATACTGTATATATATAGTTGTGCTCAAAAGTTTACATACCCCGGCAGAAGTTTTGCTTTCTTGGTCTTTTTTTAGAGAATATGAGTAGCACCACTTTTTCTCCACTCATGGTTAGTGGTTGGGTGAAGTCATTTATTGTCAAACTATTGTGTTTTCTCTTTTTAAATCAAAAGTTCACATACCTTGATGATTTTGGCCTGATAACATGCACAGACATTGACACAAATGGGTTTGAATGGCTAATAAAGGTAACATCCTCACCTGTGACCTGCTTGCTTGTAATCAGTATGTGTACAGAAAAGCTGAGTGAGTTTCTGGGATCCAGACAGACTCTTGCATCTTTCATCCAGCCACTGACGTTTCTGGATTGTGAGTCATGGGGAAGGCAAAAGAATTGTCAACTGATCTACGGGAAAAGGTAGTTGAACTGTTTAAAACAGGAAAGAGATATAAAAAGCTATCCAAGGAATTGATAATGCCAGTCAGCAGTGTTCAAACTGTGAATAACAAATGGAAAATCAGGGGCTCTGTAAAAACAAAACCACGGTCAGGTTGACCAACAATAATGTCGTCCACAACTTCCAGGAAAATTTTTCGGGATGCAAAGAAAAACCCACAAATAACATCAGTTGAAATACTGGAATCTCTGAAAACTAGTTGTGTGGCTGTTTCAAGGGGCACAATAAGGAGGCACTTGAAGAAAAATGGTTTGCATGGTCGAGTCGCAAAAAGAAAGCCATTGCTGCGCAAATGCCACAAACTATCTCACCTATAATACACAAAAAAGCACAGAGACAAGCCTCAAAACTTCTGGAACAATATAATTTGGAATGATGACACCAAAATTGAACTTTTTTGCCACATCCATAAACGTTACACTTGGAGAGAGGTCACCAGGGCCTATGATGAAAGGAACACCATTCCTACTGTAAAGCACGGGGTGGATAGTTGATGTTTTAGGGATGTGTGAGCTACAAAGGAACAGGAAACTTGGTCAAAGTTGAAGGAAACATGAATGCAGCACATTATCAGCAAATACTGGAGGCAAATTTGCAATCATCAGCCAGGAAGCTCCGCATGGGATGTACTTGGACGTTCCAACATAACAACGATCCAAAACACAAGGCCAAGGTCATTGGCTACAGCAGAACAAAGTGAAGGTTCTGGAGTGGCCATCTCAGTCTCCTGACCTCAATATCATTTAGCCACTGTGGTGAGATCTCAAGCGCGCAGTTCATGCTAGACAACCCAGGAATTCACAGGGACTGGAGGCTTATTTCCAAGAAGATTGGGCAGCTTTACCATCTGGGAAAGTAAAGAACCTCATACACAACTACCACAAAAGACTTCAAGCTGTCATTGATGTTAGAGGGGGCAATATATGGCATTAAGAAATGGGGTATGTGAACTTTTGATCGGGGTCATTTGGATGTTTTGGGTTATCATTATGATTTAAAAAGAGAAAACACAGTAGTTTGAAAATAAATGGCTTCACCCAACCACTAACCATAAGTGGAGAAAAATGTTGGTGTTATCATTCATATTCTCTGAAAAAAAGGCCAAGAAAGCAAAAATTCTGTTGAGGTATGTAAACTTTTGAGCACAACTGTACATATATATATATTTATATATACATACACATGTTAAATGAAGGTGTGTCCAATAACTAGCATCACAGGTGTCTTCAATCTTGGAATCAGAGAGTGGGCCTGTATATAGGGCTATAGATACTCAGTGTGCTACTTGGTGACATGCTGTGTATCACACTCAACATGGACCAGAGGAAGTGAAGGAAAGAAGTGTCTCAGGGTATTAGAAAGAAAATTATAGACAGATATGTTAAAGGTAAAAGTTATAAGACCATCTCCAAACAGCTTGATGTTCCTGTGACTACAGTTGCACATATTATTCAGAAATTTAAGATCCATGGGACTGTAGCCAACCTCCCTGGATGTGGCCGCAGGAGAAAAATTCATGACAAATCAAAGAGACGGATAATACGAAAGGTAACAAAAGAGTCCAGAATAACTTCTAAACAGATTAAAGGTGAACTTCAAGCTCAAAGAATATCAGAGTCAGATCACACCATCTGTCGTTGTGTGAGCCAAAGTGGACTTCATTGGAGACGACCAAGGAGGACACCATTGTTGAAAAAAAATCATAAAAACGCCAGACTGGAATTTGCCAAACTACGTGTTGACAAGCTACAAAGCTTCTGGGAGAATGTCCTATGGACAGATGAGACAAAAATTGAGTTATTTGGAAAGGCACATCAGCTCTATGTTCACAGATGGAAAAATTAAGCATATCAAGAAAAGAACACTGTCCCTACTGTGAAACATGGAAGAGGCTCTGTTATGTTCTGGGGCTGCTTTGCTGCATCTGGCACAGGGTGTCCACAATCTGTGCTGGGTACACTCAAATATCAAGACTATCAAGGGACTCTAGAGAGAAATGTGCTTGCCCGGTGTCAGAAATCTTGGTCTCAATCGCAGGTCATGGGTCTTGCAACAGGATAATGACCCAAAACATACAGCTGAAAACACCCGAGAATGGCTGAGAGGGAAATATTGGACTATTCTGAAGTGGCCTTCTATGAGTCCTGACCCAAATACTATTGAGAATCTTTGGAAAGAGCTGAAACATGCCGTCTGGAAAAGGCAACCTTCAAACACAAGACAACTGAAGCAGTTTTCTCTTGGTGAGTGGGCCAACATACCTGTCTAGAGGTGCAGAAGTCTCATTGACAGTTGCAGGAATTGTTTGATTGCAGTGATTGCCTCAATAGGTTGTGCAACAAAATATTAAGTTAAGGGCACCATAATTTCTGTCCAGGCCTATTTCATGAGTTTTATTTCTTTTTTTTTTAATTCTGTGGAAGCATGGTTGAAAAGCAATGTCTGACCTTCTTTTGCTCAATTTCATAGATTTTTTTTATTTATTATTACTTTTGTCAGATTCAAGTTATTTCTGTGACCATTGTGGGTTTTTCTGTAATTATGCAAGAGGTACCAACAATTTTGACCACGTGTGTGTAAATATATATATATACTGTATATATATATATATATATATATATATATATATATATATATATATTCACATGTATGTAATGTACTGTGAGTGTATTAATATACTCACCTTCCACTGCTTTCTCCTGTGTCCAATGCTGTTCTCCTATTCTCAGGGACGTCCCTGCTCTGCAGACTCTCCGTGTCACACTGCGCTCTGCCTGACCTGGAAGTGGCATTCACAACGTAAGTCTATAGCGTGTCAGACCAAGACTCCATAGGCTTTCATTGTAAAATAGATTGCGGCTCACACATAGTGTTGATAGCAAATAAGCATATACAAAAACTAGCAATAATGCTATTTATTCAATTGTAAAGTAACATTATCAAAATCCTAAAATCTTTGTCATTGAACTTGCCAACTACATTAAAGGGAACCTGTCACCCCGTTTTTTCGGTATGAGATAAAAATACTGTTAAATAGGGCCTGAGCTGTGCATTACAATAGTGTAGTTTGTGGACCCCGATTCCCCACCTATGCTGCTGAAATACGTTACCAAAGTAGTCGTTTTCGCCTGTCAATCAGGCTGGTCAGGTCGGATGGGCGTGTTGTCTTCACCCAGATCTTGCGTAGTTTTCCGTTGGTGGCGTAGTGGTGTGCGCATGTCCAAGGTCCCGAATCCTGCACAGGGGTGTGAAAATAGCAGCGATGTCCGTTATTCCATTGGTGGTCGGTGGGCGCGGCCATCTTGCTTTGGCCGCGCGTGCGCAGAAGCGGCGCTCTGCTGGCCGCGGCTTCAGGAAAATGGCCGCGGGCATCCGCGCGTGCGCAGATGGCTATCGCGGCAGCCATTTTCGTGAAGCCGAGATGCGAACTCTGCTTCACGAAAATGACCGCCGCGATAGCCATCTGCGCACGCGCGGATGCCCGCGGCCATTTTCCTGAAGCCGCGGCCAGCAGAGCGCCGCTTCTGCGCACGCGCGGCCAAAGCAAGATGGCCGCGCCCACCGACCACCAATGGAATAACGGACATCGCTGCTATTTTCACACCCCTGTGCAGGATTCGGGACCTTGAACATGCGCACACCACTACACCACCAACGGAAAACTACGCAAGATCTGGGGGAAGACACCACGCCCATCCGACCTGACCAGCCTGATTGACAGGCGAAAACGACTACTTTGGTAACGTATTTCGGCAGCATAGGTGGGGAATCGGGGTCCACAAACTACACTATTGTAATGCACAGCTCAGGCCCTATTTAACAGTATTTTTATCTCATACCGAAAAAACGAGGTGACAGGTTCCCTTTAAGGCAAATCTTGCTTTTATCCTGTCTACTAACTTGCGAAAGCAAAGGATAAATAATTTTGACAGATTGGTCGTGCTACATAATCACATAATCTTGATTAGAGAAGTCCTAAGGCCACACTGCTTGATTGGTTGGGTCCCCTGCTTTGTCCCCCTGATTAGGCATTACCCACTTATCAAGCAGTAAGTCCACATCAATGACAAGATACACCCGCTGTCACAGCTTTTACAGCTCTGTATCTCTCCTTCTTTATTTTCCCTGCAGTAGTATATGCTTGAAAATCTCCATGCTGTGAAAGAGGAATATTGTGAAAGTTTGGTAAGAAGTGCAACGTAGGGAAATATATGAGGGAAATAACACAAGTGGAAATGGTCATTTATTCTTGAAGGTCATGTTTCAGTATAGAAAGTGAAGGCTTTACCATCGTGAATCGATAGTTTTTCAGTGTCATGTGCTTTGATAATCTCATGTGTGAGCCATTTAATTGCTCAATTCTGGTGCTTACTGTCACTGACTGCACGTTAACTCAGCTTCCTCTAGATTTCCTACACCACATATGCAGCTGTTGCGCTGCCGCATTTTGCCACATTCCTGATTGTTTACGTGTGTCAAGGCCGCGTTGGAACCCATGTGACAGGACGTGTGTGTTTCTCACTGGTTCAAAGCCAGAAAGAAGAAGGAACAGACAGGAAAAACAATGCCTTAAATAACATCTGAGATTTCCAAATATGGAGAAGCTTTGTAGTATTTTCCGTGTGTTGCTAAAGCATCTTGTTTTGTCATGCATATCTTCCTCCAGACATAAACAACTTCCAGAAGCAATAATGGATGCACAAATGCAGTGTCGCTTTTTGATGTACATGTTTGCCTGAATAGAACATTGTCCAACAAAATAAAAATGAACCAGCAAAAAAAATAGCATAAAAGTTCAGAACCCCTGCCTGCATACAAATCACTCTAGGGAGAGTATTGGCATCACTAACTGCACAGATACATACATATTATGCACTTTTAGTCCTTGATTCCTTTACAAAGTGCGACTAAATCTTTAGAAACTAAGCTATGAAAAAAGAAAACATGGGTACGGAAAGTATTCAGACCCTTTTACATTTTTCACTCTTTGTTTCATTGCAGCCATTTGGTAAATTCAAAAAAGTTAATTTTTTTCTCATTAATGTACACTCTGCACCCCATCTTGTATGAAAAAACATGCAGACATTTTTGCAAATTTAATATAAAAGAAAAACTGAAATATCACGTGGTCATAAGCAGAGGCGTAGCTAGGGTTTTGGTACGGGGGGGGCGAAGCTTCCGAGTGGGCACCTAACCAGGTAACCTTGATTACAACTCGATGACGCCCTCTAATAGTGGAGGAGAACCTCAGCAGATGACCGCGCTGTTACTGAAGATAATCTCTATATAACGACCAACATGAATATTACCGCCATATGGTCAGTGGTAGATACTAGCCCTACAGAGCATATAAAAGATCACTGCACAGTTATAGATAATGACTTACCGTTGACGTTCTTTATGATGGAATCATTCACTTTTCCTGTCTTTTCCATCTGGCCCAGGCCAACATGACAACTTCTTCCAGCTACAACTCGTCTGCAGAGAAAACAACAAAGACACGTTTCACTTCTCACATTCCAGCCATCACCATCTATTCCCAACCTGCACAAACCCCTCATCCTGCTGATACCCCAATACTGAGCCGCTGCTGCCATATGTGTCCCTATTACTGCACCTGATACCCCAATACTGAGCCGCTGCTGCCGTATGTGACCCTATTACTGCCCCTGATACCCCAATACTGAGCCGCTGCTGCCATATGTGTCCCTATTACTGCACCTGATACCCCAATACTGAGCCGCTGCTGCCGTATGTGACCCTATTACTGCACCTGATACCCCAATACTGAGCCGCTGCTGCCGTATGTGACCCTATTACTGCACCTGATACCCCAATATTGAGCCGCTGCTGCCGTATGTGTCCCAATTACTGCACCTGATACCCCGACACTGAGCCGCTGCTGCCGTATGTGTCCCTATTACTGCACCTGATACCCCAATACTGAGCCACTGCCGTATGTGTCCCTATTACTGCACCTGATACCCCAACACTGAGCCGCTGCCGTATGTGTCCCTATTACTGCACCTGATACCCCAATACTGAGCCGCTGCTGCCGTATGTGTCCCTATTACTGCCCCTGATACCCCAATACTGAGCCGCTGCTGCCATATGTGTCCCTATTACTGCACCTGATACCCCAATACTGAGCCGCTGCTGCCGTATGTGACCTTATTACTGCCCCTGATACCCCAATACTGAGCCGCTGCTGCCGTATGTGTCCCTATTACTGCACCTGATACCCCGACACTGAGCCGCTGCTGCCATATGTGTCCCTATTACTGCACCTGATACCCCAATACTGAGCCGCTGCCGTATGTGTCCCTATTACTGCACCTGATACCCCAATACTGAGCCGCTGCTGCCGTATGTGTCCCTATTACTGCACCTGATACCCCAATACTGAGCCGCTGCCGTATGTGTCCCTATTACTGCACCTGATACCCCAATACTGAGCTGCTGCTGCTGTATGTGACCCTATTACTGCACCTGATACCTCAATATTGAGCCGCTGCTGCCGTATGTGACCCTATTACTGCACCTGATATCCCAATACTGAGCCGCTGCCGTATGTGTCCCTATTACTGCAACTGATACCCCAATACTGAGCCGCTGCTGCCGTATGTGTCCCTATTACTGCACCTGATACCCCAATACTGAGCCGCTGCTGCCACATGTGTCCCTATTACTGCACCTGATACCCCAATACTGAGCCACTGCTGCCGTATGTGTCCCTATTACTGCACCTGATACCCCAATACTCCAATACTGAGCCGCTGCTGCCGTATGTGTCCCTATTACTGCCCCTGATACCCAATACTGAGCCGCTGCTGCCGCATGTGACCCTATTACTGCACCTGATATCCCAATACTGAGCTGCTGCTGCCATATGTGTCCCTATTACTGCACCTGATACCCCAACACTGAGCCGCTGCCGTATGTGTCCCTATTACTGCCCCTGATACCCCAATATTGAGCCGCTGCTGCTGTATGTGTCCCTAGTACGGCACCTGATACCCGATACTGAGCTGCTGCTGCCGTATGTGTCCCTATTACTGCACCTGATATCCCAATACTGAGCCACTGTTGCCATATGTGTCCCTATTACTGCCTGATACCCCAATACTGAGCCGCTGCTGCCATATGTGTCCCTATTACTGCACCTGATATCCCAATACTGAGCCGCTACTGCCATATGTGTCCCTATTACTGCACCTGATACCCCAATACTGAGCCGCTGCTGCCGTATGTGTCCCTATTACTGCACCTGATACCCCTATACTGAGCCGCTGCTGCCGTATGTGTCCCTATTACTACACCTGATACCCCGATACTGAGCCACTGCTGCCGTATGTGTCCCTGTTACTGCACCTGATATCCCAATACTGAGCCGCTGCTGCTGTATGTGTCCCTAGTACGCGGCACCTGATACCCCGATACTGAGCCGCTGCTGCCGTATGTGTTCCTATTAACGCACCTAATACCCCAATACTGAGCCTCTGCTGCTGTATGTGTCCCTATTACTGCACCTGATACCCCAATACTGAGTCGCTCCTGCCGCATGTGTCCCTATTACTGCACCTGATACCCCAATACTGAGCCACTGCTGCCATATGTGTTCCTATTACTGCACCTGATACCCCAATACTGAGCCGCTCCTGCCGTATGTGTCCCTATTACTGCACCTGATACCCCAATACTGAGCCGCTCCTGCCCTATGTGTCCCTATTACTGCACCTGATACCCCGATACTGAGCCGCTGCTGCCGTATGTGTCCCTATTACTCCACCTGATACCCCAATACTGAGCCTCTGCTGCCATATGTCACCCTATTACTGCACCTACTCTGTGGTTCTCTGTACCCTCTAAATTCTAAAGCACTCCTCTATAATATAGTAATGCCGGGTGCAAGTGCCCTGGAAAACAGAGCCCATATTTTGCCCTCTAGAAAGTAATAATGCCCTCTGTGTGCCCCTTTGATAGTCACAGTAACCTGAGTTCCCCTATTACAATAAGTGCCCACTTTACATTTAATAATGTCCTGAGTCTCCCCCCCTGTACAGCTCCCCTATACACAGTATAATGCCCCCTAACTGTAAAGTTCCACCCACACAGTATACTGACCCCTTAGTAGCCTTCAAACTGTTTGATGGCTCCAACACTGTAATCCCCACACTGCATGATGGCCCCATAGATAACCTCCATATAGTATAATGTGCCAGATAGTCCTCAATATAGCACAAGGCAGAACCCCTATAGGCAGACACTGCAGTTTATAGCAGCACCCCCATAGGCAGACCCTGTAGTATAAGGCAGCACCCCCATAGGCAGATCCTGTAGAATAAGGCAGCACTCCCCCTCATAGGCAGATCCTGTAGAATAAGGCAGCACTCCCCCCATAGGCAGATCCTGTATATAAGGCTGGTTTCACATTTGCGTTTTTTTGCCGCTGCGTTTTAGCGCAAAAAAAGCATGCGTTTTTTTCCTATATTTAACATTAAAAACACAAGCGTTTTTTTTGTATGCGTTTTGCCGAGTTTGAAGACGCATGCGTCGTTTCTATGCTTGCATTTTGCTGCAGAAATGCAACATGTAGTAATTTCTAGAGGCGTTTTTTTGCGCCCTATAGGCAGATACTGTAGAGTAAGGCAGCACTCCCCCCTATAGGCAGATCCTGTATATAAGGCAGCACTCCCCCCATAGGCAGATCCTGAAGAATAAGGCAGCACTCCCCCTATAGGCAGATACTGTAGAATAAAGCAGCACTCCCCCCTATAGGCAGATACTGTAGAATAAGGCAGCACTCCCCCCTATAGGCAGATCCTGTATATAAGGCAGCACTCCCCCTATAGGCAGATACTGTAGAATGAGGCAGCACTCCCCCCCATAGGCAGATCCTGTATATAAGGCAGCACTCCCCCCATAGGCAGATCCTGTAGAATAAGGCAGCACTCCCCCCTATAGGCAGATACTGTAGAATAAAGCAGCACTCCCCCCAAAGGCAGATACTGTAGAATAAGGCAGCACTCCCCCTATAGGCAGATACTGTAGAATAAGGCAGCACTCCCCCTTATAGGCAGATCCTGTAGAATAAGGCAGCACTCCCCCCCATAGGAAGATCCTGTAGAATAAGGCTGCACTCCCACTATAGGCAGATCCTGTATATAAGGCAGAACTCCCCCCAAAGGCAGATACTGTAGAATAAGGCAGCACTTCCCCCTATAGGCAGATCCTGTATATAAGGCAGCACTCCCCCCTATAGGCAGATACTGTAGAATAAGGCAGCACTCCCCCCATAGGTAGATCCTGTAGAATAAGGCAGCACTCCCCCCTATAGGAAGATCCTGTATATAAGGCAGCACTCCCCCCTATAGGCAGATACCGTAGAATAAGGCAGCACTCCCCCTATAGGCAGACACTGTAGAATAAAGCAGCACTTCCCCCCATAGGCAGATACTGTAGAATAAGGCAGCACTTCCCCCTATAGGCAGATCCTGTATATAAGGCAGCACTCCCCCCTATAGGCAGATCCTGTAGAATAAGGCAGCACTCCCCCTATAGGCAGATACTGTAGAATAAAGCAGCACTTCCCCCCATAGGCAGATACTGTAGAATAAGGCAGCACTCCCCCTATAGGCAGATACTGTAGAATAAGGCAGCACTCCCCCCTTATAGGCAGATCCTGTATAATAAGGCAGCACTCCCCCCATAGGTAGATCCTGTAGAATAAGGCAGCACTCCCCCCTATAGGCAGATCCTGTATATAAGGCAGCACTCCCCCCTATAGGCAGATACCGTAGAATAAGGCAGCACTCCCCCCTATAGGCAGATCCTGTATATAAGGCAGCACTCCCTCTATAGGCAGATACTGTAGAATAAGGCAGCACTCCCCCCTATGGGCAGATCCTGTGTATAAGGCAGCACTCCCCCTATAGGCAGATACTGTAGAATAAGGCAGCACTCCCCCTATAGGCAGATCCTGTATATAAGGCAGCACTCCCCCCTATAGGCAGATACTGTATAATAAGGCAGCACTCCCCCCATAGGCAGATCCTGTAGAATAAGGCAGCACTCCCCCCTATAGGCAGATCCTGTATATAAGGCAGCATTCCCCCCTATAGGCAGATACTGTAGAATAAGGCAGCACTCCCCCTATAGGCAGATCCTGTATATAAGGCAGAACTCCCTCTATAGGCAGATACTGTAGAATAAGGCAGCACTCCCCCCATAGGCAGATCCTGTAGAATAAGGCAGCACTCCCCCTATAGGCAGATCCTGTATATAAGGCAGCACTCCCCCTATAGGCAGATACTGTAGAATAAGGCAGCACTCCCCCTATAGGCAGATCCTGTATATAAGGCAGCACTCCCCCTATAGGCAGACACTGTAGAATAAGGCAGCACTCCCCCTGTAGGCAGATCCTTTATATAAGGCAGCACTCCCCCTATAGGCAGATACTGTAGAATAAGGCAGCACTCCCCCTATAGGCAGATCCTGTATATAAGGCAGCACTCCCCCTATAGGCAGATACTGTAGAATAAGGCAGCACTCCCCCCATAGGCAGATCCTGTAGAATAAGGCAGCACTCCCCCCCTATAGGCAGATACTGTAGAATAAGGCAGCACTCCCCCTTATAGGCAGATCCTGTATATAAGGCAGCACTCCCCCCATAGGCAGATCCTGTAGAATAAGGCAGCACTCCCCCTATAGGCAGATACTGTAGAATAAAGCAGCACTTCCCCCCATAGGCAGATACTGTAGAATAAGGCAGCACTCCCCCTATAGGCAGATACTGTAGAATAAGGCAGCACTCCCCCCTTATAGGCAGATCCTGTATAATAAGGCAGCACTCCCCCCATAGGAAGATCCTGTAGAATAAGGCTGCACTCCCACTATAGGCAGATCCTGTATATAAGGCAGAACTCCCCCCATAGGCAGATACTGTAGAATAAGGCAGCACTTCCCCCTATAGGCAGATCCTGTATATAAGGCAGCACTCCCCCCTATAGGCAGATACTGTAGAATAAGGCAGCACTCCCCCCTTATAGGAAGATCCTGTATAATAAGGCAGCACTCACCCATAGGAAGATCCTGTAGAATAAGGCAGCACTCCCCCCTATAGGCAGATCCTGTATATAAGGCAGCACTCCCCCCATAGGCAGATCCTGTAGAATAAGGCAGCACTCCCCCTATAGGCAGATACAGTAGAATAAAGCAGCACTCCCCCCATAGGCAGATACTGTAGAATAAGGCAGCACTCCCCCCTATAGGCAGATCCTGTATATAAGGCAGCACTCCCCCTATAGGCAGATACTGTAGAATGAGGCAGCACTCCCCCCATAGACAGATCCTGTATATAAGGCAGCACTCCCCCCATTAGCCAGATCCTGTAGAATAAGGCAGCACTCCCCCCTATAGGCAGATACTGTAGAATAAAGCAGCACTCCCCCCATAGGCAGATACTGTAGAATAAAGCAGCACTCCCCCTATAGGCAGATACTGTAGAATAAGGCAGCACTCCCCCTTATAGGCAGATCCTGTATAATAAGGCAGCACTCCCCCCATAGGAAGATCCTGTAGAATAAGCCTGCACTCCCCCTATAGGCAGATCCTGTATATAAGGCAGAACTCCCCACAAAGGCAGATACTGTAGAATAAGGCAGCACTCCCCCTATAGGCAGATCCTGTATATAAGGCAGCACTCCCCCCTATAGGCAGATACTGTAGAGTAAGGCAGCACTCCCCCCATAGGCAGATCCTGTAGAATAAGGCAGCACTCCCCCCTATAGGCAGATCCTGTATATAAGGCAGCACTCCCCCCCTATAGGCAGATACTCTAGAATAAAGCAGCACTCCCCCCATAGGCAGATACTGTAGAATAAAGCAGCACTCCCCCTATAGGCAGATACTGTAGAATAAGGCAGCACTCCCCCCTATAGGCAGATCCTGTATATAAGGCAGCACTCCCCCCTATAGGCAGATACTGTAGAATAAGGCAGCACTCCCCCCATAGGCAGATCCTGTAGAATAAGGCAGCACTCCCCCCTATAGGCAGATCCTGTATATAAGGCAGCATTCCCCCCTATAGGCAGATGCTGTAGAATAAGGCAGCACTCCCCCTATAGGCAGATCCTGTATATAAGGCAGATCTCCCACTATAGGCAGATACTGTAGAATAAGGCAGCACTCCCCCCATAGGCAGATCCTGTAGAATAAGGCAGCACTCCCCCTATAGGCAGATCCTGTATATAAGGCAGCACTCCCCCTATAGGAAGATACTGTAGAATAAGGCAGCACTCCCCCTATAGGCAGATCCTGTATATAAGGCAGCACAACCCCCTATAGGAAGATACTGTAGAATAAGGCAGCACTCCCCCCATAGGCAGATCCTGTAGAATAAGGCAGCACTCCCCCCTATAGGCAGATACTGTAGAATAAGGCAGCAATCTCCCCTATAGGCAGATCCTGTATATAAGGCAGCACTCCCCCCATAGGCAGATCCTGTAGAATAAGGCAGCACTCCCCCCTATAGGCAGATACTGTAGAATAAAGCAGCACCCCCCCATAGGCAGATACTGTAGAATAAGGCAGCACTCCCCCTATAGGCAGATACTGTAGAATAAGGCAGCACTCCCCCCTTATAGGCAGATCCTGTATAATAAGGCTGCACTACCCCCATAGGAAGATCCTGTAGAATAAGGCTGCACTCCCCCTATAGGCAGATCCTGTATATAAGGCAGAACTCCCCCCATAGGCAGATACTGTAGAATAGGGCAGCACTTCCCCCTATAGGCAGATCCTGTATATAAGGCAGCACTCCCCCCTATAGGCAGATCCTGTATATAAGGCAGCACTCCTTCCCTATAGGCAGATCCTGTAGAATAAGGCAGCACTCCCCCTATAGGCAGATACTGTAGAATAAGGCAGCACCCCCCCCTATAGGCAGATCCTATATATAAGGCAGCACTCCCCCTATAGGCAGAAACTGTAGAATAAGGCAGCACTCCCCCCTATGGGCAGATCCTGTATATAAGGCAGCACTCCCCCCCTATAGGCAGATACTGTAGAAAAAGGCAGCACTCCCCCCTATAGGCAGATCCTGTACATAAAGCAGCACTCCCCCTATAGGCAGATACTGTAGAATAAGGCAGCACTCCCCCTATAGGCAGATCCTGTATATAAGGCAGCACTCCCCCCTATAGGCAGATACTGTAGAATAAGGCAGCACTCCCCCCATAGGCAGATCCTGTAGAAAAAGGCAGCACTCCCCCCTATAGGCAGATCCTGTATATAAGGCAGCACTCCCCCCTATAGGCAGATACT
Organism: Ranitomeya variabilis; assembly: GCF_051348905.1. Taxonomy (NCBI): domain Eukaryota; kingdom Metazoa; phylum Chordata; class Amphibia; order Anura; family Dendrobatidae; genus Ranitomeya; species Ranitomeya variabilis. The sequence continues at coordinate 740,496,967 of NC_135233.1, forward strand.
GTAGAATAAGGCAGCACTCCCCCTATAGGCAGATACTGTAGAATAAGGCAGCACTCCCCCCATAGGCAGATCCTGTAGAATAAGGCAGCACTCCCCCCTATAGGCAGATCCTGTATATAAGGCAGCACTCCCCCCTATAGGCAGATACTGTAGAATAAGGCAGCACTCCCCCCTATAGGCAGATACTGTAGAATAAGGCAGCACTCCCCCCATAGGCAGATCCTGTAGAATAAAGCAGCACTCCCCCCATAGGCAGATCCTGTAGAATAAGGCAGCACTCCCCCATAGGCAGATACTGTAGAATAAGGCAGCACTCCCCCCATAGGCGGATCCTGTAGAATAAGGCAGCACTCCCCCATAGGCAGATCCTGTAGAATAAGGCAGCACTCCCCCCATAGGCAGATCCTGTAGAATAAGGCAGCACTCCACCATAGTCAGATCCTGTAGAATAAGGCAGCACTCCCCCCCATAGGCAGATCCTGTAGAATAAGGCAGCACTCCCCCATAGGCAGATCCTGTAGAATAAGGCAGCACTCTCCCCCATAGGCAGATCCTGTAGAATAAGGCAGACCTCCCCATAGGCAGATCATGTAGAATAAGGCAGCACTCCCCCATAGGCAGATCCTGTAGAATAAGGTAGCACTCCCCCGCATAGGCAGATCCTGTAGAATAAGGCAGCACTCCCCCCATAGGCAGATCCTGTAGAATAAGGCTGCACTCCCCCCTATAGGCAGATCCTGTAGAATAAGGCAGCCCCCATAAAAACACAGTAAATAAATACTCACCTCTCTTCCTCCTTGTTCCAGTAGTGCTTCCTGCTCCTGCTCCCGCTCATCTGACAGCGGGCGCTGGGCGGTGACGTCATCGCGCCCACTGTCAGACGGTGTGGGGGATGATTGGAGGAGCGCAGGGCTCCTTCCCTCATCACTGCAGTGAGCTGTATCAGCTAGATGCCGATACAGCTCACCATGCGATGACGGGCGGGGGGCCCACTGCTGGCACTGAGCTCCCCCTGCTCAGGTCCCCATAGTGGCTGAGCAGGGAGATCAATTCTCCATGCACTGCCGCAGCAGTTACAGTGGCGTAGCTCCGGGTGGGCCCCCTCAGAGCGCGGGGCCCGGAGCGATGGCCCCCTCTGCCCCCCCCCTCTAGCTACACTACTGGTCATAAGTATTTGGACCCTTTTCTCAGACACTCATATTTAAGTCACATGCTGTCCATTTCCTTGTGATCCTCCTTGAGATGGTTCTACTCCTTCATTGGAGTCCAGCTGTGTTTACTTAAACTGATAGGACTTGATTTGGAAAGGCACACGTCTTCCTAGAACTGGCCTTCCAGTCAAACTGAGCAATCCTGGGAGAAGAGCCTTGGTGAGATAGGTAAAGAAGAACGCCAAGATCACTGTGGCTGAGCTCCAGAGATGCAGTAGAATGATGGGAGAAAATTCCACATACTCAACTATTACTGCAGCCCTCCACCAGTCAGACCCTTATGGCAGAGTGGCCTGATGGAAGCATCTCCTCAGTGCAAGACATATGAAAGCCCGCATAGAGTTTGCTAAAAAACACATGAAGGACTCCCAGACTATGAGAAATAAGATTCTCTGGTCTGATGAGATGAAGATAGACCTTCTTAGATAATTCTAAGTGGTATTTGTGGAGAAAAAAAGGCACTACTACACCAATACAATCCCAACAGTGAAACATGGTGGTGGCAACATCATGCTATGGGGGTGTTCTTCAGCTGCAAGGACAGGACAACTGGTTGTCATTGAAGGAAACATGAAAACGGCCAAGTACAGAGATATCCTGGATTAAAACCTTTTCCAGAGGGCTCTGGACCTCAGACTTGACCGAAGGTTCATCTTCCAACAAGGCAATGACCCTAAGCACACAGCTAAAATAACAAAGGAGTGGCTTCAGAACAACTCTGTGACCATTCTTCACTGGCCCAGCCAGAGCCTTGACCTAAACCCAATTGAGCATCTCAGGAGAGACCTGAAAATGGCTGTCCACCAACATTCACCATACAACCTGAGGGAACTGGAGAGGATCTGCAAGGAAGAATGACAGAGGATCCCCAAATCCAGGTGTGAAAAACATCATCATTCCCAAGAAGATTCATGGCAGTACTAGTTCAAAGGGTGCTTCTACTCAATAATGAGCAAAGGGTCTGAATACTTATGACCATGTGATATTTCAGTTTTTCTTTTTTAATAAATTTGCAAAAATTACTACATTGCTGTTTTTTTCAGTCAAGACGGAGTGCAGAGTGTACATTAATGAGAAAAAAATGAACTTTTTTGAATTTACCAAATGGCTGCAATGAAACAAAGATTGAAAAGTTTAAAGGGGTATGAATACTTTCCGTACCCACTGTATAATAATGTGAATGCATATGCATCTAAACAACATGATTACATGCTATTTTATTATGTCACTAGCTGAAGAGCCTGGCATTACCCGGGCAAATTATAATGATTATATTGCACATAAAAACATTTCACATCAATTGGAAACACTTGATCCTGAGAGAAATTGCACTAATTGCAATGAGCGTATCGTATACACAGCCTACTTCTTCTGCAGCACTACACTTTTCTCCTTTAGACTTCGTTCACACATTATTTGATCAGTATTTTTACCTCAGTATTTGTAAGTAAAACAATCAGAGGAAAAGTATATTAGAAACACGTCACCACATCGGTATTTTTCTCCCACTCGTTATTTTGGCTTATAAATACTGAGGTAAAATACTGACCAAATACATAACGTGTGAATGTGGCCTTATACATAGCCTCCACCTGCAGCACCTCTCTCTTCTCTATACACAGCCTCATACTGCAGCAGCACCTGACTTCTCTAATTTTCCCATCACTCCTCTCATTTCCCCCCCCCCCCCTCTCACATCTGGCATTTTCCCCCGGGCCTCATATCTCTCATTTTCCCCTCACTCATCTCATTTTCCCCCTCACACCTCTCATTTTCCCACCTCACACCTGTCATTTTGACCTCACACCTGTCATTTACCGATCACTCCACTATTTTCCCCTCACTCATCTCATTTTCCACTCACACCTCTTCATTTTCACCTCACACCTCTCATTTTCACCTCACACCTCTCATTTTCCCCTCACTCCACTATTTTGCTCTCACTCCACTATTTTGCCCTCACTCCACTATTTTCCCCTCACTCCTCTCATTTTCCCCTCACTCCTCTCATTTTCCCCTCACTCCTCTCATTTTCACCTCACTACTCTCATTTTCACCTCACTCCTCTCTTCCCCTCACATGTGCACAGCAACTTCCTGTTATGAGCACAGTGGTGTAATCCGGCTATGTGGAGTGAACGTGGCTTGATACATACAAACACACACACATACACTCAGCTTTATATATAGATTATTGTTTTACATACTGTATGTTATTGCTAAATGAGCAACAGACAGGAATCCAAAATTTTGTCAGATATCTGAAAATGTCCTAAACCTCGAGGGTTGCTCCAACCATGAAAGTAAGGGTACTTTCACACTAGCATTTTTTTTCCTCCGTCGCAATGCGTCATTTTGGAGTAAAAACGCATCCTGCAAAAGTGCTTGCAGGATGTGTTTTTTCGCCATAGACTTACATTAGCGACGCAGTGCGACGCATTGCCACACGTCGCAACCGTCTTGCGATGGTCACGTCGGTCCGTCGCCAGCAAAAAACGTTGCTTGTAACGTTTTTTTCAGCGTCGAGACCGTCTTTTCCGACCGCGCATGTGCGGCCGGAACTCCGCCCCCGCCTCCCCGCACCTCACAATGGGGTAGCGGATGCATTGTAATAATGCATCCGCTGCCCCCGTTGTGCCAAATAATCACACTGTCCGTCGGCACGTCGGGCCGATGCATGGCGACGGCCCCGTGCCGACGCCAGTGTGAAAGTAGCCTAACAAAAATATTTAAAGGGGTTTTCCCATGAACAAAAGTTGATTTTAATGAACAGATTTTGGAATAATAATAATTTCCACAGTTGGATGTGTTTCAATAAATTGCTCCTGTGCTGAGATAATCTTATAAATGTGCCCCTGGAACATGGTCTGATCATACCACAGCTCCTGGGCAGGGGGAAGCAAAAGAGTACAATGATATTACAGAACAGGAAAACAGCTGATTCTTTTTGTGAGGTAAAACATTTCCCTGCCTGTTTTTAAACTATGTTTCACCTCAAAGAAATAATAATTTGTGATCCCCGGCTGTAATGTCTGTATACTTCTTTGCTTCCTCCCCTTCCCAAAAGCTATGGTATGATCGGACCATGTTCCTAAGCTTCTCCTACCCTTACTGACATCTGGAGTAATAGTACGCCGATGTCAGTATCCCCCGCTTTGATGTGGGCTCCGGCTGTGAGCCCACATCTTTCTGGGGACATGTCAGCTGTTTTGAACAGTTGACATGTGCCCGCAATAGTCGTGGGTGGAATCGCAATCCACCCGCTGCTATTAACTAGTTAAATGGTGCTGTCAAACTCTGACAGCTGCATTTAAATCACGCTTCCGGCCATCAGGCCGGAAATACGTGTACCGGTGAACCCCGCCACGTGATCGGGGGTCATCGGTTCATCGGCATGACAACCAGAGGTCTCCTTGTCAGTGCCAGATTGCTGTGAGTGCCACCCAGTGGTCGGCGCTCATAGCAACTCAGTAATTCTACTACATAGAGGCGATCTAACCATCGCCTCTATGTAGCAGAGCCGATCGAGTTGTGCCAGCTTCTAGCCTCCTATGGAGACTATTAATGCATGCCAAAAGTAAAAAAAAATTGTTTAAAAATATGAAAAAAAAAAAAGAAATATAAAAGTTAAAATCACCCCCTTTCGCCCCATTCAAAATAAAATAATAAAAATAAAATCAAACCTACACATATTTGGTATCGCCGGGTTCAGAATCGCCCGATCTATCAATAAAAAAAGCATTGACCTGATTGCTATACGGCGTAGCGAGAAAAAGTTAAAATGTCCAAATTACATTTTTTTGGTTGCCGCGACATTGCATTAAAATGCAGTAATGGGCGATCAAAAGGTCATATCTGCACCAAAATGGTATCATTAAAAATGTCAGCTCGGCGCGCAAAAAATAAGCCCTCACCCAACGCGAGATCACAAAAATAGAGACCCTACAAGTATCAGAAAATTGCACTTTTTTTTTTTCTTTTTTTTTTTAAGCAAAGTTTGGAAAAAAATGTCACCCCTTAGATAAAAAAGAACCTAGACATATTTGGTGTCTCTGAACTCATAATGACCTGAAGAAACATAATGGCAGGTCAGTTTTAGCATTTAGTGAACCTAGCAAAAAATTAACCATAAACATGTGTGGGATTGCACTTTTTTTGCAATTTCACCGCACTTGGAATTTTTTCCCATGAAATAATATTTTCCATGCTCTGCATGGTTTTCATATCATAACCCTATAGGGCATTATTGGATATCATCATGGGTGACCCAACATTTGATACACATTCTATACAGCATCCTGTGTTAGTAATGAATGAAAATAAAAAATATGATTTTTTCCTTATTTTGTTTTTTGAGGCATAATTCCTCTGTTTTCAATGGAAAAATATTCACAGTAAATTATTTACTGTCTTTGCGTCTAATTGCCCTGAAAATACATGTCCTATGAGTTTATTGAACCTGATTTGAGCACTGTAATGCCAAAACAGCCTTATTAATGACTTCAACCTATCTGGCTAGGTGTAAACAGATGACAAGCGATGGTAGTTGTGACAGGGGAGATTTCTATTTTGGATGTAAAAGAACCAAATCTAGCTTGCCAGAACCACAATGTAGGTAGCCCACTTTCTGTGTGCTGGATTTTGGATCACTTTCTGGATTCTGGATTTTGTGTTAGTAGTAGTGTTGAGCATTCCGATGCTGCAAGTATCGGGTATCGGCCGATACTTGCTGTATCGGAATTCCGATACCGGGATTCCGATACTCTTGTGGTATCGGGTATCGGGTATCGCAACAACATTAATGTTAAAATGTGTAAAAGAGAGAATTAAAATAAAAAATATCGCTATACTCACCTGTCCGACGCAGCCGGGACTTCAGCGAGGGAACCGGCAGCGTTGTTTGTTTAAAATTCGCGCTATTACTTGGTTACGTGAATTCCCGGCTTGTGATTGGTCAGGTCGGCCACGTTGCCGGGACGCGGACCAATCACAGCAAGCCGTGACGAAATTACGTCACGGCTTGCTGTGATTGGTCCGCGTCCCGGCAATATGGCCGCCCTGACCAATCACAAGCCGTGACGTCACGGGAGGCTGGACACGCGCCCATTTTAAAATGAGCGCGTCCAGCCTCCCGGCTTGTGATTGGTTGACCGCGGCGCAACCAATCACAAGCCGTGACGTCACGGGAGGCTGGACACGCGCCCATTTTAAAATGAGCGCGTCCAGCCTCCCGGCTTGTGATTGGTTGACCGCGGCGCAACCAATCACAAGCCGTGACGTCACGGGAGGCTGGACACGCGCCAATTTTAAAGTGAGCGCGTGTCCAGCCTCCCGTGACGTCACGGCTTGTGATTGGTCAGGGCGGCCATATTGCCGGGACGCGGACCAATCACAGCAAGCCGTGACGTAATTTCGTCACGGCTTGCTGTGATTGGTCCGCGTCCCGGCAACATGGCCGACCTGACCAATCACAAGCCGGGAATTCACGTAACCAAGTAATAGCGCGAATTTTAAACAAACAACGCTGCCGGTTCCCTCGCTGAGGTCCCGGCTGCGTCGGAGAGGTGAGTATAGCGATATTTTTTATTTTAATTCTTTCTTTTACACATTAATATGGTTCCCAGGGCCTGAAGGAGAGTTTCCTCTCCTTCAGACCCTGGGAACCATCAGGAATACCGTCCGATACATGAGTCCCATTGACTTGTATTGGTATCGGGTATCGGTATCGGATTGGATCCGATACTTTGCCGGTATCGGCCGATACTTTCCGATACCGATACTTTCAAGTATCGGACGGTATCGCTCAACACTAGTTAGTAGCAAAAATAGCACTGAGGGGTTTATTGCTATATTGCTTGTTTTCAGTGTGTGAAGAATAAGAAAGGCTGTTATTAAAGAGAACCTACAGCACAATTGTGTAACGTAAAGTAAAGACATGGCTGTAATGGTGCTTTAGCACTGATTACATTGATACCTTTGGTCAGTGTCGGACTGGAGTGTCGAGAGCCCACCAGCAACCACTGCAGGGCACCACTTTTCTGCTACATGCAAATGTGACCTTATCCTCAATCACAGATTTATGTAACAATGAACTGGGTAGATTGTTACATAAGATGCCGCCTTTGTCTGTACATAGTGATTCAAGTATATTGTGCCAAGTACTGCTCAAATAAGAGGATGGTGGCCCACTCTTGTACTGGGGCCCACTGGAGCATTCTCCTGTTGTCCTGTGGGCCAGTCCAATCCTGCCTTTGGTGAAGAAATCTGCCTTGTGGTTCTTCTGTAATCACCAGTTGAAGTTTTTTTGCTAATTAGATTTCGGTGTATAGAGACTGGACTGTACATGGGATCTTTTCCTCCTTTGTCTGTCATTCCTAAGCCCCTCTCCCCTCTCACTGCCTCTGATCTGTGAATGACAGGTCACTGCTGAGATTTCAAACAGAGGAGGCAGGTTATTCACAGACCGGAGGCAGGGAGAAAGGCCGGGCAATTACAGAAAGGGAGGAGAAGACCGTGTGAACAGTCCAGCCCCTATCCCTAGATGGGATGAGCTGTGTGCTCTGACCTCTTATAACTACACTCTACAAGCATAAAATAATGTTCCTCGGCTGGCCATCATCTTTTATTCTGGCTGTGACAGAATTAATGCAGTAGAAATTTGATGTGTTAGCTGGTGCCATTAACCCACTATATGGATATTCAAAAGGGTGTAAAATGGTGGGTGGTAGGCATTTTTTCGTTTTGGCAATTGAATCCCAGAGTTCTTGAATCCATGGGAACCTGCAAATTCAAGGAAATTCTACTCATAGTCGATCTTCCACAGATCGATCTACTCATTATTAGTACACAGAATTCTAGCAAGTTATACAGTGTCACATGTATACTGCTTATACGGCAGTGTTTGCATCACTCCTTATTTGTATATTGGGGATTCTCTGAAGTGTTCCGGTCTGCCAGTTAATGTTGTAAATTTTATTCTCTTCAGGATTTTCCCACAGTTCCTAAAATATCTAGACTGGGATCTTAGTTTAAATTACAATGCAATCCTCATGAATAAACATTTTAGTCAATAAAACCCAACATCTTGGAAATGTTGAGAGAAAAATGCAAAACTAAGCATCATCCACTAACAGATGATGTAACATTGTCTAAATATCGTCTGTGTTTTGGCAAAATGAGTAAGAGATTTGTAAGTATCAGGCGTTACTCATTCACACAACCTTAAATATGTCCTTACTTTTTCAGATGCTAAAGCTATTGTGGTTAGGAAAGACTTGTCTACAATGTTCAGAGCAGTATGGCTCTGAGCTTTGATATAATGCTCACTAATGGTTAGAGCGAGCAATGGGTATGACGTTTTTTAAGGTTGTGTCCAGGACAAAGACACTGAGTCAAATACTTTACAATTTAAGGTTTCCAGGAACTGCAGTTTGCAGAGTTCAGATTATGCAGACATACTGAGGGCACATTTAGACATCCATGTAAATCTGTCCAAGATCGGACAAAATGCATGGACTGGCTGCAAGTCTTCTGACGGCTTCATGTATTTGTCACGCTCGAGACAGGAGAGTCAGTCAGTGCATTGTGGGCCCACCACGGACCAATTTTCACAGATGCCTGAATGCACCCTAATGCAAAGATATTTGCCTTTTTTTTGTTAAGATACGACGACTAAGAATTTAACAATGCGCAGTGAGCTGAAATAATATTAAAGGTAGGTACTGTCAAAAATGCTCACCAAGAAGGTCATACTGGCCCACGAGCAGCTACAGGTTGTGAGGAGATGGCAATTACATTTGGTCCCTGGTGAACAATAAATCCATAGGTCAATCTGAGATACTAGAAGACACCAATTTTATTAAAGACATATGGAAGGTAGAGTGAAGGCTGCTTGGAACAAATTTTGCATGAGGACCTAGGAGCTTCAAGTTCCATCTCATAGAACATCCTCCAATTTCTGACATTGTTGCATAGCCCAGCCACAGCAAAGCACATCAGATCCAGAAGTAGACAACAATTTGTGAAAGCTGACAATTTAGTGCATTGCTTGCTAATAATCTACTAATCCTGATAAGTACAGGCTACTATGTTATTAAAGGTGGAAAAGAATAAGCTGTGAAAAATGTATAAGGTAGGCATTTGGTGTACTTGACATGAGTCATCAAACATTTCTCAGAGACTTAGCTTACCAACTTGAACATTGTGTACAACTTTGCAAGAAAATATCTTATATTGCCCCAATACACCTAAAGAAATCTAAAAAAAACTTTGAAATTCAAATTATAACTTGACAACTGGAACAAACGTGACACACACCTATGAGTTTCCATGGTTACAGACTACAAAAAAAACCTGTGTAGTCTGATCCAGCAGTCATAGTATTTCAGTAGGTTAACAAGACATAGCGTACAGATAAAAGTGATAGGCTGTGTCTGATGTTACAGCTCAGCCTTTGGGCTCATTCAGATGAGCGTATTCTACATGCCTGTGCTGTCTGTATGCAAAATGCTTATGGACAGCACCTGTATCAATGCAAGTCAATGGGGTAGTTCACATAAGCATTTTTGTACAAGGATCGATGGTCCACTTGAAAAAAATGACAGCAGGCACTACAGTGATCCATTTTTTGGTTCAGACTCACCCATTAAGCCAAATAAAAAACAGATGTCGAACGGACACCAATTTCTATGCAATTAATAGCACAGAAAAATGTATCTGGCCTTTTAATATTTTTAAAATCATTGATGTATAAAACAGATGCCATACATATGTCATACAGATGTTAAGACCACTGAAATATGGAACACCATACAAATTTGAAATGTTTTCTCTTTTTTCATGATGAATCAATTTTACAAGTGCTTCAGGGTTGCCAACTGTCCAGAAACTTCTGGCCAGTTCATAAAAATTGGTCATATTTTTTCCTGGTCTGTGAAAAAATGTGATGTGTCCATAATCTTTCAGAAATTAGAGAAGCTTGTTCAGATTTCTATGACTAATTATCAATATTTTACAGTTTGCAGTAAATGCAGCTGATGTCTTCAGATAAGAATTATGGGCTGTAGACATGTATCAATTATGATCTTAATAATGTATTATGATTTTCTAATGTGTAGGTAAAAAATGCTGTATGTCTGTGATTTATTGATAAGTAGTCCAGAAAAAAAAAGTTGGAACACTGACATGCTCATGAGCACCCGACCTTATTCACTGCAATGGGGTTAAGCTGCAATAACATACACATCCTGTTAAAATGTATGGAAAATAGATCCTTTTTTTGATCACAGAACACTGCAGTACATCACATGGATATATCATCCCGTATGTTTCAAACAACTGCAGCATGCCTTCCATTTTGGTTCTTTTTTACGAGTGACAAATAAGATTATCCCTAGAAACCGACACTGTCTGATTCAGTGCTGTTCCTATTGTTCGCCTTTATGATGATATTGTCATGCAAAAACAGGAAAATACTTAAGAAAGATTCACAAGCACCTTCTTCCTTTGTGGCTGTTTTTCAGCGAGAAGAAAATGACAGTACTGATTGTGTTTGCTAGGCATACATTACACAGTTCCTCCTTGTGTCATGCATCCTATCATTGTGATTTACTTTCATGAGTCATTGTTATGTCAAAGACTTCTTCCATGCCGACATCTGTTTTTCGGCAGTCTATGGAGTTATATCCAGGTAATACATGGTGTTTTCAAAGCTTTCCTTCGGCATCTTTATTGTGGTATGTTTATGCATCGCCCACGTCTACTGTATGAACACAATCTTTTATTTGTTTCCTGATGCTTTTCATTCCCAGTAGGAAGTTTGATGAGCAGGTATATGAGCATAACAAGTTTATAATGTTAAGACTGTGGTTCAGGAACCATCTGGCTATTTTATACCACGTTCATTCATGGTATTTGCATCCAATAACAATAATAATAGCAACTAATATAATTGTTCCTGCCACAATGCCACTCCATGATGTTGCAGATGTTCTCCTCTTTAGTGTCCTTATTTTTCTGTCAAGGATAACTTAATTATACACAGTAAGGTGAATTTAATTCTTGCTTTTTATGATAATCAGTTGACAAATTAAATAATAGTTGAGTAAAGGTGCTTAAAAATAAGACATCTGTCCAAGGATCGTGAGTAGTATTATAGCTCAAACCCGTTCATTCCAGTAGGACTAAGCTGCCCCACCAAACATAAGCATGGACAGGTGTAGCCTTGTTTGGGCAGAAAGCAGCCATGATTTTCGAATCTTATACTATATCTATATATGGACTACTGCAACTCTCTACCGATCGGTCTCCTTCTTCTAACCATCCATCCTGAATGCAACAGCCATATTTCTGTCCAGCCTCTTCACCGTTGCCTACATTTTGTGACAGTCATTGCATTGGTTACCCATTCGCTACAGAATACAATACAAATGTATCTCTCTCACTCACAAATCTCTCCACAGTTCTGCACCACCTCATATCTCCTCCCTCATCTCTGTCTATTACCCTACATGTGCTCTCCTTTCTGCAAGATTAACATCCTCCATAATTCGAACCTCCTACCTCTGTGTCCAAGACTTCTCTCGTGCTGCGCTAGTTTTCTGGAATTTACTACCACAGATGATCCAAATAACACCTAGCCCCTCATTTTTTAATTTTTAAGCATGCTTTAAAACACATATCTTTAGACAGGCTTATATTTTAGGTAGTTTGACACAAACAGACAGAGCATTTCAGACCATTAGGCTAGGGCTGTACGGCAACTTTGCCCACGACATCAGTCATGTGACCAAAGTACACTATATACCGCTGCTACATTGCGGCATAATACTAGTGAAGGGGGTTGTATTGTGACTCATGAAGGTTCTGCGACCATGATAAGCAAGTCCCCAAAAGTCCAACCATGCCAAATTTTAAACAATTTGCATGTTACATTTGCAGCATCCCTGGGATTGTAATGCGACCATCTTCACTATTGCAATATAGCTGCATCACATACTGAACTTTGATCATGCAACAGTTGTTGCTGACAAAATGGTCGAGTAGCTCTAGCCCTACAATTTAGGACATTTTATAGAGGCTATTGAGCATTCATCGCTATGCACAATTAGCCACTCCACCCATTTACCTACTAATCATAGTATTATGTGAAGTCAATACTCTTGTGAAAGAGCACAACTAGATTGTTAAATTTATGTTTGGTGGGGACCAGAGGCGTAGCTAGGGGTTTAGTTCAGGGGGGCGAAACATCTGAGTGGGCCCCTATCAAGGTAACCCTGATTACAACTATAGTCGCACACCCTAATTGTCGGCATAGGGGAACCTCAGCCAAAGACCATGGTATCACTGAAAATAAATCTCTATGAAAAAACAACATTGTTATTACTGCCATATGGTGCTAGATACACTCTGTCACATGTACAGTAATAACGTCCTTGACACCCATGTGCAGTAATAATGTCCGCTGAGTCCTCCCCATGTACAGTAATAATGGCCCCAGTATCAGTGATTTGAACAAGCGGTCATGTGACCGCAGGTATACAACTTGCAGTCATGTGTTGACTACACTCTTTCGGCTTCTCTCAATTCTTTTTTATTGAAAGACACCAAACGTATCTAGGCGGCTTGTGCAAATAGCATAACCACCTGATCGCACCCGATGGGAGTCATGGCAGCAGGCACACTGCACCTTGTCATGATTTGGTCTGCAGTCACATATGTTAACTGCAAACTTTTATTCCAAGCCTGGACTACACCTTTAAAAAGGGAGCCTGATAGGTGATACAGGCTGCTCAAACTATGTGTATCAGCCCGGTTGTAATATCTCACCAGGTACGAATGTCTCTATAAAGCTGCGGTGTTTGAGAGAAAAACATACTTTTAATAGCTGCTGGGAAGCGAGCGGCACTGTGCACTAGTCTTACAGACAGGTCCCTGGCAGCTTCTCCCCGCCCGCTGGCAGTGCAGTGCTGTGCACTAGTCCTACAGATAGGTCCCTGGCGGCTTCTCCCCACCTGCTGACAGTGTGGTGCTGTGCACTAGTCCTACAGACAGGTCCCTGGCAGCTTCTCCTTGCCCGCTGGCAGTGCAGTGCTGTGCACTAGTCTTACAGACAGGTCCCTGGCTGCTTTCCCTGCCCGCTGGCAGTGCAGTGCTGTGCACTAGTCCTCCAGACAGGTCACTGGCGGCTTCTCCCCACCCGCTGACAGTGTGGTGCTGTGCACTAGTCCTACAGACAGGTCCCTGGCAGCTTCTCCCCACCCGCTGACAGTGCGGTGCTGTGCACTAGTCCTACAGACAGGTCCCTGGCGGCTTCTACCCACACGCTGACAGTGCGTTGCCGTGAAATAGTCATACAGACAGGTCCCTGGTGGCTTCTCCCCGCCCGCTGACAGTGTGGTGGTGCTGTGCACTAGTCCTACAGACAGGTCCCCGGCGGCTTCTCCCCGTCCACTGACAGTGCGGTGCTGTGCACTAGTACAGTTGTGCACAGCTATAGCCCAACTCAGAATGTTAAGCATCATATAGAGAAGCATGCTAAAGTATTCAACCACTTGGCATTTTTTGTGCTTTGTTACCAACATAACCTGGAATTTTACTGGATTTTTTGAGGGTCGCATCAGTTCATATAAAGACCATGTCTACAATTGCTAACATTTGGTTTCCTTTTTTTGTGAAGCAAACAACAAATATGATACAATAACTGAAAACTTCAGTGTGCATAATTATTCAGCCCTACAGTAAGTACTTTATAGAGCCTCATTTGGCAGCAATTACAATTGAAAGTCTCTTTGAATAAGTCTCTATGAGATTTCCACATCTTGACACTGGGATTTTTGCCCATTCCTCAAAGCAAAATTGCTCCAGGACCTTCAATTTAGATGTTTTTCTCTGGTAAACAGCAATGTTCAAGTTTGACCACAGATTCTCAATTGGATTAAGGTCTGGGCTTTGACTAGGCCTCTCCAAAACATTTACATGTTTCCCCTTAAACCACTTGAGTGTTGCTTTGGCAGTAAGTTTTGGGTCATTGTCTTTGTCACACATGAAGGTGGCGCACATGGTTTATTTACTGGAGCTCCTGATGGTAGAGTCAGGGTTGACCTATGCAGTCCCGGTTCTGCCACTGCTGACTCCAAGGGTCAGGATTACTGACATGGATACAGATTCGGGCTCTGTTCAGACTACTAGTTTCTGGATCCTCTTTCAGAAGGATTACTGACATGGACATGAACTCGGACTCCATCCAGACTACCAGATTTAGGAACCTCTGTAGAACGGTTACTGACACAGAGAAATGTGATTTTCTGTTGTTTTTTTTTTTAAATTCTGTCTCTCACAGTTGAAATGTACCTACAATAAAAATTACAGACCTCTCCATTGTTTGTAGGTGGAAAATCTTGCAAAATCAGCAGTGTATCAAATACTTATTTTCCCCACTGTATATATGTGTATATACTGGTAGGACCAGAAAGTCAGGGTATATACAATTAGGACAGTGACACAAGTTTTAGCATTTTAGCTGTTTAGCAAAGCATATTCAAGATACATTTATACAGTAATAATTATGGAATCACCGGCCTTGGAGAATGGTCCTTCAGTTGTTTAATTTTGTAGAAAAAAGCAGATCACAGACATGGCACAAAACTAGTCATTTCAAATGGCATCTTTCTGGCTTTAAGAAACAATAAAAGAAATAAAGAACAAAAAATGTCGTAGTCCGGAATGGTTACTTTTTTTAACCAAGCATAGGGAAAAAAATATGGAATCACGAAAAACAAACAAAAAAACACTCCAAAACATCACTAGTATTTTGTTGCACCACCTCTGGCTTTTATAACAGCTTGCAGTCTCTGAGGCATGGACTTAATGAGTGTCAAACAGTACTCTTCATCAATCTGGCTCCAACTTTCTCTGATTGCTGTTGCCAGATCAGCTTTGCAGGTTGGAGCCTTGTTATCGACCATTTTCTTCAACTTCCACCATAGATTTTCAATTGGATTGAGATCCGGACTATTTGCAGGCCATGACACTGACCTTATGTATCTATTTTCAAGGAATGTTTTCACAGTTTTTGCTCTATGGCAGGATCCATTATCATCTTGAAAAATGATTTCATCATCCCCAAACATCCTTTTGATTGATGGGATAAGAAAAGTGTCCAAAATATCAACATAAACGTGTGCACTTATTGAAGATGTAATGACAGCCATCTCCCCAGTGCCTTTACCTGACATGCAGCCCCATATTATCAATGACTGTGGAAATTTGTATGTTCATCATGATGACTGTTATTTATGGTAAACACAGGTACAGGCACATCTTCACAATGAGGGACAGGCCTTCTTGCAGATTCCATGTTACTCCCATTTTCGTTTCTTATGCTTATTGAATCCTTGCACTTGCACTGCACAGAAATAACAGTCATCATGATGATTTTTTGGCTCTCTCCACACCATTGGAACACCAAATTTGAAGCTTTTTCTTTGTCCTTTGCTCCATTTTCGTAATAATTCGATACATGCTTTGCACACTATGTGTGGTGCCCAAAACTTGTCTTGGTCCCCAAGCATAACCCCAAAATAGGCAAAATACACTTTTTTTACAAAGTCTGTTATGTTTCTTCTATGTTTTGGCAGTGTGTATTCACCACAAATGTAACAGAATGAGTCTGGATCGTTAAGACAACTTCTTCTTGATGAGTTCATGCTTTTCACTGGAAAACAGACAACAACATAAAGTTAGTGCAAAAATCAAGCTATGAACAAACTTTTAGAACACTAATTAACGCAAAACTATATTGAGAACTGCTCAGTTCAAGTACTAATCCAAAGAAATTAATGAGATGATGCGTCGCATTTACCAACAAGTGCTATAAATAAGATACCAAAAATCTCAAAAACTTGAGCCAATCTGGCAAAACTGATAGCATATTCAGAATCAGCACCCCAAAAATACCCCAAATTCATTAAAATATTTTGGACACCAGAAAAAAAATTTTTTTTTGTTGACCTGTGTTATCATTAGTGTGAGTGCAATGAAATTTTGTCTCTCATTGCACTTGTCCGATTTATACGTTAGTGTGGAAGGACCCTAAATTTGAGGGTATTCACATCCTAATTGATGTAAGGGTTTAGGAATTACAGCTATTTAATGCAAGATAAGTTAAAAGTAGGTAAGCTACAAATATAAATTGTTTTGGCTACAAGTTACTGAACATTGCTGTTTCTTCCTGTGCTTGTGACATTACAGCTAGATACTAATATGTATAATGTTCATTGTGAACCATATACTGTATGTTATTTCCTAAAGTAATTATATATATTCAAACCTGGATCTCATTTTTAGCAATAACCCATGGCTCAGTTACAATACCATACATGGAGTCGTGTTCCGTTTTTTATGAAAAACAACAATATTATCATGTGTCTGCATCTTTCATTATCACTGTTTTCAAGACAAAAGAGTGCAGCTGAGACTAGAACAAAGGAGAATACAGGGAAAAGGTGCAGAGTTCATCAGGCAAGAATAGTATGAAAAGAGCCAAAACTGGAAAAGGAAGTCTAATTCTGTCAGAGGCCAGGGCAAAAAAGTTTTGGGAGAAATGTAAACAAATCAGGAAATCCTGGCACTCACTTTAGTTCCGATTTGGCAAAACACACGGCTGTGTGTGAGAGCTGCTGTTTATGAATGAAGTCCAGATTAAATTATTCACTCTGTCCTGCCAGCAACACAGCTTTAAGGTTTCCTTTTGCCTATGGCGTATCGACTCAGACTTGAAAACGAAATACATATGCATGTTATTAGCTGGAATATTCAAATGGAAATACAATGCTATCATAAATCTCCTTCTTTCTACATGAGTTCCTTTCTCTCGCATGAAGCTGCGGGAAAACCATTGTATCGCCGTAATCTAGACATGAAAAGGGAAAGACTTTGCTTCAAAAACAGCAATGATGAGAAAACGTGTTTTTCATGGAGTTGTAGGAAAACTGCTGGTAATAAAATGAAGGGGGCAGGGAGAAGTTATTGGTTGCTCAACTAATGATTAGACACAGGACTTCAAGGGCAAATTATATGGCACAAAAAAGGAAAGATCTCTTCCAGATAACTAAAAACAGCTCTAATAAAGAGGGATAAAAGATGCACTGTATAGACAAGGGATTTCCCAACTTTTTAACCAGTTGATTCCTTCTGGGACACCACTGAAGACAGTTCAGCTAATGGTTTGTACTATGAAATAAAAACTATACATTGATCTTTAGTTTTTTATTATTTCTATTTACATGATGCAAAACATCTTACATTTGGAGATCATACATGTCCTCTGATTACAGTATAAGCCTTCTATTATATTTTTCCACAGTTGTTTCTTGAACGATTTCATTATTTTTAATTTCTTTACAGAATATTAATATAAAGGGCAGCATGGTGGCTCAGTGGTTAGCACTGCATTTTTATAGCGCTGGGTTCCTGGGTTCAAGTCCCTCCAAGGACAACATTTGCAAGGAGTTTGTATGTTCTTCCGTGTTTGCGTGGGTTTCCTCCAGGTTCTCCAGTTTCCACCCACACTCGAAAAGACATACTGATAGGGAATCTAGATTGTGAGCCCCAATGGGGACAACAATGATGTCTGTAAAGTGCTCTGAAAATGGTGCTATATAAGTAAGTGAAATCAATAAATATATAAAAAAGGTCGAGAGTCGAGACTCCAGAATTCTACAAAAAATCATTTAGTTGTGATACTCTTTAAGGAATTAAAACATCGACTCTAATTTGGTTTGTTGTGGTTCATGTATTTTAGGTAGGTGTCAGACTACAGATTCCAGATTGGCCATCAGAACCCCAAAAACAAGCCTTCCAATACAAGCTTGAACAACATTAAGTAATTTCATGACAGGACAAAAATATAAAACTTTCCCATCATCACTTTGTTAACAACTCCACAAAAGCAACTCACGCAGGTTGACAGCTAAGACACCAAGCTTTCTGTTCTTCACTTATTGACTCATCTAGAGCTATGCATAGGTATAATGATTGGACATGATGATCTGTCAAATTTGTGCTCTTTATACTGACAATAATCGACAGTTTGACCTAGCTTTTTACTAATATTTACAGCAGCTTACAAAAAGATTTATCATAATTCCACCAAAATATTTACGTGTTTCTCTGGATCATAATTTCACTAGAAGCAAGGGGTAGAAGTTGAGGAAGTGAATAATATTTCATTATGTTGGCAATTTTACAGTATTCATCCAAATACACCCTACACCAGCTGTTGTAAAACTGCAACTCTACGCATATCATGGCGGTAGTTGTAGTTTTAAAATATCTGGAGAGCCAAAGTTTTGTGAATACTTTTCGTTAACCCCTTGAGGACCAAGCCAATTTTGCAATTTAGGACTAGAAGATTTTATTGACATTTTTCTAATGCAAAAAAAAAGGTCATACTGAATGTTTTTTACTGTCATTGTTTTAAGGGGAGCCTATCAGGTTGGATGAGGGTATTAACCTACAGATATATGATTAGTCTGCTGGTCAACATTATGAATTTGCCCGGTCACTGTACTGAAAGTGTGATACCCAGGAGAAAATTAGCTTTATTCCTCCCGGTTTCCGCCGGCTTGCAGTCATGCCAGCATGGCTACAGTGACTGTTCACAGTAATAAGACCCAAGGCTCAGCAGTGACTGTCAGCCGGCTCAGCAGTGCCTCAGTGCAAAGCTGGCTGTCAGTCAGTCTCGGGACGTGGTTACAGTTGCTGTTCTCAGTGTTGTGAGGGATGATCATTGAAGCACCGACACGCCTGTATGACTGAAAGCTGGTGGCTCCTGGAAGGAATAAAGCTCATCTTCTCCCAAGTGCTGCACTTTTATTACAGCGGCCAAGCACCTTCATAACAATATTAACCTGCATACTAATCCTAAATCTGTAGGGTAATAGCATTATCCGACCTGATAGGTTTCCTTTAATAAAGTTTAATTTTGTTTTTAATATTAGAGGGGAATGGGGTTAATGTTGATCTTTACTTTTCTTGCTATAATGAGACAGGCTAAAAAGTTACCATCATTTAATTCATTTCTATTTTATTAAATGTCTCCAGTAATGATTAGTGAGCCCAGAAGAGTGGTATTTGTTAATCTCCTAGGCTAAGGATCTGCCACATAAAGCCAAACAGAGTCAAAGAAATAAAGAACAGGACTGACATGTTCAATTCCAGGTCTCTAAAAGCACAGTTTGCTCCTCCCTGACAGATCACGTCATGAAAATCCCACCAAGAAAGACAAGGGAAATATTGGAAACACATGATTGGTTTCTTACTACAGGGAAGATACCGATCATGTTTTCAGTGTAATTATTAAAAGTAAAACTAAAAATTATATATAAAAAAGTCCCCCAACTATTATTGTGACATGGATGTTATTTCATTGGCAAATGCTTAGGACACAATGTGATTCAGTCACATGGAGTACATTGTGTGTCATTCTACAACAACAAAGAAAGCCACAACGCCTCTTGGTGATTTCTCTCTGAATTTCCTCTAACGACTTAAAATATCTCTTGGTACACACAATACGACCGACTCTCTCTCCAGTTTAATGTTCTGTAACTTATCATCCGTTCTTCATACCCCCATCATCTAATAAGTCCTCATGAGCAGAGGGGCACACTCAGGAACTGCCTCTAACAGCAGCTAGCTTTGATCACTCGCTGACAGCGACATTTAAGTGGCACAATACTGGTGAATACCTAGGCTCCAAAGCAACAAAAAAGTGAAAATTAATAAAACATAATTTGTAAAAATATATTTAAAAAAAGATCACATTAATGCTGTTGTCCTGAATGAAGTTCATAGTCTAATGGGATAGCAATACTTTTCTTCAGGCCAGTATAATTCCAGCAATATCAAACGTAGTTACTTTCTATTACTTGAGTGCCTCTAAAAATTCTGAACTTTGTAAAAGAAATGATTTGTGTAAAGCGTTGCTATTTTCCAAGACCGAAAGCTTTTATTTCTCCATCAATAGAGCTATGCAAGAGCTTATTTTTTGCGCGCTGAGCTGTAGTTGTATTGATTCTATATTAAGGGTGCATACGGAGCTGTGATCATTTTGAACAAAATTTTTGGGACAGGTCTGGCTATTAAAAATGATAATTCTAGCATATCTAGACATATACCTCATTGGATAAATAATTTTACATTTTCACAGATCTGAGATTTTATGGATACAGTAATATTGAATATGCTATTTTTTACATTTCTTAATATTTTATTGGCATATTTTTTTAAATATATTTTTACAAATTATTTTTTATTAATTTTAACATTTTTTCATCAAGTGTCTAAATTGCTGTCCATCAAGTATAACCTGTCTCTAGCAGCAGAGTTTGGACTACATTCCACAATTTTTTTACATTTGTTGGTTTTGCCTCAGAAACAGCATTTTTAATGTCACCCCATAAGTGTTCTATCAGATTAACGTCTAGGGAGTCGGCTGGCCACGCCATAACCTAAATCTTGTTGTACTGCTGTGTTTAAGAATGTTGTCTTGTTAAAACACCAATTTCAAGGGCATATCCTCTTCAGCATAAGGCAACATGACCTCTTCAAGTATTTTAACCCCTTCATGACCCGGGGTATTTTCGTTTTTTTGTTTCTCGCTCCCCTCCTTCCCAGAGCCATAACTTTTTTATTTTTCCGTCAATTTCGCCATGTGAGGGCTTATTTTTTGCAGGACAAGTTGTAATTTTGAAAATCATTGGTTTTAGCATGTCGTGTACTAGAAAACGGGAAAAAAATTCCAAGTGCGGTGAAATTGCAAAAAAAAGTGCAATCCCATACTTGTTTCTTGTTTGGCTTTTTTGCTAGGTTCACTAAATGCTAAAACTGACCTGCCATTATGATCCTCCAGGTCATTATGAGTTCATAGAGATCAAACATTTCTAGGTTATTTTTTATCTAAGTGGTGAAAAAAAATTCCAAACTTTGCTCCAAAAAAAATTGTGCCATTTTCCGATACCCGTAGTGTCTCGTATTTTTCGTGATCTGGGATCCGGTGAGGTCTTATTTTTTGTGTTCCAAGCTGATGTCTTTAATGATACCATTTTGGAGCAGATACGTTCTTTATCGCCCGTTATTGCATTTTAATGCAATGTCGTGGCGACCAAAATAACGTAATTCTGGCATTTTGAATTTTTTTCTTGGTACGCCGCTTCAGTTTAATCCTTTTTTTTTATTGATAGATCGGGTGATTCTGAATGCGGCGATACCAAATATGTGTAGGTTTGATTTTTTTTTTTTTATTGTTTTATTTTGAATGGGGTGAAATGGGGGGGTGATTTAAACTTTTATATTGTTTTATTTTTTTCATATTTTTTAAAACATTTTTATTTCACTTTTGCCATGCTTCAATAGCCTCCATGGGAGGCTAGAATCTGGCACAACTCGATCGCCTCTGCTACATAGGAACGAAGCCCAGATCACCTCTATGCAGCCGAATTACAGAATTGCTATGAGCGCCGACCACAGAGTGGTGCTCATAGCAACCCGGCATCAACAACCATAGAGGTCTCAAGGAGACCTCTTGTTGTTATGGCGACGCACCGCTGACCCCCAATCATGTGACAGGGTCAGTGATGCGCGCATTTCCGGCCGGATGGCCGGAAGTGCTAGTTAAATGCCACTGTCAGTGTTTGACAGTGGCATTTAACTAGTTAATAGTGGTGCGTGAATCGCGATTCCACCCACCTCTATTGCGGGCACATGTCAGCTGTTCAAAACAGCTGACATGTCCCGACTTTGATGCAGGCTCACCGCCGGAGCCCGCATCAAAGCAGGGGATGTGACCTCGGACGTACTATCCCGTCCGAGGTCAGAAAGGGGTTAATATATGCAAACTGGTCCATGATCCCTGGTATGCATCCGGCACCATAGGAAGAGAAACATATCATGATGCTTGCACCACCATGCTTCACTGTCTTCAGAGTGTACTGTGACTTGAATGTAGAGTTTGGGGGTCATCTGATGAACTGTCTGTGGCCCTTGGACACAAAAAACAACAATTTTACTTTCATCAGTTCACAAAATGTTTCTCCATTTCTCTTTAGGCCAGTTGATGTGTTCTTTGGCAAATTGTATCCCCTTCAGTACGTCTTTTTTTTTACAGTGGGACTTTGCAGGACTTCTTGCTAAGAGATTAGCTTCACAGTGTCATCTTCTAACTGTCACAGTACTCACAGGTAACTTGAGACTGTCTATTATCATCCTGGAGCTGATCATTGGCTGAGTCTTTGCCATTCTGGCTATTCTTCAATCCATTGAAATGGTAGTCTTCTGTTTTCTTCCACGTCTCCCTGGTTTGGCTTTCCATTTTAAAGCATTGGAGATCATTTTAGCTGAACAGCCTATCATTGTCTGCACTTCTTTATAAGATTTACCTTCTCCAATCAACTTTTTAATCTAAATACGCTGTTCTTCTGAACAATGTCTTGAACGACCCATATTTCTCAAGCTTTCAAGGAGAAATGCATGTACAACATGTCCTGGGTTCCCCCTTAAATAAAGGCCACCTGATTCACACCTGCTTCTTCACAGAATGACTGACCTCACTAATTGAACTTCACACTGCTATTATTTTGAACACACCCCTTTTCAATTAATTATTCTAATACACAGAATCAAAAACATGCAGGTTATGAATGCGGAGTCTGTTTGTTTTCTGAGAATCTTCTGCACTAACTGGTAAATTGTTTGACATGTGGTAATATAATTTATACCAAAAACAGTGATTAATCTGGTTAGTCATATTGGACTGCTATTGTTTTGAACACTACTGTAAATGTGCATTTAGCTCTTTCAAAGACAACACCAGCAATATCTTTACATGGCCAATCTGTTCCACCATTATTGAGAAATCAGCATTTTAATTGATATGCAAATGAGGATGTAGATCTGAAGCCTCTGTCACTCCAGCTCTATTCCCTGCCCTGCTCCACTTCCTCCTGCATAACTGACAGCCTCAATACTGTCTCAGTTCTAGCAAAAGAGCCAACAGTCAAGCAGGAGGAGGCGGCAGTAAGCGGGAAATAGAGCTGGAGTAACAGAGGCTTCAGATCTACAGCTCATTTGCATATCAAATTAAACACTGATTTCTCATTAAAGGAGGCACAAACTGTCTAGATAAATGTATTACTTTAAAAAACTGTTAACAACATCACTAAATAGTAATATGATTTTTATTGTCTCCTGGATCTACTAATTCTCTACTATGCAAATCACGTCAGTGATATAATGAAAATAGTATATTATAGAGATAACATCTGATACAGTATGCTTTATGTCTCTATTATAAAACCAATATCTAGAATCATCAGTATAGCTTTTTTCTTTATTATAATGGATGTATTCATTATTCAGGAAGAGCTAGTCAGCTCAATTCATTATTCAAGGAAGCAGGTGCTCAATATCTCATACACATCTGGACCAGCAACAATACATTTGCACCTGATTTTAGTACTGGAAAAGGGACTTTTAGTGGAAAAATAGAGTTCATTGTTTCTCAATTCAAGAAGTATTTTCCTAATAGCATTGTACTGAAAAATAATAAATCAGAGAAGCTGATACACTGTAAATACCTATATGTGTATGTGTGTAGAACTTGGGATGTCACATGTATTTTCTCCTAAAGTGTATTACTGTATGTATTCAGATGTGGTGGGGACATTGCATTGCTATAGTTCTCAGGGCAATAGTACAGGTAAGTTGCTCATTTTCTTTGAAAAATTATATTACAATTGCCAAAGCTTAGACTATTAGATGGCAAACACGGCAATCCACAGAATACACCTATCCTTTTTATTTTATCGGTTTCCTAAAAGTAAGTTGAATTCAGGTTATTGGTGCTGGACCACCAAGGTTAATGGCGTTCAGTTTCCCTGCAGCACCTCTATAGGGATAATGAAGCTTTACATTTTGTCCCTGAAAATGAATGCACAATCATCATGATACTCTAAACCCAGGGTGCACAACCTTTTTCTGGGATGGGGGCCACATTGTTAGATTGAAGCAATCTCAAGGACCAGAGTAAAACTTAAAGCAGTATTGCCACCAGGGATAATTGTGGCATTTTGAAAATATCTAAAAAAAAAAATAAAAAAAAGTCCACAGTACTCCAACTTAATTCAAGATGTTTATTCACCAGGCATGTAAAGTTTCAATCTCAACGGTCATAATCTCACTGTTCTTGACAAATACCTCTGAGGTTGAAACGTTGCATGCCTGGTGATGCCTAGACATCTTCAATGAAGTTGGAGTCATGTGGATCATCTATCTATTTATTGGATTTAAGTGTATCTCTGGACCAGGATGTTTGACTACTTGCACCCGCTTTCTGGAAATTTAATTGAAGAGTTTGCTGCTTCCATCTTTCTCATGTGAGAATTATAAGCGATAAAAAGTGCCAGATACAGCTTCAGGACTCCAACCTATCAGTAGAATAGGGATCATCTCCCTCTACTCCTGACCATCGACCCATCTGGCTCTTTACACTAACTGAAATGGTTGAAAGAGATGCATTTTTTACTACTTTTATAAATAATGAAGAGATCTTAGGCACTCATGGATTGCTACCTCTGCACCTCACCTACTCCTCACTGATGTGCCTGTGGGCATGTCGCCACCTCTGCTCTAGAAAGAAGATGTCTTTAAAGCCTCTCTCTGACTAGAGAATAGGGTTCAAAACAAGAAAACACATTCATTTTTGCGTTTTTAATGAAAAGAAAACGTTCGCTCCCTTTTTACTTTATGCACAGTCACGTTGACAGACAATGAGTGATGGGGCATTAAGATAATACTTTCCATAGCAGATCAAATGCACAGTAATAAAACAGACTGTACACGCTCACCAGTGTGTCCTCAGACCCTTTATGTGTTTTACATGAAAATGCGAAATATAATGTGTTTAAAAAAAGTGAAACAAGGAAGCAAACAATGAAGTTGCATTAATTGTAATTATATTCAAAAATAGGTGTTTTCCGAATGAGATATTTTGAAACTGTACATTGGATTTTGTATTTCCCTATAAATAATGTGACTTGTCAGTTTTGATATTTTGGTGTTTACAAAGTATTGAAGATTACAAAAATGAATCAGCATGGATGATGTTGTGGAGTGTACTTTACTCAATGTTGGAAAATTCCCCTTACATTTGTGACCGGAAATGGATGATGAGTTAGCATAACAAAACACTCATATTAGTAGTCATGGAGAGCTTCCTGCTAATAAACTGATCACATGCTAATCACATCTGCACCTTTCAATTTTTCATGATCCAAAGGAGAGCTGTCATTTAAATATACTGTCACCACTCTGTTGTCCGGTGTCCTGGGACCAAGGTCTCTCTCTGTCCCTAACACTATAGGCTCACTGGCTCACCTTACTCCCCAGATTACTTCTAATGGTGATGATGCCAGGGCCACGTACCTTGCTTTAACTCCTGAATCCGCCCTCAGTCTGTACCCTTCCCCATCCAAGAAAAAGGAGAGTAGTAATGTACTGTAATACACCAACCTGACTAATTTACTTCTTCCTGTGATTGTAAAGCACTGCATAATATCTTGGTGCCATATAACAATAGTTATTAATACTATTATTACTTAGGAGTTTCTTTTATTACAATATTAAATGCTTTGTGGTGAAGTATTAGACTTGCATCATCAAGAAAGGGGTTAAAACAGCAAATAATGGCATTTTATCAACCTAAGGCATAAAGTGACGCTTCTTGGGCCCAATGCAAAATCTATAACAAAGCTACCCAACTTACTTTCTGCCATTTAAAGGGAATCTGTTAGCAGGATTTCACATCTATAACTTTTTATATGCGTATGTGGCTAATTCAGAGTCATGTCCAGCAATAGGGTTACATGGTCAGTCCATTCCTTCATTACTGAGAAACCAGTTTGAATTGATATGAAAATGAGGCTGTAGATAGGAAGCCTCTGTCACTCCAGCTCTATTTCCCGCCCAGAGCCACCTCATTCTGCTTGACAGATGGTTCTTTTGCCAGAAGTCACACAGCATTAATTAAGTAGGAGAAGACAGCGCTGGGCGGGGAATAGAGCTGGAGTAACAGCTGGAGTGACAGAGGCTACAGATCTACAGTCTCATTTGCATAACAATTCAAATACTGATTTCTCAGTAATGGAAAAATTGACTGGCCATGTAAAGGTATTGCTGGACTTGTTTTTGAAAAGGCAACATGTGCATATAAATAGTTGGGAAGGGAAGAAATCCTGCTGACAGATTTCCTTTCAAAGACTATAATGCACATGGACATTTTCGCAAACACATGCATAATATGACCAAACAGGATTTAGCAAAAAACACATTTTAGAATGAGACAAATGGCCATTATCTAGCTTTGTGAATCAAGAATCTCTCCTGTCCTTTATGTCAATGTCAGGACATGTCTGAGATAGCAAATACTACAAAGAGGGCTAAAAATGAAAGGATGAGCTGTGCAAAAAAAATCAAAGTACAAATTAGCTATAATTTTCCTCACTTCCTTGAGTATAGGTTACAATTACAGGTTTGTCTCACTTGCTAAAAACAGGAAAGAAAAAAATACATTGTATTCTTGGAAATAAATACACCTTCCCTGAAATTATATTACTTGTTGTTAAGACATCATCAGGGAAGATCACAGTTTTATTCATCCAAAAGAGATATTTAGGCTCAAGTCACGCATGTGAACATAGAGCTTTCCCAGATCAAAAAAACATTAAAGTTCATATGCATAGCAATGAATAAAAACTATTTCTTGATGCTATATCATGATTACCCTTTTTAATAATGTTATTCTTTTCAGTTTGTTTTAACTTTTTCAGTGTACACAAAATTCCAGTTAGGCTATGTGCACACGTCCGGAAAGTATGCAGAAATTTCCTGAGAAAATCCTGAGGTTTTCCGCAGGAATTCTACACGCGTTTTTGTCGCGTTTTTGTCACTTTTTTTGCGCGTATTTTGCGCATTTTTTGTGCGGATTTTTCGCATTTTTTTCCGGAGGTTCCCAATGCAATAATATAGTGGGAAATCCGCTTAAAATCCGCAAAATTAATGAACATGCTGCATTTTTTTCCGCATGCGTTTTTTTTGCGGAAAAAAAAGCAACATGTGCACAAAAATTGCGGAAACCATTAAAAATGATGGGATGCTTAATGTATGTGTTTTTTAAGCGTTTTTGCCGGGGAAAGCCACCGAAAAAACGTGCAAAAAACGCAAAAAATCTGCGAATAATCCAGAATGTATGCACATAGCCTTAAAGATCCTGTTAAAACTGTTGCAGATTTCTTTTTTGTAGCAGAATTATGAGCACTCAGACTTTGTACAAGAATGAACTGTTTTACTTTGGGCACACATCAACCATTACCTGCATCATCATAACAGGGAAGTTTACAGGAGAGAACGCAAACAGACCAAAGTGGTCATACAGTACAGTATTAATAAACTCAAACAGTTCACACTTGGCCATCTGCTCAGCAAAATAGATCGAGCATAAGCCTGCAGCTGTTTAGTACTTCAAGAGAAACTGTCACCAAATTACTGTTTATATACTAATGCTTGATCAATAATAAGGATTGATGTGGATTCGGTATTAGATATCTTTAGCTATGATTTGCCGCTGTTAGACAACCTGAACACATGCAGGGATTGCCTGTTTGTTAGGGAATACCCACATGTATTCAGGCTGTCTAGCAGCTGCAAATCATGCAGCTGCTGGGACTCAAACATAATCTACGAGCACGCCCAAAATACTCGGAGAACACCCGAGCATGCTCGAAAAACTCGAGTAACGATCACACTCGCTCATCACTAGTAATAATGCTACATTTAATATGAAATGAATGAACAGGGTTGACAAATATCATAATACATTGTCCAAAGGGGGAACTATATGTATTTACTTATTTGTCTAGTACCACTTGCTGATTCCACCTAGGTTTAGGCAAAGGCTAACAGACTATCAATCAGTTATTAAGATTTCTATCCATACATTCACAACCCAACTCAAGCAGTCTCCCATATACAGTCATGGCTGAAAGAGAACAATTTTAGTCCTCAAATCCTCAGGCAGTTCTCTTCTCCTCTTCCTGCTCACCATTCTTAGTGTGACACACAATGCAAATATTGAGTCAACTTCTCCCCTTTTTTCTGGTTTCAGGTGTGATTTTTATATTGCCCAAACCTGTTACTTGCCACAGGTGAGATTGAACAAGCATCACATGCTTTAAACAAAGTTGTTTACCCGCAATTTTGAAAAGGTGCCAACAATTTAGATCGTACAATTTTTGCGGTTTTGTGTGAAATTATGTTCAATTTTCCATTTTTTTCTCTGTTTTGCTGTGTTGCTCCAGTATATGCACAAAGGAAAAAAAACATGTGTATAGCAAAACATGTGTAATTGCAATAATTTTTTTGGGAGAAAAAAATTATTTTCTGGAACAATATCAAGGGTGCCAACACTTTTGGCTATGACTGTAGAAGCACAGACAGGAATGTTCATATATAGTATTTATTCAGGCACTCACTGACTTCCTAATACTTACCTAATGCATTTTTCTCCTAGTAAAGCTCCTTTATCGGTACAGATACTGGTTATCTCACCTAACCATGTAATAATTGACGTCTTTATTCAATGTCAACTTGGTGCCTCTTAATGTAAGACGTTGGCTTAGAGACTTGGCTGTACGGCCATGCATATTCTTATTCTTTCAATTCTAAATGTTTTCTTTTTTTAAAATTAAGTTTTGATATACAGTACAGACCAAAAGTTTGGACACACCTTTTCATTTAAAGATTTTTCTGTATTTTCATGACTATGAAAATTGTACATTCACACTGAAGGCATCAAAACTATGAATTAACACATGTGGAATTATTATTATTTATTGTTATAGCGCCATTTATTCCATGGCGCTTTACAATAAGGAGGGGTATACATAATAAAAACAAGTACAATAATCTTAAACAAGTCATAACTGGTACAGGAGGAGAGAGGACCCTGCCCGCAAAGGCTCACAATCTACAAGGGATGGGTGAGAATACAGTAGGCGAGGATAGAGCTGATCATGCAGCGGTTTGGTCGATTGGTGGTTACTGCAGGTTGTCTTCAGGCTCTTTTTGAAGGTTTCGATGGTAGGCGAGAGTCTGATGTGTTGTGGTAGAGGGTTCCAGAGTAGGGGTGATACGCGAGAGAAATCTTGTATACGATTGTTGGAAGAGGAGATAAGAGGGGAGTAGAGAAGGAGATCTTGTGAGGATCGGAGGTTGCGTGTAGGAAAGTACCGGGAGACGAGGTCACAGATGTAAAAAGGAGACAGGTTGTGGATGGCTTTGTATGTCATGGTTAGGGTTTTGTACTGGAGTCTCTGGGCAATGGGGAGCCAGTGAAGGGATTGACAGAGGGGAGAGGCCGGGGAATAGCGGGAGGACAGGTGGATTAGTCAGGCAGCAGAGTTTAGAATAGATTGGAGGGGTGCGAGAGTGTTAGAGGGGAGGCCACAGAGCAGGAGGTTGCAGTAGTCAAGGCGAGAGATGATGAGGGCATGGACTAGGGTTTTTGCAGATTTTTGGTTGAGGAATGTACGGATTCGTGAAATATTTTTGAGTTGAAGTCGGCAGGAAGTGGAAAGGGCTTGGATATGTGGTTTAAAGGAAAGATCAGCATCAAGGATTACCCCGAGGCAGCGAGCTTGTGGGACTGGGGAGAGTGGGCAGCTATTTATTGTAATAGATAGGTTCGTTTGGGGGGTCGCGTGAGATGGGGGAAAGATGATGAATTCTGTTTTGTCCATGTTAAGTTTCAGAAATCTAGCAGAGAGGAAGGATTAAATAGTGGATAGACATTGAGGGATTCTGGTTAGTAGGGAGGTGATATCTGGTCCAGAGATGTAGATCTGTGTGTCATCAGCATAGAGGTGATACTGAAAGCCATGAGATTCTATGAGCTGTCCCAGGCCAAAGGTGTAAATGGAGAAGAGCAGGGCCCTAGGACTGAACCTTGTGGGACATATACTTAACTTATATACTTAACAAAAAAGTGTGAAATAACTGAAAATATGTCTTATATTCTAGGTTCCTCAAAGTAGCCACCTTTTGCTTTGATGGCTGCTTTGCACACTCTTGGCATTCTCTTGATGAGCTTCAAGAGCTAGTCACCGAAAATGGTCTTCCAACAATCTTGAAGGAGTTCCCAGAGATGCTTAGCACTTGTTGGCCCTTTTGCCTTCACTCTGCGGTTCAGCTCACCCCAAACCATCTCGATTGGGTTCAGGTCTGGTGACTGTGGAGGCCAGGTCATCTGGCGTAGCACCCCATCACTTTCTTTCTTGGTCAAATAGCCCATACACAGCCTGGATGTGGGTTTGAGGTCATTGTCCTGTTGAAAAATAAATGATGGTCCAACTAAACGCAAACCGGATGGAATAGCATGCCACTGCAAGATGCTGTGGTAGCCATGCTGGTTCAGTATGCCTTCAATTTGAATAAATCCCCAACAGTGTCACCAACAAAGCACCCCCACACCATCACACCTCCTCATCCATGCTTCACGGTGGGAACCAGGCATGTACAGTCCATCCATTCACCTTTTCTGCGTCGCACAAAGAAACAGTGGTTGGAACTAAATATCTCAAATTTGGACTTATCAGACCAAAGCACAGATTTCCACTGGTCTAATGTCCATTCCTTGTGTTCTTTAGCCCAAACAAGTCTCTTCTGCTTGTTGCCTGTCCTTAGCAGTGGTTTCCTAGCCGCTATTTTACCATGAAGGCCTGCTGCACAAAGTATCCTCTTAACTGTTGTTGTAGAGATGTATCTGCTGCTAGAACTCTGTGTGGCATTGACCTGGTCTCTAATCTGAGCTGCTGTTAACCTGTAATTTCTGAGGCTGGTGACTTGGATAAACTTATCCTCAGAAGCAGAGGTGACTCTTGGTCTTCCTTTCCTGGGGCGGTCCTCATGTGAGCCAGTTTCTTTGTAGCGCTTGATGGTTTTTGCAAATGCACTCGGGGACACTTTCAAAGTTTTCCCAATTTTTCGGACTGACTGACCTTCATTTCTTAAAGTAATGATGGCCCCTCGTTCTTCTTTACTTAGCTGCTTTTTTTCTTGCCTTAATACAAATTCTAACAGTCTATTCAGTAGGACTATCAGCTGTGTATCCACCAGACTTCTGCACAACACATCTGATGGTCCCAACCCCATTTATAAAGCAAGAAATCCCAATTATTAAACCTGACAGGGCACACCTGTGAAGTGAAAACCATTCCCGGTGACTACCTCTTGAAGCTCATCAAGAGAATGCCAAGAGTGTGCAAAGCAGTCATCAAAGCAAAAGGTGGCTACTTTGAAGAACCTAGAATATAAGACATATTTTCAGTTGTTTCACACTTTTTTGTTAAGTATATAATTCCACATGTGTTAATTCATAGTTATGATGCCTTCAGTGTGAATGTACGATTTTCATAGTCATGAAAATACAGAAAAATCTTTAAATGAGATGAGGTGTGTCCAAACATTTGGTCTGTACTGTATTTCTTGCAATCTATTTTTTGCTGAAACATGTGGTTGGTTACCTTTTTACTGTTCAGTATATTGTAACGTATCTAATTTCCTGCTAACATATTATTTCAGAGCTAAGCTCCATTCACTTTCCGTTTTTTTATTTTGACTGGCAGGAATCAAGGCGTGTTCAGCTGGCTTACTGAGGTTGACTAAAGAATTAACATAAAAGAAAGAAAAGCATTGAAACGGAAATGTGCCTGAAAAAAAAAAAGTCTCAAGAGAAGAGAAAGGGGAAACAAAACTCAAAGAAAGGCAGGAAGATATAAAAAAATACACATAGATAAAGCTTAAGAAATGAGGAGATGCAGGAAGGAACAACACCAGAGCACAACAAAGGACTCCGAGTGCCCCATCATAGCAGAAAAGGAGGAAAGTGAGAGTGAGAACCAGCTTACTGAACACTTTAGTCACTTTTATGCAGTGCTAGACAGAGAAGGATAGAATAAAATACATTTGACAAGTAAGGCTCGGGCGAATGGCTGTGATACAGGTCATGAAGTCTAAAATCATGGTATGCTGCTGCTAAACTGCAATGGGGTCACTTTGTGACCAGCAAATTTACTATTTGATACCTAATTTTTCATAAAATTAACGCACACCCGTTAAAAAAGCCCACTTGCCTCAATACATGCGTGTGTCCTGAGTGTATCTCGTTGATGGTTTATTTGTCTATATTTTATAACATGTCTACCCTTGCCAGTAAAAATGCTGTGTATAAAACACAACGAATAGCTGCATTTTTGCTGCATTTTTTACTGTTTTTTTTTATAATGATTTGATTTGTGATTTATCTAAAGTAAAAGTTAAAAACGTTAGTTCTATATTATTCACTAAAAACACTGCAAAAACACAGCACAAATGTTATGATGTGTCTCATTGATTTCTATGGGTGAAAAAACGCAGCAAAAACTCTGAGGGTATGTGCACACGCTGCGGATTTTGCTGCGGATCCGCAGCAGTTTTCCCAAAGTTTACAGTGCCATATAAACCTATGGGAAAAAAAAAACCGCTGTGCACATGCTGCGGAAAAATCCGCGCGGAAACGCAGCGGATTATTTTCCGCAGCATGTCAATTCTTTGTGCGGATTCCGCAGCGGTTTTCAACCTGCACCAATAGGAAAGTGCAGTTGAAAAACCGCAGAGGAATCCGCAGAAGAAACCGCGAGAAAATCCGCAGTGAAAACCACAGTGGTTTTGCACTGCGGATTTTTCAAATCCGCTGCGGAAAAATCCGCAGCAGAATCCGCAACGTGTGCACATACCCTGAAAGAATCGACATGTTGCAGTCAGATTTTCAAAAACGCTGCAGTGCTCAGATTGAGTCAGGAAAAAAAAAAATAGTGTGTGAAAGACATAAGAAATCTCATAGCTTTTGCTGGTGCAGTAAAACTCAACTTCTTTTCTGCAGAAAATAGTGTAGCAACAAAACATTGCATGTGAACATAGCTCAAGGGATTATTATTTAATGACTTTCTAATGAGCCTGTGTTAATAGAAGCGGCCTATCTGGAGAGGTGGAGCTACAGTGGAGAAATAGATAGCAGTTTCATATGATCTTAAACGTATGAGTGGCTCTTGCCAAGTGGGCAAACTTAAATGGGGTATTCCTATTTCCAAGATCCTACCCCAATATGTAGTAGATATACTAATAGTAATAATAATAATAATAATAATAATAATAATAATAATAATAATAGCAAATACTTCCAATTAGAAATGTAGCATAGTTCTTCAGATTTGCTGTGTCACTTACCCCATGTGCAGGGCATTCCAGTAACTTAGATATCCATGGTTACAACCACTAACAGCTAATTAACTAACTATATGAGTGGTTGCAACCATGGATACCTAAGCTACTACAGTGCACTGCACATGGGGTAAGTAACATAGTGAATAAGAAGAACTATACTACATTTGTAATTGAAGATATTTGCTAGTATTATTATTATTACACCTACTACATATTGAGATAGGATCTTGGGGATAGGAATACCCCTTTAAAGCAATGTTCTGTATGTTCAGAGAGATGGTAGGAGCTCCAAATCAAGAAAGTGTAAGTAGTGCAGGCAGTTCAAAATGTTAAGAGAAAGATATTTTTGGGGATAAATAATTAATTATTAGAGCTCTGGTGGCTGTGAAGATGTGCCATTTAGTGTACTTGTACGTAGACTATTCGTTATCGTATAGCACATCAGTTGGAATGCCAAAGAAGGCTTGTAAAACCAGAATAAAGTGAAGCACTGTTGGGATGAACCTTTTTGGGATGATGTGACTGTTAGAATTAAAGGCTTGAAGGAAATGCTTTTAAAGAACTTAAAGCACCCCAGGGGTTTTAAAAGGAGTAGCTCCAGGAAAGGAGATGGGTGAACGGGAAAACAAGAGCACTAAACAAAAAAGGAAATCCTTTTTGACAAACAGCCTAAAGTGCAAGAGCAGTTAAATTCTCGGAGACAGTGTATAGTCTTCCATCTTCTCTGCTTCACATTCCTCGGTCATAATGTGCCACTTTCTTGTTTAGTAACATTCTTACTCTTTAAGACATAAATAAACGTCAAGTTCTCTATGAAATGTTGAGTTCTGGGGAATGTGGAAACTCCTCAGTCCCACTGGATGGGATGAATCAGAGAGGTGCATGGCTTTAACCTTTGTTGTCTACATTACTAACCTTATTTACAGAAGGTATGAGAGAAGTTAGAACCCTTGTTGTCAGCCTATGAGCTGTTCAATTTTCAACAACATTCCAGGACACCAAAACATTGTAAATACTTTTAGAGCTGTCTTTCATGGTTAGTGTATATATTATGAATAAATATATATATATATATATATATATATATATATATATATATATACATATATATCTACGCCATGCACCTAGTTTTATCTTGGCAACAAAATAACTATAGAGCTCAAAAATTAGTGAAAATTGAAATATAAAAGAAAATAATTTTATTTTTATAAAGTGCAAAAGTAAAGATAACGATCAAGTATAATACTATTATGGTGAATTGTGACCAATTGAGCTTTCTGACCACCTTTCACAAGCACTGTAGTAGATTAGTGACACTGAGTCACTTCTCACATGCAAGGTGTGAGGTGGGGAAGTCAAGGAATCTGAGGTCAAGTGACAGGAGAGTACATCAAATACAAAAGGGATAAGACAAACAAATAGTCAAAGGCAAACTCCGTGGTCAGGCAACAAAGGTAAGAGTATGTTAAAGGTAAAGGGAGTAATATAAACAAGTAGTCAAAAGGCAAATACGAGGTCTGACAACAAAGATCAGAATACCAGAGCAAACAAACCACCGATCAAGGCTACGACTGGCAATGTTCTGACCATTGCCAGACAGCAAAATAGCCAGGTAATCACCCTGAATGGGTGACACCTGGAGAAAATCCTGCAGGCCTGGCCAAATTGGGCAGTTGAGCTGTCACTCATAATACTCATAGCCCTGCATGCCCCTGTCTCTGATTGGGCAGGTGGACTATCACTGACAATACTGTTAGCCCAACGTGCCCCTAATCCTATAGGGTGGCTGAGCTGTCACTCAGAGCATCCTTAAGACACTGTGTGTTGTGGAATCATGACAGTCATATTGACATTGAGTAAAACCAATCAATGCAAATACTCAAAAGGATGTATTTATTGATTCTCAGACTGTCCTGCCGCTCGGATACCTTGTGGTCAATTGTAATTCATGGAGGAGCAGCTGTATAATTGCCCTGCCTAAAGCTTAAAAATGGATGAAATGAAGTTGTTCACAGTTCTCATTGAAATCAGTGTGTTTTCCATGCAACATACAGATTTGCAAAGTTACAAAGTTAATCACTAGTGATGAGCGAGCACTAACATGCTCGGGTGCTCGTTGCTCCGGTCGAACAGTTTGTAATACTCGGGTACTCGGACAGAACAGCGAGCCCAATGTAAGTCTATGGGAGACCCGAGCATTTTTACCGTGATCCCCCCGGGGGTCCTTTTAAGGTCTAAAAACGTCTGAAAATGATAGAACCACTGCTCAAATGACAAGGGAACATCATGGCAAATGTCCCTGGAAGCATTTCTGACTCCTAGTTCACAGCTGTAAACAATGTTGTCAGAGTTTCACGCCATTTTTACAGGTGCACCAAAAAACATACAAAACTGAAACCCAAATGGATTTTGCTGGGAAATATGTTAACCCCTTCACCACCAAGGGTGGTTTGCACGTTAATGACCGGGCCAATTTTTACAATTCTGACCACTGTCCCTTTATGAGGTTATAACTCTGGAACGCTTCAACTTATCTTGGTGATTCTGACACTGTTTTCTCGTGACATATTGTACTTCATGATAGTGGTAAAATTTCTTCGATATAACTTGCGTTTATTTGTGAAAAAAACGAATATTTGGCGAAAATTTTGAAAATTTCGCAATTTTCCAACTTTGAATTTTTATGCCCTTAAATAACAGACATATGTCACACAAAATACTTAATAAATAACATTTCCCACATGTCTACTTTACATCAGCACAATTTTGGAACCAAAATTTTTTTTTGTGACGGAGTTATAAGGGTTAAAAGTTGACCAGCAATTTCTCATTTTTACAACACCATTTTTTTTTAGGGACCACATCTCATTTGAAGTCATTTTGACGGGTCTATATGATAGAAAATACCCAAGTGTGACACCATTCTAAAAACTGCACCCCTCAAGGTACTCAAAACCACTTTCAAGAAGTTTATTAACCCTTCAGGTGTTTCACAGGAATTTTTGGAATGTTTAAATAAAAATGAACATTTAACTTTTTTTCACACAAAATTTATTTCAGCTCCAATTTGTTTTATTTTACCAAGGGTAACAGGAGAAAATAGACCCCAAAAGTTGTTGTACAATTTGTCCTGAGTACGCTGATACCCCATATGTGGGGGTAAACCACAGTTTGGGCACATGGCAGAGCTTTTAAGCAAAGGAGCGCCATTTGACTTTTCAATGCAAAATTGACTGGAATTGAGATGGGACGCCATG
The DNA here is from genome assembly GCF_051348905.1 of Ranitomeya variabilis. Taxonomy (NCBI): domain Eukaryota; kingdom Metazoa; phylum Chordata; class Amphibia; order Anura; family Dendrobatidae; genus Ranitomeya; species Ranitomeya variabilis. The sequence continues at coordinate 740,533,804 of NC_135233.1, forward strand.
TTGCATTTGGAGAGCCCCTGATGTGCCTAAACATTGAAACCCCTAACAAGTGACACCATTTTGGAAAGTAGACCCCCTAAGGAACTTATCTAGATGTGTGGTGAGCACTTTGACCCAACAAGTGCTTTACAGAAGTTTATAATGCAGAGCCGTAAAAATAAAAAATCATATTTTTTCACAAAAATGATCTTTTCACCCCCAATTTTTTATTTTCCCAAGGGTGAGAGAAGAAATTGGACCCCAAAAATTGTTGTGCAATTTGTCCTGAGTACGCTGATACCCCATATGTGGGTGTAAACCATTGTTTGGGCGCAGGGCAGAGCTCGGAAGGGAAGGAGCGCCATTTGACTTTTCAATGCAAAATTGACTGGAATTGAGATGGGACGCCATGTTGCATTTAGAGAGCCCTTGATGTGCCTAAACATTGAAACCCCTAACAAGTGACACCATTTTGGAAAGTAGACCCCCTAAGGAACTTATCTAGATGTGTGGTGAGCACTTTGACCCAACAAGTGCTTTACAGAAGTTTATAATGCAGAGCCGTAAAAATAAAAAATCATATTTTTTCACAAAAATGATCTTTTCACCCCCAATTTTTTATTTTCCCAAGGGTAAGAGAAGAAATTGGACCCCAAAAATTGTTGTGCAATTTGTCCTGAGTACACTGATACCCCATATGTGGGTGTAAACCATTGTTTGGGCGCAGGGCAGAGCTCAGAAGGGAAGGAGCGCCATTTGACTTTTCAATGCAAAATTGACTGGAATTGAGATGGGACGCCATGTTGTGTTTGGAGAGCCCCTAATGTGCCTAAACATTGAAACCCCCCACGAGTGACACCATTTTGGAAAGTAGACCCCTTAAGGAACTTATCTAGATATGTGTTGAGCACTTTGACCCAACAAGTGCTTCACAGAAGTTTATAATGCAGAGCCGTAAAAATAAAAAATCATATTTTTTCACAAAAATGATCTTTTCACTCCCATTTTTTTATTTCCCCAAGGGTAAGAGAAGAAATTAGACCACAAAAGTTGTTGTGCAATTTGTCCTGAGTACGACGATACCCCATATGTGGGTGTAAACCATTGTTTGGGCGCATAGCAGAGCTCAGAAGGGAAGAAGCGCTATTTTACTTTTCAATGCAAAATTGACTGGAATTAAGATGGGATGCCATGTTGCGTTTGGAGAGCCCCTGATGTGCCTAAACATTAAACCCCCCCACAAGTGACACCATTTTGGAAAGTAGACCCCCTAAGGAACTTATCTAGATGTGTTTTGAGAGCTTTGAACCCCCAAGTGTTTCACTACAGTTTATAACGCAGAGCCGTGAAAATAAAAATTATTTTTTTTTTCACAAAAATGATTTTTTAGCCCCCAGCTTTGTATTTTCACAAGGGTATCAGGATAAATTGGACACCAAAAGTTGTTGTCCAATTTGTCTGGAGTACGCTGATACCCCATATGTGGGGGGGGACCACTGTTTGGGCGCACGACAGAGCTCGGAAGGGAAGGAGCGCCATTTGGAATGCAGACTTAAATGGATTGGTCTGCAGGCGTCACGTTGCATTTGCAGAGCCCTTGATGTACCCAAACAGTACAAACCCCCCACAAGTGACCCCATATTGGAAACTAGACCCCCCAAGGAACTTATCTAGATGTGTTGTGAGAACTTTGAACCCCCAAGTGTTTCACTACAGTTTATAACGCAGAGCCGTGAAAATAAAAATTATTTTTTTTTTTCACAAAAATGATTTTTTAGCCCCCAGTTTTGTATTTTCACAAGGGTATCAGGATAAATTGGACCCTAAAAGTTGTTGTCCAATTTGTCCTGAGTACGCTGATACCCCCTATGTGGGGGGGAACCACTGTTTGGGCGCATGACAGAGCTCGGAAGGGAAGGAGCGCCATTTGGAATGCAGACTTAAATGGATTGGTCTGCAGGCGTCACGTTGCATTTGCAGAGCCCCTGATGTACCCAAATAGTACAAACACCCCACAAGTGACCCCATATTGGAAACTAGACCTCCCAAGGAACTTATCTAGATGTGTTGTGAGAACTTTGAACCCCCAAGTGTTTCACTACAGTTTACAACGCAGAGCCGTGAAAATAAAACATATTTTTTTTCCCACAAAAATGATTTTTAGCCCCCCCAATTTTTATTTTCCCAAGGATAACAAGAGAACTTGGACCCCAGAAGTTGTTGTTCAATTTGTCCCTAGTACGCTGATACCCCATATGTTGGGGTAAACCCCTTTTTGGACGCACGGGAGAGCTCGGAATGGAAGGAGCACTGTTTTACTTTTTCAACGCAGAATTGGCTGGAATTGAGATTGGACGCCATGTCGCGTTTGGAGAGCCCCTGATGTGCCTGAACAGTGGAAACTCCCCAATTCTACCTGAAACCCTACCCCTAACCTCACCCCTAACCGTTTACTGAACATTTTCTGACAGTCATAAGTGCCACGTATATAAGTGCCACGTATTTAAGAGCCACATATTTAAGTGCCACGTATTTAAGTGCCACGTATTTAAGTGCCACATATTTCAGTGCCACGATATTTCAGTGCCACGTATTTCAGTGCCACGTATTTCAGTGCCACGTATTTCAGGCACTGAAAAATACGTGGCACGTAAATACTTCAGTGCCACGATATTTCAGTGCCACGATATTTCAGTGCCACGATATTTCAGTGCCACGTATTTCAGTGCCACGTATTTCAGGCACTGAAAAATACGTGGCACGTAAATACGTGGCACGTAAATACGTGGCACTTAAATACGTGGCACTTATATACGTGGCCTCTGAAATATCGTGGCACTTATATACGTATATACGTATATAAACGTATATTTCAGTGCCACGTATTTCAGTGCCACGTATTTCAGGTTAGGGGTAGGGTTAGGGGTAGGGTTAGGGTTTTTTGTTTTTTTCTTGTTTTCTTGTGTTTTTCTATAAAAACGCATGCGTTTTACCGCGTTTACATGCATTTTTTCACACATGTGGTTTTTTTTAAAAACGCATGCAGATAAAAACGCAAATGTGAAACCAGACTAAAAGACGCTTTTTATAGCAAAAAAGTTTTTGCGTCTCCACATTTTGAGACCTATAATTTTTCCACATTTTGGTCCACAGAGTCATGTGAGGTCTTGTTTTTTGCGGGACGAGTTGACGTTTTTATTGGTAACATTTTCGGACACGTGACCATTTTTTATCACTTTTTATTCCGATTTTTGTGAGGCAGAATAACCAAAAACCAGCTATTCATGAATTTCTTTTGGGAGAGGCGTTTATACCGTTCTGCGCTTGGTAAAATTGATAAAGCAGTTTTATTCGTCGGGTCAGTACGATTACAGCGATACCTCATTTATATCATTTTTTTATGTTTTGACGCTTTTATACGATAAAAACTATTTTATAGAAAAAATAATTATTTTGGCATCGCTTTATTCTGAGGACTATAACTTTTTTATTTTTTTGCTGATGATGCTGTATGGCGGCTCGTTTTTTGCGGGACAAGATGACGTTTTCAGTGGTAACATGGTTATTTATATCCGTCTTTTTGATCGCGTGTTATTCCACTTTTTGTTCGGCGGTATGGTAATAAAGCGTTGTTTTTTGCCTCGTTTTTTTTTTTTTTTCTTACGGTGTTTACTGAAGGGGTTAACTAGTGGGCCAGTTTTATAGGTTGGGTCGTTACGGACGCGGCGATACTAAATATGTGTACTTTTATTGTTTTTGTTTGTTTTTTTTAGATAAAGAAATTTATTTATGGGAATAATATATTTTTTTTATTATTATTTATTTAGGAATTTTTTTATTTTTTTTTTACACATGTGGAAATTTTTTTTTAACTTTTTTACTTTGTCCCAGGGGGGGACATCACAGATCGCAGATCTGATAGTGTGCACAGCACTCTATCAGATCGGCGATCATACTTTCATCGGAGCAGGCTGCAGCTTTCATCTGCAGCCTGCTCCGACCCGGAAGTGCTCCCTGCAGGACCCGGATACAGCCCCTCGGCCATTTTGGATCCGGGGCCTGCAGGGAGAAGACGTTCGGTACGAGGTGAGTACATCACCTTGTACCGATCGTCTCAGGGAAGCACGCAGGGAGCCCCCTCCCTGCGCGATGCTTCCCTGTACCGCCGGTACACCGCGATCATGTTTGATCGCGGTGTGTCGGGGGTTAATGTGCCGGGGGCGGTCCGTGACCGCTCCTGGCACATAGTGCCGGATGTCAGCTGCGATATGCAGCCGACACCCGGCCGCGATCGGCCGCGCTCCCCCCGTGAGCGCGGCCGATCGCGTATGACGTACTATCCCGTCGGCGGTCATGGGGGCCCACCCCACCTCGACGGGATAGTACGTCAAATGTCGGGAAGGGGTTAAGGTACATCCTTTCCAGGGTAATGACTTGTATATAAGCAAAATAATTAACCCCACACAAAAATGTTCCTCACACGCAGCGTTTTTGATGCGTTTTTAAACTTTATCATTGCTTTCAGCCAATACAAATGCATTCACTGGGAAATATCATTGTAACATTTAACAACCCTAGCTGGCCATGTGGTCTGTGACACATAAGGAGACACATCTTGTTTCATTTATGAAGGAGGGACTCTTAAAGTCACAAAGCCTATTTTTAGAGGAGCATCTGGCGGCATTAAATAGTGGGTCTCCTATGCTGTTATTGCCTATGCAGTAAGTAGCTGGGCTGCCAAAAATTAGGACGCACCCCAATACCCCTTTCACGAGATGTACAGGAGGGCTTCCTGAAAAAATGTTGCACTGAATGCAAGGCCTGCCCTGCCCCAAAGTTACATGCAGTCCAATAACCATTTCAGCAGACGTACTTGAGGGCCTCATGACAAAATTGCTCCCATTAGAAAAAAGTGTGTCTCCCATACTGTTTGCTTATGCATTGAATGCAAGGCCTGGCCTGCCCCAAAGTTAGGCTATGTGCAAACGTTGCAGATTTTGATGCGTTGCCACGGCCACACGGATTCGCATCAAATCCGCAGTGTTATGCACAGCCAATGTTAGTCTATGTGAAATTGACATTTGTTGTGCACATGCTGCAGAAAAAAATGTGCAGAATCGCGGCTTTTTTTTTCCGCAGCATGTCAATTCTTTTGGCGGATCTGCAGCGTTTCTGCCCCCATTGACTTTCATTGAGTCAGGCACATCCGCAGCAAAACCGCAGATGTAAAAAAGATCTGCGGTTTAGCTGCGGATGAAATGCTGCAGATCAGGAGGAGGGAGTGTGTGGGCGGAGCTATGTGCGTGTATAATGAGTGTGGGGGTCTGCGTGTATGTGCCTGTGTGTCCCTGTGTGTGTGCGTGTGTGTGCATGTGCCTGTGTGTGTGCGTGTGTCCCTGTGTGTGTGCAGGTCTGTGTAGGCAGCCATTGTCTGATGGGATTACTGCTCCCATTCGGCTATGAATGCTCAGTGACAGCATTGCCGATGATGGGAAAGTAGTTCCATCAGACAATGGCTGTGTTCAGTAGTAAAAAAAACCCAAAAAACATACAGAACATACAGCATATAACATACAGTACATACACTTAACATACAACACATAACATAGAGTACATACTCACCAATCACCTAGTCCCCCCGAAGCCTTCGATTCTCCTGTAATAAAAATAACATAATAAACCAACCTATACTTACTTTTCTGCTGTAGTCCAGTTAATAACGAGTGTCCCACGATGATCTATGGTGAATAGTGTTGAGCATTCCGATACCGCAAGTATCGGGTATCGGCCGATACTTGCGGTATCGGAATTCCGATACCGAGATCCGATACTTTTGTGGTATCGGGAATCGGTATCGGGATTAATATCAATGTGTAAAAGAAAGAATTAAAATAAAAAATAGGGATATACTCACCTCTCCGGCGGCCCCTGGACTTTACCGCCGTAACCGGGAGCCGTTGTACCTAAGAATGCGCGCTTGAAGGGCCTTAGATCAGTGATTTTCAACCTTTTTTGAGCCGCGGCACACTTTTTATACTTAAAAAATCCCGGGGCACACCACCAACCAAAATGGCACAAAATGACACTAAAACAGTACATATTCTACATATAGTTAATAATATAGATTCTAAATGTATTTATACTCACTCAGTGTGAATATACAGCGTTTCCGCGCTGTATTTTCCGCACCATGTTCACAGTGGATTTGGTTTTCCATAGATTTACGTGGTACTGTAAACGTGATGGAAAACTGATACGAATCCGCAGCGACCAATCCGCTGCGGATCCGCAGCCAAATCCGCACCGTGTGCACATAGCCTAATTCTAACCCTAATTCCAACCCTAACCCTAATTGCAACCCTAATTCTAACCCTAATTTTAACCCTAGCCCTAAGTGCAACCCTAGCCCTAAGTGCAACCCTAGCCCTAAGTGCAACCCTAGCCCTAAGTGCAACCCTAAGTGCAACCCTAGCCCTAAGTGCAACCCTAAGTGCAACCCAAGCCCTAAGTGCAACCCTAACCCTAAGTGCAACCCTAAGTGCAACCCTAACCCTACCCCTAATGGAAAAACAAAAATAATTATATTTTCTGTATTTTATCATTGTCCCTACCTATGGGGGTGATAAAGGGGGGGGTTTATTTACTATTTTTTTTATTTTGATCGCTGTGATAGAACTTATCACAGCGACCAAAATGTACAGGAACGAATCTGCCGGCAGATTCGGCGGGCGCACTGCGCATGCGCCCGCCATTTTCCAAAATGGCGGCGCCCATGGAGAAGACGGCCGGACACCGGGAGGGACATTGGAGCTAGGTAAGTATGGGGGGGTGGGATCGGAACACGGGGGGACGGATCGGAGGACCGGGGGAGCGGACAGGAGGACCGGGGGAGCGGACAGGAGGGAGGAGGGGAGCGGACAGGAGATCGGGGCAGAAAGGAGGGGGCACCATAGTTTGGGGAACTTTCCCCGCGGCACACCCGACCATGTGTCACTGGTCGGAACACTGGTTGAAAATCACTGCCTTAGATGACCTCACGGCGCTCTGATTGGTCCGTAGCGGTCGCGTGACCGCTACGCGACCAATCACAAAGCCGTGACGTCACCTTAAGGTCTTTCAAGCGCTTGAAAGACCTTAGGTGACGTCACGGCTTTGTGATTGGTCGCGTATCGGTCACGCGACCGCTACGCGACCAATCAGAAGCTGCGGACGTCTTCTAAGGTATTTCAAGCGCTTGAAAGACCTTAAGGTGACGTCACGGCTTTGTGATTGGTCGCGTAGCGGTCACGCGACCGCTACGGACCAATCAGGGCGCCGTGACGTCATCTAAGGCCCTTCAAGCGCGCATTCTTAGGTACAACGGCTCCCGGTTACGGTGGTAAAGTCCAGGGGCCGCCGGAGAGGTGAGTATATCCCTATTTTTTATTTTAATTCTTTCTTTTACACATTGATATGGATTCCAGGGCCTGAAGGAGAGTTTCCTCTCCTTCAGACCCTGGGAACCATACAGGATACCGTCCGATACTTGGTGTCACATTGACTTGTATTGGTATCGGGTATCGGTATCGGATTAGATCCGATACTTTGCCGGTATCGGCCGATACTTTCCGATACCGATACTTTCAAGTATCGGACGGTATCCCTCAACACTAATGGTGAAATTAAGAATATTAAAATACTTTTTTCTGGCTGTGTCTTTTTTCAACTCTTTCACTACTATAGGATTAGTAATGGATAGGTGTCTTATTGACGTCTCTTCATTACTAACCGTGCTTGATGTCACCTTATAATACAAAGGTGACATTATCCTCTTAGAAAGGGGCTAAGTGCCGGAATTGGCGCATCTTACAGATGCGCCATTTCTGGGGCGGCTGGGAGCTGGTATTTGTAGCCGGGGGGGCCAATATCAATGATCCCTCTCTAGGCTATGAATATCAGCCTGCAGCTGTCTGCATAGCCTTTCTGGTTATAAATTATATGAGACCGCACGTTATTTTTTTGTTGGGGTCTCCCTATTTTAATAGCCAGTAAAGGCTAAATATACTGCTGTAGGCTGAGATTCATAACTTTCGAAGCTCCATGGGTATTAACCCCTTCCCAGGCTACAGACATCGGCCCCCAGTCGTTGACTTTCCCACTCTGGACTTGAAAATTGCGCGGGAGCCCACGCAATTTTTTTTCCATTTTTTTTTTAATTAAACAGATATTGCGTTTAAGGATGGGGTCACACTTGTGAGAAACTCACACCAGTCTCGCACCTCAATACCCGTCACTGCTGCTGGCACTTGGGACTGGAGTGTGTGGCTGCATGTATTTCTATGTAGCTGAATGCTCTGGGCCTGAGTGCCGGCGGCAGTGCCTATTATTGAGGTGTGACACTCGTGCGAGTTTCTCTCAAGTGTGACCCTGGCCAACGCAGATTTTGTGTGTGTGTGTGTGTGTGTGTGTCTTTATTTAACTCTTTAAATACCATTTTATTATGTTTATTACTAAACATCGGGCTTGGCATTATCTATAGATCTATCTGTCTATAGATCTATCTATCTATCTATGGATCTATCTATCTATAGATGGATATATCTATAGATAGATGGATAGATGTATCTATAGATAGATGATAGATAAAGAAAAAATGGAACAGCACAATGCTCACCGGTGGGTGCCTGGCCTCCTGGATAGAATGGTCCACTCATCTACCCAACATGTACACAAAGTAGAAAAAAGAAGGCAGCACTCCAAGTCCTTTTCAGGGTGAAAAAAAGTGTGTAGTTTAATCAACCCACATCTCTGTGCGACGTTTCGGCTCACACTGAGCCTTTCTCAAGCCTTTCTTGGCTTGAGAAAAGCTCAGTGTGAGCCGAAACGTCGAACAGAGATGTGGGTTGATTAAACTACACACTTTTTTCACCCTGAAAAGGACTTGGAGTGCTGCCTTCTTTTTTCTACTTTGTATAGATAGATGATAGATATATCTATAGATAGATAGAAAGATGGATAGATATATCTATAGATAGAGAGATTGGCCTGCACCAATGTTACATGCACCCCAATAACTGTTTCAGAAGACGTACTTGAGGGCCTTAGGACAAAATTTTTCCCATTAGAAAAAAGTGTGTCTCCCATACTGTTTGCTTAGTGAATGCAAGGCCTGCCCTGCACCAATGTTACATGCACTCTAATAACCCTTTGAAACCACGTACTGTATGGCCACATGAAACAAAAGTTCCCATTATTTACCATAAATTTTGTCCATGAAGTGAATGCAAGGCCTGGCTGCAATTTGCACATACCGCAATCCCCCTTGGAAGAAACGTGGAGGAGTGTCTCATAAAAAAAAATTCACATTACAAAGGAGCGCTTCACCTATGCTTGGAATGCCCATACACTAAGTGCAAGGGCTGACAAACATTTCCCCATGGGGGTAACATTTTTTTTAAATTTGTTTATGGCCATCATACACCATGCAAAAAACATGTGGCTGTAATATCACGGAATACGTTCACTCTCGTGTTCTATTGGTGGTGCTTGAAGAGACGTGGAGGATGTCCTCTATGAATGTTTTCCCAATTTAAAGGAGCAGGTCTCCTATACTTGTAATGCCCATGCACTAAGTGTAAGGGCTGACAAACATTTCCCCCTGGGGGGTCTACTTTTTTGTTAAAAAAATTCTTTACGGGCATCATAAACACCCTTGCCAAAAATTAGAGTGACTGTTGCATCACGGAATACGTTCACCCTCACCCTCATGTTCTAGTGGTTGTGTCTGAAGAGACGTGGAGGATTTCCTCCTATGAATGTTTTCCCAATTTAAAGGAGCGGGTCTCCTTTACTTGCAATGCCCATACACTAAGTGTAAAGGTACCTTCACACGAAACGACATCGCTAGCGATCCGTGACGTTGCAGCGTCCTGGCTAGCGATATCGTTTCGTTTGACACGCAGCAGCGATCAGGATCCTGCTGTGATGTCGCTGGTCGCTGAATAAAGTCCAGAACTTTATTTGGTCGTCCGATCGCTGTGTATCGTTGTGTTTGAAAGCAAAAGCAACGATACCAGCAATGTTTTACACTGGTAACCAGGGTAAACATCGGGTTATCAAGCGCAGGGCCGCGCTTAGTAACCCGATGTTTACCCTGGTTACCAGCGTAAAAGTAAAAAAAACAAACAGTACATGCTCACCTGCGCGTCCCCCAGCGTCTGCTTCCTGACACTTACTGAGCGCCGGCCCTAAAGTGAAAGTGAAAGCACAGCGGTGACGTCACCGCTGTGCTGTTAGGGCCGGAGCTCAGTCAGTGTCAGGAAGCAGACGCTGGGGGACGCAGGTGAGCATGTACTGTTTGTTTTTTTTACTTTTACGCTGGTAACCAGGGTAAACATCGGGTTACTAAGCGCGGCCCTGCGCTTAGCAACCCGATGTTTACCCTGGTTACCCGGGGACCTCGGCATCGTTGGTCGCTGGAGAGCGGTCTGTGTGACAGCTCTCCAGCGATCAAACAGCGACGCTGCAGCGATCGGCATCGTTGTCGCTATCGCTGCAGCGTCGCTTCGTGTGAAGGTACCTTAAAAGCTGACAAACATTTCCCCCGGGGGGGGTCTAATTTTTTTTTTACTTCTTTACGGGCATTATAAACACCCTTGCCAAAAATTAGAGTGACTGTTGCATCACGGAATACGTTCACCCTCGTGTTCTAGTGGTGGTGTCTGAAGAGATGTGGAGAAGGATGTCCTCCTATGAATGTTTTCCCAATTTAAAGGAGCGGGTCTCCTATACTTGGAATGCCCATACACTAAGTGCATGGGCTGACAAAGCTGATGAGGATGAGAAGGAGGAAGAGGACACGAAATAGCCAAAATCAGGACGCATATACCCATGTGTGGGTGTGAAGAACAGCTTAACAACATGGGGTTAATTACCTGTTCCTTTTTTATTTTCAATTGCTGGGTATATATAGTGTATGCACTTACCGGTTCATTAACAACCTCGGTTGTATTCTCTGGATTCTCTGCCCCACGTTTTTGCCTTTACCTCAAGGAACCCCTTTTTTTGCTTTGGGATATACTAATAATTATCCTGTGCACACACATATAAGGCTGTGCTATTAAGTGTTTTCTACCCACACAACCCTCATTGTCACACAGTATTGTTGAGGGCTGGTTGTGTCTATTTACTTTAGGAGTCTCCTTGTGCCTGTGCTATCTCCCGTTGTAGTCCGGTGGTTTTTTATTTCCCCTTTCCCTCAGTTTATACTTTATTGTTTCTATGTAAATTTATTTATTTATGTAATAAAATTAACCTTTTAATATCAATCCCTTTATCACTTCTTTTCTCATATGGTACTCCATATCAGAATATGTAGCTATCACTGTCGAAGTGACCTTAGCGGTAATTTACCAGGACTATGGGAATAAAAAATACTACAGTACAAAAAAAAAAGGCCAGAATTTTCTGCACACTCACACCTGATGCCTCGGATAAAAAAAGCAGTTTTAAATTGCTAGATTTTCACTCTCTTGTATTAAAATGACCTGGCTGTAGTCAGCAGTGTGGCCAAGCAAATAAATGTAGAAAAAAAGGGGGCTCTGGATTGCTTTGTAATAAAATTAGCAGGATTCAGGTGCCAAAAAAATTAATCCTAGCCACAGATACCTGCAGATGTATATAAATGTGTATATAGGTGTATATAAAATAGGCAGCAGCAGACAGTAAAGGACCCTCTTGATGTATGCAGTGAGATCTACTGTATATACTCACACATACAGTGCCTGCATGCCTTGCACTGATGTGGATATGTGCACATAGACTCCCCTGCCTACATAGCACTGCAATCAATATACCCCCTAAAAAGCCCTAAAAAGGACTGTTGGATTATCTGGATTTGTGGACTGAACACTAGCAGCCCCACACTAACTAATAAAAGAACTAATCTGACCCTATCTCAGCAGCAGCTCTCCCTACACTAGCTGAGTCTGGAGCTGAATGCACCAAGCAGGGCGGCATCAGATCTCTTATCATACCTCCCAACCGTCCCAGAACCAGCGGGACTGTCCCGATTTTGACAGTCAGCCTCGCGATCCCGGGCGGGACATTAGTTGTCCCGCACTGGTTGGGAGGTGTGTAATATCACCCGGTCAGCTCCCTGAGTCCCTGCACCCGCAGAGCTGCACACCACATATTGGCTGCTCTGTGCACACAGGACCTGTGATGAAGTCACAGGTTGGGAGGAGTCAGGGGGTCACATGATAGGGAGGACCTCTGTGTACAGGACTCTGCTGGTTGTCATGACGCTGGACGAGGGTAAGCATATGTGTGAGGTCAGGAGGTGTTTACAGTGTGGATGTAGCATAGCCGTGTGTGTACGAGGTGTATGGATGGGAGCAGCGTGTGAAAGGTGTATGGAGCGGAGTCGTGTGTGTACGAGGTGTACGGAGTGGAGCCACGTGTGTTGTGGATTCTGTTTTTGGGCTCCCTCTGGTGGTTACAACTGGTACTGGGTGACTTTGGTGGGTTGCGGTCTCTGGTTTCCACCTGTCCATCAGAGGCTGGGTGTTTCCTATTTAACCTGGCTTTCCTGTCATTCCCTTGCCGGCTATCAATGTACTCAGATGTGCTCAGTTTGGTTCTGACTACCTGCTTCCAGATCTCTCAGGATAAGCTAAGTTATGCTTTTCAGTTGTTTTGTTTTTTGTCCAGCTTGCTAAATATTACTCTATGCTAGTTGGAAGCTCTAGTGGGCTGAGGTGCTCCCCATGTGCCATGAGTTGGCACATGGGTGCTTGTAATCTCAGGATGGTTTTTGATTAGGATTTTTTGCTGACCGCTCAGACCCCTTTTGTATCCTTCTGCTTTCTAGTTATAGCGGGCCTCGTTTTGCTAACTCTATTTTCATATCTATGTGCGTGCCTTCCTCTCATTTTCACCGTCAATACATGTGGGGGGCAACTATACCTTTGGGGTTTATTTCTCTGGAGGCAAGCTAGGTCTTTATTTCCTCTGCAGTGCTAGTTAGCTCTTAGGCTGGCGCGAGGCGTCTAGAATCAACGTAGGCACGCTCCCTGGCTATTTCTAGTTGTGTTGGTCAGGAGTAGGGCAGCGGTCAGCCCAGGTTCCATCACCCTAGAGCTCGTCCGTTATTTGAGTTATTTTTGCTTGTCCAGTGCGATCCCCTAGCCATTGGGATCCATAACAGTATAGCCGGCCACAAAGTGTTAATTGTTTGGGCTGAAGCAGGAGAAAAAGAAGTGTTGAAGGGAAATTTTTTTTTTTCCCTCAGAGTTTTGCTGCCTAGCCTGTTGTGAATTTGGATTCTGGGCTCCCCCGGTGGCCGCTTGTGGAATTGGACTTGTCATCCTCTTTCCTGTTTCACCTGGTTCCATCAGTAGTGGGTGTCGCTATTTAAGCTCATTTCTCTGGTGGTTTCTTGCCGGTCAACAATGTTATCTGATGCCTCTCAGTGCTTGTTCCTGCTTCTAGACAACTACTAGATAAGTTGGACTTTTGTCCATGTTTTGTTTTGCCTATTTGTTCCAGTTCACAGCTGAAGTTTTGTTACTGTGTCTGGAAAGCTCTCGTTGATCAGGGATTGCTACTCTGGCGTTATGAGTTAATGCCAGAGTTTAAGGTAATCTCTGGATGGTGTTTTGTTAGTGTTTTTCTGCTGACCATGAAAGTATACTATCTGTCTTCTGCTATCTAGTAAGCGGACCTCAAATTTGCTAAGACTATTTTCCTGCTGCGTTTGTTGTTTCATCTGAACTCACCGTCATTATATGTGGGGGGCTACTGTCTTCTTTGGAATATTTCTCTAGAGGTGAGCCAGGTCTTATATTTCCCTCTGCTAGCTATTTAGGTCTTAGGCCAGAGCTGGGCATCTAGCGATAAATAGGAAATGCTACCTGGCTATTTCTAGTTGCGCGGCAGGCTTAGTTCATGGTCAGTATAGTTCCATCTTCCGAGAGCTTGTCCCTCTATAGGCTTGCTATGATCTCTGCCTGCAGAGATCATGACAGTTTGACCGGCCAATAAATTGTTAAAGACCCAGGTTGAGAAAGGAGAGTTATAAGAAGTCTGCTGGAATTTTTTTTTTTTTTTTTTTCCTCCAGTCTGCCTTGCTGCAGTCTTTTTTCTCTCTCTCCTCCTAATCTCTGTATGCTCTGTGTGCACCTGACAATAATGGATCTCCAGAGTGTAACTGCGGGTTTGAATAATCTCATCACGAAAGTACAAAATTTACAAGATTTTGTGGTACATGCTCCGGTATCTGAGCCGAGAATTCCTTTGCCGGAGTTCTTCACAGGGAATAGAGCTAGCTTCCAGAATTTCCGAAATAATTGTAAGCTTTATTTGTCCCTGAAGTCTCGTTCAGCTGGAGACCCTGCTCAGCAGGTTAGGATTGTGATTTCCTTGCTCAGGGGTGACCCTCAAGATTGGGCCTTCTCATTGCCAGCAGGGGATCCTGCGTTACGCGATGTGGATGCGTTTTTTCTGGCCTTGGGCTTGCTTTATGAGGAACCTCATTTGGAACTTCAGGCAGAAAAAACTTTGATGGCACTATCTCAGGGGCAAGACGAAGCTGAAGTTTTCTGCCAAAAATTCCGTAAATGGTCTGTGCTTACTCAGTGGAATGAGTGCGCCTTGGCGGCAACTTTCAGAGAAGGTCTCTCTGATGCCGTTAAGGATGTTATGGTGGGGTTCCCTTTGCCTGCAGGTCTGAATGAGTCCATGACAATGGCTATTCAGATTGATAGGCGTCTGCGGGAGCGCAAACCGGTGCACCATCTGGCGGTGTCTATGGAAAAGACGCCAGAAAGTATGCAGTGTGATAGAATTCTGTCCAGGAGCGAGCGACAGAATTTTAGACGGAAGAATGGATTGTGTTTCTATTGTTACTGTTGTGAATTTGGATTCTGGGCTCCCCCGGTGGCCGCTTGTGGAATTGGACTTGTCATCCTCTTTCCTGTTTCACCTGGTTCCATCAGTAGTGGGTGTCGCTATTTTACTGTTGTGAATTTGGATTCTGGGCTCCCCCGGTGGCCGCTTGTGGAATTGGACTTGTCATCCTCTTTCCTGTTTCACCTGGTTCCATCAGTAGTGGGTGTCGCTATTTAAGCTCATTTCTCTGGTGGTTTCTTGCCGGTCAACAATGTTATCTGATGCCTCTCAGTGCTTGTTCCTGCTTCTAGACAACTACTAGATAAGTTGGACTTTTGTCCATGTTTTGTTTTGCCTATTTGTTCCAGTTCACAGCTGAAGTTTTGTTACTGTGTCTGGAAAGCTCTCGTTGATCAGGGATTGCTACTCTGGCGTTATGAGTTAATGCCAGAGTTTAAGGTAATCTCTGGATGGTGTTTTGTTAGTGTTTTTCTGCTGACCATGAAAGTATACTATCTGTCTTCTGCTATCTAGTAAGCGGACCTCAAATTTGCTAAGACTATTTTCCTGCTGCGTTTGTTGTTTCATCTGAACTCACCGTCATTATATGTGGGGATTCTACTCATGTTATATCAGCATGCTCTAGGCGTACAAAGAAGCTTGATAAGTCTGTTTCCATTGGCACCATTCAGTCTAAGTTTATTTTGTCTGTAACCCTGATTTGCTCTTTGTCATCCATTGCCACGGACGCCTATGTTGACTCTGGCGCCGCTCTGAGTCTTATGGATTGGTCCTTTGCCAATCGTTGTGGTTTTGATTTAGAGCCTTTGGAGACTCTTATTCCTCTGAAGGGGATTGACTCCACCCCATTGGCTAATAATAAACCACAATACTGGACACAAGTAACCATGCGTATCAATCCGGATCACCAGGAGATTATTCGTTTCCTGGTGCTGTATAATTTACATGACGATTTGGTACTGGGATTGCCATGGTTGCAGTCTCACAACCCAGTCTTGGACTGGAGAGCAATGTCTGTGTTGAGCTGGGGATGTAAGGGTATTCATGGGGACGTACCTTTGGTTTCTATTTCGTCGTCCATTCCCTCTGAAGTCCCTGAGTTCCTCTCTGATTATCAAGACGTCTTTGACGAACCCAAGCTTGGGTCGTTACCTCCGCACCGTGAGTGCGATTGTGCCATAGATTTGATACCGGGTTGTAAATATCCAAAGGGTCGTTTGTTTAATTTGTCTGTGCCGGAACATGCTGCTATGCGGGAATATATAAAGGAGTCTTTGGAAAAGGGACATATTCGTCCATCTTCTTCTCCCTTGGGAGCTGGGTTTTTCTTTGTCTCAAAAAAAGACGGCTCTTTGAGACCATGTATTGATTATCGGCTTCTGAATAAGATCACTGTTAAGTATCAATACCCATTGCCATTGCTTACTGATTTGTTTGCTCGTATAGAGGGTGCTAAGTGGTTCTCTAAAATTGATCTTCGTGGGGCGTATAATTTGGTGCGGATCAGGCAGGGGGATGAGTGGAAGACCGCATTTAATACGCCCGAGGGCCACTTTGAGTATTTGGTCATGCCTTTTGGTCTTTCTAATGCCCCTTCAGTTTTCCAGTCTTTTATGCATGATATTTTCCGCGATTTTCTGGATAAATTTATGATAATATATCTGGATGATATTCTGATTTTTTCTGATGACTGGGACTCTCATGTCCAGCAGGTCAGGAGAGTTTTTCAGGTTCTGCGGTCTAGTTCTTTATGTGTGAAGGGGTCTAAGTGCGTTTTTGGGGTCCAGAAAATTTCCTTTTTGGGGTATATTTTTTCTCCCTCTTCCATTGAGATGGATCCCGTCAAGGTGCAAGCTATTTGTGACTGGACTCAGCCCTCCTCTCTTAAGGGTCTTCAGAGATTTTTGGGCTTTGCCAACTTTTACCGCCGATTTATTGCTGGTTTTTCGGATGTCGTTAAACCACTGACTGATTTGACCAGACAAGGCGCTGATGTTGCTAATTGGTCCCCTCATGCTGTAGAGGCCTTTCAGGAGCTTAAGCGCCGTTTTGCCTCTGCCCCTGTGTTGCGTCAGCCTGATGTGAATCTGCCTTTTCAGGTTGAGGTTGACGCTTCGGAGATCGGAGCTGGGGCAGTGTTGTCGCAGAAAGGTTCCGACTGCTCCGTCATTAGGCCTTGTGCCTTCTTTTCTCGCAAATTTTCGCCCGCAGAGCGGAATTATGATGTTGGGAATCGGGAGCTTTTGGCCATGAAGTGGGCGTTTGAGGAGTGGCGCCATTGGCTCGAGGGGGCTAGGCATCAGGTGGTGGTATTGACTGACCACAAAAATTTGATTTATCTTGAGACTGCCAGACGCCTGAATCCTAGACAGGCGCGCTGGTCTTTATTTTTTTCTCGCTTTAATTTTGTGGTGTCATACCTACCGGGTTCTAAGAATGTTAAGGCAGATGCCCTTTCTAGGAGTTTTGACCCGGACTCTCCTGGTAATTCTGAACCCACAGGTATCCTTAGGGAGGGAGTAATTTTGTCGGCCGTTTCTCCTGATCTGCGGCGGTCCTTGCAAGAGTTTCAGGCGGATAGACCGGATCGTTGTCCGCCTGATAGACTGTTTGTTCCGGATGATTGGACCAGCAGAGTCATCTCTGAGGTACATTCTTCTGCATTGGCAGGTCATCCCGGAATTTTTGGTACCAGGGATTTGGTGGCAAGATCCTTCTGGTGGCCTTTCCTGTCACGAGATGTGCGAGTCTTTGTGCAGTCATGTGACGTTTGTGCTCGGGCCAAGTCTTGTAGTTCTCGGGCTAGCGGACTGCTGTTGCCCTTGCCTATTCCTAAGAGGCCTTGGACACACATCTCGATGGATTTTATTTCAGATCTGCCTGTTTCCCAGAAGATGTCTGTCATCTGGGTGGTCTGTGACCGTTTCTCTAAAATGGTCCATTTGGTTCCTCTGCCCAAGTTGCCTTCTTCTTCTGAGTTGGTTCCTCTGTTTTTTCAGAATGTTGTCCGATTGCACGGTATTCCTGAGAATATTGTTTCTGACAGAGGTACCCAATTTGTGTCTAGATTTTGGCGGGCATTCTGTGCTAGGATGGGCATAGATTTGTCTTTTTCATCTGCTTTTCACCCTCAGACTAATGGCCAGACCGAGCGGACTAATCAGACCCTTGAGACATATCTGAGGTGTTTTGTCTCTGCTGACCAGGATGATTGGGTTGCTTTTTTGCCATTGGCAGAGTTCGCCCTCAATAATCGGGCCAGTTCTTCCACCTTGGTGTCCCCGTTTTTCTGTAATTCGGGGTTTCACCCTCGATTTTCCTCCGGTCAGGTGGAATCCTCGGATTGTCCTGGAGTGGATGCGGTGGTGGAGAGATTGCATCACATCTGGGGGCAGGTTATGGACAATTTGAAGTTGTCCCAGGAGAAGACTCAGCGTTTTGCCAACCGTCATCGTCGTGTTGGTTCTCGGCTTTGTGTTGGAGATTTAGTGTGGTTGTCTTCTCGTTTTGTCCCTATGAGGGTCTCTTCTCCTAAGTTTAAACCTCGGTTCATCGGCCCTTATAGAATATTGGAGATTCTTAATCCTGTTTCTTTCCGTTTGGACCTCCCTGCGTCCTTTTCCATTCATAACGTTTTTCATCGGTCGTTATTGCGCAGGTATGAGGTACCTGTTGTACCTTCAGTTGAGCCTCCTGCTCCGGTGTTGGTTGAGGGTGAGTTGGAGTACGTTGTGGAGAAAATTTTGGACTCTCGTGTTTCCAGACGGAAACTCCAGTATCTGGTCAACTGGAAGGGTTACGGCCAGGAGGATAATTCTTGGGTCAATGCATCTGATGTTCATGCTTCTGATCTTGTTCGTGCCTTCCATAGGGCTCATCCTGGTCGCCCTGGTGGATCTGGTGAGGGTTCGGTGCCCCCTCCTTGAGGGGGGGGTACTGTTGTGAATTTGGATTCTGGGCTCCCCCGGTGGCCGCTTGTGGAATTGGACTTGTCATCCTCTTTCCTGTTTCACCTGGTTCCATCAGTAGTGGGTGTCGCTATTTAAGCTCATTTCTCTGGTGGTTTCTTGCCGGTCAACAATGTTATCTGATGCCTCTCAGTGCTTGTTCCTGCTTCTAGACAACTACTAGATAAGTTGGACTTTTGTCCATGTTTTGTTTTGCCTATTTGTTCCAGTTCACAGCTGAAGTTTTGTTACTGTGTCTGGAAAGCTCTCGTTGATCAGGGATTGCTACTCTGGCGTTATGAGTTAATGCCAGAGTTTAAGGTAATCTCTGGATGGTGTTTTGTTAGTGTTTTTCTGCTGACCATGAAAGTATACTATCTGTCTTCTGCTATCTAGTAAGCGGACCTCAAATTTGCTAAGACTATTTTCCTGCTGCGTTTGTTGTTTCATCTGAACTCACCGTCATTATATGTGGGGGGCTACTGTCTTCTTTGGAATATTTCTCTAGAGGTGAGCCAGGTCTTATATTTCCCTCTGCTAGCTATTTAGGTCTTAGGCCAGAGCTGGGCATCTAGCGATAAATAGGAAATGCTACCTGGCTATTTCTAGTTGCGCGGCAGGCTTAGTTCATGGTCAGTATAGTTCCATCTTCCGAGAGCTTGTCCCTCTATAGGCTTGCTATGATCTCTGCCTGCAGAGATCATGACACTAGCCTTTAATTGCTGTCTAGCTGCTTCTTACCTCCTCTTAACCCTTGAATGGCTCTGACCTTAGCTGTTTAACATGGATGTCCAGAGTTTGGCTTCCAGCCTGAATAATCTTGCTGCAAAAGTTCAAAACATACAGGATTTTGTTGTTCACACTCCTATGTCTGAACCTAGAATTCCTATTCCAGAGTTTTTTTCTGGAGATAGATCTACCTTCCTGAATTTCAGGAACAATTGCAAATTGTTTCTTTCTTTGAAATCTCGCTCCTCTGGAGACCCTGCTCAGCAGGTCAAGATTGTAATATCTTTCCTGCGGGGCGACCCTCAGAATTGGGCATTTGCATTGGCACCAGGGGATCCTGCATTGCTCAGTGTGGATGCGTTTTTTCTGGCACTGGGATTGCTCTATGAGGAACCTAACCTGGAGATTCAGGCTGAAAAGGCTTTATTAGCCCTCTCTCAGGGGCATGATGAAGCGGAAGTATATTGTCAAAAATTTCGGAAATGGTCGGTACTTACTCAGTGGAATGAGTGCGCCCTGGCTGCAAACTTCAGAGATGGTCTTTCTGAGGCCATTAAGGATATTATGGTGGGGTTCCCTGCGCCTACAGGTCTGAATGAGTCTATGACTATGGCCATTCAGATTGATCGGCGTTTGCGGGAGCGCAAACCTGTGCACCAGTTGGCGGTGTCTTCTGAACAGGCACCTGAGACTATGCAATGTGATAGAGTTCAGTCCAGAAGTGAACGGCAAAATTATAGGCGGAAAAATGGATTGTGTTTTTATTGTGGTGATTCAGCTCATGTTATATCAGCATGCTCTAAACGCACAAAAAAGGTTGATAAATCTTTTGCCATTAGTACTCTGCAGTCTAAGTTCATTTTGTCTGTAACTCTGATTTGTTCACTGTCATCCATTTCCGTCGATGCCTATGTGGATTCGGGCGCTGCCCTGAGTCTTATGGATTGGTCATTTGCCAAACGCTGCGGTTTTAGTCTGGAGCCTCTGGAAGTTCCTATTCCTTTGAAGGGAATTGACTCTACACCATTGGCTATGAATAAACCGCAGTACTGGACACAAGTGTGTTGTGATTTTGCTTTTTGCTCCCTCTAGTGGTCATTAGTGATTTGACTCTGGAGCTTCTGTCTTTTCCTATATCCTCACCTGGGCCGTTAGTTCAGGGGCGTTGCTATATAAGCTCCCTGGACCTTCAGTTCAATGCCTGGCATCGTTTAAATCAGAGCTAATCTGTTGTGCTCTTGTCCTATGATCCTGGTTCCTGTATTTCAAGCTAAGTCTGCTTCCTTGCTTTTTGCTTTTGTTTTGTTTGGTATTTTTGTCCAGCTTGTTCCAATCTGTATCCTGACCTTTGCTGGAAGCTCTAGGGGGCTGGTGTTCTCCCCCCGGACCGTTAGACGGTTCGGGGGTTCTTGAATCTCCAGCGTGGATTTTTATAGGGTTTTTGTTGACCAGATAAGTTATCTTGCTATATTCTGCTATTAGTAAGCTGGCCTCTCTTTGCTGAACCTGGTTCATTTCTGTGTTTGTCATTTCCTCTTACCTCACCGTTATTATTTGTGGGGGGCTTGTATCTTGCTTTGGGGTCCCTTTCTCTGGAGGCAAGAGAGGTCTTTGTTTTCTTCTCCTAGGGGTAGTTAGATTCTCCGGCTGGCGCGAGTCATCTAGCGATCACCGTAGGCATGATCCCCGGCTACTTCTAGTGTTGGCGTTAGGAGTAGCTATTTGGTCAACCCAGTTACCACAGCCCTATGAGCTGGATTTTTGAATCTCGCAGACTTACACGTTCCTCTGAGACCCTGTCCACTGGGGTCTGAACAGTATGCCAGGCCAGTATTAAATGTTTAATGCATTGCAGAAGTGGGATTATAAGAAAGAAAATTTTGAGGGTTTTTTTTCCCTCTCTCATTTTTTTTTTTTTTTTTTTTTTTCTTTTCCCCTTTACCTCAGAGTGGCTTAAGCTTGCTGCAGACATGAATGTCCAGACCTTGATTACAAGTGTGGACCAGCTTGCCGCTCGTGTGCAGGGTATACAAGATTATGTTACCAGAAATCCTAGGTCTGAACCCAAGATTCCGATTCCTGAACTGTTTTCAGGAGACCGATTTAAGTTTAGGAATTTCAGGAATAATTGTAAATTGTTTTTGTCCCTGAAACCTTGTTCGTCTGGAGACTCTGCTCAACAAGTAAAAATTGTTATTTCATTTTTACGGGGTGACCCTCAAGATTGGACTCAGCCCTCGTCAGTTAAGAGTCTTCAGAAGTTCTTGGGTTTCGCTAACTTCTACCGTCGTTTTATCGCTAACTTTTCTAGCATTGTGAAACCTTTGACGGATATGACCAAGAAGGGCTCCGATGTGGTTAATTGGGCTCCTGCTGCCGTGGAGGCTTTCCAGGAGTTGAAACGTCGGTTTACTTCGGCGCCTGTTTTGTGCCAGCCTGATGTCTCGCTTCCCTTTCAGGTTGAGGTGGATGCTTCAGAGATTGGAGCAGGGGCCGTTTTGTCGCAGAGAGGCCCTGGTTGCTCTGTTATGAGACCTTGCGCCTTTTTCTCTAGGAAGTTTTCGCCTGCGGAGCGAAATTATGATGTGGGCAATCGGGAGTTGTTGGCCATGAAATGGGCATTTGAGGAGTGGCGTCATTGGCTCGAGGGTGCTAAGCATCGTGTGGTGGTCTTGACTGATCACAAAAATCTGATGTATCTCGAGTCTGCTAAACGCCTGAATCCTAGACAGGCCCGCTGGTCATTGTTTTTCTCCCGTTTTGACTTTGTTGTCTCGTATTTACCAGGTTCAAAAAATGTGAAGGCCGATGCTCTTTCCAGGAGCTTTGTGCCTGATGCTCCTGGAGTCGCTGAACCTGTTGGTATTCTTAAGGATGGTATTATCTTGTCAGCTATTTCTCCAGATCTGCGACGTGTGTTGCAGAGATTTCAGGCTGATAGGCCTGATTCTTGTCCACCTGACAGACTGTTTGTGCCTGATAAGTGGACCAGCAGAGTCATTTCCGAGGTTCATTCCTCGGTGTTGGCAGGTCACCCAGGAATTTTTGGCACCAGAGATCTGGTGGCCAGATCCTTTTGGTGGCCTTCCTTGTCTAGGGATGTGCGGTCATTTGTACAGTCCTGTGGGACTTGTGCTCGAGCTAAGCCTTGCTGTTCTCGTGCCAGCGGGTTGCTCTTGCCCTTGCCTGTCCCTAAGAGATCTTGGACACATATCTCCATGGATTTCATTTCTGATCTTCCGGTGTCTCAAGGCATGTCTGTTATCTGGGTGATATGTGATCGCTTCTCCAAGATGGTCCATTTGGTTCCTTTGCCTAAGCTGCCTTCCTCTTCCGATCTGGTTCCTGTGTTTTTCCAGAACGTGGTTCGTTTGCACGGCATCCCTGAGAATATTGTGTCAGACAGAGGATCCCAGTTCGTTTCCAGATTCTGGCGATCCTTTTGTAGTAGGATGGGCATTGACTTGTCGTTTTCGTCTGCTTTCCATCCTCAGACTAATGGACAGACGGAGCGAACTAATCAGACCTTGGAGGCTTATTTGAGGTGTTTTGTCCCTGCTGATCAGGACGATTGGGTGACCTTCTTGCCGTTGGCTGAGTTTGCCCTTAATAATCGGGCTAGTTCCGCCACCTTGGTTTCGCCGTTTTTCTGCAACTCTGGTTTCCACCCTCGTTTTTCTTCGGGTCATGTGGAACCTTCTGACTGCCCTGGGGTGGATTCTGTGGTGGATAGGTTGCAGCGGATCTGGAATCTTGTGGTGGACAACTTGAAGTTGTCACAGGAGAGGGCTCAGCGCTTTGCCAACCGCCGCCGCGGTGTGGGTCCCCGACTACGTGTTGGGGATTTGGTGTGGCTTTCTTCCCGCTTTGTTCCTATGAAGGTTTCCTCTCCCAAATTTAAACCTTGTTTTATTGGTCCTTACAAGATATTGGAAATCCTTAATCCTGTATCCTTTCGCCTGGATCTTCCTGTGTCGTTTGCTATCCACAACGTGTTTCATAGGTCCTTGTTGCGGCGGTACGTTGTGCCTGTGGTTCCTTCTGCTGAGCCTCCTGCTCCGGTGTTGGTTGAGGGCGAGTTGGAGTACGTGGTGGAGAAGATCTTGGATTCTCGTCTCTCCAGGCGGAGGCTTCAGTACCTGGTCAAGTGGAAGGGCTATGGTCAGGAAGATAATTCCTGGGTGGTCGCCTCTGATGTTCATGCGGCCGATTTAGTTCGTGCCTTTCACGCCGCTCGTCCTGATCGCCCTGGTGGTCGTGGTGAGGGTTCGGTGACCCCTCACTAAGGGGGGGGTACTGTTGTGATGTTGCTTTTTGCTCCCTCTAGTGGTCATTAGTGATTTGACTCTGGAGCTTCTGTCTTTTCCTATATCCTCACCTGGGCCGTTAGTTCAGGGGCGTTGCTATATAAGCTCCCTGGACCTTCAGTTCAATGCCTGGCATCGTTTAAATCAGAGCTAATCTGTTGTGCTCTTGTCCTATGATCCTGGTTCCTGTATTTCAAGCTAAGTCTGCTTCCTTGCTTTTTGCTTTTGTTTTGTTTGGTATTTTTGTCCAGCTTGTTCCAATCTGTATCCTGACCTTTGCTGGAAGCTCTAGGGGGCTGGTGTTCTCCCCCCGGACCGTTAGACGGTTCGGGGGTTCTTGAATCTCCAGCGTGGATTTTTATAGGGTTTTTGTTGACCAGATAAGTTATCTTGCTATATTCTGCTATTAGTAAGCTGGCCTCTCTTTGCTGAACCTGGTTCATTTCTGTGTTTGTCATTTCCTCTTACCTCACCGTTATTATTTGTGGGGGGCTTGTATCTTGCTTTGGGGTCCCTTTCTCTGGAGGCAAGAGAGGTCTTTGTTTTCTTCTCCTAGGGGTAGTTAGATTCTCCGGCTGGCGCGAGTCATCTAGCGATCACCGTAGGCATGATCCCCGGCTACTTCTAGTGTTGGCGTTAGGAGTAGCTATTTGGTCAACCCAGTTACCACAGCCCTATGAGCTGGATTTTTGAATCTCGCAGACTTACACGTTCCTCTGAGACCCTGTCCACTGGGGTCATAACACAAGTGACCATGTGCATGACTCCCGTTCATCAAGAGGTGATTCGCTTCCTTGTACTGTATAATTTACATGATGTACTAGTGCTTGGTCTGCCATGGTTACAAACTCATAATCCAGTCCTGGATTGGAAAACAATGTCTGTGTTAAGCTGGGGATGTCAGGGGGTTCATGATGATGCACCTCTGATTTCAATCGCTTCATCTACTCCTTCTGAGGTCCCTGCATTTTTGTCTGACTATCGGGATGTTTTTGAGGAGCCTAAGCTCAATTCGCTCCCTCCTCATAGGGATTGTGACTGTGCTATAGAATTAATTCCTGGCAGTAAGTTCCCTAAGGGTCGTTTATTTAATCTGTCAGTGCCAGAGCATACTGCTATGCGGAATTATATTAAGGAGTCCTTGGAAAAGGGACATATTCGTCCATCTTTGTCCCCTCTGGGAGCAGGTTTTTTTTCGTGGCTAAAAAAGATGGTTCCCTGAGGCCTTGTATAGATTATCGCCTTCTGAATAAGATTACAGTCAAATATCAGTATCCATTGCCATTATTGACTGATTTGTTTGCTCGCATTAAGGGGGCTAGGTGGTTCACTAAGATAGATCTTCGCGGTGCGTATAATCTTGTGCGGATAAAGCAGGGTGATGAGTGGAAAACCGCATTTAATACGCCTGAGGGCCATTTTGAGTATTTGGTAATGCCTTTTGGACTTTCTAATGCTCCTTCAGTCTTTCAGTCCTTTATGCACAATATTTTCCGTGAATATCTGGATAGAGGATAGGTTTATGATTGTGTATTTGGATGATATTTTGGTGTTTTCTGATGACTGGGAGTCTCATGTTCTACAGGTCAGGAAGGTGTTTCAAGTCCTGCGGGCCAATTCTCTGTTTGTGAAGGGCTCAAAATGTCTCTTCGGAGTCCAGAAGATTTCTTTTTTGGGGTACATTTTTTCTCCTTCTACTATTGAGATGGATCCCGTCAAGGTTCAGGCGATTTGTGACTGGACACAACCTACATCTGTTAAGAGTCTTCAGAGGTTCTTGGGTTTTGCTAATTTTTATCGTCGGTTCATTGCTAATTTTTCCAGTGTTGTTAAACCTTTGACTGATTTGACTAAAAAGGGTGCTGATGTTGCTGATTGGTCTCCTACGGCTGTGGAGGCCTTTCAGGAACTTAAGCGCCGGTTTTCTTCTGCTCCTGTGTTATGTCAACCAGATGTTTCACTTCCTTTTCAGGTTGAGGTTGATGCTTCCGAGATTGGAGCGGGGGCGGTTTTGTCACAGAGAAGTTCCGATGGCTCGGTGATGAAGCCATGTGCGTTCTTTTCTAGAAAATTCTCGCCCGCCGAGCGCAATTATGATGTGGGTAATCGGGAGCTTTTGGCCATGAAGTGGGCATTTGAGGAGTGGCGTCATTGGCTTGAGGGTGCTAGACATCGTGTGGTGGTCTTGACTGATCACAAAAATCTGATTTACCTTGAGTCTGCCAGGCGTCTGAATCCTAGACAGGCTCGTTGGTCGTTGTTTTTTTCTCGTTTCAATTTTGTGGTTTCATACCTGCCAGGTTCAAAGAATGTGAAGGCAGATGCTCTTTCCAGGAGTTTTGTGCCTGACTCTCCTGGAGACTCTGGGCCTACTGGTATCCTTAGGGATGGGGTAATATTGTCCGCCGTCTCCCCAGACTTGCGACGTGCATTGCAGGAGTTTCAGGCGGATAAACCTGATCGTTGTCCACCAGAAAGACTGTTTGTTCCGGATGATTGGACCAGTAGAGTCATCTCCGAGGTCCATTCTTCTGTGTTGGCTGGTCATCCGGGAATATTTGGTACTAGAGACTTGGTGGCCAGGTCTTTTTGGTGGCCTTCCTTGTCAAGGGATGTGCGCACCTTTGTGCAGTCTTGTGAAGTGTGTGGTCGGGCTAAGCCTTGCTGTTCTCGGGCCAGTGGGTTGTTGTTATCCTTGCCTATCCCGAAGAGGTCTTGGATGCACAATTCCATGGATTTTATTTCAGATCTCCCTGTCTCACAGAAAATGTCCGTTATCTGGGTTGTGTGTGACCGCTTTTCTAAGATGGTTCATTTGGTACCCTTGCCTAAGTTGCCTTCCTCCTCTGAGTTGGTCCCTTTATTTTTTCAGAACGTGGTTCGTTTGCATGGGATTCCGGAGAATATCATTTCTGACAGGGGATCCCAGTTTGTGTCTAGATTTTGGCGGACGTTTTGTGCTAAGATGGGCATTAATTTGTCTTTCTCGTCTGCATTCCATCCTCAGACGAATGGCCAGACGGAGCAAACTAATCAGACCTTGGAAACTTATTTAAGGTGTTTTGTTTCTGCTGATCAAGATGACTGGGTTGCCTTTTTGCCACTGGCCGAATTTGCCCTTAATAATCGGGCTAGTTCTGCTACTTTGGTTTCTCCTTTCTTTTGTAATTCGGGGTTTCATCCTCGTTTTTCCTCTGGTCAGGTGGAGCCTTCGGATTGTCCTGGAGTGGACGTGGTGGTGGACAGGCTACATCAGATTTGGAATCAGGTGGTGGACAATTTGAAGTTGTCTCAGGAGAAGGCTCAGCATTTTGCTAATCGCCGTCGCTGCGTGGGTCCCCGACTTCGTGTTGGGGACTTGGTGCGGTTGTCTTCTCGTTTTGTCCCTATGAAGGTCTCTTCTCCCAAGTTCAAGCCTCGGTTCATCGGTCCTTATAAGATCTTGGAGATTCTTAACCCTGTATCTTTTCGTTTGGATCTCCCAGCATCGTTTGCTATTCATAACGTGTTCCATCGGTCGTTATTGCGGAGGTATGAGGTGCCCGTTGTTCCTTCGGTTGAGCCTCCTGCTCCGGTGCTGGTGGAGGGAGAATTGGAGTATGTTGTTGAGAAGATCTTGGATTCTCGTGTTTCCAGACGTAAACTCCAGTATTTGGTTAAGTGGAAGGGTTATGGTCAGGAGGATAATTCCTGGGTGGTCGCCTCTGATGTTCATGTGACTGATTTGGTCCGCGCCTTCCATAGAGCTCATCCTGATCGCCCTAGGGGTTCTCGTGAGGGTTCGGTGACCCCTCCTCAAGGGGGGGGTACTGTTGTGGATTCTGTTTTTGGGCTCCCTCTGGTGGTTACAACTGGTACTGGGTGACTTTGGTGGGTTGCGGTCTCTGGTTTCCACCTGTCCATCAGAGGCTGGGTGTTTCCTATTTAACCTGGCTTTCCTGTCATTCCCTTGCCGGCTATCAATGTACTCAGATGTGCTCAGTTTGGTTCTGACTACCTGCTTCCAGATCTCTCAGGATAAGCTAAGTTATGCTTTTCAGTTGTTTTGTTTTTTGTCCAGCTTGCTAAATATTACTCTATGCTAGTTGGAAGCTCTAGTGGGCTGAGGTGCTCCCCATGTGCCATGAGTTGGCACATGGGTGCTTGTAATCTCAGGATGGTTTTTGATTAGGGTTTTTTGCTGACCGCTCAGACCCCTTTTGTATCCTTCTGCTTTCTAGTTATAGCAGGCCTCGTTTTGCTAACTCTATTTTCATATCTATGTGCGTGCCTTCCTCTCATTTTCACCGTCAATACATGTGGGGGGCAACTATACCTTTGGGGTTTATTTCTCTGGAGGCAAGCTAGGTCTTTATTTCCTCTGCAGTGCTAGTTAGCTCTTAGGCTGGCGCGAGGCGTCTAGAATCAACGTAGGCACGCTCCCTGGCTATTTCTAGTTGTGTTGGTCAGGAGTAGGGCAGCGGTCAGCCCAGGTTCCATCACCCTAGAGCTCGTCCGTTATTTGAGTTATTTTTGCTTGTCCAGTGCGATCCCCTAGCCATTGGGATCCATAACACACATGTGTACGAGGTGTTCGGAGCAGAGCCATGTGTGAACAAGGTATACAGAGCGGAGCAGCGTGTGCAATGTGTATGGAGCGGAGCCGTGTGTACGAGGTGTACGGAGTGGTGCCGTGTGTGTACGAAATGTATGGAGAGGAGCCGTGTGTGTATGAGGTGTACGGAGCGGAGCCATGTGTGTGCAAGGTATACGGAGCGGAGCAGCATGTGCAATGTGTATGGAGCAGAGCCGTGTGTACGAGGTGTACGGAGCGGAGCCGCATGTGCAAGGTGTATGGAGCGCAGTCGTGTGTGTACAAGATGTATGGAGAGGAGCCGTGTGTGTTTGAGGTGTACGGAGTGGAGCCGTGTGTGTGCAAGGTATACGGAGCGGAGCAGCGTGTGCAATGTGTATGGAGTGGAGCCGTGTGTGTACGAGGTGTACGGAGCGGAGCCGTGTGTGTACGAGGTGTATGGGGAGGAGCTGTGTGTGTATGAGGTGTACGGAGCAGAGCCGTGTGTGTACGAGGTGTACGGAGTGGAGCCGTGTGTGTATGAGGTGTACGGAGCGGAGCCATGTGTGTACGAGGTGTATTGAGCGGAGTCGTGTGTGTACGAGGTGTATGGAGTGGAGTCGCATGTGTATGAGGTGTACGGAGCGGACGCTGGCTGTGTCGGATCAGAGCAGATATTCCTCCTCGCTCTGACACTGCCTGGCACAGGAGACACTGAGAGGTCTTTATCAGTGGCGTATCACAGCTGCAGCGATGTGAGCAGTCAGCGGTGCAGCTAGATGACTCCATTCAGCGTCGTGGGAGTGGAAGCTGCTGGCTGCTGCAAGGGTGCGCGGTGAAAGGTGTGTGTGTAGTGATGGAGAAGGCAATGATGGGGGTGGGGTAACCATGAGTGGCCATTATACTGTACCCAGCATTGTGTGGGGCCATTATACTGTATGGAGCATCTTGTGGGGCCATTATACTGTACCCAGCATTATGTGTGGCCATTATACTGTAGTACCCAGCATCGTGTGGAGCCATTGTACTGTACAAAGCATCATGTGGGGCAAGTATATTGTACACAGCATCATGTGGGGCCATTATACAGTATGGAGCATAATGTGGCCATTATACAGTATGGAGCATTATGTGTGGCCATTATACAGTATGGGGCACTGTGTGGCCATTATACAGTATGGAGCATCATGTGGAGCCATTATACAGTAAGGAGTATCATGTGTGGCCATTATACAGTATGGAGCATCATGTGTGGCCATTATACAGTACGCAGCATCATGTGTGGCCATCATACAGTACGAAGCATCATGTGGGGCTATTATACAGTATGGAGCATAATGTGGCCATTATACAATATGGAGCATCATATGTGGCCATTATACAGTATGGAGCATCATGTAGCCATTATACAGTATGGAGCATCATGTGTGGCCATTATACAGTATGGAGCGCTGTGTGGCCAATATACGGTATGGAGCATCATGTGTGGCCATTATACAGTATGGAGCATCATGTGTGGCCATTATACAGTACGCAGCATCATGTGGCCATTATACAGTACGCAGCATCATGTGGGGCTCTTATACAGTATGGAGCATAATGTGGCCATTATACAGTATGGAGCATCATGTGTAGCCATTATACAGTATGGAGCATCATTTGGCCATTATACAGTATAGAGCATCATGTGTGGCCATTTTACAGTATGGAGCACTGTGTGGCCATTATACAGTATGGAGCACTGTGTGGCCAATATACAGTATGGAGCATCATGTGGAGCCATTATACAGTATGGAGCATCATGTGTGGCCATTATACAGTATTCAGCATCGTGTGGGCCCATTATACTGTATGGAGCATCACGTGGGGCCAGTACACTGTATGCAGCATCATGTGTGGCCATTATACAGTATGGAGCATCATGTGTGGCCATTATACAGTATGGAGCATCATGTGTGGCCATTATTCAGTATGGAGCATCACTTGGGGCCAGTACACTGTACGCAGCATCATTTGGGCCAATATACAGTATGGAGCATCATGTGGGGCCATTATACAGTATTGAGAATCATGTGGAGCCATTATACAGTATGGAGCATCATGTGGGGCCATTATACAGTATGGAGCACTGTGTGGCCATATTTTTTTTTGTTTATGATTATTGTTTACGAAACATTGTGATCAGAAGTGCTAAATGGGTGTGTTTGGGATGTGACTAGTTGTGAAATGGGTGTGGTCAGGGGTGTGGCCTAAAATTTGCCGCAGCACACTTTGTCCCTCTTTCCCTTCCTCGAAAGTTGGGAGGTATGCTCTTATTTACATGATGACTCTGTGCGACCAGCCAATCATTGTAATATCACAACACAGATGGCTGCGGTATTACAGTGCATGGCAGACAATCTAAAGAGCGGCAAAATTGCACGGCGGAGACCCGAGCTCCAGCTGAATAATCCCGGAAATGTTCGGTGCTCGCCGAGTACACCGAGTACTGTGATGCTCGGGCGAGTAACGAGTAGTGGCGAGCAAGTTCAATCATCACTATTAATCACACTTGTTGAAACCAATCTTTGGTCTGGCCAACAGATATCAGCGATGAATGAGGGATCACTGTCTATTTAAGGGGGTTGTCTCAACTTCTTAAATGGTTAAAATTGCAAAATGCTTGTAAAAACAAAGAACTTTTCAATTTACAACTTTTTGAAAACCCTTCTGTTCTGTAGAACAAAGCGATGTTTAATTACAGCTCATTGCTTACATTACCAAAAACCTTGCAGTCTCAGACAGTCCAGTTGCCTAGGCAAGAAGAGCACAAACCTAGCAAGCTATGTGCTTTAAAGGTTGCAAGTGTCGCTCTGAACCTTCAGTGCCCCTGTGCTTCTTCTGTGCTGCAGAGACAAAGCAGTCTCTGCTAGCAGTATGGGAGAGCACTCAGTTTAGATCAATGGAGCAGCCGGCACGTTGCTGATTTGAACTGTTAGGCTGTGTGCACACGTAGCAGATTTTTTGCGGTTTTTCGCTATAAAAAGCTATAAAACCGTGGAAAAAACACATACATTAAGCATCCTACTTAATAGAATGCAATCAGCATTTTTTGTGCACATGCTGCGTTGTTTTCCTGAGCGGAATCGCATTCCAGAAAAAAACGCATGTTCATTAAATTTGCGGAATCGCGGGGATTCCGCACACCTAGGAATGCATTGATCTGCTTACTCCCCGCATGGGGCTATGCCCACCATGCGGGAAGTAAGCAGATCATGTGCGGTTGGTACCCAGGGTGGAGGAGAGGAGACTTTCCTCCACGGACTGGGCATCATATAATTGTTAAAAAAAAGAATTAAAATAAAAAATATTGATATACTCACCTTCTGATGGCCCCAGAGTCTTCCCGCCTCTCAGCGGTGCACGCTACCGCTTCCGTTCCCAGGGATGCTGTGTGTGAAGGACCTGCGATGACGTCCAGGTCCTGCACACAAAGCATTTATAGGAACGGAAGCCGCTGAGGAGATCGGGGGCCATCAGAAGGTGAGTATAACCATTTTTTTTATTTTTTTTTATTATTTTTAACATTATATCTTTTACTATTGATGCTGCATAGGCACTATGTTTGACAAGTGTGACCAACCTGTCAATCAGTTTTCCAAGTGATGCTGCAGATCGCTAGGAAAATGCTAGCATTCTGCAAGCTAATTACGCTTGCAAAACGCTAGTGTTTAGCGGGAATACGCATGCCAATTCCGCATGTGATATACCCGCGGCAGGAGTTGCAGAATTTCAGCGGAAATTTCCGCGGCAATTCTGCGACGTGTGCTCTTAGCCTTAGGGCTCATACTCATCTGAGTTTAAAACTGACAAGTGCAATCTGATAAAAATCAGATTGCTCTCTGACTAATGTTATTGAATGATTATGCGTTCATCTGCATTTTTTTCTCACCTCAGATAGAACTGAGAAAAAAACTGCAGCATGTTGTGATTGGTCGCATACATCAGAGAAGACTTACCAATGCTAGTACATGGGGGCAAGAAAAAAAATCGCACGGCACACAGACCATGTGTGTGGTGTCCGATTTTTACACATCCATCTCATAGGAAACCCAACATTTCAAGTGTCAAGTACAGTAAATTCCCAGCGTGAACTGTCAGAATAGAATAGATAGAAAAGATATATACATAGAATAGATAGATAGAAAGATGGCACTGAGATATAAAAAATTGCGTGTCTCCCTCATTTTTTTTAACTATGAGAGGCAAAGCAGACAGCTGGGGGCTGGTGTTATTATTCTGGGAAGGGGCCATTATCCATGGATCTTCCCAGCTTATTAATAACAGCTCACAGCTGTCTGCAAAGCCTTTAGTGGTTATTAAAAAGGGGGTACTACCCAAAAAAATAACGTGGGGTACCCCCTAATTTTAATAACTAGCAAAGGCTAAACAGACACCTGCAGGCTGATATTAATAGTCTGGGTAGGGCCCATGGAACTTGGCCCCCTTTTTGACTAATAACATCAGCCCTCAGACGCCCCTGAAATGGCGCATCCTTTAGATGCACTAATTCTGGCTCTTAGCCTTGGCTTTCCCACTTGCCCTGGTTTGTTGGCAAGTTGGGTAATGTTTTTTGGTTAATGTTAGCTGTTTTATGTTCACTGACATCAAGCCCAGGGGGTAGTAATTTAGAGGTGCCAATAAGACACCCTCATTACTAACCCCATAAGTTTATGTTAAAAAAAACACAAACAGAACAAAGATCTTTATTTGAACAAAACACTCCCAGAACCTCTTTTGCCCATTTACTAAGATCCAAATAAAAATGAAAAAACAAAGTAATCCTCACCTGCAGATATTCCATACAGGTGATGTCCCACGACAATCCCCAGCTCTGCCACATCCAGATGGTGTGTTAAGCAGTTTGCATGAGCGCATGAGTACATGAGTATGCAAACGCTCAGCACGCCAGATGAAACTCACTGACAGTAGAGTGAGGACGCACCTGCAGTGACGAGCGGTGGCATCCTTAAGATGACTGGTGTTCATTGGCGATGAACTGCGGTAACCTTATCAATGTCACCACTCATAGCTTGAGAATTTTCTCATACTACGAGCGGTGACATCAGTAAGGTTACAGCAGTTCATCGGCAATTAACTCTGATCACCTTACTGACGTCACTGCTTGTCACTGTAGGCACGTCCTCACACTACTCTCATTGTGTTCCAGCTGGCATGCTGAACATTCACATACTCATGCAACTGCTCAAAACACCATCTGGATGTGGGATAGTTGGGCATCGTCGTGGGACATCATCTACAGTATATGTATTATCTGTGGACAGGTGAGGATTACTTTGTTTTTTCATTTTTATTTGGATCTTAATAAATGGTTAAAAGAGTTTACAAAAGAAGAGTGGTCCAGAAAGTGATTGATTGCAGTTATTTATTTCAAAGGGTGTGCAAATAAATATTAAGTTGAGGGTGCCAACAATTTTGTCTGGCTCATTTTGGGGGTTTTATGTGAATTTATGTCCAATTTGCCCTTTTTTTTCCTCTGTTTTTTTGTGTTGTTCCAACACACACAAAGGAAAAAGGCATTTGTGTAATAATTGCAATAATTTTCCGAGAGAAATACTTGATTTTCTGGGACAACATCAAGGGTGCAAACAATTTCACCCATGACTATATCTGTTGCATATCTATGTATAGATTATCTATTTATTATCTATCTTAGGGTATGGCTCCACGGTAAGGAGGGGCGGCGGTATCGCCGCAGCAGCGAAGCCGCTCGGCGCTAAGCCCCGCCCCCTTCCTGGGACACGATCATGCCGGATGTGTTAACTCTTCACATCCGGGATGATCGCTCGCTCCCATAGCGCCCTGTGATATGCCTTGCGGGGACGCTGCGTCCCCGCAAGGTGTACGGACATGCTGCGATCTGAAAAGACGCGCAGCATGTCCGGAGTCGCAGGGCCGCCGCGTGCGGGTTTCCACGCAGAGTGGAGACGGGATTTCATAAAATCCCCTCCACTATGCTGGAACATCTGGACGCTGCTTTTTTGACGCTGCAGCTCTGCGCAGCGTCAAAAAAGCAGCGTTTCCTGACCGTGGAAACATACCCTAAATCTTTTGTTTCAACTTGCTTTACAAATTACAACTAGCAATCATTGCGGAACAAATACGATCGAAAATGCAGGTGAAAAATGCATGCAAAAAGTATCATAAATTAACAACGTTCGTATTGTCCGCTGCGTTTTTCCTGCCAAGAGTTGCAGAAAGGGCTCATACTCACCTGCGAGCAAAATGGATGAGTGCAATCCGATTAAAAAATTGGATTGCACTCGGACCAATGTTTTTCAATAGGTGACATCTCATTTGCGATTTTTTTTCTCAGCCGAAATCGGACTGAGAAAAAAATTGCCGCATGCTGCGAGTCTCGGACGAGACTTGCCAATGCAAGTCAATGGGTGCGAGAAAAAAACGCACGGAATACGGACCATCCGTTTTCCGTCCCTTTTTTACAGATACCTTACCATTCAGTGGCATAGAACACTGTAAATGGTCCTGTAAATGATTCTAAAAAAACAGTTGCAGAGAAAAAAACGCATTGCGTACGGATGTAATACGGATGTAAAACGGATGGTGCGATTAAAAATCGCATTGAACTCGCGTGACAATCGCATGATAATTGCATAGTTTGCATCCAATTTTTTCAGTCCAGATTACGGACCGTTTTTTTTCTAGCAAGTGGGTATGAGCCCAAAGGCCGGGTTCACACTAGCGAGTTTTACGGACGTATGAGCGCAGAAAATACGTCTGTAAAATACGCATAACAAACGGCCCAATGATTCTCTATGTCCCAGCTCCTATCAGCCGTATTTTACGGATCCGTATTATACGGTCTTCTACGGCCGTAGAAAATCGCAGCATGCTGCGTTTGTCACCGTATTGCGCAAAAAAATCACCAATGAAAGTCTATGGGGGTGAGAAAAATAAGGATTACACACAAACCAGCAGTGTGACTTGCGAGAAATACGCAGCAGTGTTCTATAGAAAAGCTGATAATTCAATTGCCGGCTTTTCATTTCCCCTTCACAAACCCGACAGGATATGAGACATGGTTTACATACAGTAAACCATCTCATATCCCCATTTTTTTGCATATTCCACACTACTAATGTTAGTAGTGTGTATGTGCAAAATTTGGGCGCTGTAGCTTGTAAAATAAAGGGTTAAATGGCAGAAAAAATTGGCGTGGGCTCCCGCGCAATTTTCTCCGCCAGAGTGGTAAAGCCAGTGACTGAGGGCAGATATTAATAGCCTAGAGAGGGTCCATGGTTATTGGCCCCCCCTGTCTAAAAACATCTGCCCCCAGCCACCCCAGAAAAGGCACATCTGGAAGATGCGCC
Organism: Ranitomeya variabilis; assembly: GCF_051348905.1. NCBI lineage: Eukaryota > Metazoa > Chordata > Amphibia > Anura > Dendrobatidae > Ranitomeya > Ranitomeya variabilis. The sequence goes on from NC_135233.1 coordinate 740,569,598, forward strand.
TATTCTGGCACTTGGCCACTCTCTTCTCACTCCCGTGTAGCGGTGGGATATGGGGTAGTGAAGGGTTAATGTCACCTTGCTATTGTAAGGTGAAATTAAGCCAGATTAATAATGGAGAAGCGTCAATTATGACACCTATCCATTATTAATCCAATAGTACATTTATTGTGTTCTGCTGTCTCAGCTGAGTTAGATTGATTGGTAACAAGAGGGGGAGAAACACCCTTTTCCAAAAAAAAAAAAAAAAAAAAAAAAGGTGAGATCTAAGAGCTAGCCCTCTATAAATGTAGACATAGCCTGGGGATGCATTCATGCAGGGGTGCATTCGTGCACTATTATTCGTGTACTTTTTTTTTCAAAGTATGACGCAGTTATAACATGGCAGTTGGGCAGGAGACAGGTAAGACAATCTAAACCTACTCCCTATTCACTTGAAACAGAACAAATACACACCATATGTATCTGTATAATCTATATCCTGGCTGCTGCATTCACTCACCGCCCTTGCATAAACTATTTAAACTCCATCCATATCGGCCCCTCTGTCCTTGCCTCTCCTATGTATAGCACTCATGCTCTGTTCACATTGCTTAACAGCGCAGATCCATTCAGTCCCACCATCCAACACAAGAGACGCTCTCACAAATCACTTAACCATCTGCTCACTCTTTCTATCCTCCTTCTCCTAGTCACTGGAGACATCTCTCCAAACCCCGGCTCCCCATGTTATAGCCAGTCAGACCTCCCAACTGCTACACCCAGAAACCCCTCTAACCTTATTAATATTCCATGCATGCCTTCTGTCTCTTTCAATTGTGCTCTTTGGAATTCTCGCTCTGTGTGTAATAAACTCTCCTTCATTCATGACTTCTTCCTTTCTAAGGCTCTTAATCTCCTGGCTCTTACTGAAACCTGGATCCAGCAGTCAGACACCACCGCTGCTGCTGCTCTCTCCTATGGTGGACTACACTTTTCTCATACCCCAAGATCAGACAACAGAGCAGGTGGAGGCGTTGGGCTGCTCCTTTCACCCAAATGTACCTTCCAAGTTATCCCCCAAGAACCCTCACTTGTATTCCCTTCCTTTGAGGTCCATGCTGTCAGACTCTACGTCCCCTTCTCCATGCGAGTGGCGGTGGTGTATCGTCCTCCTGGCCCCTCTCATCAGTTCCTGGATCATTTTGCCACCTGGCTTCCACACGTTCTCTCCTGTGACACCCCCACCCTTATCATGGATGATTTCAACATCCCCATTGCTTCTCCCCTCTCCCCGTCTGCTTCTCACCTTTTATCTCTAACCTCCTCTTTCGGCCTCTCGCAGCATACTAACTCTCCAACGCATGAAGATGGAAACTTCCTTGACTTGGTCTTCTCCCGACTTTGCTCAGTGGATGATTTCACAAACACCCCTCTCCCGCTCTCTGACCACAACCTTCTTTCATTCTCTATCAAGAACTGCCATCCCGCTCAGGTCACCCCCACTTTCCACACTTATAGAAACATACAGGCCATTAACACCCAGAAACTTATGAAGAACTTGCAGTCCTCATTGGCCCCAATCTCCTCCATCTCATTTCCTGATTCTGCTCTGAACCATTACAATGAAACCCTGCAAAGTGCCCTGGATGAAGCTGCTCCTCCTATACATAGAGCAACTCGACACAGACTGCGACAACCGTGGCACACGCTGCAAACACGTTTCCTGCAGCGGTGCTCCAGGTGCGCCGAACGTCTGTGGAGAAAATCTAATCTACCCGAAGATTTCATCCATTATAAGTTCATGCTAAAAACATACAACTCTGCCCTTCACCTCTCCAAACAAACCTATTTCAACACCCTCATCGCCTCACTGTCCAATAACCCTAAACGTCTCTTCGACACTTTCCAGTCCCTACTCAACCCAAGAGAGCAGGCCCCAACCACAGATCTTCGTGCTGACGATCTGGCCAATTACTTCAAAGAAAAAATTTACCACATTCGACAGGAAATCATCTCCCAATCTCTTCATACCATGCACTGTCCTCCCTCCCCCACTGCATCTAGTTCACTCTCTGACTTTGAACCAGTTACAGAAGAAGAAGTAATCAGGCTCCTTGCATCTTCTCGCCCGACCACTTGCACCAGTGACCCCATTCCGTCACATCTCCTCCAGTCCCTTTCCCCGGCTGTCACCTCTCACCTAACAAAAATATTCAACCTTTCCCTCACTTCCGGTATTTTTCCCTGCTCATTTAAGCATGCCATCATACATCCATTACTTAAAAAACCCTCCCTCGACCAAAATTGTGCCGCTAATTATAGACCTGTCTCTAATCTTCCCTTCATCTCTAAACTTCTGGAACGCCTGGTCAACTCCCGTCTTACCCGCTATCTCTCAGATAACTCTCTTCTCGACCCTCTTCAATCTGGCTTCTGATCTTTACACTCTACTGAAACTGCCCTCACTAAAGTCTCTAATGACCTACTAACAGCTAAATCTAATGGTCACTACTCCTTGCTAATTCTTTTGGATCTCTCCGCAGCATTCGACACTGTGGATCATCAGCTCCTCCTCACTATGCTCTGCTCCATCGGCATCAAGGACACCGTTCTCTCTTGGTTCTCCTCCTATCTCTCTGACCGATCCTTCACTGTATGTTTTGCTGGTTCCTCCTCCTCTCACCTTCCCCTTACTGTTGGGGTTCCTCAAGGATCAGTCCTAGGCCCCCTCCTCTTCTCTTTGTATACTGCCCCTATTGGACAAACAATCAGTAGATTTGGTTTCCAGTACCATCTCTATGCTGACGACACCCAATTATACACCTCTTCTCCTGCTTTCACTCCGACCTTCTTAGAAAACACCAGTGATTGTCTTACGGCTGTCTCTAACATAATGTCCTCCCTCTATCTGAAACTGAACCTGTCAAAAACTGAACTCCTCGTGTTCTCTCCCTCTACTAACCTACCTTTGCCTGACATTGCCATCTCCATGTGCGGTTCAATCATTACTCCCAAGCAACATGCCCGCTGCCTTGGGGTCATCCTTGATTCCGAGCTTTCATTCACCCCCCACATCCGATCACTGGCTCGCTCTTCTTATCTGCATCTCAAAAACATTTCTAGAATTCGCCCTTTTCTTACTTTCGACTCTGCAAAAACTCTTACTGTCTCACTTATTCATTCTCGTCTGGACTATTGTAACTCTCTACTAATCGGCCTCCCTCTTACCAAACTCTCCCCGCTCCAATCTGTCCTGAATGCTGCTGCCAGGATCATATTCCTCACCAACCGTTACACCGATGCCTCTACCTTGTGCCAGTCTTTACACTGGCTACCCATCCACTCCAGAATCCAGTACAAAACTACTACCCTCATCCACAAAGCACTCCACGGCTCAGCACCACCCTACATCTCCTCTCTGGTCTCAGTCTACCACCCTACCCATGCCCTCCGCTCCGCTAATGACCTCAGGTTAGCATCCTCGATAATCAGAACCTCCCATTCCCGTCTCCAAGACTTTACACGTGCTGCGCCGATTCTTTGGAATGCACTACCTAGGTTAATACGATTAATCCCCAATCCCCACAGTTTTAAGCGTGCCCTAAAAATGCATTTGTTCAGACTGGCCTACCGCCTCAACGCATTAACCTAACTATCCCTGTGTGGCCTATTAAAGAAAAAAAAAAAAACACATAATCAGGTTCCTTGCATCATGTTCTCATACACTGTATGCAGTTAATAGTCCTCTGTGTCTGTACTGCTACATACTTAGGCTGTTAACTGGTTCATGCAGCTTTACATGAACACCTGAGCCTTACACTATGGCTGGTCCAAATAACTAAAGCAATTGTTACCATCCACCTCTCGTGTCTCCTCTTTTCCTCATAGTTTGTAAGCTTGCGAGCAGGGCCCTCATTCCTCCTGGTATCTATTTTGAACTGTGATTTCTGTTATGCTGTAATGTCTATTGTCTGTACAAATCCCCTCTATAATTTGTAAAGCGCTGCGGACTATGTTGGCGCTATATAAATAAAAATTATTATTATTATTATTATAATAGTACAAAATGGTTAATAAAACACGCACACATTATTTAAAAGTATTTTAATGAAATAAAGACACAGGGTGTTGTAATATTTTATTATACTGGTAATCCACCTGAAGACCCTCGTTCTGTGACAAAGGAAAAATAAAAAAAAACAATATCTCATACCTTCCGTCGCTTAGATCAAGTCCCACGAAGTAAATCCATCTGAAGGGGTTAAATCATTTTACAGCCAGGAGCTCTGCTAAAGCAGTGCTCGTGCCTGTAAAAACCCCGGGGAATGAATGGATTGCAGGGGAATGACCTGTAGTTACCTTGAGTTGTGGTGATGTGCCCTCTGCTGGATGTCCTCATGAACTGGAGCCTTGGAAAAGTTCCCACGCTCGAGTTCATATGAGGACATCCAGCAGAGGGCGCCTCACCGCGACTCAAGGTAACTACAGGTCACCCCGCTTTCCATTCATTCCCCGGGGGTTTTACAGGCATGAACACTGCTTTAGCAGAGCTCCTGGCTGTAAAATGATTTAACCCCTTCTGATGGATTTACTTCGTGGGACTTGACCTGAGCGACGGAAGGTATGAGATATTGTTGTTTTTTTATTTTTCCTTTGTTACAGAACAAGGGTCTTCAGGTGGAGTACCAGTATAATAAAATATTACAACACTCTGTGTCTTTATTTCATTAAAATACTTTTAAATAATGTGTGTGTGTTTTATTAACCATTTCGTACTATTGGATTAATAATGGATAGGTGTCATAAATGACACCTATCCATTATTAATCTGGCTTAATGTCACCTTACAATAGCAAGGTGACATTAACCCTTCATTACCCCATATCCCACCGCTACACGGGAGTGGGAAGAGAGTGGCCAAGTGCCAGAATAGGCGCATCTTCCAGATGTGCCTTTTCTGGGGTGGCTGGGGGCAGATGTTTGTAGCCGGGGGGGCCAATAACCATGGACCCTCTCTAGGCTATTAATATCTGTCCTCAGTCACTGGCTTTACCACTCTGGCGGAGAAAATTGCGCGGGAGACCACGCCAATTTTTTCCGCCATTTAACCCTTTATTTTACAAGCTACAGCGCCCAAGTTTTGCACATACACACTACTAACATTAGTAGTGTGGAATATGCAAAAAAAAGGGATATGAGATGGCTTACTGTATGTAAACCATGTCTCATGGTTTACATACAGTTTTCGGGTTTGGGAAGGAGAAATGAAAAGCCGGCAATTGAATTACCGGCTTTTCACATATCTCACGCTGAATTAAATATAAATACAGTATATATATATATATATATATATATATATATATATATATACACTCACCGGCCACTTTATTAGGTACACCATGCTAGTAACGGGTTGGACCCCCTTTTGCCTTCAGAACTGCCTCAATTCTTCGTGGCATAGATTCAACAAGGTGCTGGAAGCATTCCTCAGAGATTTTGGTCCATATTGACATGATGGCATCACACAGTTGCCGCAGATTTGTCGGCTTCACATCCCAAAGATGCTCCATACAAGGCAGGATGGATCCATGCTTTCATGTTGTTTACGCCAAACTCTGACCCTACCATCCGAATGTCGCAGCAGAAATCGAGACTCATCAGACCAAGCAACGTTTTTCCAATCTTCTACTGTCCAATTTCGATGAGCTTGTACAAATTGTAGCCTCAGTTTCCTGTTCTTAGCTGAAAGGAGTGGTACCCGGTGTGGTCTTCTGCTGCTGTAGCCCATCTGCCTCAAAGTTCGACGCACTGTGCGTTCAGAGATGCTCTTAGGCCTACCTTGGTTGTAACGGGTGGCGATTTGAGTCACTGTTGCCTTTCTATCAGCTCGAACCAGTCTGCCCATTCTCCTCTGACCTCTGGCATCAACAAGGCATTTCCGCCCACAGAACTGCCGCTCACTGGATTTTTATTTTCTTTTTCGGACCATTCTCTGTAAACCCTAGAGATGGTTGTGCGTGAAAATCCCAGTAGATCAGCAGTTTCTGAAATACTCAGACCAGCCCTTCTGGCACCAACAACCATGCCACGTTCAAAGGCACTCAAATCACCTTTCTTCCCCATACTGATGCTCGGTTTGAACTGCAGGAGATTGTCTTGACCATGTCTACATGCCTAAATGCACTGAGTTGCCGCCATGTGATTGGCTGATTAGAAATTAAGTGTTAACAAGAAGTTGGACAGGTGTACCTAATAAAGTGGCCGGTGAGTCTATATATGTGTGTGTGTCTCAATGACATATATATATATATATATATATATATATATATATATACATACTGTATATATGTTTTAACGAACATTTGAGCACATAAATCCATTAGATGTCGGTTTTGCAAGCCTGCGAGAAAATATCGCAGTACGGATGCCATACGGATTACATACGGAGGATGCCATGCGCAAAATACGCTGCCACACCCTGCCTACGGATGACATACAGATCACTATCTTGGGAACATTTCTGCGTATTACGGACGTAAAATACGGACCATATTTTCATACGCTGAGTGTGACGCCGGCCAAATGGTGAGGAAATTTCTGCATCCAAATACTGAACGATTACACATACTCTTAATCTTCCTACTGCCTCCCAGCAAGTATGAAGGTTGGGAGGGAGTAAGATGGGTGCGTTCCTGAACACAATGTTTACAACACTCCTTTAACCCCTTCATGACCCAGCCTATTTTGGCCTTAATGACCTTGCCGTTTTTTGCAATTCTGACCAGTGTCCCTTTATGAGGTAATAACTCAGGAACGCTTCAACGGATCCTAGCGATTCTGAGATTGTTTTTTCGTGACATATTGGGCTTCATGATAGTGGTAAAATTAAGTCGATAATTTCTGAGTTTATTTGTGAAAAAAACGGAAATTTGGCGAAATTTTTGAAAATTTCGCAATTTTCACATTTTGAATTTTTATTCTGTTAAACCAGAGAGTTATGTGACACAAAATAGTTAATACATAACGTTTCCCACATGTCTACTTTACATCAGCACAATTTTGGAAACAATTTTTGTTTTTGCTAGGAAGTTATAAGGGTTAAAATTTGACCAGTGATTTCTCATTTTTACAACAAAATTTACAAAACCATTTTTTTTAGGGACCACCTCACATTTGAAGTCATTTTGAAGGTTCTATGTGGCTGAAAATACCCAAAAGTGACACCATTCTAAAAACTGCACCCCTCAAGGTGCTCAAAACCACATTCAAGAAGTTTATTAACCCTTCAGGTGTTTCACAGCAGCAGAAGCAACATGGAAGTAAAAAATGAACATTTAACTTTTTAGTCACAAAAATGATCTTTTAGCAAAATTTTTTTTATTTTCCCAAGGGTAAAAGGAGAAACTGGACCAGGGGCGTTGTTATCCAATTTGTCCTGAGTACGCTGATACCTCATATGTGGGGGTAAACCACTGTTTGGGCGCACGGCAGGGCTCGGAAGGGAAGGAGCGCCATTTGACTTTTTGAATGAAAAATTGGCTCCAATCTTTAGCGGACACCATGTCGCGTTTGGAGAGCCCCCGTGTGCCTAAACATTGGAGCTCCCCCACAAGTGACCACATTTTGGAAACTAGACCCCCCAAGGAACTTATCTAGAAGCATAGTGAGCACTTTAAACCCCCAGGTGCTTCACAAATTGATCCGTAAAAATGAAAAAGTACTTTTTTTTCACAAAAAAATTATTTTAGCCTCAATTTTTTCATTTTCACATGGGCAACAGGATAAAATGGATCCTAAATTTTGTTGGGCAATTTCTCCTGAGTACACCAATACCTCACATGTGGGGGTAAACCACTGTTTGGGCACATGGTAAGGCTCGGAAGGGAAGGAGCGCCATTTGACTTTTTGAATGAAAAATTATCTCCATCGTTAGCGGACACCATGTCGCGTTTGGAAAGCCCCTGTGTGCCTAAACATTGGAGCTCCTCCACAAGTGACCCCATTTTGGAAACTAGACGCCCCAAGGAACTCATCTAGAGGCATAGTGAGCACTTTAAACCCCCAGGTGCTTCACAAATTGATCCGCAAAAATGAAAAAGTACTTTTTTTCACACAAAATTTCTTTTAGCCTCAATTCTTTCATTTTCACATGAGCAACAGGATAAAATGGATCCTAAAATTTGTTGGGCAATTTCTCCTGAGTATGCCGATACCTCATATGTGGGGGTAAACCACTGTTTGGGTGCACGGCAAGGCTCTGAAGGGGAGGCGTGCCATTTGACTTTTTGAATGGAAAATTAGCTCCAATCGTTAGCGGACACCATGTCGCGTTTGGAGAGCCCCTGTGTGCCTAAACATTGGAGCTCCCCTACAAGTGACTCCATTTTGGAAACTAGACCCCCCCAAGGAACTTATCTAGATGCATAGTGAGCACTTATAACCCCCAGGTGCTTCACAGAAGTTTATAACGCAGAGCCGTGAAAATAAAAAAATAATTTTTCTTTCCTCAAAAATGATTTTTAGCCCAGAATTTTTTATTTTCCCAAGGGTAATAGGAGAAATTGGACCCCAAATGTTGTTGTCCAGTTTGTCCTGAGTACGATGATACCCCATATGTGGGGGTAAACCACTGTTTGGGTGCACGGCAGGGCTCGGAAGGGAAGGCACGCCATTTGGCTTTTTGAATGGAGAATTAGCTCCAATCATTAGCGGACACCATGTCGTGTTTGGAGAGCCCCTGTGTGCCTAAACATTGGAGCTCCCGCACAAGTGACCCCATTTTGGAAACTAGACCTCCCAAGGAACTAATCTAGATGTGTGGTGAGCACTTTGAACCCCCAAGTGCTTCACAGAAGTTTATAACGCAGAGCCATGAAAATAAAAAATAATTTTTCTTTTCTCAAAAATGATTTTTTAGACCACAATTTTTTATTTTCCCAAGGGTAACAGGAGAAATTGGACCCCAAAAGTTGTTGTCCAGTTTCTCCTGAGTACGCTGATACCCCATATGTGGGGGTAAACCACTGTTTTGGCACACGTCGGGGTTCGGAAGGGAAGTAGTGACGTTTTGAAATGCAGACTCTGATGGAATGCTCTGCGGGCATCAGGTTGCGTTTGCAGAGCCCCTGATGTGCCTAAACAGTAGGAACTCCCCACAAGTGACTCCATTTTGGAAACTAGACCCCCAAGGGAACTTATCTAGATGTGTGGTGAGCACTTTGAACCCCCAAGTGCTTCATAGAAGTTTATAACGCAGAGCCGTGAAAATAAAAAATAATTGTTCTTTCCTCAAAAATTATGTTTTAGCAAGTAATTTTTTATTTTTGCAAGGGTAACAGGAGAAATTGGACCCCAACAGTTGTTGCCCAGTTTGTCCTGAGTACGCTGGTACCCCAAATGTGGGGGTAAACCACTGTTTGGGCGCACGTCGGGGCTTGGAAGGGCGGGAGCACCATTTGACTTTTTGAACGCAAGATTGGCTGGAATCAATGGTGGCGCCATGTTGCGTTTGGAGACCCCTGATGTGCCCAAACAGTGGAATCCCCTCAATTCTAACTTCAACACTAACCCCAACACACCCCTAATCCTAATCCCAACTGTAGCCATAACCCTAATCACAACCCTAACCCCAACACACCCCTAACCACAACCCTAACCGCAACACACCCGTAACCCTAATTCCAACCCTAACCCTAATCCTAACCCTAATCCCAACCGTAACCCTAATCCCAACCCTAACCACAACTGTAACCCCAACACACCCCTAACCCTATCCGTAACCCTAACCACAAGCCTAATCTTAACCCTATTTCAAACCCTAGCCCTAATTCACCCCTAACTCTAATTCCAACCCTAACCCTAAGGCTATGTGCCCACGTTGCGGATTCGTGTGAGATTTTTCCGCACGATTTTTGAAAAATCTGCAGGTAAAAGGCACTGCGTTTTACCTGCGGATTTACAGCAGATTTACAGTGTTTTTTTGTGCGGATTTCACCTGCGGATTCCTATTGAGGAACAGGTGTAAAACGCTGCGGAATCCGCACAAAGAATTGACATGCTGCGGAAAATACAACGCAGCGTTTCTGCACGGAATTTTCCGCACCATGGGCACAACGGATTTGGTTTTCCTTAGGTGTACATGGTACTGTAAACCTGATGGAAAACTGCTTCGAATTCGCAGCGGCCAATCCGCTGCGGATCCGCGGCCAATCCGCTGCGGATCCGCGGCCAATCCGCTGCGGATCCGCGACCAATCCGCTGCCTATCCGCTGCGGATCCGCTGCCAATCCGCTGCGGATCCGCGGCCAATCCGCTGTGGATCCGCGGCCGATCCGCTGCGGATCCGCGGCCGATCCGCTGCGGATCCGCGGCCGATCCGCTGCGGATCCGCGGCCGATCCGCGGCCGATCCGCTCTGTGTGCACATGCCATAACCCTACCCCTAACCCTAACCCTACCCGTAACCCTAACCCTACCCCTACCCCTAGTTCTAACCCTAGTTCTAACCCTAACCCTAGTGGAAAAAGAAAAAAAAATATTTTCTTTATTTTATTATTGTCCCTACCTATGGGGGTGATAAAGGGGGGGGGGGTTTATTTATTATTTTTTTATTTTGATCGCTGTGATAGAACCTACCACAGCGATCAAAATGTACTTGTAATGAATCTGCCGGCTGGCAGATTCGGCGGGCGCACTGCGCATGCGCCCGCCATTTTCCAAGATGGCGGCGCCCATGGAGAAGACGGCCGGACACCGGGAGGGACATGGAAGCTAGGTAAGTATGGGGGGGTGGGATCGGAACACGGGGGGGGGGGATCGGAGGACCGGGGGAGCGGACAAGAGGACCGGGGGAGCGGACAGGAGGGAGGAGGGGAGCGGACAGGAGATCGGGGCAGAAAGGACGACTGGGGGGGCGATCGGTGGGGTGGGGGGGGGGCAGATCGGGGTCTCCAGCCATGGCAGATGCTATTGCAGCATCGGCCATGGCTGGATTGTAATATTTCACCATTTTCATAGGTGAAATATTACAAATCGCTCTGATTGGCTGTTTCACTTTCAACAGCCAATCAGAGCGATCGTAGCCACGGGGGGGTGAAGCCACCCCCCCTGGGCTGAAGTACCACTCCCCCTGTCTCTGCAGATCGGGAGAAAATGGAGTTAACCCTTTCACCCGATCTGCAGGGATGCGATCTTTCCATGACGCCACATAGGCGTCATGGGTCGGATTGGCACGGGTTTTCATGACGCCTACGTGGCGTCATGGGTCGGGAAGGGGTTAAAAAGAATCAGAAGGAGCAACCATCCTAAGCTGTTTATATGGGCATATACGTCATAGGAAGCTGAATAAAAAGATACTTTGATATATGCAATTTGATGTCTTATTCCACAGAAATTTATGTTTTTCTTATACAGTATGTAAATGAGCTGTTCAGGACTATGGAGCTAGACCAGCGTCGGACTGGAGTAGTTTGGGCCCACCAGAGAAAATCATTCTTGGGGCCCACCATGCCTTAGGGGTACTAGCTACAGAGTCTTCCCTTAGCTTCCATCTTCTCAAGCTGATAATCAGGGAATTTTTTCCAATCTGTCCAAACAATCTGTCCAAACAAACTGTCCAAGCAATCTCCTGACAAAGCAGCAAAACACTCATATGTTGGGTGCAATGCTTTTTATGCTTGATTTAAAAACATCCTTATCGGCAGCAGATAATTTTGTGTAAGTAAGTCAAGCACTGCCGAGAACAATTATATTTTATAAGCACAAAAAGATTGTATTAATTAGACATGTGCCACATACACACACGAAACACATGAAACATACACACCGGTCACATGCTGCTAGACACAGGACACATACACACCAGTACTAAGAAAATATGAAGCTGCACATTGGATTGTTTAGAATGGTAAATCTAGAAAATTGGAACTGCATTACTGCCATAGAAAATAGGTAAGTGCTATATTATGTACATATGGAATTTTGAAAAACTGGAAATACAGTATTGCTATAGGAAAATATACACACCAGTCACATGCTAAACACAGGACATACGCACACCAGACACACGCTAGGCACAGGATTAGAGATGGGCGGACCTGTATATTCGGGTTCTGCCAAACAGTTAAAAAAAAAATTGGGTTTGGGTGCCAGAACAGTACACAGACTCCATTCACTTGAATGGCGGGGGGCAAACATCAAGTGTTTGCCATGCTGTCATATGCATGACAGCACAGCAAACACCGCTTCTGATCGGCGGTAAAATGATTACCACTGGTCAGACAGCCACGATTCCCACGCTGTCAAATGACAGCGTGACCCCACAGCAGTGATCGTAGGTATAAAGTTTACCTCCAGTCACTGGCGTCAGCTAATGGGACTACTGCTCCCATCAGCCTACGCCTGCTACTGCTAATAATGGCGTGGGCAGGAGCGGCTGATGGGAGTATTCATCAGCTTGCACTCTAAACAATTAGAAAAAAAAACGGTGTGGGTTCCTTTGTATTTTTGATAACCAGCCAGTCAAAACTGACAGCTGGGGGCTGCAACCCTCAGCTGTCAGCCTTAGCAAGGCTGGTTATCAAGAATAGAGGGGTCCCCACACTGTGTTTTTTTAATTATTTAAATAAATAATTGTAAAAAAACAACATGAGATCCCCCATTTTTTACAACCAGCCTCACCAAAGCAGACAGCTGGGGGCTGGTATTATCGGACCGGTAAGGGGCCATTGATATTGTCCCCTCAGCCTAAAAAAAGCAGACCACAGCCTTCCAGAAAAGATGCATCTATTAGTTCTGCCAATTCTGGCCCTTTGCCCGGCTCTTCCCACTTGCCCTGTAGCAGTGGAAAGTAGGGTTCATATTTGTAGGGTTAATGTCACCTTTGTATTGTCTGGTGATGTCAGGCCCACGGCTTAGTAATGGAGAGGCATCTATAAGACACCTATCCATTACTAATCCTATAGTTATATGGTAAATAAAGACACAGCCAGAATAAAGTCTTTTAATTGAAAGAATGGCACAGAATCCTTTAATGAATCTAAATTAAACCATACTCACATCATCACCCATTCCATAGAAGCCCTCGTCTACTGTAATAAAACAAAAATAAAAAAACAATATCCCTCACCTATCCATCATTCTGTCCCATGCCGTAATCCATGTGGGGGATAAACAGTTTTCAACCTGGACAGTGCCAAGATGTGGGGGCTGACTTTACCTTTGGGGAATTTCTCTGAGGCAAGGTTAGGCTTCTTTTCTATCTTTAGGGGTAGTTAGCTCTTAGGCTGTGAAGAGGCATCTAGGGAAAGTTAGGTATGCTCCACAGCTATTTCTAGTGTGTGTGATAGGAGTAGGATTTGCGGTCAGCAGAGTTCCCACTTTCCCAGAGCTTGTTCTGATTACTAGTTTACTCATCAGGTCATTCCGGGTGCTCCTAACCACCAGGTCCATAACAGGCTTCCCACAGGTGAAGCTGGGTTCCCAGGGTACCCGGTGTAGTAGATCAAGATGGTGTAGTGCCAGAAAGAACTAGAGGACACAAGGTTGCAGTCTCTTTACCTTTTTACTGGTGTGAGGCAGCCACAGTCCAGGGTATGCATCACAATTGCTGGTGTGGTCCGGCCGGCTTAGAAATGATTCAGGAGTCCCCCTAGCCAGGTGGAGTTGGAAGCCTTCTTCTCTGCGTTGTGTTGTAGTCCCTTGCTGCCTTAGGCCTCACACAAGGTCCTCAGTTTCTCTCTGTCCCTTTTAGTAGGACACTACCCGCATGGCAAGCAGCACGAGCCTTCTTACAGGTGTCTCTATGAAGACTCCAGGCTCTATGTGCTGCTGTGCCTTCGGGTGTTAAAGGTGGGCAGGCGACCTGCAATCTTATGTCAGCCAGTTTCTGCTGTGGGGCATACAGTTACCCCCACAACTTCGGCCTTCTGTCTACTAGTATTCTGCACTTCAGTGTGGAGGAATCTCAGTTGCAGCTTCCCTCCAGCTTTTTACTTCTCCTGTGCTTCTCTTCCCCTTTAAGTCTCCTACAAACTGCTCTGTTCCTCTCTTCTTCCCGAGGCTGCAGCACCACTTTTCTGCACAGCCCCAGCTTTCCTCTCTCAGACTGTCTGCTTCCTCTCTCCTCTGTCCCTCTGACAGACTGAACTCCTCACAGACTGCCCTAACTCCTCCTCCAGCCAGAATAAGTAGGGAAGTTCCCCTGAATAATGGTCTAGAGCTCCCCCTTCTGGCCTGGAGGCAGAACAGTGTTGCATGTACTGGTTACCTGTTAAAGGGATCCTTCCTTGCTTCCAAGCAAGGAATCACCCTCCCCGTGAGGAAGGCAATACCACTGTAACAACCAGTTGCCAAGGGTGTTACAGTGGAGTCATCAAGATTACGGCAGGTCACTGAGGCTGCGTACTCAGCTGGGCTGAACTGCGGTGACTTCAGTGAGATCACAACTAGCATGATAAGAAAGTTGCACGGTGCAGCGCTGAGTTCAGAGAGTTCACAGCAGTTCAGTTTGAGAAATTGAACAGAGAGGCTTTTTCTCACTCCCCCCTTCTCCACACAGCCCCTCATCATCCCCCTTCTCCACAGCCCCTCATCATCTTCCCTATGCAGCCTCACTCAAGTTACATCTACCCTTTCCAAAATACATTCTCAGAGTACTCAAACTAAAGGTACCTTCACACGAAACGACTTTGTAATGATATCGCTAGCGATCCATGACGTTGCAGCGTCCTGGCTAGCGATATCGTTTAGTTTGACATGCAGCAGCGATCAGGATCCTGCTGTGATGTCGCTGGTCGCTGAATAAAGTTCAGAACTTTATTTGGTCGTCCGATCGCCGTGTATCGTTGTGTTTGACAGCAAAAGCAACGATACCAGCGATATTTTACACTGGTAACCAGGGTAAACATCGGGTTACTAAGCGCAGGGCCGCGCTTAGTAACCCGGTGTTTACCCTGGTTACCATCATAAAAGTAAAAAAAAACAAACAGTACATACTCACCATCTGATGTCCGTCAGGTCCCTTGCCGTCTGCTTCCCACACTGACAGAGCGCCGAAAAGTGAAAGTGAAAGTACAGCACAGCGGTGACGTCACCGCTGTGCTCTGCTCTCACTGTACGGCGGCACTCAGTCAGAGCAGGAAGCAGACGGCAAGGGACCTGACGGACATCAGATGGTGAGTATGTACTGTTTGGTTTTTTTTACTTTTACGATGGTAACCAGGGTAAACATCGGGTTACTAAGCGCGGCCCTGCGCTTAGTAACCCGATGTTTACCCTGGTTACCCGGGGACCTCGGCATCGTTGGTCGCTGGAGAGCGGTCTGTGTGACAGCTCTCCAGCGATCAAACAGCGACGCTGCAGCGATCGGCATCGTTGTCGCTATCGCTGCAGCGTCGTTTCATGTGAAGGTACCTTAAGTCCTCGGTCCTCATTCCTATCTGTAGAAGGGTCTATTATCCAGCCCGTCAGTCCTCTCCTCACACAACTCCATGGTGCAGCCTGTCATTTCCCTCCTCTCCTCTCCAGCAGCTTAGCACAGCGCTGCTTCCTGCCATCGGGTCTTCACTAGACTAAAGAAGGCCCCACCCCTTCCGGTGACATAATTCCCTCCAAAAATCAACTCCGTTCTAGTTGCCCCCGTGCTGTCTGTGTGCGCAGCCTGGCAGTCTGTGATGGAGCCGGCTGTGCTGTGAGTGCATTGTTCTACACCCGGTGCCGGCGGCTATCTGCACTGCTCAGCAACAAGTGATGTCACGTGAGTAGTGTTGAGCATTCCGATACCGCAAGTATCGGGTATCGGCCGATACTTGCGGGTATCGGAATTCCGATACCGAGATCCGATACTTTTGTGCTATCGGGTATCGGTATCGAAACAACATTAATGTGTAAAATAAAGAATTAAAATAAAAAATATTGCTATACTCACCTCTCCGACGCAGCCTGGACCTCACCGAGGGAACCGGCAGCGTTGTTTGCTTAAAATGCGCGCTTTTACTTCCTTCCGTGACGTCACGGCTTGTGATTGGTCGCGTGCCGCCCATGTGGCCGCGACGCGACCAATCACAGCAAGCCGTGACGTAATTTTCAGGTCCTGAATGCAGAGAGGAGAGGTGAGTATAGCAATATTTTTTATTTTAATTCTTTATTTTACACATTAATATGGATCCCAGGGCCTGAAGGAGAGTTTCCTCTCCTTCAGACCCTGGGAACCATCAGGAATACCGTCCGATACTTGAGTCCCATTGACTTGTATTGGTATCGGGTATCGGTATCGGATTAGATCCGATACTTTGCCGGTATCGGCCGATACTTTCCGATACCGATACTTTCGATCGGACGGTATCGCTCAACACTATACGTGAGTGCTTTCTTATCACCTGCTGCTGCGGCTTCTATTGATCTCATCAAGTGCTCAGCAGCTGAGAGAGTGGTGAGTGCAATGAGATCAGTAGAAGCTGCAGCAGCAGGTGATGAGAAATCACTCACCTCACTTGTTGCTGAGCAGTGCAGACGGCCGCCAGCAGCGGGTATAGAACAGTGCACTCACCAGCCTGCAGGCACCGGGATACAATAACGCACTCACCGCTCCATGCACCAGATCAGAATAGAGTGCAGAGCAACCAAATAGGTGAGACCTATACTTTTTCTTTATTTTAGCACGTTGGCATTTTAACTGGAAATTTGTTCTATACTCACAAGGTTCTAACCGACATATTATTGTGCTTTATATAGGCGCTACAATGTGGGACAGTGCTGAGGTTATATTGCATGAGTTAATTTTATTATCATTATTACTCATTAAAAGTTATATTTTAAGGCATCTTTTTATGCTGTTTGAAGACCAGCCTGAGTGGCCTAAACGTGTTACCTTGGCTTCCAGCTTCGCCAGACTTGTCTCCCATCAAGCACAATTGGAATGTCATTGATTAGCAATTGCAAAAGGTTCTGCCAGGAGCAGATCTTGATGATTTGTCTGTTCAAGTGCATTCAGTGTGGCAGATCATTCCTCAGATAACCAAAAATAACCTTGCGTATTTGTATGTGGTGCACATACTTGATACTGAATAAATCAAGTTGTTTTGAAAATGTTATTTTCATTTTTTCATCATTTGCATATTATTAACATGTCTATCCATCATGTGATTTCCATAATTCCATGACTTTTCTTTTGTGGTGTTGCAATTTCACAATGTAGACTGCAGAATGTATAATTATATATATTACGATATGGATCAACAGTCTCGTTAAAATAGTGCATCATAAAACATTAAATAATGCATGCCCCATCCCACAGCAATTTGTTTCCAACAATGTCTAAATTGATTATATTCTTTTTATCTAGTGAAGAAACTAAGCAATAGACAGAGCCTGATTTTCATTTACGTTATTCTCTTAACCTAATTTTTTTTTGCCATGTGATATTCAGAATAAAATTTATTGACCTAAAAAAAAATTTTCCTCGCATCTGGAGGCAGTACACAAAGGGTTAAGTAATTTGACCCCCTACTCATTACATAAAACACTTTAGTAGCAATAACTTAGGCAAATAATTAAGCAATTATGGCTCTTAATCATGTATGAAAGGCCTTGGAAATAGGCCAACTCCTGTATGGTATGCAGCAAAGAAAAATGTTTTATTTAAGAGTAGTAAGTTGTGCTACCTACAGGCACCCAAAAAAAATTGTATAGCAAGAACTAAGTGAGAGTTCATTTGTTAGACAAAACTTGCTATAGAACTACTCTGCCAAAGGCCAAATCCTCAGAAGATAAGATGACCAGTCTATATGTAAGATGCCCAAGCGAGGTAATCACATGGGTGAGCTTCGGTTCCCACTCGTTTTTGCATCCTACAGACATCTCGTGTTTCAGTCCCTGTGTGCTGCTATGTGAGAGGTGCATTACACTTACTTTAGGGCTGCAGGCCTCTTCTTCTAAGTCCAGAAATCCCTCTTCTGGAACCAGGGCAGCAATTCATCCAGGAGACACAAGGATCACAAAAACAACCAAACTTATACTTGGTGGATAGCTGTATATGCAGTATTTACAGGCAGATGTAGTAGATAAGGCCCAACAAGTTGTCATCCTTCCTACAGCTACCGGATACAATTTCAGTCCTGGTTCTCGGTATAGGTGGCATGTGCCTCTCACTGGATTTTCTACCCCTACACAATCCTCTCCACCTCTAGCAGTATATCCAGATGGCAATACCTTCTGCTCCATGTAGTCTTGATTTCTGAACTAGGAATGGCAGTGATGCATGCATTATGCATTCTCCATGGCAGAAGCCGTCTAGTGGGCACAGTCTTGATTCACACACTTGTATGGAGCAAGGTCGTGCCCACTATATGGTCGTGCCCACTTTACAGTCTCGTCACTAGGTGGGGCAGGGCCTTTCTCAATACAAGTGTATGGAGCTAGGCTGTGCCCACTAGACAGGTTTTGCCCGGGAGTATGCATACGCATACATCACCGCCATTGCCAGGCTCAGAAACTGAGGAATCCTCGCAATGCACAGTGCGTGAATGGGGGGGTTCATAAACCTACAGTGACACAAAGTGACTGCAGACTTATCAATTTAGACTGGACAACCCATTTAAAACCTGTCACGGCTCCCGGATATTAATGCTGCGGGGAGAGCTGCAAACAGCAGAAAAGGAGCTGAACTAAACACCGGGTTACTAACCTGGTAACCAACAGGACCTTAGACATGTGACAGAGTGGGAGGAGGTCAGGGGGCGGAGCCAGATGCCGGGAAACAGAGAAGGAATAAACACTAGAGAGTTATCAAACAAGCAAAGATCAGAGCCAGGAGATCACGAGGTACCTAAAGGTGAGAGACAGGGGATAGTCAGAAGCAAAGCCAGAGTTCAGTAGTCCAGGAGAACAAACAGAGTAATGCACAGAGAGAAACATAAACACAATGCAAAACGGACACACACTCCAGGGGTCAATCACACAGACTAAAGCAGAATGTATAGCTGACAGAGAAAACTAGCGAGGAGTGAGTATAAAAACCCCTCCCATCTTAAAAGAAAGGCCAGCAACATTAACTCTAAGAGAACAGGACATTAACCATGTCCTAACCATGACAGTACCCCCCCTCAATGGGGGGCCACTGGACCCCCAGGCTTCTCAGGGTATCTGGCATAAAAAGCCCGCACCAGTCGATCAGCATACACAGAACTGGATGGAACCCATGACCGATCCTCAATAGAATACTCCCTCCAATGTATTAAGTACTGAAGCCTTCGACGCACCCACCATGAATCAATGATGCGCCCTACCTCATACTCCAGCTGACCCTCTACCAATACCGGTGGAACATTGGATGAGGAATCTTCTCTAACCATCCCCACAGGTTTTAATAGGGACCTGTGGAAGACATAAGAAATTTTGAAGGTGGGCAACTAATCTATAGGCCACTGGGTTGATCATCTCTATAATCTTGTATGGACCTATAAACCTGGGGCCCAACTTCGTAGAGGGTATCTTAAGTTTGATGTTACGGGTAGACAACCACATCTTATCCCCCACAGTCAGTGTAGGAGCTGACCCCCTCCTGTCCGCAAAATGTTTGTACCTCTTCTGGGCTTTGGAGATGTTCCCCTGAACCTCCCTCCAAAGGGTTCTTAACTGTTGCACCAAACCCTCGGCACCACGGCAGCCAGAATCCATACGGGAAAATTCTCCAAACTGCAGAACAAACCCAAAATTGACCTGAAAGGGAGATTTGCCAGTAGGCTGATTAATACGACAATTGAACGCAAATTCTGCCATGGGTAATACCTCACACCAGTCCTCCTTTCTGGAAGAGGCCAGACATCTCAAAATTTGTTCCAACGACTGGTTGGTGCATTCAGTCTGTCCGTTAGATTCCGGGTGATAAGCAGAGGAGAATGACAATGTAACCCCCAACTTCTTACAAAAAGCCCTCCAAAACCTGGCCACAAATTTCACACCCCTGTCAGACACCACATTCACAGGGACCCCACTGCAACCCAAACGGGATGAACAGCCCCCTCCAGAAAATGCCTCCATTCTTCGAAGGCCAATTTAGTTGCCAATGATTCCCTGTTGCCGACATCATAATTTTTTTCAGCCGAAGAGAATTTTTTTGAGAAAAAGGCACAGGGTTTAAGGTTAGTAAGGGTGGATGGGCCCTGAGACAACAATGCTCCCACCCCCACCTCCGAAGCTTCGACCTCCATGATAAAAGGTCTCAACTAGTGATGAGCGAGTGTACTCATTGCTCGGATTTTCCCAAGCACGCTCAGGTGGTCCCTGAGTATTTATGACTGCTCGGAGATTTAGTTTTCATCGCGGCAGCTGAATGATTTACAGCTACTAGCCTGCTTGATTACATGTGGGGATTCCCTAGCAACCAGGGAAGCGCCTCAGCCTTGCTTTCGGAAAACACATCTTCGAAATCTTTCAGGTACTCCGGAATACCCTCCAGACCGACAGACGACACAGATACATACTTTACCTGGTTCACAAAAGGTCCCAGGTTACAACACAGACCATTACCCTTACATCCCCATTGAGTGAGCTCCCCCGCTACCCAATCAATGACATGATTGTGGCATTAAAAGTCTATGGCAAAAAAATGCATCCTGCGGGCACGTTTGCAGGATCCGTTTTTTTTACCAAAACGACGGATTGTGATGGATGGCAAAAAACGGAAGTGTGAAAGAGGCCTAAGAGGGGACGAATCAACAGCCACAATTTTAACAGGGCTTTTCAGCCTGACTGTTCTTATCTTATTATGAGTCACAACTTGGGCGTCAATCAAATTAATGGAAGAACCGCAATCAACAAAGGCGGAGGTCACCACAGGACCGCCAGCAAGTTCCAATTCCCCTTGGAGGACAATTTTTGCAAGCGAGAAAAAATGTACCCGAGAGTCTGGACAACCTCCTCGCAGACATGCGTTCAGGTGCAGAGGAAGGGAGAGAGAAAGCCCATGCCTGTGGAGCCCCCCTTAACAAGGACATTACTACCCCCACCCTCTGCCTTTCATTTCCAGAAGCCTGGGGACGCAACTCAAAAAACAACTTGCATCCCTCCTTAAAGACCCTGAACAATTTTATATCCCCAGAAAAAGTATCGGGTAACTTTACTGGTGGTTCGAGGTCCACTAGGGATACATCAGTGGGGCCCCCTCCCGGAACCCCAATGGAGCAGACATCTGTAAAGCACCTCCCACATCTCTCTGCACCTGTTTGTGTGAGTGGACCAGGGCTTGCTGCTCCACGGACAGCTTCTGCAAAAGCTGGGAGAGTTTATTAATCTGCCCTGTGAGAGCCTGGACCAGATCCATGGCATACCAACACCCCCCACCAGGGAAAAAGACTATGGTCAGCTATAATGTCATGGCTCCCAGGTATTAATGCTGCGGGGAGAGCTGCACACAGCAGCAAAGGAGCTAAGCTAAACACTGGGCTACTAACCTGGTAACTAACAGGACCTTAGACATGTGACAGAGTGGAAGGAGGTCAGGGGGCAGAGCCAGATGCCGGGAAACAGAGAAGGAATAAACACTAGAGAGCTATCAAACAAGCAAAGATTAGAGCCAGGAGATCACGAGGTACCAAAACGGAGAGACAGGGGATAGCCAGAAGCAAAGCCAGAGTTCAGTAATCCAGGAGAACAAACAGAGTAACACACGGAGAGCAAGATAAACACAATGCAAACCGGGCACACACTCCATGGGTCAAGCACACAGACTAAAGCAGACTGTATAGCTGACAGAGAAACCAAGCTAGGAGTGAGTATAAATACCCCTCCCATCTTGAAAGAGAGACCAACAACATTAACCCTGAGAGAACAGGACATTAACCATGTCCTAACCATGATAGTACCTCTATTAACATCTGAACTGAAGGAAACGATTTTCAGACTTCCTGAAGTTTGCAGTTTGTTGCAGGTAGATAAGGACTACTTTTCTAATATCCAGACCAAGGATATAAATATAATTTGTGCAGCTGCACAGGGGCTCAAGAGGTAAGGGGGCCCACTTCCACCTCTAAAGCAGATGGAAAAGTGCATAATGGTGAGCTATTGGACTGCAAAGCGACCATATACTGTTCTTGCACAGGGGTCTATGTCTACCCTTGATCCAGCGGATGCAATGTACCCTGTTCTTCTGACTAATTATTGAGACAGAGAATGAGAAGACATATTTCTTGGTTTATACTGGCATCAATCTGAGGGCTAGGTGATCTGAAGAGTTCCTTAAATAAAACTCTTTAGAGGACAGCACTTTTGTTCATCAATTTCTTGGCAGATGTTACTGTCACTAAAAAGAAGGATTTAAAAGACAAATGCTTGATGGAAGCATGATCAGCAGGCTCAAACAGAGAAGACATCACTTTTTCTAAAAATAGGGATAAGTCCCAAGATGGGAAAGGCGCATTGAAGACCGGCATTAAATTTGTTATTGCTCTAAAGAAGGTACGTATTAGTGCATGACCAGAAAATGTGTTCAGTTAATGGGCATTAATTGCTGAAAAATATGCTTTTAATGTATTCATACTGAGCCCCTTGTCGAAACTATCTTGAAGAAAACAAAGAATTTACATTAGCGAATCAGGGAAGCTTGCTACTGAGAGCACCAGAGTTGTTTATTTTCCATATTCTTGAGCAAAGTTTGATTGTAGGTGGTCTTTTGGCAGATGAGAGTATGTTCATAAGATCTTGTGACAGGCCATGTTCTCTGAAGACGCTCCTATCAAGTTCCAGGCAGTCCAATGGAGCTTCGCCAGATCTTGATGACAGAAGTTGCCTTGCAGCAGAAGGTCATGAGTCAGACGCATAGGAAATCTGCAGTAAACGCTTCTCAAAAGGTGTAATGTGAGAGGAAACCAGGCCCTGCGGTGCCAGAATGGAAAGGTAGAAATTGCTCCAGCTGGTTAAATTCCTGATCTTGTTTAAGACTTTCACAATTAGGGGACTGGAGGAATGACGTGGAATGGAAAGATCGTCTAGTGCTCATGGATGATCAGCTTTCTGGAGAGAGTATTACTTGGATGTTTTTGCATTCCTTCTATTGGCCATGGTGGCTACATTTCATAGTCCCATCATGAATGTAAGTTGTTGAAAGACTCTTAGACTGAGACTCCTTTCTCCTAGGTGAATAAAGTTACAGCTGAACCAAACTGCTCTGATATTCAGTGACACCTGGATATAGATTTCTGTTATAGTTTTCAAATTCTGACAGCACCACAGGAAAATTTGGCGCCATTCTTTCACTAAGACAGGGCTCCAAGTGTCACCCTGTTGGTTGACAGTTGATATAACAGAACGTAGCTTTGTTGTCTGACTGGACCATTTCTTCTTGTTGCCAGATGAAAGGATGAAAATGTAGAAGGGCTAGTTTGACCACCTTTTGTCTCCGGAGATTGGAGGAGAGGATATTTTCCTATGGAGAGCACTTTACCTGAGCCCATAGACCTCTAACATGTGCTCCCCCTTCCCTGCTTGAGGCATCTGTTGAGATTGTCAAGGAATAATGGCGTAAAAGAGACTTGCCTTGGGCTAAATGTCCTGGAGACAACCACCATTTGAAAGCTTGTTTGGTATTCAAATATATCTTCATAAGTGAATCCAATGATCTGGGATCTCTGTTCCAGATGACCAGAATGCTGAACTTAAGAAGACGATAGTAAATGCTGGACTACTGCACTGCATCTAGTTGAGATATGAAGCCCCAGAACATTCATTGCCAGATAAATTGAGAGCTGTCGACTGTGAATCAGGAGAGACACACTTGATGACAGCCTGTGAATCCTGTCATTGGAAAGCCTTATTGAGAAGAGTGAGTATTGATTAAACACCCCCCAAACTTGATTTTTGTGTGGTTATCAATTGAGATTTTTATTTATTTATGAGAAAACATGGAATGTGAAAATATATAAAGTAGTTTAATGATGAACAGTTAAGTCTTGCACTCAAATGATTTTGACCAGCCAGTGACTAGGTAAGGAATGACAAATATACCTTTCAACCACAGGGCTGCAAACCATACGACTGTTACTTTGGTGAACACCGTAGGAGCAATAGATATTCCAAAAGATAGACTTGAGAACTCAAAATGGATTACTTTGCAATCCATAAAAACGGCCACCCAAAGGTGCTTTGTTTGTTATTAACATAAGAATGTGGAAGTAGACATCTTTGAGGTCTACAGTGGCAAGGAAGTCTCCTTTCTGGACAATAGATATCACTGACCTGATGGTTTTTGAATTTCTTCTTTTCTAAGTAGTTGTTCAAATAGGTCAGGTCAATCATAATCTGCCATTATCGTCCTCTCCCTCCCCCGGTTTGGGAACTGCAAATATAGGAGAATAAACTCTCTTCCTTTTGGAATGTTCTGGCACTTGTTCTAGTACACCCTCTTTCCACTACTGAGGTCACCCAGGCATCTGAGGACATAGGTGAACAGATCTGAGAAAATTTGGACAATCTTTCTTTTACTGGCGGAAGTAAAAAGAAAGTAAAAATAAGCTGCTGATCTTAGCAGGTTGTGTTCAGGCACAACTTCTTTGAACACCTGAAAATATCAGCTACTGCTGCCTCATAGCTGGTTGATGGTTTCCTCAAGAACAGTTGACCAATTTGGATGATAACAACCCTGGACTGCAGTCTTTTTCAAGTGAAAAAATCAATTGCATAGTCCTGCAATAGAACGTCCAGAAAATATAAAATAGACTGCAAATTAAAAAAAAAAAATTTATGCAAATAAAAAACAGGCTTAAAACACCAAAAAGTAGAGAAAAAGAAGGTGCAAATAGAATAATGCATCAGACTCATAGTCATATTAGTGTATGATAAAGTATTAAAATTGTAGATAAACTGATGACCTACTTCTAAAGTTCATGAGCTTCTGTCATAGATATGCTGCACGATAATGTGGGTGCTTTCCATATGTAGTGTTCTTTTGTTCACGCATATTGCTTTTAAATATGCATAATAATATATTTATTTCTAATGTTTTATCCTACGCAGAAAGAAAATGCACCCTTCTTAGTTTCAGTCTACACATTTCCAGTAATGTTATTCTATGAACAAAAAAACATGTAAATTACATAAGGAATAATGTGGATAAATGTAAGGTCATGCAGGACTCAGTAAATAAAATGCATAATAAATGTACACTGGTTAAAAATCACTGAAAAGACTTGGGCATAAAGGTGGACAGAAAACTCAATTTTGGTGACTAGTGTCAGGCAGCTGCTGCCAAGGCAAATTAAATCATGGGATGCATTGAAAGAAACATAAATGCTGATAACAAGAACATAGTTTTGTCTCTTTGTATCTACACAAGTCACTAGTGTGACCACATTCAGAATACTGTGTACAGTTTTTGGCTCCGGTGTATAAGAAGGACATAGCTGAACTACATAAGGTGCAGAGAGGAGCAACCAAGGAAAGGGTGAACTGCAATACCAAGGCAGGTTATCAAACTTGGGATTATTCAGTTTAGAAAAACAAAGGCTTGGTGGCGACCTTATAGCAATGTACAAATATATGAAGGGGCAGTACATAGATCTCTCTAATGATCTTTTTACACTTAAGGTACTGTCACATTAAGCGACGCTGCAGCGATAGCGACAACGATGCCGATCGCTGCAGCGTCGTTGTTTGATCACTGGAGAGCTGTCACACAGACCGCTCTCCAGCGACCAACGATGCCGAGGTCCCCGGGTAACCAGGGTAAATATCGGGTTGCTAAGCGCAGGGCCGCGCTTAGTAACCCGATGTTTACCCTGGTTACCAGCGTAAAAGTAAAAAAAACAAACAGTACATACTCACCCAGCGTCCCCCAGCTTCTGCTTCCTGACACTGACTGAGCTCCGGCCCTAACAGCACAGCGGCTTTCACTTTCACTTTAGGGCCGGCGCTCAGTCAGTGTCAGGAAGCAGACGCTGGGGGAGGTATGACGCTGGGTGAGTATGTACTGTTTGTTTTTTTTACTTTTACGCTGGTAACCAGGGTAAACATCGGGTTACTAAGCGCGGCCCTGCGCTTGGTAACCCGATGTTTACCCTGGTTACCAGTGTAAAACATCGCTGGTATCGTTGCTTTTGGTGTCAAACACAACGATACACGGCGATCGGACGACCAAATAAAGTTCTGGACTTTATTCAGCGACCAGCGACATCACAGCAGGATCCTGATCGCTGCTGCGTGTCAAACTAAACGATATCGCTAGCGAGGACGCTGCAACGTCACGGATCGCTAGCGATATCGTTTAGTGTGACGGTACCTTTAGGCATGCAACAATGACAAGGGGTCTTCTTCTATGTGTAGAGGAAAGAAGGTTTGATCATTACAGATAGCGATTATTTATGGTACTAGCAATGAGATTATGGAACTCTCTGCCATATAATGTTGTAATGGCTCATTCATTAAAAAAGTCGAAGGAGGGTCCAGCTGCCTTTCTTGATAAATATAATATTACAGTTTAGGGGCACTAGATTCTGTGATGAGACGTTGATCCAGGGAACTAGTCTGATTGTCATATGTGAAATCGGGAAGCACTAGGGAAATTAGCATCTGCCTTATGCTTTTTTTTTCCTCCATCTGGATCATCATGTACGGGTATAGGCTGAACTTTATGGACTTATGACTACTTTCAACTTTAAATACTATAAAACTATAGTAACAGCCACAATCATTGAGGGAGGGGCGCACCAAAATCAAATAACATGTATAAGATATATCATGATAGAAATGCGGGTGTTACACCCTGCATTGAATACACAAGCAACAATGGCGAGAGGAGAAAGAATCAATGCAAATAGGATGTGCACATCTAATAAATAAATGATTATTCATTTTTATTGATACAAAAGGACACACAAGAAATATATAAAATCATTTAAAAATATGCAACAATGCAAAACCGTGGCCCTATCCAAGCTATATATACTGAATATGTAGGGGATGATGAATATGATGAAAAGTAAAAATAATAATAATAATAGTACAGAAAAATGGATTGATATCTCTGATGCAAAATCAATTCAATTAAAAATAATATTCGTCCCTCAGCTTTGGCTAAGATCAATTCTAGCTTTACCCATTTATTAATTGCCAGTTGGCAAAAAAATAGTCCAAAGTATAAGGCTCTAGCTAAAACTTAACTTTTATGAATATATTTTAATAATGATTATCAATTTGTAACTGTATATTCTACATTAAAAACACAATGATGGAGCACTGTATGTATACCCTCTATGCCTATAAGTGCTACAATTCAATTCTAGAGAAAGAGGTGTTTTTGCCTACTGAGATGTGAAAGTAGACTCCGATAGAAGCAAAAACACTGAGCTTGGGAATATTTATGCCTGGATTCATAGAGAAAGCCAGTGAGTCGTCTTCCCCTCATCCCTCGCCCACACATAATGATTGACAGCTTTTTCTGCCTCTGTATAAAGAGAGTTGTCGCGTACACTGTGTGGGTGGGAGGAAGCAGGACTTACAGGCTTTCTCTAGAAATTCAGCAGTTCAGAATATCTACCATTATATTACGGAGCACTGATATGAGAACTGACAAATCTACCACCATCTCAGTTTCGAAGATTTACATTTACAGTTGCCAATAACTAAGTATCGACAGTTACAAAATCTTGATATATCATTTATTTTATTTTGCCCTATAGTAATGAAATATTTTGAAAAACATTAATACATACAAACTATTAAGCCAATTTTCAGATTCTGTTTCTATGAACTAAAACACCCAAATAAGTTTTTCTGAACACAGAGTGAATATTCTCATGTTAGAACTATAGAGCTTGCTTACTGATCAATCAATATAATATGAAAATTGTGTTTTGTTACCTAGTGCATTTATATATATGATGCTGTTGTACTCCGGATTTCATGCTTCTATTTTATACAATATTATATACAAGTAATACAGATCAACATAGAGAAAGCCTGAAACAAAATGCTAAATTGGAGATTACGTGAGCTCAAATTTTCAGATCATTTTTGGGTAAAGAATTGACAAACAATTTGCTCATTTTTCATCTTTATTTGTAATTTGCTTTTTTATGTAGGAATAATGGTGGATTGTATTTAATATGCCATTGATTAAGCATGATTGGTGCCAGATTATCAAATATTCTAAATAGAAAAATATATTAAACGAATTAGCAAAGGTGGAGAGCCTTCAAACAGACTGCCCAAAATAAATGTTACCAGAAAATATTTTACTATCGCCTTGCTGTACTTAAAAGTTCCTAGTTCGTTCTCCCTGTTTAGTCTTCTAGTCTTTTGTGAAATTCCACACAAAATTGTATTTCTATGCTGGAAATAAGTGCCAGATTATCAGACTGGATTATCAAGTGCTAGATTTGAGGAATTTCACTATTCTACGTTTGCATTTTTGGAATATATTTGGATTGTAATTACTTTGTTGTTTTAAGAGTTATTTCCCTCTTTTTCTTGTTTTTCTTTTCTAAACCATTGCTCTTTATAACTGTTTGTTTTAGCATTCTAGTTCTTTATCTTCATTATTTCTATTATCACTAGACGGGGTAAACAATAAGTTTACCTATTCACATACTTTTGATTTGAACAAAATGTTACTTTTCCTTATTTTTTTCTGTGAAATAACAGAAAAAAATGAATATTTTGCTAGCACCATTTAATACTAGCCACTAACTGACTATCAGTTTCCAATTTATAAGTAAAGAATATATTTTTGTGGATCTTTCCAACTACTCAGACAGCACTTCAGTCCTTCCATGTTATCATGCTGATAAGTGAATGCTTGCTTCATAAATGTATTTACCTAGCATGCCTTTTCACACATAGACACTAAGGAATACAAAGCGCTGAAGGCTTTGGCACAAGGCTCTTTAGACTGTGGCAGCCCCCTTAATTCTGGAAATCAGTGTAGTCCTAAATCCACCAATGTGATATCCTGATAAATATCTTTAGCATGTCAAAAGAAAAGTTTTGCCTGAACCTCTGAATTAAATATGAATTTACGCATTCACACGCTATAGTTTGTTATAACTGTTTAATATGAGGGACAGAATAATCACAGACCCTCATTTATAGGGCATTACATAATGCTTTCTAGCCTTCATATAAGTCTCACATTAAGGCCATGTTCACACATTCAGTATTTGGTGAGTTTTTTACCTCAGTATTTGTAAGCCAAATTCAGGAGTGGGTGAGAAATGCGGACGTGATGCACGCGTTTCAATTATACTTTTCCTCTGATTTGCCCACTCCTGGGTTTGACTTACAAATACTGAGGTAAAATACTGACCAAATACTGAAGGTATGAACGTGGCCTGACCAGGAAATCCTGAATGTATCATGTTAATAGTTGGCGAATAAAGCATTATCGGATTTGATGTGCATCCCTGAGGTACAAGCGAAGGAAGTAGTGAGCTGGTAATGGAATAATAGTGACACTTAGTGGTGGAAATAGATACTGCTATTAGTCTGTGCTATTAACTCTTTAGGTAGACTCTCTTCAGAAATTGTGTAGCTGTGGTGGAACAATTTAGTGCATTAGGGAAATTATCTGACCGGCTTTGTGGGATGAGGGAGGAATTTTTGCCTAGAGTCAACGCTGGCCACCATCATCCAAGGGGGGTATAAATTAGATCTAACAACTAGGTCTGAAAAAAGTTATATTGGATTTTACTTTTCTAGACCAAATATATAGCAACAACTGATAAAAACCAGAGGTACAGAGGTAAGGGCTGCACCATAACCCTGGTACTTCAAGGTGAAAAGGCACCCTATAAAGGCTTGTTCACATGCTGCAGTTCGTTATGTTTATTTCCACTGAAAAAACACAGCATTTTACACTGCCAACAAAGTGAATGAGATTCCGGAAATCTCATGTACATGTTGCTTATTTTTCCTTGCGGAAACCATACAAGCATTTTTTTTCCAAATCTGCAGCATGTCGTTTCAGCATTTTTCACCCATTTAAACAAATATGAAAAAACGCAAGTAAAAAAGCACAAATAAAGCGAGAATTTTATGCAGAGTTTTTCCTGATGATTCTCTTTTTTACTGCAGAAGAATCTGCAGCAAATACTACCGTATGCACAAACGCTAAAGACACCTTACTAACGGGGGATTCTGCATGGGGGCCCAGAAGCTTCATGGTTTAGATCACTAGCCTGTGACACAGAGCAAATGTCGGAAATGATTCCATGTTGTGGCCACTGCGCTGCATGAAGACAAGCAATCCCCCACTTGAAACATTCAGGGGGTAGAGCGCTTTGCTAGAGTGTCCAGAAGTGTCTATAGCAAAGTGATCCTTAAATATTTAACTGCATGACAGGCACAGCACATTGTAAGTGACCGGCTGAGAAGTGCTGAAGTAAAGGCAAACACCAAGAAAGACAAAAGAAGGGGAAATGGAGAGATAACATTGTCACTGCTGTGTGTGGCTCCAGGCTTAGCTGCCATTGAGAGGAACATAACATTGGAAGCCGTCCAAGTCATACAAGTATGTGATTGTAAGACATTACAGGGCAGAGCACTCTGAGCTCCGGCTGCCTGTCACCCCTTGCACTTGTCATCCCGGGAAGGGTGCATGCCTGTGTTTACCCCATTACTTACTTTATGAGGTGTGCCACTTCTTGTGGTACTGGATAAATAATTATAGAAATGCACAAAATGCTTGAAGAAGTCTATTGGTGTGTATTTCAATGTCGTCACAATGCACGCTCTGTTCTAGGTGTCATTTACAATATAATAGCACAATAAAATACAAATATGTGCAAATAAACCTTTTTGTATATTTGCAAGGAAGAACAAAGAGTAAGTAAGAAGAACTGAGATTATCTATCCATATTTATCTATCTACTGTATATCATCACCCATCCCCTGCAGACTGTGAGCCCTCGCGGGCAGGGTCCTCCCTCCTTATGTACCCGTGTGCCTTGTTTTTGCTCATGTATAATGTATTTGTCTATACTTGCCCCGTATTTCACATGTAAAGCGCCATGGAATAAATGGCGCTATAAAAATGAATAATAATAATAATAATAATAATATCTATCTATCTATTACATATCTATCTATTACATATCTATCTATCTATCCATCTCATATCTATCTATCCATCTCATATCTATCTATCTATCTATCTATCTATCTATCTATCTATCTATCTATCTATCTATCTATCTATCACATATCTATCCCATATCTATCTATCTATCTATCTATCTATCCGATATCTGTCTATCTATCTCATATCTATCTATCTCATATCTATCTATCCCATATATATCTATTCCATATCTATCTATCTATCTATTTATCTATATATTATGGAGGTTTTACTAAACAAAAAGGAACCATCAATCTACAGAATTCTACTGCTATTAGGATCTTTATATCAACCACATTTAATAGCATTCATAAGCAACATAATTCATAAGCAATATATAGAGCATAGCCGTGCTTTTTGCAAAACTATGAATATATCTCCACCAATGATTTTATAGGCAAAGCTCAAATCTCAAAGACACCCTATGTGATAAATCTCCCCTAGCGTTTCTTTAATTGAACAATCAGGTCATACCCTGAGATATTTTTATTTCTATTTTTAAAGACATTATTTGAAACATTAGATATGACCCTTATGGACCAAGTCATTTTAGGGCTTTAGGACCGCAAAACATTTTTAAGATAAGAGACAATGAGAAGCTTTACATTTATGCATCAATGTAGCAAAAATACAGGTCAAGTTGAGGATTCTGCATATATCATGTGTGGATACACATATTGATTTTGAGGTTCAAGAATAAATAAACACCTATCAGCATTTAATGTATTCTTTATTTCTTATGAAAAAGTAAGAACCTATTAATGCAACTAAAGATATACAGGGGTTGGACAAAATAATGGAAACACCTAACATTTTGGCATCATAATCTTCGAACATGTTATAAACATGCAAACAGTGATATATGGTAATGTTTTGTAGTTGATTACTTGTATTATGTGATATGTGTATGTAAATTAACTGTTTGCTTTGCTGAATTGTAAGTACATTGATGAGAACCTGATACCAATGGCAGACCTCTCAGATTTTCAAAGAGGCCAAATTGTTGGTGCTCGTATGGCAGGCGCTAGTGTAACAGAAAATGCCCGAATGCTTGGCGTGTCAAGAGGTACTGTCTCCAAAGTAATGACTGCGTTTGAAAGAGAAGGAAAAATGTCGGCAGCAAAGCACAGGTCCGGCCGAAAGTCGAAGTTGACTGAGAGCGACCGTCGGACGCTAAAGCGAATTGTGAGAGAGGATCGCAAGACCACTGCTCCGAAAATCACTGCTGAGCTCAATGAACACCTACAGAAACCAGTTTCCACGAAAACTGTTCGTCGGGAGCCGCACAAATCTGGATTCCACGGAAGAGCTGCAATTAGAAAACCGCTGCTCTCATTGACAAATGTTTTCAAGCGTTTAGAGTGGTGAAGAAACCTCCAGAATTGGTCCCTCAAGCAGTGGAAACATGTGATATTCTCAGAGGAATCATCGTTTACCCTATTTCCGACCTCAGGCCGAGTATTCGTTTGGAGACAGCCGAAAGAAGCATTCCATCCAGACTGCCTTCTCCCAACCATAAAACATGGTGGAGGTTCTGTGATGATCTGGGGTGCTATTTCATGGAGATCCGCTGGGCCAATGATATCCCTTCATGGAAGAATTAACTGCCGAGATTATTTAGGCATTTTGGGCAACCAAGTGCACCCAATGGTTCAAGCACTGTTCCCGGAGGGGAACGCCATCTTTCAGGATGATAATGCACCAATTCATACAGCTAGAATCGTTAATGCATGGCGCGAGGAACATTCTAATGAAGTTGAGCATCTCATCTGGCCCCCACAATCCCAAGACCTCAACATTATTGAGCATTTATGGTCGATTTTAGAGATTCAAGTTAGACGTTGATTTCCGCCGCAATCGTCGCTCAAAGAACTGGAGGGTGTTTTAACTGCAGAATAAGCTAAAATTCCTTTGGAAACAATTCACACCTTGTATGAATCCATACCTCGGAGAATTGAGGCTATAATCGCCGCAAAAGGTGGACCTATACCAAATTAAACTAACTTTTGTTGATATTTCCAGGTGTTTCCATTATTTTGTCCAACCTCTGTATGTTACATCAATCAAAAAGTATTAGAAAGGGAAGGAGAAAAGAAGGAAGGAAAAGGTAGATATGTGAATAAGACCTCCTTCCCACATCCAAATAAAACAAATATGTGAAAAAAATAATACCAGTGTCATCAGTGTTTTGCATTAGTATGTCATCCTTGTGTTATAAGTGAGTCCGTTCTTACCATCAGTGTCATCAGTGTTTTTCCAGTATGGATGGATAAAGAAAGAAAGAAATGACAAAGCTTCTCCTACACATTGCAATGTTAAATATGGACACCATGTGGATGCCATCCATATGCTGTACATGTTCTTTATGGACCCATAGTCTTGTATTGGCCATTGTCATCCATGCTGCCAGAAAAAAAAACGAATAAGTGAACAGCACAATAGGTTATAATAGGTACATGTTGTATCTGTGAAAAAAACAGATTCCACACATACCGAAAACACTGACATGTGAAGGAGACCTAAGAGGGAGAGGGAGAAATGGAGAAAGAGGTCCTGGGATTGTAATGGCCACACTTTGTAATAACAAAAAAAATTACAAGTTTGAATGGTTATATGTATCTGTAAACAAACACTTTTCCCAAAGAGAATAATTGTTATCATGATTAAATGAGAAAACACGTGACCGCTGGCAGCTGCAGGAAGGCTTCGGCTGACACTGTGCTTGCTATTAAAGAGCAATGAATAGTCACTGCTTTCCACACATACAGTCCCGGCGTGCAGAGCAGTGAGTATTCTGGCAGCTGCCCTTCGGCTTCTAAGCAGCGCATGACGTCCATGCCATGCGCTGCTTACAAGCATAAAGCAGCAGCTGGCATCTGAACAAGATGCTGCGAAGGAGCGCCAGGACAGTAAGTGTAATGGTTCTTTTTTTAATGTTTTCTGATGAGGCCATGCATACCAGGATGGGGGTGGGGCAAATCATACCAGGATAAGGATGGGGTCATGTATATTAGGACAAGATTGGGGCCCTGCATACCAGGATAGGGATGAGGGTGACCACTCCTGCCAGGATAGGGATGAGAGGGCCATGCCTACCAGGCTAGAGATAAGGGGGACATGCATACAAGGCTAGGGATGAGGAGGCCATGCATACACTAGGATGGGCATGAGGGGGCCGTGCATACCAGATTAGAGATGAGGGAGCCAAGCATACCAGGATAGGGATGAGGGGTCCATGCATACTGGGGTAGGGATGAGGGGGGTCATGCATACCAGGAAAGGGGTGAGAGGGCCATGTGTATCAGCATGGGGATGAGGGGACCATATATTCCAGGATAGGGGATATTAAGTAAAGAATTGACCACATTTTGTGCTTACATTTTTTTCCCTAATTTCCTCCTCTAAAATGTAGGTGCTTCTTATGGTCCGGTGCATCTTATAGTCCGAAAAGTACGGTACATGCCTTGGCAAGCTATCAGCGAGATTGTAAATGGTTATTTGAGGAATGCTCTGCCACTCTGAATGTACAAATCATCAAGATCTGCTGCTGGCAGATCCCTTTGTGATTGCCGACCAACGATGTCCCAGATACAGTATGCTCACTGGCAGAGAAGCTTAGAGATACAGCAAGCCATGGGAGCACAATTGGGCCACGCAGCCTGTTCACTGTGGCAGAAGCAACATGCAGCCTGGTGTTGCCGAGTTAAAAATGGCTATTTTTGTGGGTTGCACTATAATTCAATGCTGGATAAAGTCAAGATATTTTGAAAATGTTTCCATTTTTTCCTCAAATGCATATCACTAACATGTCTATGTATCCTGGGATTTCCATGATTCCATGACTTTTCCTTCTTAGTTTTGCAATTTCAATGTTGATGAGTGTAGATAGAGATGCATTTACTAGCAGTAAAGTAGAATGAATAGGATTCTGAAAAGAATTTTAAAAATACCAATTAACTACACAAGAATATGAGAGGGGTTTCTTTTTTTGTTGTTGATCATATTCTGCAGAAATTTACAGACCCAATGGGGCTCACAATCTAAATTCTTATTGATATGTCTTTCCTCCACAAGGAAGGAAACCCACGCAACCTCGGGGAGAACATACAAACTCCTTGCAGATGTTGTCCTTCGTGGGATTTGAAACCAGGACTCCAGCCCTGCAAAGCAACAGTGCTAACCACTGAGCTACCACGTGGCCCATTAGCCTAAAAGGCATTTAAAACCACAATATGTAAGAATCATGGCAGATCTATTTTTGCATTGAATCATTGCTTACCATGTATTTGAGTTTTGCTAAATCTGTATATTTTCAGTAATGCTTTAATGGTGCTGTCACCTTCACCGTTCAAGTTAACAAATACTGAGATTTATGAGCCTAACTTTAAAGATACTTGTACTAATCTGTAGCACATAAATCCCTGCCAGGACATGAAATCTTATCCAAACATATTAAGGCAAACACAGATATTACTATCTTCAGGGTCAGTACCATTAAGAAAGCCTAGGTTCAGAAAGTAAAATTATGGGTGCACTATATTACAAGGTTTCAGAGGTTCACTGAAAGAGTGATGACAACAGATCAATAACCATAAATTGTGGAATTTACCACATTAGGACAGTTGTAAAATTGAATGTTTGTTGTATGAAGTAATGGTGAGGACAGTCCATAGTACTCCATGTCTGCTACTTCATGCAGGGGAGCACATACCATTGGTGCAGACTGTGCAGTCACCCAGGGCCTCAAGGGGAAGGGGGCACAAATCTAATTTCAAAGCAGCAAGAAGCATTTGTCCCGGACACGTTAGAGATGCATTATGATGAGCTATCAGACTGCACAGATTTAATAGCCTGTATCAGAAGAATACTGTGTTTTCCGTGTTTTACTCTTCAATAATCAAACAAGAAGTTTTCACTCAAGTGAATGCACAAAACAAGTTGACTATTCATTGAGTGTCTATGTCTGCATGTGGCTGTGTAGCCATGTTACCATTCCTTCCAGAAGTTCCAATGGTCTCTGTGTAGATGGAAAAATATTTAGAATTGAGAGTCCTCAGTGGTTGATACCTTTTAATGGCTAACTGAAAAGATGGTAACAAATTGCAAGCTTTCGAGACTACATACGACTCTTCATCAGGCAAAGACTAAAACAAATTCTGAAGAACCACATTTTTTTTTTTCTATACTATGTTGTGCATAAATATGTGATTCTTCAGAATTTGTATTAGTCTATGCCTGATGAAGAGACCTGAGTAGTCTCGAAAGCTTGCAATTTGTTACCATCTTTTCAGTTAGCCATTAAAAGGTATCAACCACTGAGGACTCTCAATTCTAAATATTTTTCTATCTACTGGCTAATACGGTACGAAGATATATTTCTTTCCTGTGTAGATGGAGAAATTCAGATGTCTCAATACTGGTTTCTCTAAAGGTTGTCAGGAATTTTGTCAATAGATAGAAGCAGCTTCACTGTCAGCAATGCGGATTCACTGGAAGCCACTTCTTAGCACCCTAATTCAGCAGACCACAGGTATACAGGTAGTATACAGTCCCCCAAACTCTAGTTAGGTAGGATCAGTGTCTTCCAGATTAGTTTCTGTTTCTTTGCTTTTTTTAATGACAGGCTTGGACTGTTATCTATTAACATATGTATATGTATATATATATATATATACAGTGGGGCAAAAAAGTATTTAGTCATTCAGCAATAGTGCAAGTTCCACCACTTAAAAAGATGAGAGGCGTCTGTAATTTACATCATAGGTAGACCTCAACTATGTGAGATAAACTGAGAAAAAAAAATCCAGAAAATCACATTGTCTGTTTTTTTATCATTTTATTTGCATATTATGGTGGAAAATAAGTATTTGGTCAGAAACAAAATTTCATCTCAATACTTTGT
Organism: Ranitomeya variabilis; assembly: GCF_051348905.1. Lineage (NCBI taxonomy): Eukaryota > Metazoa > Chordata > Amphibia > Anura > Dendrobatidae > Ranitomeya > Ranitomeya variabilis. Next base: position 740,606,580 of record NC_135233.1, read on the forward strand.
AATATATCCTTTGTTGGCAATGACAGAGGTCAAACGTTTTCTGTAAGTCTTCACAAGGTTGCCACACACTGTTGTTGGTATGTTGGCCCATTCCTCCATGCAGATCTCCTCTAGAGCAGTGATGTTTTTGGCTTTTCGCTTGGCAACACGGACTTTCAACTCCCTCCAAAGGTTTTCTATAGGGTTGAGATCTGGAGACTGGCTAGGCCACTCCAGGACCTTGAAATGCTTCTTACGAAGCCACTCCTTCGTTGCCCTGGCGGTGTGCTTTGGATCATTGTCATGTTGAAAGACCCAGCCACGTTTCATCTTCAATGCCCTTGCTGATGGTTTGCACTCAAAATCTCACGATACATGGCCCCATTCATTCTTTCATGTACCCGGATCAGTCGTCCTGGCCCCTTTGCAGAGAAACAGCCCCAAAGCATGATGTTTCCACCACCATGCTTTACAGTAGGTATGGTGTTTGATGGATGCAACTCAGTATTCTTTTTCCTCCAAACACGACAAGTTGTGTTTCTACCAAACAGTTCCAGTTTGGTTTCATCAGACCATAGGACATTCTCCCAAAACTCCTCTGGATCATCCAAATGCTCTCTAGCAAACTTCAGACGGGCCCGGACATGTACTGGCTTAAGCAGTGGGACACGTCTGGCACTGCAGGATCTGAGTCCATGGTGGCGTAGTGTGTTACTTATGGTAGGCCTTGTTACATTGGTCCCAGCTCTCTGCAGTTCATTCACTAGGTCCCCCTGCGTGGTTCTGGGATTTTTGCTCACCGTTCTTGTGATCATTCTGACCCCACGGGGTGGGATTTTGCGTGGAGCCCCAGATCGAGGGAGATTATCAGTGGTCTTGAATGTCTTCCATTTTCTAATTATTGCTCCCACTGTTGATTTCTTCACTCCAAGCTGGTTGGCTATTGCAGATTCAGTCTTCCCAGCCTGGTGCAGGGCTACAATTTTGTTTCTGGTGTCCTTTGACAGCTCTTTGGTCTTCACCATAGTGGAGTTTGGAGTCAGACTGTTTGAGGGTGTGCACAGGTGTCTTTTTATACTGATAACAAGTTTAAACAGGTGCCATTACTACAGGTAATGAGTGGAGGAAAGAGGAGACTCTTAAAGAAGAAGTTACAGGTCTGTGAGAGCCAGAAATCTTGATTGTTTGTTTCTGACCAAATACTTATTTTCCACCATAATATGCAAATAAAATGATAAAAAAACAGACAATGTGATTTTCTGGATTTTTATTTCTCAGTTTGTCTACCATAGTTGAGGTCTAACTATGATGTAAATTACAGACGCCTCTCATCTTTTTAAGTGGTGGAACTTGCACTATTGCTGACTGACTAAATACTTTTTTGCCCCACTGTATATATATATATATATATACACACATACTGAGGAGAAAGGCTGTAAGATGGAGCCATGTGAGCATGGAATCCCAATAAAGGATAAGAGGGGATGAGGTAAAGGCCCCGCGCATATCGCTGCAGCAGCAGCAGCTTCGTCAGGGGAAGTTAAACAAAAAACGTTTCCTGAAGCGGTTTCCACTTGAAAACCATGTTGTTTTCACTAGCCTGAAAAAAATGTCTTGTGAACATACCCTTAGATACCACTTGCAAATTAACAGACATCCTACTAAGCGTTCTTAAAACCCTCATAATCTATGAGCTCTGCAAAAATCATCATGGCAGGTGCCACTGCCACAGTGTAGTGTGCAGCGATGCTGCAATAGCACATGGCAGGGGTCAAAGTGCATTGACTGACCGCGGGTTTCAGGACCTGAACTTAACAACCTCATATATGCCTATGATGCTGTCAAGTCTAGATGAGGAGACCTGGGGCCATTACATGTCCTAGGACCCCCACCCAAAAATGTGTAAACATTCAGTTATGACCAAAAGTTTTGCCACCCATGAAATGTTCCAGAAAATGAAGTATTTCTCACAGAAAATTATTGCAGTTATACATGTTTTGTTATACACATGTTTAATGGGAAATTTGTGAAGTATTGATGTTCTCTTGTAACGATACCACTTATATACGGTAGCTTACTTTATGGTAAGATTCCACCTTCTGTAAAAGGATTGTTATAAGACATGAAACATGTTTTTGAGGAGCAAAGTCTAAATTTATCAAGAAGCTGGATTATCAACAACCTGGATCCAACAAGAGCAATGACAACTTACTAGGTAAAATGTTACCATGTTGAAAATAGATACCCTCTATAACTTCCAATCCAAATCATATTAACAGTTGACAGGGAAAATTGATGAGTAACAGATTTGCTTATGTATTTTCCTACATCTTGAAATACAGTTATAGCCAAAAGTGTTGGCACCCTTGAAATTGTTCAAGAAATGTATTTTAAAATTACATTTTGGGGGTTTGTGTGAAATTTTGTCCAATTTGACTTTTTTTCAGTTTTTTATTATTATTATTATTATTATTATTATTACTTATTGTTATAGCGCCATTTATTCTATGGCGCTTTAAATGTGAGGAGGGGTATACATAATAAAAACAAGTACAATAATCTTAAACAATACAAGCCATAACTGGTACAGGAGGAGAGAGGACCCTGCCCGCGAAGGCTCACAATCTACAAGAGATGGGTGAGAATACAGTAGGTGAGGATAGAGCTGGTCATGCAGCGGTTTGGTTGATCGGTGGTTACTGCAGGCTGTAGGCTTGTCGGAAGAGGTGGGTCTTCAGGCTCTTTTTGAAGATTTCGATGGTAGACGAGAGTCTGATGTGTTGTGGTAGAGGGTTCCAGAGTAGGGGTGATATGCGAGAGAAATTTTGTATACGATTGTGGGAAGAGGAGATAAGAGGGGAGTAGAGAAGGAGATCTTGTGAGCATCGGAGGTTGCGTGCAAGAAAGTACCGGGAGATGAGGTCACAGATGTATGGAGGAGACAGGTTGTGGATGGTTTGTACGTCACGGTTAGGGTTTTGTACTGGAGTCTCTGGGCAATGGGGAGCCAGTGAAGGGATTGACAGAGGGGAGAGGCCGGGGAATAGCGGGGGGACAGGTGGATTAGTCGGTCAGCAGAGTTTAGAATAGATTGGAGGGGTGCGAGAGTGTTCGAGGGGAGGCCACAGAGCAGGAGGTTGCAGTAGTCAAGGCAAGTGATGATGAGGGCATGGACTAGGGTTTTTATGTTGTTTCAATACACACAAAAGAAATAAACATGTTTATAACAAAATATAATTTAATAATTAAAATAATTTTCTAGGAGAAAATTTTCATTTTCTGGAACAATTTCCAGGTTGCCAAAACTTTCGGCCATTACTGTAGTCTTTTAGAAGGGTCAGGTCACTTTAGGGTTTCAGAAACACCCATTGGACACTTGTCTGCATGTGGGTTATGGATATGCTAAAATTATTATGTGACCATGCCAAATTTATTGGGTTCAAATCTGCTGACAGATTCCCTTTAACTCTTGTAACACTTTGTAGGATGAACAGAACAAATAAACACAAATTGCAAATAAAGTAAATGTGCAGAGTAAGCAAATAACACCCAGCACAAAGTAAAAGTTGTGTCTAGACACAGCGCACACAGTTAAAAAAGTATTTCTGAGAAATATTCGCTAATCTCAACCGCCTCTTGTTTCATCACTGTCCTGCACAGAGACGTTACAAAGGTCAGTGTGCTTACTACTGTGTCTATGTACGGGAGTCAAAGTCTCAAGAGTAAGGGAAATACCTTACACATGCAATAATTATGAAAACCTGCCCATATCTAAAATATGATGCAACAGAATGAGATTTTTATCTGCCAATACGACTGATTTTTGGGAAGATATCGATTGACCAGGTCCAATTTCAGACTGCTCATCACTTTGTTCTCCTGAAGACAAGCCACCCCCAGACATACATGGCAATGGTTCTTTCATAGAAAACACAGAAGCAATCAGCCAAATGAGCACTTTTGTGTGAAGAGCAGGCCAAGATGCCTGTCATCCAAATTATACTTCAGTAACAACCATATAATGTGCAAGGTTGGCATAAAGGGTATTCCCACCTCCAATAACCTATCCCAATACGTAGGTGTAATAATAATATTACTTTACTTTGAATACTTTCAATTAGAAATGTAGAATAGTTCTTCTGATTTGTTATGTCGCTTACCCCATGTGCAGGGCATTGCCATAGGTTAGGTATTCATGGTTATGACCACTCATATAGTCACAGAGAGTTAGTTAGTGGTCATAACCATGGATTTCTAAGCTACAGCAGCAATGTCCTGCACATGGGGTAAGTGACATCGCGATTTAGAAGAACTATACTACATTTCTAATTGGAGGTGTTTGCTAAAATTATTATTATAACACCTACTACATATGGGGATAAGATCTTGGAGATGGGAATACACCTTTAACTCAGCGCACGAGATGCTGAGCTCAGTGACCGGCTGGCTAGAGTGGTAATGTTACATCATCAGCATGCGCCACCGCTCTATACAGTCACTGAGCTCAGGAGCTGTGCTGTCAATTGCAGTGTACGAGTATTGAGCTCAGTGACTGGCTGGAAAGGTGACTACAACGCTGTAGTCAAAACACAGGAACCGTAAAAAAACAAATATGGTGCTGGGCAAAGGGTGGGTGAATTCCTGCTGAGTTTTCCATTTTCTACAGTTTCGCAGTGTTAGACTGGGTGCCAAGGTCCTACCAGTAGCATTGACTTTGGGGGCCCACTTTTCACCTGCATGCAAATATTACACTTCCCTCGTTCACAAATTTACCTATGCTTCTATATAACAGTAATCTAGGTAGTTTGGTTAATGAGTGATGAGATGCTGCTTTTTTCTGTACAGAGTAAATCAAGATTATTATGCCAAGTATTGCCCATATAGTGGGGTTGGAGTCCCATATCTTCACAAAGGCCCACCGGGGGATTCCTCTGTTCCCCTGTGGGCCATTCCAAGCCTTATTTAGGGCCTACTTTCCAGAAAGTAGAAAGTCACTTTAAGTCTACCATGAGCTCCTCCATTATTTGGATGAGGTGCATTTTCTGGATCCAGAGGTTATAATGGGTAAACAATTGTTTTTTCTAGAGTCGAAGAATTAGGACTGGAGTCACCAGATTGAGAAAACAGATCACTAAATGTAATCCATCAGCATTCCATGATCAGAAGCCATCTTCTAAACCTCCAGTCATGCGCAGTGCATGCCTCTGAAGCCAAGAAGCGTACACCTAACTTCATAGGAGAACTGCGCATGACTCGAAGATCAGAAGATGGCTTCCGGTCAATGGCAGTGTGCGTCTCTGAAGCTGTGAAGTGTACACTGAGCTTCAGAGAGTAGTGATGCTGCTGGAATCAGCGCCGCACCTGCGCAGATTTGCATGAGTGGCAATGACGCTGATCATGCAAATTAGGTTATCAATCTCACAGGGGGGGTGATAACATGGAAAAAGGGCTGACTATTCTGTGGAAACTAATGACCCATCGACTAGTCAAAGCCCTCATTAGCATAGGGAAAGCAGAGGTTATAAATGCTTTTTAAAGCATTTATTTAACTGAATAATGTTATACAGGGATGGTTATGGAGGGAGCTTAATCACCGATAGCTGAATGCTGCTGGATTGGAGGGCATGGGGACCTGACAGGTTCCCTTAAAAATGCTCCCATAGCTGCAATTGGTTAAAAAAAAAGGCGCTGTACTCACTTTTCCAATGACCCGCTGGTGAGTCTTCGCATTGGCATTGGTGCTGACATCACCATGACAGTAAGGCAGCTAATCAGTGAGCTCAACTGTGTGGAGCTTTAGATCCTCTGAGCTCACTGATTGGCTGCTGCACTGAAGACATGATGTTAGCGCCGCAGTCAATTTAAGACACCAAGACTCACCAGTGGATCTGGGAATGGTGAGTACATTGCATTTAAAAAAAAAAAACTAAACTGTAGCCAGAGCAGGCGCTTAATTTAAAGGGAACAAACTCTTTAATACATAAAGTATTTGGCCACATTTTTAGGAATTATTTATGTCAAGAAACTAAAGTACGGTAAATAAATTGATCAGCTTGCACTATGGCATTGCTTATCTTGTGCTGATCCTGATTTTGCTGACAATTCACTTGCCAGTCAGATTACTTTACAACCCTGAAAGTAAAGACTTCAAGTCTCACTATGCAGGTCCCTCAAGGAACAAACCTCCCAGAAAAGATGGAAGATTGCAGCTCTGAAGAAAATAGAAGAAATGAGGCTAAATCTAAATGGTTGTGATTGAAAATGTATGACTTATTTTCCCTGTATACATGTCAGATCACACATATTGCTTTGCTTGAACAGAAAAAATAAATTTTACACTCATATATAAATAATGTAGTATAAATAAATAGCGCAAAAAAAGAGAGAGAAATCTCAATATAAATAAATATATTTTTATATCTAATATATCTATTCACAGGCTTGGACTGGCCCACTGGAGAACAGGAGAATCCCCCGGCGGGCCTCTATGCAAGAGTAAAGGTACCTTCACACTAAGCGACGCTGCAGCGATACAGACAACGATGCCGATCGCTGCAGCGTCGCTGTTTGGTCGCTGGAGAGCTGTCACACAGACCGCTCTCCAGCGACCAACGATGCCGAGGTCCCCGGGTAACCAGGGTAAACATCGGGTTGCTAAGCGCAGGGCCGCGCTTAGTAACCCGATGTTTACCCTGGTTACCAGCGTAAAAGTAAAAAAAAAAAACACTACATACTGACATTCGCGTCCCCCGGCGTCCGCTTCCTGCACTGACTGAGTGCCGGCCCTAACAGCAGAGCAGTGACGTCACCGCTGTGCTGTACTTTCACTTTATGGCCGGCGCTCAGTCAGTGCAGGAAGCAAACGCCGGGAGACGCGAAGGTAAGTATGTACTGTTTGTTTTTTTACATTTTACACTGGTTACCAGGGTAAACATCGGGTTACTAAGCGCAGCCCTGCACTTAGTAACCCGATATTTACCCTGGTTACCATTGTAAAACATCGCTGGTATCGTTGCTTTTGCTGTCAAACACAATGATACACGGCGATCTGACGACCAAATAAAGTTCTGAACTTTAACTAACGACCAGCGATATCACAGCAGGATCCTGATCGCTGCTGCGTGTCAAACTCAACGATATCGCTATCCAGGACGCTGCAACGTCACGGATCGCTAGCGATATCGTTTAGTGTGAAGGTACCTTAAGCTATTTACCTCAAACATGAGCAGTAGTTGGCCAATACATTAATTCACTATGTGCAGACAAAAGCAGTATCTCATCATTCATTCAACAAACTACCTAGTTTAGTTTTATATAGAAGCAGAAGTACATTTGTGAAAGAGGGTAATATAATATTTGCATGAAGCTGAACGGTGGTCCCCTCAAATCAATGTTACTGTTGGGCCCTTGCCAACCCAGTCCAACACTGACTATACAGCTAGTAGACACTTTGCAGGATTCTGTAAAAAATATTAAATGGGTTTAATATTTTAGCTGCCATTTCAAAATAATTCTCTCCTTAACAGCATTTGCACATTTTCACTTACTTTTTAATTATCTGTTTGGTATACAAAACCCCATTTCTGAAAGCTAACACGAGATTGATAAGAATACTTTGAAACACTGGGCTTTTGGTGAAGACAGTGCCAGTCTTTGAGGAAGGTTAGGCCAAGGCAAGACATAAAGGACATAAAGGTCTTTGTGATGATAGCAAAAAAGAGACAGGAGAGAATATAGACAGAAATGTGCTGAAGGACACATGCCAGGAAGGGAAAGAAGGTGATGTGGGTGGGGGGGATGCTTGAGACATGATGAAGATGAAGGGTTATGGGAAGTGCTTGTTATTTCAAGAGATGCGCTTGATAGGCCAGCATGACAATGTAGAGCGTGGCTGGTGACCTTTCATGCAAGTCACAATGGTTTCAGCTTACAGCACCTGTCACTCTGAGCTGTGAGGAAGTGGTCTCCAAACTTTCTTCCTACCGAGTAATTAAGTCGAATACCAGGAACACATAGAACGGTTGATGAATTATTAATACTATGGTATTTCACACTTGTCAGTAATGGAAACATTCCTCACTGACAGAAATGTATGCTAATCATATGACGAGTCATTTAATGTTAGTGAGGTATTTTGCACCCAAACCACACATAAGAAACATAAGGTTTACACACGATATGGTTAAAAGAAACAATTGCGCTTGTGACATATAAGAGTCACTGATAAAGTTCAGTGGAAAGAGGCTTATTAACGTTTAAAATTCCTCTAACATTGCAATCACTCAAGGCTATGCGCACATGCAGCATTTTTTGTTTGTTTTTTTGCTTAGTTTTTCATGCAAATTAAAACTGCTTTTTACAGCAACTGCCAAAGCAATAAAATCTAAGAAATCTCATGCACACATTTGTTTTATGTTCCTGACTGAATTCGAGAACTGGAGCGTTTTTAAAATTTACGCGTCAGTAAAAAAAAAAAATCTGCAAAAACGCAGCAAATATTTTTGCAGTATTTTCACAGCGTTTTTGGTAAATACAACTAACTTTATTAAACAGGAATTGTAGACAAAACACACAAGTAATCCAAACCGAAAAAACGCTGCAAAAAAAACTACAAAAATGCAGCAAAATGGGCTTTAGAACACAGCGTTTTTTATTACCAGGAGAGCAAGCTTTGCAGAAAAAATATAACATAATAATTAATATTAATCCAATGGATTAGCCACTTTAACCCCTTTATCCAAAAAGGGTGGTTTGAACATTAATGACCGGGCCAATTTTTACAATTCTGACCACTGTCCTTTTATGAGGTTATAAGTCTGGAACACTTCAACGGATCCCGGTGATTCTGACAATATTTTCTTGTGACATATTGTACTTCATGATAGTGGTAAAATTTATTTGATATTACCTGCGTTTATTTGTGAAAAAAACGTAAATTTGGCGAAAATTTTGAAAATTTCACAATTTTCCAACTTTGAATTTTTATGCCCTTAAATCACAGAGATATATCACACAAAATACTTAATAAGTAACATTTCCCACATGTCTACTTTACACCAGCACAATTTTGGAACTAAAATTTTTTTTGTTAGGGAGTTATAAGGGTTAAAAGTTGACCAGCAATTTCTCATTTTTACAACACAATTTTTTTTTAGGGACTACATCACATTTGAAGTCACTTTGAAGGGTCTATATGATAGAAAATACCCAAGTGTCACACCATTCTAAAAACTGCACCTCTCAAGGTGCTCAAAACCACATTCAAGAAGATTATTAACCCTTCAGGTGCTTCACAGGAATTTTTGGAATGTTTAAAAAAAAATGAACATTTAATTTTTTTTCACAAATAATTTACTTCAGCTCCAGTTTGTTTTATTTTACCAAGGGTAACAGGAGAAAGTGGACCACAAAAGTTGTTGTGCAATTTGTCCTGAGTACGCTGATACCCTATATGTGGGAGTAAACCACTGTTTGGGCGCACAACAGAGCTCGGAAGGGATGGATCGCCATTTGACTTTTCAATGCAAAATTGACTGGAATTGAGATAGGACGACATGTTGCGTTTGGAGAGCCCCTGATGTGCCTAAACATTGAAACCCCCCACAAAAGACACCATTTTGGAAAATAGACCCCCTAAGGAACTTATCTAGATGTGTGGTGAGCACTTTGACCCACCAAGTGCTTCACAGAAGTTTATAATGCAGAGCCGTAAAAATAAAAAATCATATTTTTTCACAAAAATGATCTTTTCGCCCCCAATTTTTTATTTTCCCAAGGGTAACAGAAGAAATTGGACCCCACAAGTTGTTGTGCAATTTGTCTTGAGTGCGCTGATACCCCATATGTGAGTGGTAAACCACTGTTTGGGCACACAGCAGAGCTCGGAAGGGAAGGAGCGCCATTTGAATTTTCAATGCAAAATTGACTGGAATTGAGATAGGACACCATGTCACGTTTGGAGAGCCCCTGATGTACCTAAACAGTAGGAACCCCCACAAGTGACCCCATATTGGAAACTAGACCTCCTAAGGAACTTATCTAGATGTGTTGTGAGAACTTTGAACCCCCAAGTGTTTCACTACAGTTAATAACGCAGTGCCATGAAAATAAAAAATTCTTTTTTTTTCCACAAAAAATGTTTTTTAGCCCCCAGTTTTGTATTTTCCCAAGGGTAACAAGTGAAATTGGACCCCAAAAGTTGTTGTCCAATTTGTCCTGAGTACACTGATACCCTATATATGGGGGGAACCACCGTTTGGGCGCATGGCAGAGCTCGGAATGGAAGGAGCGCCGTTTGGAATGCAGAATTAGATGGATTGGTCTGCAGGCATCATGTTGCATTTGCAGAGCCCCTGATGTACCTAAACAGTAGAAACCCCCACAAGTGACCCCATATTGGAAACTAGACCCCCCAAGGAGCTTATATAGATGTGTTGTGAGAACTTTGAACCCCCAAGTGTTTCACTACAGTTAATAACGCAGAGCCATGAAAATAAAAAATCCTTTTTTTTCCACAAAAATTGTTTTTTAGCCCCCAGTTTTGTATTTTCCCAAGTGTAAAAGGAGAAATTGGACACCAAATGTTGTTGTCCAATTTATCCTGAGTACACTGATACCCTATATGTGGGGGGAACCACCGTTTGGGCGCATGGCAGAGCTCGGAATTGAAGGAGCGCCGTTTGGAATGCAGACTTAGATGGATTGGTCTGCAGGCGTCACGTTGCATTTGCAGAGCCCCTGATGCACCTAAACAGTAGAAACCCCCCATAAGTGACACCATATTGGAAACTAGACCCCCCAAGGAACTTATCTAGATGTGTTGTGAGAACTTTGAACCCCCAAATGTTTCACTACATTTAATAACGCAGAGCCATGAAAATAAAAAATCTTTTTTTCCACAAAAATTATATTTTAGCCCCTAGTTTTGTATTTTCTCAAGGGTAACAGGAGAAATTGGACCCCAAAAATTGTCCAATGTGTCTTGAGTATGCTGATACCCCATATGTTGGGGTAAACCCCTGTTTGGGTGCAGGGGAGAGCTCGGAAGGGAAGGAGCACTGTTTCACTTTTTCATCGCAGAATTGGCTGGAATTGAGATCGGATGCCATGTCGCGTTTGGAGAGCCCCTGATGTGCCTAAACATTGGAAACCCCCCAATTCTAACTGAAACCCTAATCCAAACACACCCCTAACCCTAATCCCAATGGTAACCCTAACCACACCCCTAACCCTAATCCCAACCCTAATCCCAACTGTAAATGTAATCCAAACCCCAACCCTAACCCTAGCCCCAACCCTAACCCTAGCCCCAACCCTATCTTTAGCCCCAACCCTAGCCCTAACCCTAGCCATAACCCTACCTGTTATGATCTGGTGGCCTAGGAGCAGCATGTGATGCACTCTGGAGAAGGTGGAACCTGCACTGACCGCAGACCCTGAACTTAACACCGCAACTAGAAGTAGCCGTGGAATGTACCTAACACTCCCTAGACATCTCGACACAGCCGGAGGACTAAATACCCCTAGAGATAGAAAAGGGAAAACTATCTTGCCTCAGAGAAAATCCCCAAAGGATAGACTGCCCCCCACAAATATTGACTGTGAGAGGAGAGGAAAAAAACATACACAGACTGAAATGAGAATTTAGCAAAGGAGGCCACTTCTAGCTAAATAGAAAGGATAGGACAGAGTACTATGCGGTCAGTATTAAAACACTAGAAAATATCCACCACAGAAAATACATAATCTCCACATCTAACTAAAGATATGGAGGGTATATCTGCATCTCCAGAGATACCAGTTTGGCTGAACAAATCCTTATACAGACCAAGCTGGACAAGACAAAACAAGAAAAAGAACTGAACAATAAGGCCCGCAGCATGTGGACTGCAAAAAACAAGGCCAGAACTTATCTTTGTAGAAATGAACAGCAAAGCAGGAGAGACCAGGCAGAGATGTGAATCCTCCAGGAACAATGGACAACTGGCACTGACTAAAGGTTCAAACAAGACTAAATAGCCCAGTCAGACTTGCAATAAGTGGACACACCTGATAAATGCTGCTATCCAAAGACAGCAGTACTACCACTTATAACCACCGGAGGGAGCCCAAGAGCAGAATTCACAACACCTACCCCTAATGGGAAAATGGAAATAAATACATTTTTTACATTTTATTATTTTTCCCTAAGGGGGTGATGAAGCGGGGTTTGATTTACTTTTATAGCGGGTTTTTTAGCGGATTTTTTTGATTGGCAGCTGTCACACACTAAAAGACGCTTTTATTGCAAAAAATAGTTTTTGCGTCTCCACATTTTGAGAGCAATAATGTTTGTATATTTTGGACCACAGAGTCATGTCAGGTCTTGTATTTTGCGGGACGAGTTGATGTTTTTATTGGATCCATTTTCGGGCACGTGACATCTTTTCATTGCTTTTTATTCTGATTTTTGTGAGCAGAATGACCAAAAACCAGCTATTCATGAATTTCTTTTGGCGGGGCGTTTATACCGTTCCGCGTTTGGTAAAATTGATAAAGCAGTTTTATTCTCCGGGTCAGTACGATGACAGCGATACCTCATTTATATCTTTTTTTATGTTTTGCCGCTTTTATGCGATAAAAACTATTTTATATAAAAAATTATTATTTTTGCATCGCTTTATTCTGAGGACTATAACTTTTTTATTTTTTCGCTGATGACGCTGTATGGCAGCTCGTTTTTTTGCGGGACAAGATGACGTTTTCAGCGGTACCATGGTTATTTATATCCGTCAGGCGCTGAGCAGGCGCTTGTAAGCCACCTCCCTGCAGGACCCCGAAGCAGCCCCGTGGCCATTTTGGATCCGGGGCCTGCAGGGAGAAGGAGGTAGGAGACCCTCGGAGCAACTCAATCACATTGCGTTGCTCTGAGGGTCTCAGGGAAACACGCAGGGAGCCCCCTCCCTGCGCGATGCTTCCTTATGCTGCCGGAACGCTGCGATCATCTTTGAATGTTCCGGGGGTTAATGTGCCAGGAGCGGTCCGTGACCGCTCCTGCCACATAGTGCCGAATGTCAGCTGCGATAGTCAGGACGTACTATTCCGTCCATGGGAAGTAGGGCCCACCCCACATGGACGGAATAGTACGTCCAATGGTAGAAAGGGGTTTAGGAAACACAACACAAATTTTATGTCCTTTACCGTGTTAAATATGCCTGTAATGTAGTGCAATTTTATTAAAATACATATCAATTGAGGTCTTCCTCCATTTCCAGTGCAGCTCTGTTGTGAATTCCGTTCTCGGGCTCCCTCCTGTGGTCATGAGTGGTACTGTGTGAGTTTGTTCTTGGGCTCCCTCTGGTGGCCTTTAGCGATATGGCTGGGCTCAGCTGTTTCATCTCCTGCTAGGCTGGGCCTATTTAACTCACCTGGACCTTTACTTGTCGCCTGCTGTCGGTGTATTCAGTCCTGATCCTGTGCTCTCCTGAATATTCCTGGTGACCAGTCTCCTGCTATGAGAAGCTAAGTTTGCTTGTTCAGTTTCTCATTATTTCCTTGAAAACGTTTCTCATTATATGATGAGTTCAGCCCAGCTTGCTTTCATGTGATTTTTTGCTTGCTGGTTAGTTCTGGGGTGCAGAGTGCGCCCCTCACATCGTGAGTCGGTGTGGGGGTTCTTGTATTCTCTGCGTGGTTTACTTTTGATAGTTTTTGAACTGACCGCACAGACACCTATCTTTATCTGCCTATCTAGTATTAGCGGGCCTCATTTGCTAAACCTGTTTCATCTCTACGTTTGTGTTTTCCCCTTAACTCACCGTTATTATTTGTGGGGGGCTATCTAAAACTTTGGGGATATTTCTCTGAGGCAAGTGAGGTCTTTGCTTTCTCTCTAGGGGTAGTCAGTTTCTCAGGCTGTGACGAGGCGTCTAGGTTTTCAGGTAACGCTCCACAGCTGCCTTTAGTGTGTTTGGATAAGATCAGGATTGCGGTCAGTATAGCTTCCACATCCCCAGAACTTGTCCTATATATTCAGGGTATATGTGTCAGGTCAGTTTGAGATCCTACCACCAGGATCATAACAGTACAGCAGGCCACAAAGTGTTAATGCAGCAGAAGAGGGAGAAGAGAAATCCTGAAGTCATTTTTTTTTCCTCTGCACTGTGTTTGGCTTCTCTCCTCCCCTTAATCTCTGGGTGGTTCTGAATTCAGTTGCAGATATGGACATTCAGAGTCTGTCTTCTAGTGTGGATCATCTCACTGCAAGGGTACAGGGCATTCAGGATTATGTAGTCCGCAGTCCTATGTCAGAGCCTAAAATTCCAATTCCTGAGCTGTTTTCCGGAGATAGATCTAGGTTTTTGAACTTTAAGAATAATTGTAAGTTATTCCTTTCTCTGAGACCTCGCTCCTCTGGTGATTCTGTTCAGCAAGTTAAAATTGTTATTTCTTTGTTGCGTGGTGACCCCCAAGATTGGGCATTCTCTCTGGCGCCAGGAGATCCTGCATTGCTAAATGTGGATGCGTTTTTCAGGGTGCCGCCCTGAATCTGATGGATTTGTCATTTGCCAGGCGCTGTGGTTTTATCTTGGAGCCTTTACAATTCCCCATTCCACTAAAGGGAATTGATGCTACGCCATTGGCCAAGAATAAACCTCAGTACTGGACTCAAGTGACCATGTCTATGACTCCTGCACATCAGGAGGTGATTCGCTTTCTTGTGCTACATAATTTGCATGATGTTGTCGTGTTGGGTCTGCCATGGCTGCAGGCTCATAATCCAGTCCTGGATTGGAAAGCAATGTCTGTGTCAAGTTGGGGTTGCCAGGGAATTCATGGTGATGCCCCTTTGGTGTCAATTGCTTCTTCTACTCCTTCTGAAGTCCCTGAATTTTTGTCAGACTACCAGGATGTATTTGATGAGCCCAAATCCAGTGCCCTACCTCCTCATAGAGATTGTGATTGTGCTATAAATTTGATTCCTGGTAGTAAGTTCCCTAAGGGACGACTTTTTAATTTATCTGTACCAGAACATGCCGCTATGCGGAGTTATATAAAGGAGTCCTTGGAGAAGGGGCATATTCGCCCGTCCTCGTCCCTTTTGGGTGCGGGGTTCTTTTTTGTGGCCAAGAAGGATGGTTCTCTGAGACCCTGTATAGATTATCGCCTTCTAAATAACATCACGGTCAAATTTCAGTACCCCTTGCCACTGTTGTCTGATCTGTTTGCTCGGATTAGGGGGGCCAGTTGGTTCACCAAGATAGATCTTCGAGGAGCGTATAATCTTGTGCGCATAAAACAGGGCGATGAATGGAAAACAGCATTTAATATGCCCGAAGGCCATTTTGAGTACTTGGTGATGCCTTTTGGGCTTTCTAATGCTCCCTCTGTGTTTCAGTCCTTCATGCACGACATCTTCCGAGAGTATCTGGATAGATTTATGATTGTGTACCTGGATGATATTTTGGTCTTTTCTGATGACTGGGAGTCTCATGTGAAGCAGGTCAGGATGGTATTTCAGGTCCTGCGTGCCAATGCCTTGTTTGTGAAGGGCTCTAAATGTCTCTTCAGAGTCCAGAAGATTTCTTTTTTGGGCTTTATTTTTTCTCCGTCTACTATTGAGATGGATCCAGTCAAGGTCCAGGCTATTCATGACTGGACTCAACCTACATCTGTGAGGAGTCTTCAGAAGTTCTTGGGTTTTGCTAATTTTTACCGTCGCTTCATCACTAATTTTTCTAGCGTGGTTAAGCCTTTGACGGATTTGACCAAGAAGGGTTCTGATGTGACGAATTGGTCTCCTGCGGCCATGGAGGCCTTTCAGGAGCTTAAGCGTCAGTTTTCTTCGGCTCCTGTCTTGCGCCAGCCCGATGTCTCTCTTCCCTTTCAGGTTGAGGTTGATGCTTCTGAGATTGGAGCAGGGGCTGTCTTGTCGCAGAGAAGCTCTGATGGCTCTGTGATGAGACCATGTGCTTTCTTTTCAAGAAAGTTTTCGCCTGCCAAGCGGAATTATGATGTTGGTAATCGTGAGTTGTTGGCAATGAAGTGGGCATTTGAGGAGTGGCGACATTGGCTTGAGGGAGCCAAGCATCGTGTGGTGGTCTTGACGGATCACAAGAATTTGACTTATCTCGAGTCTGCCAAACGGTTGAATCCGAGACAGGCTCGATGGTCGTTGTTTTTCTCTCGTTTCAATTTCGTGGTTTCATATCTTCCGGGTTCGAAAAACGTGAAGGCTGATGCCCTTTCTAGGAGTTTTGTACCTGACTCCCCGGAAATTTCTGAACCGACTGGTGTTCTCAAAGAGGGGGTGATTTTGTCTGCCATCTCTCCTGATCTGCGACGGGTGTTGCAGGAGTTTCAGGCCAATAGACCTGACCATTGTCCACCGGAGAGACTGTTTGTCCCAGACAGATGGACCAGTAGAGTTATTTCCGAGGTTCACTCTTCGGTGTTGGCAGGTCATCCTGGGATTTTTGGTACCAGGGATTTGGTGGCGAGATCCTTTTGGTGGCCTTCCTTGTCGCGGGATGTGCGTTCCTTTGTGCAGTCCTGTGGGATTTGTGCTCGGGCCAAGCCTTCGTGTTCTCATGCCAGTGGATTGCTTTTGCCTTTGCCTGTCCCGAAGAGGCCTTGGACGCATATTTCCATGGATTTTATTTCGGATCTTCCTGTCTCTCAGAAGATGTCTGTCATCTGGGTGGTTTGTGATCGTTTTTCCAAAATGGTCCATTTGGCACCCTTGCCTAAGTTGCCTTCCTCCTCCGATTTGGTGCCACTGTTTTTTCAGAATGTGGTTCGTTTACATGGTATTCCGGAGAACATTGTGTCCGACAGAGGATCCCAGTTTGTGTCCAGATTTTGGCGATCCTTTTGTGCTAAGTTGGGCATTGAATTGTCTTTTTCGTCAGCCTTCCATCCTCAGACGAATGGTCAAACCGAACGAACGAATCAGACCTTGGAAACTTATTTGAGATGTTTTGTTTCTGCTGACCAGGATGATTGGGTGACATTTTTGCCATTGGCTGAGTTCGCCCTCAATAATCGGGCTAGTTCTGCTACTTTGGTTTCACCTTTCTTTTGCAATTCTGGTTTTCATCCTCGTTTCTCCTCGGGTCAGGTTGAGTCTTCTGACTGTCCTGGGGTGGATTCTGTGGTGGATAGGTTGCAGCAGATTTGGAACCATGTGGTGGACAATTTGACTTTGTCCCAAGAGAAGGCTCAGCGCTTTGCTAACCGCCGTTGCTGTGTGGGTCCCCGACTTCGTGTGGGGGATTTGGTATGGTTGTCTTCTCGTTATGTCCCAATGAAGGTTTCCTCTCCTAAGTTCAAGCCTCGTTTCATCGGTCCTTATAAGATTTTGGAAATCCTCAACCCTGTGTCTTTTCATTTGGACCTCCCAACATCGTTTGCCATTCATAATGTGTTCCATAGGTCATTGTTGCAGAGATATGTGGTGCCTGTGGTCCCTTCTGTTGATCCTCCTGCTCCGGTCTTGGTCGAGGGGGAGTTGGAATATGTGGTGGAGAAGATCTTGGATTCTCGTATTTCGAGACGTAGACTTCAGTACTTAGTGAAATGGAAGGGCTATGGTCAGGAGGATAATTCCTGGGTTGTTGCCTCCGATGTCCATGCGGCCGATTTGGTTCGTGCCTTTCATTTGGCTCGTCCTGATCGGCCTGGGAGCTCTGGTGAGGGTTCGGTGACCCCTACTCAAGGGGGGGTACTGTTGTGAATTCCGTTCTCGGGCTCCCTCCTGTGGTCATGAGTGGTACTGTGTGAGTTTGTTCTTGGGCTCCCTCTGGTGGCCTTTAGCGATATGGCTGGGCTCAGCTGTTTCATCTCCTGCTAGGCTGGGCCTATTTAACTCACCTGGACCTTTACTTGTCGCCTGCTGTCGGTGTATTCAGTCCTGATCCTGTGCTCTCCTGAATATTCCTGGTGACCAGTCTCCTGCTATGAGAAGCTAAGTTTGCTTGTTCAGTTTCTCATTATTTCCTTGAAAACGTTTCTCATTATATGATGAGTTCAGCCCAGCTTGCTTTCATGTGATTTTTTGCTTGCTGGTTAGTTCTGGGGTGCAGAGTGCGCCCCTCACATCGTGAGTCGGTGTGGGGGTTTTTGTATTCTCTGCGTGGTTTACTTTTGAGTTTTTGTACTGACCACACAGACACCTATCTTTATCTGCCTATCTAGTATTAGCGGGCCTCATTTGCTAAACCTGTTTCATCTCTACGTTTGTGTTTTCCCCTTAACTCACCGTTATTATTTGTGGGGGGCTATCTAAAACTTTGGGGATATTTCTCTGAGGCAAGTGAGGTCTTTGCTTTCTCTCTAGGGGTAGTCAGTTTCTCAGGCTGTGACGAGGCGTCTAGGTTTTCAGGTAACGCTCCACAGCTGCCTTTAGTGTGTTTGGATAGGATCAGGATTGCGGTCAGTATAGCTTCCACATCCCCAGAACTTGTCAAATATATATTCAGGGTATATGTGTCAGGTCTGTTTGAGATCCTACCACCAGGATCATAACACAGCTCCTGTCCTCTTCTGAGTCACGTGACCTTAACACCAACTAACTGTAACTCACAGGGGTTTATGTGACTCTGAAGAGAACCAGCGTGGCTCTGGAGACCAAGTAATATGGAGATCGGTGAGAATTTTAATAGAACTACACTAATTTATAGACATATTTAGTATTGTTTTTGTCAGGATTGCTCCTTTAACTCCTTCACAAAGGGCGATTTTCCATTTTTGCGGTTTAATTTTTTCCTCCCTATGTTCGTAGAGTCATCATTTTTTTAGTTTTCTATCCACATAGCCATATGAGGGCTTGTTTTTTCAGGATGAGCTGTAGTTTTGAATTGTAATTTATCATGTGAAATACTGGAAAGTGAGAAAAAAATTCCGAGTGTGGTGAAATTGCAGAAAAAAGGGAAATTCGCCAAGTGTTTTTTTTGTTTACAGCATTCATTATACTGTAAAAGTTACCTGGCAATATGTTCCTCCAGGTCAGCACAATAATGGTGATACCAAACATGCATAGTGTTTTTCATTTTATTTTACTGGTAAAATAAAATTCAGAAATGTGTAAAAATAATAACATTTGCTTGTGTCACCATTTTCGAAGACCCGTAAATGTTTTCAATTTTAAGGTAATGGCTGTGTTGAAATTTATTTTCTGAGCCAAGAGCAGACATTTTTATTGATAGCTTTTAGGCATAAGTACTATGTTTTGATCACCTTATACTGCATTTTTTCGCTGTTACAGCAGATGGAAAACTGTAATTCTGTTTTTTTTATTTTTCTATTAATACGACACTTACCAATCTGATTAATTGATTTTTACCCCTTAATGACCGCCAGTTTGCCTTTTGATGGCGGCAGATAAGGGTACTTATTTCTCAGTGATGCTTTTTAACACCGCTGATAAATTAGTGTATTGTGCCCCCCAGCATTGGAAAATCTCCAGTGTCTCAGCTACTGGGGGTTATGGAGACCCCGGAGAACATGATTTGGGTTGGTTTTTATCGTCCCCAGTCTCGTGAACGCTGTTATTCAGTGAATAATGACAATCACAAAAAAAAGTCTGATTTTTAATTAATTTCTCTCTCCTCTGATGTGATCTAGCATACCAGAGAAGAGAGAAATGGGGTCCCCCGAGCCCCCGGTATCTCTGCCATCCCCGGACCCTCCGGCTCCATTCCCCAGCCCTCGGTGTCATCTTTCAGCAACAATAGGAGATTTTTCCTATTGGTTAATTTTAACCAAAATAGATAAAATATAAAAAAAAACAGTAAATCAAATCCCCCTTTGTCATCCCCTTAGGTAAAAGTAATAAAATAAAAAAAAAAACATTTTATCCATTCGCTGCAGTTAGGATTAGGGTTAGGATTAGGGTTTAGGTTAGTTTAGGTTTAGTGTTAGGTTAGGATTAGTGTTAGGGTTGGGGCTAGGGTTAGGGTTGTGCTGGGGTTAGGGTTGTGGTGGGGTTAGGGATGTGTTGGGGTAAGGGTTGTGTTGGTGTAAGGGTTGTGGTGCTGGGGTTAGGATGCTGGTGTTGACTCTAGGGTATGTTGTGGCTAGGGTGGTGGTTAGGGTTGTGTTGTGGTTGTGGTTAGGGTTGAGATTAGGGTGTGTTGAGGATAGTGTTGGGGTTAGGGCTGTGTTAAAGTTGGAGTTAGAATCGGGGTTTCCACTGTTTAGCTACATCAGGGGTCTCCAAACGCGACATGGCACCCACCTTTGATTCCTGCCAATTTTGCGTTCAAAAAGACAAACTGTGCTCCCTCCCTCCTGAGCCCTGCAATGCGCCTAAATAGTGGCTTTCCCCTACATACGGGGTATTGGCATACTCAGGAGAAATTGCACAACAAATTTTGTGGTCCATTTTCTCCTGATGCCCTTGTGAAAATGAAGTTTGGGTCTAAAGTAATGTTTTGTGAAAAAAAGCAAAATGTTCATGTTTCCTTCTACATTGCTTTAGCTGTCGTAAAGCATCTGAAGGGTTAATAAACTTCTTGAATGTGGTTTTGAGCACCTTGAGGGGTGCAGTTTTTACAATGGTGAAATCGCTGGTCAACTTTTAACCCTTATAATGTCTTTACAAAAAATTATATTTCCAAAATTGTGCTGATGTAAAATCTACATATGGGAAATGTTATTTATTAACTACTTTGTGCAACACGACTCTGATATAAGGGCACAAAAATTAAAAATTAAAAGTTTGAAAATTGCAAAATGTTCAAAATTTGTGCCAAATTTCCATTTTTTTCATAATAAACGCAAGTTATATTAAATAAATTTTACCATTAACATGAGGTACAATATGTCACGAAAAAACATTCTCAGAATCAGTGGAATCCATTGAATCATTGCAGAGCACAACCTCATAAAGTGACAGTGGTCAGAATTCTAAAAATTGGCTTGGTCATCAAGGTCAAAATTGGCTTGGTCACTGAAAAATTGGCTTGGTCACTGAGGGGTTAAATTTTGATAGATTGGACTTTTGCAGATGTGGAGATACCACATACAGTATGTGTATTTTCTTAATTGTTTTTGTTTATTTATTTTTAGTGGGTGAAAAGGTATGGGGCGATTCAAACTTGCACCTTTTTTCTTTTAGCGTTTTCAAACTTTTTATCTTTTACTCTTTACTGTGTTTCATAGAAGTACCGTCAAGACAGGTATGGGGGTCTTCAGTAGACCCACGACTGTCTTGGCAATCTATCTGTACTCCTTCTTATCATAAAATTAGTACAGAACATTAACAACAATACAAAAACAAGAAACACAGCAGTGGCTCTGTTGCAAATCTACATGCAGAGGTAAATAGTACATATAGGGTCATATATAGTTTATCAAAGGTATATAGAACATTCCCATCCATATGCAAGCAGGAAGAATCTACAATGCTAGCTATAATAACCACAAAGATGTCTATAAATCTCAGAAGAATCTACATTGCTAGCTATAATAGCCACAAAGATGTCTATAAATCTCATACCACAGTGAGATCACATGAATTATAACAATGAAAGCGTTTCTGCAAATATTGCTAAAAGTTACCCTAAAATAGGTAATTACCTGTGGCCATTGTGGAGGAGAGAGAACCAGCTACTGCACACGTCGACACGGGTTTCATCACCACCCGCGGTTTTGTCATGAAGTAAGTGAAGCATTGTGTTAGGGTTGGCGGATTGCGCTAAATAAAATAACTAATAAAGCACAATCGCAACCCGGGGTCCATCGTGCAGAGATGTAAAAAACTGCTGCTAGTAAACAATGACGGAACATACAGCAAGCAAGTGCCTGTACACTCTGGGTTAACTTCACTCCATGTGAACAGGATGCTGAGTTCCAACCTCTGTTACTCCACAGAGAGGAACAGTACAGAAATGATAGAGAAGCTGTGCAACAGAGCTGTGTCACTCACACACAGAAATGAAAGAGAAGCTCTGCAACTGAGCTGTGTCACTTGCACACAGAAACGGAACAGATGCTCTGAGCTTAATACCTTGACTAGGGCTGTGCTTGCTCTGGAACTCCTGCAACTCTGGTGTGCTAGCCGCACACATGTTGTAACCAGATGCTAAGCCAACGGCTAATTGCCCCCACTGACGCTAGCTGCCTGCCTATGTGTACAGTCCCAAAGCTTAGACAGACTCACAACACTTGCAGATAGAGTGGTAGAGACTCTCTCACACAGCCATACATAAAATGATACTAGCACACCGGAATGTGCCTCTGAGAGCCTTTTAAACATTAGGCTCCACCTCAAACACTCACACGCAGCCGGCAGTTATATCGCCCGCAGGCTAGTCTGGAGCTGCCACATCACAGACATGCTCAATAAGGTGATTTCTGGACTTAGGCTCCAGAGTGCTGGACTGCGCCTGAATATTACTGGTTACTAAGGGCTTTGCTGGAGAGCGAGCAGTAACCAAACGAACAGCACGAGCCTAAGCAAGATGCTGAGACTGACGCCTATGCTTAGCAGCACCCACAGCAGCTGAAGCTAAATGGGAGACCGCAGAGGCAGATAAGGCTTGGGATCTATCCTGTGCAGCAGGAGAATCCCGATGCCTAACATGCTGTACTGGATATTTTGTAGTGTGGTCTATTACTATGATTGCCTAACCTGTGTATCGGCGTGTCCCCGCCATGTTGCCGCATCACCGAGGGGCCGGTGCTCAATGCGGATGTCATGCGTGCACATGACCATATCAGCTCACCCGGCCAATTGCCCAAGCATCGCATTAGAGCATTACTTTGGCCAACTCGCTGTCCACATGTTCAGGCTTTTCATCAACTTTCAACTTCTTGAGGTTTCAAACAAGAAGTGGATAAAATTCTTCTGGCAGCTTCCGCATGTTGAAGGAGGCTGACCCATATAATGTGATATTTGAATGGTTTATTAGGCATATTGAGTTATATATATATATATATATATATATATATATACCATATATACTCGAGTATAAGACGAGATTTTCAGCCCATTTTTTTAGGCTGAAAGTGCCCCTCTCGGCTTATACTCAAGTCATTCTCCCAGGGGGGAGGGGGGGAGGGGGATCGGCAGGAGTGGTGGCTTTCACATCATACTCATCCCCTCCTGGCATGGTCTCTGCGCGTCCCCTGCTTCTCAGATGGTCTCTGGCGCTGGCAGCAGCTCTTCCAGTGTTCAGCAGTTACGTGGTACCTCTCATTAAAGTAATGAATATGGACGCGTCTTCACTCCCATAGGCATGGAGCGCATATTCATTACTTTAATGAGCTGTACCATGTGACCGCTGAACACAGGAACAAGCTGCCGGGTGCGCCAGAGACCATCGAAGAAGCAGGGACATGCAGAGATTGCATCAGGAGGGTGAGTATGACAGGGGAGGGTGAGCCATGCGATATTCTCCTGTCCCCGTTCCACAGCTGGGCTGTGTCTTCCGCGTCCTCTGGCTGTGACGTTCAGGTCAGAGGGCGTGATGACATGTTTAGTGCACGCCTTCTGCCTGAACAGTCACTGCACGTACTCGGAAGACACAGCTGCACGTCGGTGGAACGGGGACATGTGAATTTCACAAGTCCCGGGGGCCTGACTCCGACACCTTGCCCCCAGCGACGAGAGGTGAGTATGTCTTTTTTTTTTTAAATCGAAGCAGCGTTATATGGGGCATATTATTCTATGGAGCATCTTATGGGGCAATCAACCTTTATGGAGCAGCATATGGGGCATATTATTCTATGGAGCATCTTATTTGGCCATTATTAACCTTTTATGCAGCATTATATGGGGCATATTTTAATATGGAGCATCTTATGGGGCCATTATTAACTATTATGCAGCATTATATGGGGCATATGTTTTGTATGGAGCATCTTATGGGGTC
This sequence comes from Ranitomeya variabilis, assembly GCF_051348905.1. Lineage (NCBI taxonomy): Eukaryota > Metazoa > Chordata > Amphibia > Anura > Dendrobatidae > Ranitomeya > Ranitomeya variabilis. The sequence goes on from NC_135233.1 coordinate 740,630,414, forward strand.
CATCATGAACTTTATGGAGCATTATATGGGGTGCATTTTGTATGGAGCATCTTATGGAGCCATCACTAACCTTTTATGCAGCATTATATGGGGCTTATTTTAATATGGAGCATCTTATGGGGCCATTATTAACCTTTGTGCATTATTATATGGGGCATATTTTTTGTATGAAGCATCTTATGGGGCCCATCATGAACTCTATGGAGCATTATATGGGGCTCCTGATTCAATATGAACATTCAAAAACATTTAACCTACTGATGTCTCAGTTAATTTTACTTTTATTGGTATCTATTTTTATTTTTGAAATTTAACAGTAGCTGCTGCATTTCCCACCCTAGGCTTATACTCGAGTCAATAAGTTTTCCCAGTTTTGGGGCAAAATTAGGGGTCTCGACTCATACTTGATTCGGCTTATACTTGAGTATATACAGTATATATATATATTTTTTTTAAAATAAAGATTAAGGGCTAAACTAATAGTGACACATATGGCAGATTTAGTAAAATTGTCTGAAAGTCTTTGTTGACTAGAAGAACCTGTCATAATGCTGCTTTACTTTTACTAAGGCATCTTAAGAAATGAAAGCTGAGCTCTGATTGGTTGCTTTGGGCAACAAAAACAAGTTCTCTTTTAGACAGATTTGATAAATGAGGCCCACAAACAGAATGGTTGTAATTAGAATATTTATGCCCTATGTATGCTTAGCTATGGAAGCATGTATATTTCTGTCTCAGTCTACTGAGAGCTGTCAGGCCTCACATAAACAGCTATTACAAGTGCTATGTGTGCTGCCATACAGGCTCTGTGTACATAGCTCCTCCATGTGCTGCCATGTCCCAAATGCAATACAAAGTAATATACGGTAGATTTGAAGGCATCACCCAGTCCAGTATATGCACGTCTCTGCTAATAGGCTATGTTCACAGCTGCTTCATGGATTCCTTTCATTCTAGAAACTGTTAAACTGCCTCGGGTGCATCATACTTTTATGATTTCCAACATTATGATGGATAAATGCAGTGCTATTTTTCCTGTCCAATGAAACAAAAAATTGCTGATGGAAACTTCAACACAGCAATGAGCTGAGACTTATACTTTGTGGTTTTATGGAACATTACTGTGTAGACAACGGATAGTTTTTTACTATCAATAGTGTTATCACTAATGGGTTGGGGAATACTCGCTTGGCAACAGGATAAACGCACACAGGAACACTTTTTGCACATAAACAGTCTATCTGGGTTATTCAGGTATCAT